>NC_136068.1:461246850-461892697 GCF_964261635.1 Lissotriton helveticus | reverse complement strand
ATGCGTCACGCTTCTCCAGCGATGTGACAGCAGGCAACTTCGATGAACATACGCTTCCAGTGAGATACGACAAACTCTCGCTTCTCCGGCGTTGCGATGATTTCAGCTGCGGCGGCGACACGCTTCATCTCGATGCGTCGCGCTTCCAGCTCCCAGCGGCACGCAAGTGACTGGAGTCAGAATTCCCAGCAAGGAAATTCAGGAGGGAGCTGGAGGTGAAGTCTTTTGGCCCTGAGACTTCAGCAGGAGGCAAGCACAGTTCAAGCCCTTGGAGAATATTCTGTAGATGAAAGTCCTTAGAAAGTTCCTTCTCCTTTCCCTTGGCAATGATGCAAACACTGCAGGCCAACCCAGTAAACAGCACACTGGCAGAGGGGCAGTCCAAACTCCTGCAGCTTCCTTGGTTCTTCTCCTTGGCAGAAAGGTTTCTTGTTCTAGAAGTGATCTAAAGTCTGTGGGACTGGGTCCCAATATTTATACCAAAAAATCCTTTGTTCTCTGAAGGCAGAGAGGCCTCTGCCTAGTTCAAACCAGTTCCTGAGCACTGTGTTTACATGACTCTTCTCTTTCTTTCACTGTGCAGGGTAGACATATCAGACGCCCCACAGGAGGTGGAGCCAGCACAGGGGAGGGAAGATGCAGCTCTGGAGCACTCTGTTGACAGGATTCCCCTTATCCTTTCACTGTGCAGGGCAGAGACATCGGACAAGCCACAGGGGGTGGAGCCAGCATTGTGGAGGGAAGGCCCAGCCCTATTCAGGTCCCAGGTGCACTCTCCCCCTCCCATCTGGAGGTAAATCTCCCTATTCACCACTGGGCTGTCCCAGACTGTCTCCTGGAATTTCCCCAGCCCTGTCACACACAAACCCAGACAAGGAATACACAAGTCACCAGAGGCGGGCTCAAATGGTTAGGCAAGCAAATACCTACTTTCTAAAAGTGGTATTTGCAAACACAGAATATTAAAATAAACTTTACTAAAATATGTATTTTATTATTCTGAGTTCAGGCATACTAAACTCGAATTTCTACCATGTTCCCTGAGTCAGTTAGGATTGTAGGGATGTAACAATCTTCACTGCCCATTCTAATCTATGAAAACAGGTAGCCTTCAATAGTGAAAAACGAAAATGGCTTTAATTCACTACTAGAACATGCTACACCCATCAGAGCATGTCCTACCTTATACTTACAATGCTCCCTGCCCTTGGGCCTACCATAGGGGTGTCTAATATGAAGCAAAGGGAAGGTTTAGGGACTGGCAAGTGGGGGCACTTGGCCAAGTCGACATGGTAGTCACAGACTACACACAGGCCTTGCAATGGCAGGCCTGAGACACACTTTTCAAGCTGCTTCTGTGGGTGGCACAACCAGTGCTGCAACCCCACCAGCAGCATTTGCTCTACAAGCCCTGGGCACACATGGTGCACTGTACTAGGGGCTGACAGTAGATCAAATAAGCCAATCATGGAATCCAATCAGTATATCAATTTAACATAGGGAGCACTTGCACTGGGGCACTGATTAGCAGTGGCACAGGGCCCAAAAGATACAACCAGCAAAAATAGGTCAAAACAGAGGAGGCAATCCGTCAAAAATGGAAGGGACACTCACGCCAATGATGTCAGGTCTAACAGGTGGTATATGTATAACTGTACAGGTGAGTACATAAAAGTGTGATTCATTAGTTCCATTATTGACTAGATGTGTGAATAACTCTATCATTGAGAGGTGGTGTGAGTGTCTGTATAGATATGTGACTGGATATGATAATGCTGTATTGATGGCTGACTGTATGTATGAGTGACAGTATGGGTGAATGAATGGATGTGTGTGTAGACCTAGGAATTAGAGAGTGGATATATACTAATTGCTATTGGTGTATTCATGGAGTCGAAAATTATAATATGTATTTTAGAGTAGGTGGTCCAAGTGTTATATTAGGGTCTGATGAGGTGCATCAGATTTTCACGTGGATGATGTCATCAGTGATGTCATTTGAGATGTCATCAGTGATGTCACTGATCATGTCATGAATTATGTAATATGCGATGTCATCAGCAGTGCATTGCGGGGCTCGAGTTATAGTTAGCTCAACTAACTATAACAGGGGAATTTCTATGGTTTTCTATGAGTGAAATGTCCAATTAACTATAACGTTCCTGAAACCTATAGTTTTTTTCAGTGAATTTCAATGTTTTTTTAAATGCTAATTTCATATTTTAATATTTATAAAAACCTATATTTTTTCAAATGTTTAAAATAATATTTTGGAAGTCTATAATGCTTTCTTTAACTTTAAAAATGATGTAATGTTTTATATCTTCCCAAAAAAATGTATCTAAATAATTTTTTTATTTTTGAGGGAAAACTAGAGTCCTGTACCAGTAGTCTACCAAGCTCCATCAGCACACGAATCCTATCCGCCATATTGAAATGATGCGCATTTCGTATCCAACGGGTTTGTGGCACCACGTCCCACGTAAGAACATAAACATATGAGGTCGCGGCAGATGCTACTTTGGTATGCGACGGGCACGCAGTCCCAAACCGGGCGTTACGTCATGTACGTATGGGGTCACACCCGCTGCGCGTTGCGTATGTGACGAGTGCACGTTGCCAGGCCCTGCGTTACGTTATAGACGTATGGTGTCGCGCCGGGTACACAATTCCCTCATTTTTTTTGTATCTCCCAAAACTATATCTACAAAACTTTAAAGTGTATATGAGAGCAAGCGATAATCTAAAATATTTTAAACATTTGTATATTTCTAACTGTAATAAACTTATATTATAGTAAATATAATTTCTCAAAATCGCGTCGGGTGCGGTCTCCTTGTGCGCTGAGTGCCCGATTGCCATGTGACCTAAAAAAAAGCATTTGATTGGTTCATAACATTTCCCATTGTACGAGTTGGAAAACGCCGCCCATTTTAGTCATTATCTCTACAGAATTTGATGAGACACACCTCGCTTTTTTGAAAACTTTTTGCTATGTACACATATCTTACACTACACACAACATGCAACCATCATCTTCATCAATATTCATGGTCTCTAAAGTAGCCTTCCACCTGTGATAGGCACACACCTAAAAGTTACATAACCGAAGTTTTCCCCACTGCCAGAGGTAACATGGTTGCATACTCTGTCCACAGCACAATGTAATGTGGTACGGCTCAGGGGCAGTATCATGCATAGATAATGAACACACGGACACAGATAGATAGTGCAAGTGGGTACAGACACGTGCGCTCAACACCTTTTTATTACCAGGGTCACATATCCAGTGACGTCTCTGCTGGATGCGTGTGGGGTGAGTGTAAACCCGCCCTCATGGAATGGTTGCTGCTAGCATCAACTACAACAGAAATCATTGAATCACACACAGAGATTCACCAATAAAAGAGTCAATCGTTTGTGCTGCAGTAAGGTAGGGACAGTAGATGTAAAATAATACAGAAAAAAATCTATCGTAAAAGAACCACAACTTGTGCTATACTCAGACACAGGCAATAGATCTGAAATAATACACAAAAGATTGTATCATAAAGGGACCAGCAGTTCTAGTGCATTCAGATAAACACATCAAAAGCATTCAGCATGTACACAGCCAGCGATGATGCGTGCTGCTGGTGGGCCATACTAGGAGCAATGTCTGTTGCCATAAACACTGCATCATCTGCAATAGCGACTAGATCTCAATTGTGAACACTGCTGTCTGCAGTGTAGGCCAAAGAGAACCGTCAGCAAGGACCCACAGCTACGTAAGGTGGACTTGAGCTACACAGTTTGTCATACGCGAAGCAAAAAAATGCGGGTGCGGAGCCTAGGATGATGCGTCTGCGTGGTGCGGACAGAGCGCACTGCAGCAATGTCTTTTCCTACAGGACTGCATCATCTATAATACCGACTCGATCTGAATTGTGAACACTGCTTTCTGCAGTGTAAATTGAGGGCATCAGTCACACAGACATCCATGATTACTTTTTCTCACGTCCTCTTCACACAATACAACAACATAAATTACAGAAAACTCTGCAACAAATAAATCAAAACAATTCGAATTGCGATTTCTGCTGTCCACAGTGTAGACTATTCAGTGTTCCTGTGAACTTGCACAATGAATTTCACCACTGTAGGAAACCTATAACTCATCTAAAAAAAGTTATTCAAGCAAGTATACTAAAAGGATATACTGTATATTTCAATAGACGTTGTAGTTAGTTGCCTACTGGATTTTGTAATTAAACAATCACCACTCGATCTGAATTGTGAGCCCTGCTGACCGCAGTGTAGGCCCGAGGCAGTGGTCATTAATGCCTCACAGCCATGTGCCGTTGGATTCGGAAGCATAGACTTTAACTTCTGACATCCTCAATCATAGAATCAAGACCCCATTTCACTGTTGGGACCTGCTGTACCACGGTGTACTCCACCGACTGGTGTCACCCAAGCACAATAATCATGTACAACAGTTATCTACGGAAGCACAGAGTCTGATACACCTCAACGGAGGGAGTTCTATGAAAACCAAGCAACAAGTAATATCAGATATTGTCCATTGTGGGATCAAGACACCTTCCACTGTTGGGACCTATAGTTGGTAGCACCTGGACGAAGGGAGTATTGTCATCTCCACTCTCAGATGCAGTTCTAACATCGTCCATTGTGGGATCAAGACACCGTTCCACTGTTGGTACCTGTTCGACTACTGTGTTAGTAGTATACAGAGCACTCCACGCTGCTGGGCCTCAGGCTGGCGCTGTGTCCCTGTTTCGCAGTAGCCAGTGTTGATCTCAGGAACCTTCTGAGCTCCCAGACCTCGGCCCAGCAGCTTCCGCCTGCACGTGGTGAGCCCTCTTTCACATACGGCGTTTTTTGAAAGGTGAACTGTGGGGCATACATGCTTCACATCGGTCATGATGGTTTCTGAGTACCAGCAGGCTGAGAGCATCATTCACGCAGCAACCTTCACTCACGGGGTCAACCTCGTGGCAGTGTAAGCTGCTCAGACCTAGCAGACACGTTCGCCATTCCGAAAGAGAACCACACCCAGAGAAACGTGCCTTTGATTCATAGCCCTACGCTAGCCTTGCGTACACCGAGCCAGCCCACTATACTAAAGATTTTGGGGTAGCACGCGCTACGTTTCTGTAATCTACCCTACTGACAGTACTATCATGGTTGCTTCCACTGTCTACTTCACTCAATAGACCATCAGTATATGTTGACATGTACATGTCTGTGCTCTGCATACTCAAGTCTGTCCGGCACATCCCCTCAACACTTTGCATTGTATACTTTTATAATCAAGAATCACTTGCCACCTTCACACATACTTTGCTCCCATCTCTTCCCGCATTCTGCATTGTGTAACAGAGGTGCTATGCCATGTTTGATTTCTGTACATGGCTAGCCACAGTTCCCACAGTACGTAGTGTTGTGTCTGCTAGGTGTACATGTTGTTTGTCATGTTGTATGTAATTATACAAGGTAGCATGTTTATTCACGAGCAGTGGTTTCTCCCATTTACATATCGCTGTCTTAAAGAGCACACAGAAGTTTTTCTCACAGGTGAAAAGTGAGACCACAATGGCAGTCATTCATTACTATGCAAGAATGTCCAACTACACGATGCTTATAAGCTTACAGCCCCCAATCTTGCTTGCTTCCAACTCCCACTATCAGACCAACATTCACACAGCTTTCTAACGGTAGTTATCTGCTTCTCAATATCATGCACTCCTATGAATGTGAGCGGGCATACCGTATGTCCTTACTGTTTCAAACCGAGTAACTTCCTGTGGCAATGTCTACTCCCACCCACACAAAGTAACTCCCAAACTTCAACTTGGCCTTCAATCCCTACTTTGAAAACCGATTTCATTAAACTAACCAAAGAAAAGCGCTTTTGTTCAGAACAGAAGTGTCCCTCACTTCTGCAAAATAAATGTATCGACTGCAGATAGCACGAACTTCAAGTAAAATACAATCCCTTTTAAATTCGAACCTCCCATTACACTTTGTAAATTGTTACACATTTTCAACACATCTCACACTCAAGGTCTGGCACACTTTTTAAACACAGTCACCTCCGTCCTTCTCACAGCCTTTTATACTGTTTTTGGTATAATACCAGATTTCATTCATTTGATCATCTCTGGAATAATAGGAACAGTGCCCAAAATTCTTGCTCTCTTTGCGGCCATCCTACTACTATTTTTGCTTGTAAAAAATGGCTGCGCTCCCTGTGGTAACAAGCATGTCAAACAGAATATGTCTCTGTACGAAGCTACATCAATACCGTGAAAAAATTGAACTACTTTTCGGCTGCCTGCCTCTATCTATTATCGGAGCCAGCTACAACATGACATTTATTTACACGTATGCAATCTGCGTGCAACCATCTTTTTATTGCAAAACTTGCCCGTTCGACTGGCAAATGGATGTATGCCTTTCCAACATCCCAACAATCGCTCCCGGTATCCAGCAGGTAATGCAGTATCTTGAAAACCAGGAACTTGATTGTTCAGGCCGTGGAGCAATGGCAGATGCAACGGAAAAAGGTATTGTGGCGGAATGGGATTTCTGTGCAGCTGCGAAAGATCTCCTGCAACATGCGACCTTTCACAACACCGCAGATTGCCTGCCAATTCAAATTGGCGCTCCAATATTCGACGAACATTACTGTCTCTTCGAGGATATGAATTGGATCACTTTGCTTTTCTCACATGATGGCAACAATGACCTCTTGGAACATTATGCATCTGAAGCCGCTGAAGAATTATCGCACGGCAATCTCCAAGACTTGTAAGAAACTCACGTTATTCTTGGATTTAATTTTTCCATCTTTTTTTACTATTTCCTTTAAAAAATTGAACACACTAAAATTGTATTACTTTCATATAATAACTTTCTAAGTATTTTCAGGCATTTGAAGTCTGTTTTCGTTATTGCCCCTTACGTCTCCACTTTACCCAGAGATCGGTGATGGATGGCCTATACAAATACACTATTTACTTGCTAAATTAGCCTAAACCCAACATCCATTTTGAAACAAAGATAGGAATACAAAAATGGCCGCTGGACAGGAGCTCTAGTGAGGAGCTCTGGGGTTAGGGATCTCCAATTATGGAATAAATCCCCGAATAACCCTCAGTGCGACCCAGAAGCGACCGGAGCCATTAGAGAAGAAAGAGAGCAGAGTGAAAAAACGGGAGGAACAGAGTTACAACGCGGAAGACAACGTACCTGGTCAGCGAACTACAGGGGTGCCTCATCTCTCTCATCGGACCCCACAGATGACGGACCTTGGACGACAGGACCCACAGTGACTGAATTGGGAGCCATCGGGTGTCGCCCTGGGCTGCGCGAGGCTGGGGACGAAGAGGGTTCATCGACGGTATCCCCGGTGTCTGAGGACGGGATCCGGTCGTTGTGGAGAGAAGCGGAGCGGCCTCGGCGAACCTCGGCAAACGTCGGGCAAGGTATGAGCACCCTTGACCCACTGCGCGGCCCCCACTCCACCACCCCCTTCAGTGAGCATACGCGAGGGAGAAAGAACCCGGTAGAAACGAGAGGAGTATGGAAAAGCGGCACGCCTGACCCTGAAATGGCGGCTGCTTAAGACATCATATGCACACGATCCCCTCGGTACTGCCTACAAGTACAGAGTATCATCCTGGCAGATATATTTGACAGGGTTTGAATATACAGAAAAGGAGAGGAGCTAATCCAGATCCCGTTCACAGAAGGGATAGTGAATTGATCTAACTGCATCGACAGCCACCAATTGCCAGCAAATACATCAATACAGGGGCATAGTTATTGAAAGGGGACTGTCGACAGACCAATTGCCAATGAGTAAAAGAGAAAGGGGACTAACTACAGGAGTGGAAAGAAAGAAAGTCTACTCCCCCACAGAAGAACAACAGAAACAGAAACGGTGGACATCTTGTAACGGCGAGCTCCACACCAAACCTATCAGAATAAGGGATAGTTAAATTAATTTCTTGTGGATATGGTAACACATATATAAAGGTATAATTAGGATAAAGCAGAGAAAATATACTTACCACGAAACACTGATATATGTTTTATTCTCCAATCCTCTTACTACTACTGCACACTAAGAAGGGACCAACGAAGTACAAACCATCATATGACGTACAACCGGAAGGGAAAATGGATGAAAGACACAGAGTGATGACAGGCTCCAATGCACAGAGAATAAAATATCCTCCTATGTTATCCAATAATGCCGCCAAAAAGTTCAAACATAACACTTTGAGAAAAAACCCGGACATATTGTTCGCAGACCCTTATTTTGATAGAGTGAAAGGCACTATAATGAACGACCTAATTTTCTACACGCTTAAAACTGCTAAATGGCGCAATGCCTTCACAGAAATGCTGCTCATAAAAAGTATGAAAAACATTCCGCATGGCACAAAATTACTGACCGCTCCATCAAAAAGATGCAATGCAGAAATATGCATCACTTTATATAAAACGGGAATAGTGCTGATACAAGCAGCCAACAGAGACCTCGAGGAATTTGAAAAGTCTTTCCTAATATTAAAAGAATCTCTGGAGGGACCAAGATACCAACTACCCAGGACCCCATCTGATGCCACTCCGGACAACAATGATACTACCATTAGAGAAGCCAACCGAACTGGGGGTCTTTACTCTCAAACGTCCTGCTCCGGAGGGATAACTGAAATTGGGATGGCAACCCCAGAGAACGAGACAGAAAGGACAGAGAGATCTACCAATCTCGCAAACGAAGAACAGGACCAGGTTCAAAGGGAAGAGCTGATGTCGCCACTACTCGGGGTGAATTTACTTGAAGAGGGTACCTCAGCACCTAGCGAGTCTCCTGTTGACCCGCCACCTCTCTCGAATTCGATACCAGAGTCTTATAGATCCTCACCCACAAATTCACTAATAACACCACACAACATAGATAATACTCGTGACACCTCATATAGAATCGGAAGTGAAAACCTAACTAAGGATACGAAGGAAAGAATTGTGGGAGTGAGAACAAATCAATTACGGAGAAGAGCAAAATGCAAAACACGGACTAACAGATCAATCCTCGCTAAGAAATCACCCCGAAACCAGAAAGAAATTAAGGAGCTCCTGAAAATAGTAGGCAAACTGGCACAAGGCTCGATGGAAATTTCAAAAGCAATTGATAAAATGTGGGAGATGACGGTAAGCACGCACTCCAAGGTTTCACATATTCAGAATCTGGTACTATCCGCACAAAGAAGGAATGAAGAGATGGCCTTGTCTCAAAAAAACAGGTTCAGTAGACCAGATAGGACAAATCCCTTATCAGATGAAGAAACCCTAGCCTTACTCCGAACATATGCACAACCGGCCCGGGGGAGTGAGGAGAGAATCGAAACAGTACCAATAGATGCTAACAGAAGATCCAGAAAGAATGACAGGAAAGCAATCCACCTCAACCTACAACATATCCAATTAACAGCAACTGAATCAGAAAATGGGAACCTCATTAACTCAGAAAAACCTTTGAGCTGCCTTCTACTCAATTGTCGTTCGGCAACCAAACATGCATCAGACATAGCAGCCCTCATCATCAATAAGGAAATTGACCTAGCAATACTTACGGAAACATGGCTCAATGAATCATCATCGCCCGCCATTGATCTCTTAGTACCACCGCAATATAACATTGTGAGATTAGATAGGCTAAGAAAAGTAGGAGGAGGTATAGCCTGCATCCATCGATCAGAGATAGAGGTCAACCAAATCCAAAGCGACCCTCTAGAATCTTGTGAATACCTGGGTCTGAATATAAGATCATCAAGTAACCAAAAATGCAATCTGCATGCGTTTTACCATCCACCAGGAGATAACGCAAAGTTCACAGAGCAACTAATAGAGATCATAACGGCCAACTCCGATTCCGATGCCAACAACATTTTCCTGGGAGACTTTAATCTACACTGGGACGACGCAACTGACAAAACGGTTAACTTGCTTAAAGAGTTCCTCGCAGAACTAAACCTTACACAAGCTTGCACCCAACCCACACATGCGCAAGGAGCGACTTTAGACTGGATTATTGCAAAAAAGAAAGAGACATCAATACGCGCTATTGATCCGTGTGATTGGTCGGACCATCACGCCATAACATTCGTGATTCCCACAGTGAAAAAGGGTAGGACTGTGCAACCCCTCAGGTCCAAAAAAGCGATCCGAGATACAAAAGAGGCGAATATTGAGTTATTGGTTGAAAGCTGCAAGAGAGATTTAAAGTCACCTAACGACATGCAGAATGTAAACGAGCTGACTGATCACTACCTAACCTCAATTGGAAATATCGTCAATGACACCATGCCACTAAAACTGAAAAGAGTCGCAGAAAAACCAAAAAATCCTTGGTTTAATAGGGCACTGAATGAGGAAAAGCGCAAACTGAGAACGGCCGAAAGAAACTGGAGACAACACCCTTCCTCCCCTGAGCTGATAGCCCTCAGAACCATCAGAAATCAATATAACAAAAAGATAATCAATTCCAAGAAAGAATATATAAGAGCAGAACTTGACAATGCCAAAAACAGACCACGAAAACTCTTCGAGATCTTAAAACAACAATCAGACAAACTGGCCAAATCGGCCCAATAGCATTCAAAAACTCCCTTAAGCGGCGAGGAATTCTCCACATTTTTCACGGAAAAGACCAAGTCGCTAGAGGTAGAGCTCTCAAACGCCGCGGCTATCCTCCCGACCCAACATTTGCCGACAAACGCGGCCCCCATGACAACAGAGAGTATTAAGGCAAAAAATAAAGCAAATTGGGACACATTTGAATTATATGATCAGGACGAGATCGCCAAAACGCTGTCGGAAATCAGACCGAACAACCACTATCATGACCCTTTACCGGCAAAATGTGTAAGAGAAATCAGCCACATCCTGGTCCCAATCTGGACCAAAATAGTAAACGCGTCACTTGCACAAGGGATCCTCCCTGACTGCCTAAAAACAGGACAAGTAGTGCCAATAATCAAAAAACCGACAGCGGATACAACAGATCCGAATAACTATCGTCCAGTAACCAACATCCCTTTATTGGCTAAACTTATTGAGAAATGCGTGCAGAGCCAACTGAATCAACACATCACCAAGTTCTCCTTACTAGACGAATGCCAATCAGGATTCAGAGCAGGGCATAGCACGGAAACAGCGATCCTGCACATTGTCGATGACGCGCTACAAGCCTTAGACCAAAAGCAAGCTTGTCTATTGATTCTATTAGACCTATCAGCGGCATTTGACACGGTAAATCATGAAGCATTATTGTCCAGACTACAGGACAGGATGGGATTGTCCGGAAATGTGCTGAAATGGTTCAATTCTTTCCTACGCAACAGAACACAACGATTCCTGGTTAACCAAGCAATCTCACCCTCATGTCCTAATACAATCGGGGTCCCGCAAGGTTCAACGCTATCCCCAGATCTATTCAACCTGTATGTCGAACCTCTTACAGACATTCTGCGGAAATCACTGATTTCCTACCACATGTATGCAGACGACACGCAAATATACTTGAAGATTGCCTCTCTTGAGGACATTGACCGAATGAATGAGACACTAAAGATGGCTCTGGAATGGTTAACCTCTAATCATCTGAAACTAAATGCCCATAAAACAGAGGGGCATATTATCAAGGGCTTTATCTCCGCTTTTTTGGCTTTAAAAGCCAAGAAAGCGGAGATTTATTTATTTATTTATAATTTATTTATTTATAAATTTGTAAAGCGCCTGGTGACCCGGAGGCATCCCCGCGCTGTGGAAATGCGATATCCAAGAGGAGGGGGGGGGGACCGGACGACTATTTGGGGAATAAGAAAGTCTTAAGTTTTTTTCGGAAGATGGCGTGGGAGGGTTCCAGTCGCAAGTGGCGAGGCAATGCGTTCCACCCTGACGAGGCTTTGACCGAGAAGCGGCGGCCGCCGGTACGAGCCTTCTTAAATTTAGGGACGATGGCTAGATGTTCGTCGTCCGAGCGCAGTGACCTTGGGGCTTTGTAGGGGGTGACAAGGTCTTTCAGGGCGGCCGGGCCGGCGCCATTAATGAGTTTATGACTGGTGCACATTGCTTTAAAATCAATTCGCTGGCGGACAGGGAGCCAGTGAAGGGCCTTGAGGGCTGGTTTGGCAGAGGCTCTAGGGGGGAGGTCCATTATGAGCCTAGCCGCAGCGTTTTGTGCCCGTTGGAGTTTGGCTAAGGTGAACTCTGGTGCACCAAGGTAGACGGCATTGCTATAATCAAGTCTGGCTAGGATGAGCCCTTGAACCAGCAGCTTCCTGGAGAGCGGGGGGAGGAGGGGGAGGATCTTGCGGGTAGACCGCAGGAGGCCAAAGCATGTTCCAGCGGTCTTGGTCGCCTGGGTTTTCATGGTAAGGCTTGGTTCGAGCCAGACGCCTAGCGTCTTGACTTCAGTCTTTGGAGTGGGAATCTCGCCAAAGGTATCCGGCCACACCGCGGCGGGGATAGAAGACCATTTATTACCCAGGAGCATAATTTCGGTCTTAGAACCGTTCAATTTTAGGGAGGATTCGCACATCCAGGAATAAATGTCCTGGAGACAGTTCCGCAGGCTGTCTGGATGTTTGTCCAGCTGGGAAAGGGAGACGACCAGTTGGGTGTCATCAGCGTAGTTGACAACCTTGATCCCATGGGGGGTCACAACATCATCCAGGGGGGCCATGTAAACATTAAACAGGGTGGGACTAAGCGAGGACCCCTGCGGGACTCCGCATGTGAGTGGAAGGGGGTCTGAGCGAGAGTTGCCGTCCCACACCTGAAAAGTACGGCCTGATAGAAAGGAGTTAATCCAGGCGTGTGCAGAACCCACGATTCCTGCCCTGGCCAGGCGATGTAGAAGGACACGGTGATCCACCGTATCAAAGGCGGCACTGAGGTCCAGGAGGATCACCGCCACTGATCCTCCTGAATCCAGAATGCGCCTTGATTCCTCAATGACGGAGAGGAGGGCTGTGTCCGTGCCCTGGCCGGGCCGGAAGCCGGTTTGAGATGGGCGCAGGATTTTGTTGGTCTCAAGGAATTGGGAGAGTTGGGAATTAACTAGTTTCTCTGCCATCTTGCTGATGCATGGAAGGAGTGATATGGGTCTATAGTTAGACATGTCGTCAGGATTCAGATGGGGTTTTTTTAGCAGGGCTTTGACAACTGCGTTTTTCCAGCTGGGTGGCACTGTGCCTTGGCGTAAGGAGGTGTTGATAAGATCCCTGATGGTGGTGACTATGCTGGGGGCGGCAGTTTTTAATATTCTAGCCGGGGCTGGGTCAAGAGGTGAGCCGCTTTTCATTTTGGATAACGTGGAGGTGACCTCAGTGAGAGAGGTAGCTCTAAAGGAGGACAGCTGCGGGCTGTTCGTGCAGACCTCAGTATCCGGGGGGTTGTGAGGGGTAATCATGGGGAGGGAGTCCAGTATTCGTGTGATTTTAGAGTCAAAGAAGGAAGCAAGGTCATTGCTTCTGTCTGGGGGGGCATGGGAGGCGCTAGGGGCCGATGGTATGTTGAGGAGTTCTTTGACGATCAAGTACGCTTCTTTTGAGGAATTGGAGGCGTTTTGGATTCTGTTGTCATAGAAACCTGCCTTGGCAAGTTTGAGAGCTGATTTATAGCGTCTTACTGAACTATTGTAAAGGTCTTTGTTACTGTGTAGCCAGTCTTTTCTCCATTGCCTCTCGGCCTTTTTGCACTCTTTGCGTAGGTCCTTGAGGTCAGCATTGTACCAGGGGGCTTGGCCCTTTATCCTGTTTTTAATCTCCCGATTTTTTATGGGGATGAGTTTGTCGAGGGTGGACGATATCCAGTCTCTGACTTGGGAGTCAGCGATGGCGGGGTCCTCAGAAAGACTGGGGGTCGAAGCGTCTAGGGCTGTAGACCAATCTTCCACCGAGAGTCTAGCCCACGCTCTGTCTCTGGTGAAGGTGGGGGATTTTTGGGGCCTTTTAAAAGTTCCAGGGAGATGGGTCGTGACCAAAAAGTGGTCCGTCCACGGGAGGGGTTGGGACTTGATGTAAAGGAGGAAGGGAATATTGGAGAACACCGGGTCGAGAAGGTGCCCTTTCGAGTGAGTAGGATCAGAGTTGGCGAGAAGCAGCCCCAAGGCCGCTAGGTCGTCGATAAGGTCGGTTGCCCCAGTATCGAGGGGATCCTCGAGATGGATGTTTAAGTCACCAGTTATGATAAAGTTAGATGAAAGGTGAGCTGTGGAGGTGACGGTTTCCAGCAGGGCAGCTGTGAAGGGGCCCGAGTAACCGGGCGGCCGATACACCAGGAGGCCTGACAGGGAGTTGGTCGAAGACAGCTGAATCGTGAAGAGACAGCTCTCTGAGTCTTGGATCGCGCAGTCTTTCGTTCGACAAGTAAAGTGGTCCCTGTAGATAATGGCCAGTCCACCTCCTCTACCTAGGGGGCGAGGTTGAGACATGATGAGGAAACCCGGGGGGAGGGCCATAACAATGTCAGCGTTGGAATGCTCCGTAATCCAGGTTTCTGTGAGTAATATTATGTCCAGGTTAAGGTCGACAATAAGATGGTTGATAAGCAGGGCGTGTTTAGGGAGTGATCTGCAGTTAAGAGTTGAGATTTTGAGAACAGGGGGAAGGGCCGGGGGTTTTGGAAGGGAGAGATTGCTTGGTTTGCATTTATCGCAACGAGGAAAGGGGACAGTAGGATTGAGTAGTGCCAGACAGGCGCTGTTTTTAGTGGGTCTAAGGCTGAGAAGCTCTCTACGAGAGTAGCTTACCTTGGAGGCGGCTGGGACAGGCATAGTGTCTGGCCCAAGGCCCGGTCGTGCGCGGACGGGCGCAGACGGGCTTGCCTTAGGCGCGCCTTCGGCGCGCAAACGGCGCTCCCGCTGCGCTCGTCCGCTGCGCGTCCTGTAGTTGCACATATTATGGGAGGGGGAGGGGGCGTGGCCTCAATGTGGGCGTGGCCTCCCTTCCTCGCCGGGAATGGCGGTGCAAAGTCGCTTTTACTCGCGCGTTTTGCGTCGGTGCAGCGAAGGAGTCGCTGTTCAAGAGCGTCTCTACCCGCTGAAGAAGCTGGCAGCCGGGTGAGTGAAGAGTTTTAAAAAGTACAGGGAATTCAAGTGACACACAAGTGAATAATAACAAGTTTTTTTAAAAATTGAGCGTCTCCCGGCTTTCCGCCTCAGGAGTATAGCAGTTTCTGACTAGTAGCGCTGATGGCGGCGCTTAAATACTGTGGCGGGTGGGCGTGGCCTCAATGTGGGCGTGGCCTCCCTTCCTCGCCGGGAATGGCGGTGCAAAGTCGCTTTTACTCGCGCGTTTTGCGTCGGTGCAGCGAAGGAGTCGCTGTTCAAGAGCGTCTCTACCCGCTGAAGAAGCTGGCAGCCGGGTGAGTGAAGAGTTTTAAAAAGTACAGGGAATTCAAGTGACACACAAGTGAATAATAACAAGTTTTTTTAAAAATTGAGCGTCTCCCGGCTTTCCGCCTCAGGAGTATAGCAGTTTCTGACTAGTAGCGCTGATGGCGGCGCTTAAATACTGTGGCGGGTGGGCGTGGCCTCAATGTGGGCGTGGCCTCCCTTCCTCGCCGGGAATGGCGGTGCAAAGTCGCTTTTACTCGCGCGTTTTGCGTCGGTGCAGCGAAGGAGTCGCTGTTCAAGAGCGTCTCTACCCGCTGAAGAAGCTGGCAGCCGGGTGAGTGAAGAGTTTTAAAAAGTACAGGGAATTCAAGTGACACACAAGTGAATAATAACAAGTTTTTTTAAAAATTGAGCGTCTCCCGGCTTTCCGCCTCAGGAGTATAGCAGTTTCTGACTAGTAGCGCTGATGGCGGCGCTTAAATACTGTGGCGGGTGGGCGTGGCCTCAATGTGGGCGTGGCCTCCCTTCCTCGCCGGGAATGGCGGTGCAAAGTCGCTTTTACTCGCGCGTTTTGCGTCGGTGCAGCGAAGGAGTCGCTGTTCAAGAGCGTCTCTACCCGCTGAAGAAGCTGGCAGCCGGGTGAGTGAAGAGTTTTAAAAAGTACAGGGAATTCAAGTGACACACAAGTGAATAATAACAAGTTTTTTTTAAAAATTGAGCGTCTCCCGGCTTTCCGCCTCAGGAGTATAGCAGTTTCTGACTAGTAGCGCTGATGGCGGCGCTTAAATACTGTGGCGGGTGGGCGTGGCCTCAATGTGGGCGTGGCCTCCCTTCCTCGCCGGGAATGGCGGTGCAAAGTCGCTTTTACTCGCGCGTTTTGCGTCGGTGCAGCGAAGGAGTCGCTGTTCAAGAGCGTCTCTACCCGCTGAAGAAGCTGGCAGCCGGGTGAGTGAAGAGTTTTAAAAAGTACAGGAAATTCAAGTGACACACAAGTGAATAATAACAAGTTTTTTTAAAAATTGAGCGTCTCCCGGCTTTCCGCCTCAGGAGTATAGCAGTTTCTGACTAGTAGCGCTGATGGCGGCGCTTAAATACTGTGGCGGGTGGGCGTGGCCTCAATGTGGGCGTGGCCTCCCTTCCTCGCCGGGAATGGCGGTGCAAAGTCGCTTTTACTCGCGCGTTTTGCGTCGGTGCAGCGAAGGAGTCGCTGTTCAAGAGCGTCTCTACCCGCTGAAGAAGCTGGCAGCCGGGTGAGTGAAGAGTTTTAAAAAGTACAGGGAATTCAAGTGACACACAAGTGAATAATAACAAGTTTTTTTAAAAAATTGAGCGTCTCCCGGCTTTCCGCCTCAGGAGTATAGCAGTTTCTGACTAGTAGCGCTGATGGCGGCGCTTAAATACTGTGGCGGGTGGGCGTGGCCTCAATGTGGGCGTGGCCTCCCTTCCTCGCCGGGAATGGCGGTGCAAAGTCGCTTTTACTCGCGCGTTTTGCGTCGGTGCAGCGAAGGAGTCGCTGTTCAAGAGCGTCTCTACCCGCTGAAGAAGCTGGCAGCCGGGTGAGTGAAGAGTTTTAAAAAGTACAGGAAATTCAAGTGACACACAAGTGAATAATAACAAGTTTTTTTAAAAATTGAGCGTCTCCCGGCTTTCCGCCTCAGGAGTATAGCAGTTTCTGACTAGTAGCGCTGATGGCGGCGCTTAAATACTGTGGCGGGTGGGCGTGGCCTCAATGTGGGCGTGGCCTCCCTTCCTCGCCGGGAATGGCGGTGCAAAGTCGCTTTTACTCGCGCGTTTTGCGTCGGTGCAGCGAAGGAGTCGCTGTTCAAGAGCGTCTCTACCCGCTGAAGAAGCTGGCAGCCGGGTGAGTGAAGAGTTTTAAAAAGTACAGGAAATTCAAGTGACACACAAGTGAATAATAACAATTTTTTTTAAAAATTGACCGTCTCCCGGCTTTCCGCCTCAGGAGTATAGCAGATAAAATTATCTCCCTATTACCAAGCTGTCGCTAACACCAGTTAGCGACAGCTAATAGGAGATAGTGACCATCTTGGGCCCCGCTTTGCATGTCAGTGATATTTATCACTAATGACATGCAAAGTGGGCGTGCCAAGATGTTAGCGACTGGAAACAGTCGCTAACCTCGCTATCTCCTATTACCAACTTTTGGAGATATTCGCGCTAAGCGCGAATATCTCCAAAAGCTAACACCTGCCCAGGAGCAGTTCTTAGCCATGTTATCCAATGGGAGGTGGATAACATGGCTAAGAGCTTTTGCTCGATAATGCATGAATATCGCTGAGTTTTCAGCGATATTCATGCATTGCGGCTGTTTTTTATCGCATTTGCGATAAACCTTGCTAATAGCAAGGTTTATCTGCGATAAAAATCGCCGATTTGCGGCGATAATTTGTGTCTCTAAACAAGTTAGAGACAAAAATTATCTCTATTGGTTGGTAATATGCCCCAGAATTCTTGCTAATTTCACCACCAAGGAGCAATTCTGAAATAAAGGAATGGACCAAATTGTTGACGGCGCTAAACTGCACCCCAACCCATGTCAACTCAGCCAAATCATTAGGAATCACTTTAGATGAAAATCTCGACATGAAAGCCCACATTAATTGAATGGCAAAAAGTGCCCGCTTCCATTTGAGCTACTTAAGAAAATTAAAACCATTCATCTCGGAGGCAGATTTAAAACTGGCTATTCAATCCCTAGTTATATCGAGGATCAAATATGGTTGCTCCACACTAGCCGGCCTACCAAAAACATCCACAGCACCACTAAAAGCCTGTCTCAACGCAGCGGCAAGACTCATCACTGGATCTAGGAAATTTGATCATATATCTCCTCACTTGAAAGCACTAAACTGGCTACCTTATGAGGCTAGAATTCAAATGAAGATAGCATGCATTACCCACAAAGCGGTGCACTATAACACACCAAGATATCTAGCCAAGAAAATCAAGCTATCGGGAGGAAACAGACCAACCAGAAGCGCCAAGGAGCTACTGTTGCGGCCAGCCATCTTCCGAAAGAAAAAGTCTTATGACCGAGCATTCTCTGGAGCTGTCCCCAGAGTCTGGAATTCTCTCACTCCAAGCATCAGGAAGATTGAAAATATTGTTTCATTCGAACGGGAATTGAAAAGCCATATGTTGAGGAAATACCTTGAATAGGGAAGCTGACGGATCTCTAGGACGAATATCCATATCAGCCGAAGGGCGGCCATCTTCAGGAACAATATCATTGATAAATGACTGACTCCACCCACAAGCCTCAATTTTGTCCTCATTGCTATCACCACACTATGTGAACCTATAACTGTTTTTATAGCCGAAAACTATATAACCTCTACCTCTTCTTATTGGTCGATATAGATAGGGATATAAGCTAAGCCTTACCTACCTTTTATTGTTAATTGCACATGCGTTTGGAATATATATATTTATGCACCCCCTCATAGCCATAATTTCGTCTACCTCATATCTGTTTGTTTTTTATAATTGTTATTGTACTGCCAATTTGCAACTGACCTAGATGTTAAGCGCTCTGATACCCACGGGTCTTGTTCGCGCTATA
Organism: Lissotriton helveticus; assembly: GCF_964261635.1. Taxonomy (NCBI): domain Eukaryota; kingdom Metazoa; phylum Chordata; class Amphibia; order Caudata; family Salamandridae; genus Lissotriton; species Lissotriton helveticus. The sequence goes on along the minus strand of NC_136068.1, from coordinate 461,873,699 downwards.
CAAAACACTATAATAAATAAATAAATAAATAAACCATGTCTATTCTTTGGGCATACTTATGTCTGCCTGCCTGCTATCCACAAACCCCCTTCACACAAATGTACTCATCCTCAGCCTCTGCTCACAAGCTGGCGATCAAGATAAAAAAACACGACATTGTTTAGGAAGTGGTTGGCACAGTGTGGTAATCGTATCCTACCTTTATTTTTATTATAGAATTTACTAATTCATGTCTAATAGCTATTGTTTATGTCACATGGAACTGTAACATGTAATATGGAATTCACTGATGCAGGAGCTTCAGTTTGAATACAGCAGAAGCGGTTGAAGTTTGCCTAATGTCGATGCCTTAGCTCTCTGCACAAGAATGTTTTTTGAAACAGCTAAAGACAATAATGTATAGTTTGACCAGAAGGGTACTGAATGTGCTTTTCAGAAGCGCTATGTTTGTGTTGCTCCTCAAAGTTCCGATGTGGGTAGAATTATTACCAATTCTGACACACACCAGATTGAATCTACAGTACAAGAGATTGCTGACTGTTCTACTGTTGATAATTTTGTGTTACAAAAAAGGAGTACCAGGGTACCTAAAAAGTTTGATGATTACATTTTACAATTTCTTTTTTCTTTGTTTTCCTAAAGGATACATGTGGTAAAGGTATCCTACCTTTATTTTCATTATAGAATTTAGAGTCATTCAAGTGAAATAGGTATTGTTTATGTCACATGGAACTGTAACATGTAATGTGGAATTCACTAATGCAGGAGCTTACGTTTGAATACTGCAGAAGCAGTTGACGTTTGCCTCAGCTGGATGCCTTAGCTCTTGCACCAGTGGATCCATTTATGGCACATAAATAAAGACACTTTTTTATATAACTTTCAAACTCCATCCCTTTATTACACCAGCCACTTTCTTAGACACACCTGATTTCACCATTTGTCTTCTGTGGCATTGAAACATTCTGTATTATTTTCTTCAAGAGTATTTCTTTATTCCTCCTTGCTAAAACGCTGCACTCGACTCTTCAGACCGGTAGGGGTGAGTAATTCGCTTCCCACTCCCTGTATCGTATAAACGCATACTAACACTACTTACACAGGTATGCTGCAGTGGCCAGTATCCTAAAGCACCCACAGCACATGACTTTACAGCAATCAGCTCACAGCTTAGGCTCACGGTTTCATCCCGAGTCTTCAGACCGGTACCAGTGAGTAGTTTGCTTCCCACTCCCGCTATACTCTAAAAGCATACTTACACCACCTGCACAGCTTTGCTACAGCGGCCAAAATGCTACAACGCCCAGAGCACATCAGTTTACAGCACTTAGCTCACACTTTAGGCACACGGTTTTATTCCCGAGTGTACCGCACCTCACCTCAGCACCATCTCACTGTGCGCAAAACAGCACTTTCACACCATTAGGGGTAAATACTTTGCTTCAGCCACTATGCTACAGCGCCCAGAGTACATCAGTTTACAGCACTCAGGTCATGCTTTAGGTGCATGCTTTCATCCCAAAGTGTACCGGCACCTCACCTCACCACCATCTCACTGTGGGCAAAACAGCACTTTCACACCGGTAGGGGAAAATACTTTGCTTCACACTCCCTCTATAGCACACCCTAGCCACCCCACAGAGCTCACTGCGCTCCTACCCTCCTCTTTCCTAGTTTTTTCTCCCTTTTTTCTCCTTACTCGCTTTAACGTTAACACAAAATGGCTGCCAACACTTCCTTGTTGCATCCGTTTGCAGCCAATTAGCAGCAAGCTTGTGCTCGTGCTTGTACTGCCTCAGCCAATCAGATGGCAGAATTCCCAAATAACGATATATGTAAATTTGGATTTTTCTAAAAAACTACTGAACGGATTTATACCAAATAAACAAACGCGTGCTTTCTAGACCAACACCCTTCTCCCTGCCAAATTTCGGGTAATTCCGTTCACCCGTTCGACCTGTAGCCTTGTCTAAAGTTTCTTGTGGAAATTAACATGGAGAAAACACGTTTTGGGACCCCCCTTTATTCTCGCCCCCCCTTTGACGAATCTCCCCCAAACTTTCAACATAGGAGCTGATATGAACAAAGAATTAGTTTGGAAAATGTCATGAAGATTCATCAACCAACGCCAAAGTTATAAGCAAAACAAAAAATGCTCTTCCTATGGAAACTTGGTACTATCTATAACTAGCTACAGGTGACCGTCAGTAGGTAATACATATATATATATATATATATATATATATATATATATATATATATATATATATATATATATATATATATATATATATATATATATATATATATATATATATATATATATATATATATATATATATATATATATATATATATATATATCAACACACAAGGTTTGCCTGCTGTAGAGAGAGCCTCAATCAGGTAGGTTAATGTCCAAAAGTATTTATTGCAAGCTGCAGCGGGTTTCAGCAAAACAAAACAGAGAAATAAAATCCATTTCGCCTGACGCGTTTCATGCTGTGCATTTCATCAGAGGCTTGGACTGCAAGATTACTGACACGGCATTTCGGCAAAGTTATAACCGTTGATAATCCCTCCCATGTGGGTGTGGTCGCCCTCGTGGCTGCTGGTTATTGTAGTGCCATGTTTTGCTTCAGTGAGCTGCCGTGCCTTCATCAAAAATAGTGCAATTCTTTCCCAAGTGGGTTCTGGGGTTTGCTCGAAGTCCTGTTTGCACTTTTCACCTTACAATAACATGTACCTGATCCTCTGGCAGTGTCGTTGTTTAACGTCATTGCAGGGACACCGCGAGCGGCATCAGGGTTCTCTCTGCGGCTCAGGCTGGGCCGCTAACATCAACACACAAGGTTTGCCTGCTCTAGAGAGAGCCTCAATCAGGTAGGTTAATGTCCAAAAGTATTTATTGCAAGCTGCAGCGGGTTTCAGCAAAACAAAACAGAGAAATAAAATCCATTTCGCCTGACGCGTTTCATGCTGTGCATTTCATCAGAGGCTTGGACTGCAAGATTACTGACACGGCATTTCGGCAAAGTTATTGATGAAGCAAAGCTTCGCATATTTTGCGGCTTGCCGAAGTCAAGAACCTCGTTTATGTATAACAAGGTAATCAATGTACGTCTTACTAACATTTATATTAAGTTTGAGTAAAGTTTATGACGCTTGCCTATGTGTATTCCTAACTATTTTAATCCGTGTTTATAAAATGGCCGCTGCTTGTATTTTAGTTACTGCGCATGCGTCAGCCACACTCACGTGTCCTGACGCGTCTGCAGAAGTGGAGGGAAAGTTATGCGCATGCGTAATTCATAGCTGTGCTCATCATGTGGTACTGCTCGTGCCACTGCTCTTGTGGTCGTATCAATGTAGCTAACATTTAAATGCATAAGTCTATTTCTTGATGATGAGTTAAAAGTACAAACCCTGTGATGTGTTCTCATGATGACATTATTATGTATTAATTTGTTTTCGCTTACCTTTCATGTATCGCGGGGAATGGGGGTCTGAGTGAGAGGAGAGCCATATTGGAGGTCCCTTCTGCGCCTGCGCCACTTTCGGCAGCACAGTGGACCTTGACTGATGGAACATAGCCAGTTGGCAGCGATGGGCGAGATGCTCCTGAGAAAGTCACCTCTGCCCTGCGAGAACGGCGAATGTTGCTCCTCATATGATACAATGTTAAATTGTCATTGTGTTTCTGCACAGTTTCTCCTGGGAACCCCAAACTTACTAGGCGGTACCCTACTATGCAAATGTAGGCTTGAGTTACTATGTTGTGATTGGTGTGTTACCCAAATCCTACCTAAGGACCAATCCAAATTGAGGGATTCTGACACTTTGCAACATTGGGGGGTGGTACACTGTCCCCAAACTGTATATCTACCCTGGGTTCCCCTAGGGAGCCGTCCGACTTGTCTGGTTTAGCTGACCTGTCACTGACCCAACGCACTCAATAGGTGACTGAAGATACAGAGAGCTGCGGAGCACTCTGTCCGAATTTGACCATAGACTAAGGTTCTACTGAACCTTAAAGTGCTGGCGAAGCACTTAACTGGGAGTTCGCTGACCCAATCGGGGTCTTGATTGATAGCTGCAGAGCGGGTGGAGCGCAGGCGTTGCTTCCGAACTGTGGATTCCGGTCCTGTCCTGAGCGGTCCTGTCTTGAGGGTTTGCTGTCCTGTCCTGAGGGTCCTGTCCTGATTCCTATCCCGAGGGTATCCTGTCCTGTCCTGGGTGTCCATTCTGCACCTGCTGTCCTTTGAGGGGTATCTTTCCTTGAGGGTTTCCTGTCCTTAACTGACCCGTGGCCAGGGTTTGGTTTTCCACACCAATCTAGGTAAATATTGCTCTGAAACTCTTAAAATCTTGCACCTTCTGAATTTCTAACTTTTGCTTTAATAAAGTTCATCATTGCATATGTTATATTTTCCATGCCTTTCCGCAAACTACTGAAAGTCAATTACATATTTTCATAAGTTTGTTCCTATGTCTTCTCACTTGTTAGAGATTATATTTTGCATTGCAGTTTGTAATTTTCTGATATGGTCTAGAACTTCATTACCTAGACTGTTCAAAGGCCCCTTTACTTTAAGTGAAGCGTGTTACTCATTATAGGCCCTCCTATAGTTACCCATACATAGTCTGCCCATGCTTAGATATTACTGAATTGCATAGTATTTTTTCTCTTGCATTTTATATCAGTATTTCAATGATTACCCTATCATTATTTTTATATAGCTACATAATTTACATTATCTTGGTCATTGATTGTCTCATTCTTGTATACTTGATGCATGAAGAGAACGAACTTTAGATAAACATTTTAAAACTTCCAGTTGTCCGTGGTCATTTAAACAGTATTTGAACATTATTGGTTGGGTTTGTATTTTGCTGCCTTTTCTTTACAGCTAGCTCCCTGATTCATTGTGGTCATTAGGTACCCGTGTTAGTGGATGGTAAGTCGGGTACGCTGAAACAAATAGTAGGGAACACACACAAATTGGTAGAGCTCGTGAAGTCACCTGGTCAATGTGTATGGTAATTTGAAAGTATATGGGCCCTGAAGCCGGAAAACGGCGAAAACTATTGGTCGGGTGGCCTCGCGCGCTCTATCATTATAACCGTTGATAATCCCTCCCATGTGGGTGTGGTCGCCCTCGTGGCTGCTGGTTATTGTAGTGCCATGTTTTGCTTCAGTGAGCTGCCGTGCCTTCATCAAAAATAGTGCAATTCTTTCCCAAGTGGGTTCTGGTGTTTGCTCGAAGTCCCGTTTGCACTTTTCACCTTACAATAACAGGTACCTGATCCTCTGGCAGTGTCGTTGTTTAACGTCATTGCAGGGACACCGCGAGCGGCATCAGGGTTCTCTCTGCGGCTCAGGCTGGGCCGCTAACATCAACACACAAGGTTTGCCTGCTGTAGAGAGAGCCTCAATCAGGTAGGTTAATGTCCAAAAGTATTTATTGCAAGCTGCAGCGGGTTTCAGCAAAACAAAACAGAGAAATAAAATCCATTTCGCCTGACGCGTTTCATGCTGTGCATTTCATCAGAGGCTTGGACTGCAAGATTACTGACACTGCATTTCGGCAAAGTTATAACCGTTGATAATCCCTCCCATGTGGGTGTGGTCGCCCTCGTGGCTGCTGGTTATTGTAGTGCCATGTTTTGCTTCAGTGAGCTGCCGTGCCTTCATCAAAAATAGTGCAATTCTTTCCCAAGTGGGTTCTGGTGTTTGCTCGAAGTCCCGTTTGCACTTTTCACCTTACAATAACAGGTACCTGATCCTCTGGCAGTGTCGTTGTTTACCGTCATTGCAGGGACACCGCGAGCGGCATCAGGGTTCTCTCTGCGGCTCAGGCTGGGCCGCTAACATCAACACACAAGGTTTGCCTGCTGTAGAGAGAGCCTCAATCAGGTAGGTTAATGTCCAAAAGTATTTATTGCAAGCTGCAGCGGGTTTCAGCAAAACAAAACAGAGAAATAAAATCCATTTCGCCTGACGCGTTTCATGCTGGGTCAGCGCTGATTTGCATATCGCCATTGTCTAACCCAGGGTGGTGTGGAGTGGAAAAACGATGGATTTGGGCCCAGATCTTTTGACTGGGGTGAATGTGTGACATTGATCCACATTCTGTCCATCATTGTTGTTTTTGCAGTAACCGCTCTAAGTGTACTGGGGATGCTCAGACGTGAGTCCCAGGCACTCCACACCACTGGAAGCAAGCTAGCCGGGCTGATGAGAGGTGTTACCTCGAAACCGGGCCGGTCCTCGGATGCTTGTTTCCGTTCTGGGAAGGACATGGCTTTTGTAGTTCGGACTGGACTGTTCCCATGGGGCAACAGGGTCAGCGCTGATTTGCATATCGCCATTGTCTAACCCAGGGTGGTGTGGAGTGGAAAAATGATGGATTTGGGCCCAGATCTTTTGACTGGGGTGAATGTGTGACATTGATCCACATTCTGTCCATCATTGTTGTTTTTGCATTTCATCAGAGGCTTGGACTGCAAGATTACTGACACGGCATTTCGGCAAAGTTATAACCGTTGATAATCCCTCCCATGTGGGTGTGGTCGCCCTCGTGGCTGCTGGTTATTGTAGTGCCATGTTTTGCTTCAGTGAGCTGCCGTGCCTTCATCAAAAATAGTGCAATTCTTTACCAAGTGGGTTCTGGTGTTTGCTCGAAGTCCCGTTTGCACTTTTCACATTACAATAACAGGTACCTGATCCTCTGGCAGTGTCGTTGTTTAACGTCATTGCAGGGACACCGCGAGCGGCATCAGGGTTCTCTCTGCGGCTCTTTTGGACATTAACCTACCTGATTGAGGCTCTCTCTACAGCAGGCAAACCTTGTGTGTTGATGTTAGCGGCCCAGCCTGAGCCGCAGAGAGAACCCTGATGCCTGATACTCATGAATTTAGGCTGAAAAGAATGGCAAATGGATATATATGCTGATTTTGCATTTATGCAGCTTAAAAAGATTAGTATTCAAAAGTTATGTATACATTATGCATTGGTACAATAACTAAGATATGTCCTGAAGAGGATGGACAAAAAAAGTTATTTTCTAAAGTCCCTGTATATTTGCAGAAATTTGCACACTTAGACAAAATTTGCACAAATGACAATATTTTGCACTAATTATTCAATGCATTAATTTATTTTGATACATTGATTTTTAGTTTATAGGGTCTGAGGATGTTATCATTGCATTTTATGAGATATGAGATTCATGAATTGTTTTGTTAAATTTTATACAGATGAACGTATGGTATTTATATTTAACGTTTTTTTATATATTTAATAAGAGGTTATTGCACTTGTCACTTTATATAACTTTAAGCATTTATGCTGCAACAATAAGGGATTTGAATGTTTCAGTATTATAACAGTGAATACCTAGAGAAAAAAATGTGAAGCCTTCAATGAGTATTTTTTCTATGTCTGTACATGCGATCATGTGACTCACAGGGGGGTGGTACACCAAGCAAACATTAAAAGAATGGCTGATGCGGTATTCGTTGTTTGAGCAAGGGCACTTGGTGCTCGAAACGCGTCAACAAGAGGAAAGGTCAAATCAATAAAGAACATCTACCTGTCTGAGCTGCTGGGTCCGTGTATCTCATTTCGCCTGCCCGGGAAGTGATGAGATTGTGCATATATATATAACTGTGGAACAGGAGGTGCCCTTTATTTGCGGGGTGCTTGCGGGAACATCGGCAATCCTTTAAAAAACTTTTTTTGAATGTGAGTGGCGGCGGCGACCCACTGACCCACTTGGGTTTTACTAAACCACCAGTCCCAGAAAGCATTGCTTCAGGTGGTACACCTGAGTACAATTATTGAGGAGATTTACTGGTGTTTGCCGCATGCTGTCATGTCACATGGTCTGCCCCTGAAGAGGGCGTTGGCCTGAAACGCGTCTGGCAGGAAAACCGAAAAGGACTTTGTTCACGGCTCGTGCCCTTGCTTTGGCATAAATTCCTACCTGTAAGTGCATCCCACCTAGGGGCAACTCTTTCTTCTTTTTGATAGCGGCCAGCCCGGTCGCGGGATTGCACTACCGCGAAAAAATTGCGGGTCCACAGCTGCTTTATTTGGGAAGCTAACTGTGAAACAGGAGGTGCCCTTTATTTGCGGGGTGCTTGCGGGAACATCGGCAATCCTTTAAAAAACGTTTTTTGAATGTGAGTGGGGGCAGCGACCCACTTGGGTTTTACTAAACCACCAGTCCCAGAAAGCATTACTTCAGGTGGTACACCAGAGTACAATTATTGTGGGGATTTACTGGTGTTTGCCGCATGCCGTCATGTCACATGGTCTGCCACTGAAGAGGGCGTTGGCCCGAAACGCGTCTGGCAGGAAAACCGAAAAGGACTTTGTTCACAGCTCGTGCCCTTGCTTTGGCATAAATTCCTACCTGTAAGTGCATCCCACCTAGGGGCAACTCTTTCTTCATATATATATATATATATATATATATATATATATATATATATATATATATATATATATATCCTGGCTCCAAAGTTACACCACAAAAAACGAGTCACTTTTTCGAGCGGGTGCCGCTTACACGGTGGCGTATCCGTGATAAACAAATGCAGGCTCCAAAGTCTTTCTCTCCATTCTGAGAAAAAACAAACAGCACTCCCGGGCACAGTTGCAAGAAAAGTGGGTTTAATTACGCCTTCGACATGTTGAAGGCGTAATTAAACCCACTTTTCTTGCAACTGTGCCCGGGAGTGCTGTTTGTTTTATCTCAGAATGGAGAGAAAGACTTTGGAGCCTGCATATATATATATATATATATATATTCACTGAAAAAACCATAGGTTATACACCATATATAGTTAGGAATTAGCATTTAAAAAACCTTATTGTACTCACACAAAACCATTGAAATTCCATATATAGTTAGTTGTACTAACTATATATCGCGCACCCGCAATCCACTGCTGATCATGTCACATATTACATCATTCATGACATGGTCAGTGACATCACTGATGACATCACTGATGACATCTCAAATGACATCACTGATGACATCACTGATGACATCTCAAATGACATCACTGATGACATCACTGATGACAACATCCAGTGACTGTATTTTTCTGTAAAGTTAAAATATGTCTTACATATTTAAGAATGAGTGGATGTATAAATGTCTGGATGAAGGATTTAGTAGGTGCATGACTGACTGTATGAGTGAGTGATTAAATGTGTCTCACTGAGTGCATGGGTTAGTGACTAAACTGTCTCAATTTGTGCATCATTATGTCTGTTGTTCTATAAACTGCTGCATGTGTTGATCATTAGCTATATGATTAACTATATGCGTTATTGATTGGTTGCCCAAGTATTTGTATGGGAGACTGAGAGTGTGTATGGGTGGCTGGGAGGTGTATGACTCTGTGCATAGATGTGTGAGCAGTTGATTCACTAGATGTATGGGTTCAAAAGTGCATGTGGAAACAGCTGTATGGGCGGTTGACTGTGTGCATGAGTGTATTGCTGAGTGAATGGATATCTCATTGCTACATGTCAAAGTAAGTACATATGTAAAACACAGTACATGTGAGAGTTGACATATATAAATAACTGTGCATAAGAGCCAGTGAATGTGTGAGTGGCTGTATGGATCATTGTGAACTTGTATCAGGGATTGTATAAGAGAGTAAATATGTGTTAGTATATGTTTGAATAAGTAAGGTGTGTATAACTGTATAGTTGAGAAAATGGAGGTGTGATTGATTCTTTGCATGACTGACTAGGTGTGTGTGTAACTCTATGGATGAGTGACAGTCTGTGAGTGTCTGTTTACACTTACTGTATCTAAGGTTATATTAGAGTCTGAAGAGCTTCATCGTATTATCACATGAATAATGTCATCAGTGATGTGATCAGTAATGTCAAATGAGATGTCATCAGTGATGTCATCAGTGATGTCATTTGAGATGTCATCAGTGATGTCATCAGTGATGTCATTTGAGATGTCATCAGTGATGTCATCAGTGATGTCACTGACCATGTCATGAATGATGTAATATGTGACATGATCAGCAGTGGATTGCGGGTGCGCGATATATAGTTAGTACAACTAACTATATATGGAATTTCAATGGTTTTGTGTGAGTAAAATAAGGTTTTTTAAATGCTAATTCCTAACTATATATGGTGTATAACCTATGGTTTTTTCAGTGAATTTTCAAGGTTTTGTAAATGCTAATTCCTAACTATATATGGTCTATAACCTATGGTTTTTTCAATGAATTTCATTGGTTTTTTAAAAGCTAATATCTATAGCTGTAAAAATTATTCTTCTTTAAATCCAAAAATATATTTTATATGTTTATTAATAAATTTTTTTAAATATTTTTTTTGTTTCGCTCCCGGTCCGCGAACCGGGAAGCTTCCCGTTAGCTCAATTTGATTCCGCGATCCGGTCCGCGAACCGTTAAGAAATCAACATAGTGACGGTATCGCGTTGCCGCGTAATGCGTCTTATGACGTACTGCGTTAGCGCACCCGGAAGTGCCCCGGGGCGCGGACCGAGGCGCAAAACGCAACTCCCCGGAAGCGATCCGCGGCGCGAAAGCGCGACGTATCGCGTTGCCGCGAAATGCGTCTTGTGACGTATCGCGTTAGCGCACCCGGAAGTGTCCCGGGGCGCGGACCGCGGCGCGAAGGGGAGCGACCCGGAAGCTAACCGGGGAGCGTTCCGCAGCGCGTAACATGAGCGTGAGAGGTCATGTGACTTGTTAATAAAACTTTTCATTGGTTCATTTCACTTTTAGTATCATAATTATGGAAGGCTAGGTCAGGTGACCTAAAAATAACACTTTTCATTGGTTGAGAAGTATTGTTTTTTCCAAATGATGAAAACCACTCCTTCTTTCCTCACTCTGACTTTCATTATTGTGAGAGGAAGACCTATTTTGCTTGTTGGAAGACCTATTTTGCTTGTGTGAAAATGGCTTCATTGATTGCTTCAGCTGGTGGACCCCCACCACCACCTCCACCTCCTCATGGGAAGAGAGGACCACCTCCCCAGGTGGTTACCAACACTGAGGAGGAAGATGAAGAAATGGATGAGGAGGGAGAACAACCACAATTCCTGGAAGAGTTGCCCCGGGTTTCAAGAAAGAAAGCCAGTTTCATCTGGCAGTTTTTTTCCATCCCTCCTGGCCAAAAAAAGGTCAATGCCAGGTACGCAACATGCCTCATATGCAAGGAACAATTGTCCAGAGGGACGGACATAAAATACAGTTATGGTAATCACACCATGCATAGGCACATGACGAGGAAACATCCCCTAAATTACAGCCGGGCGGAATTAAGGGATATGATGGACAATCCTAGACCAACTCCTGTGGCGAGACCAACAACATCGGTTTCTTTAACACCAGAGGAGGCACGGGAAACTGTGCCAAATATCCAACCAAATTTTGGGCATATGATACATTTATGTATGCACTGTCGTGCATTATTAGCTTGTGGCAACATGAGCATCAATGCACTCAACCTTGCATATGAACACCATGATTGCCCTAACCGCCCCCAGTAATTTTTTTTTGCTCCTGTTGAGCCCTTTTCAACGCCTGTTTTTTGTTGTTTCCCCCCCCCCAAAAAAACCAAAAAAAATATAAAATCGTTCAAAAAATACAAAAAAAACAAAAAATGTTCAAAAAATACAAAAAAATATAAAACAACAAAAATATAAAAAAAAAGTTCTTTTCAGAACTACCTTCCCTTTCAAAAAAAATTGCTACAATGTTTAGCACTCTGGCAAGCTCTATTTCTTTTGGTTCACTCCCGGGTTAGCTTCCCGGTACGCGGACCGGGAGCTAACCCCCCCAAATTTTTTTTTTTTTAAAAAGTGTAAGTATAAGGAAAGTAAACAGAGAGTGATGTTAAAAGAAAGACAGCTATAGGGAGTAAAGAAGAGATACTGTTTAATAGATCTATTTACCGAAGAAAAGACAGAAGAGGGTATAATTGTGAAAAACAAAATAGATAACGAAGTGAAAGAAAAACAAGCATTGGCATAGCCAATAGGTCTCGCCTTTGGGACCTTCTAAGTATTTAGTTATGCAGCATAATATCCTTGGTGCAGCAACATCAACTGTTGCATGGCTAAACACGTATAAGGTCCCAAAGGCGAGACCTATTGTCTATGCCAATGCTTGTTTCTTAAGTAGAATTGCAATACGTCTGACTCTTCCATGTGAAAAGATCTTATCTTGTGCTCTAAAGATTGCTAAAGTCTCGACAGAGAACAGGCTAGGCTGTAAGTAGGGTAAATTGCGCTTGGTGATCTGTTTGAGGGAGCGTCTGCTTTGCCTGGTGTCTTTGGAGAGCAATTTTGATTGTTATACTGGACAATGTTAGTTTTATTGGTCCAGTAGACAATTAAACTGCTGCATGACCACACTGTGTGATCATGGGCACACTTTACAAATCCTACCTACCATCCAGCGGCTGAAGTGCAAATTGTAAAACCTGATAGCTGGGCACAATTACAGTGTCATTGCAGGCACACCCTGTGTGATCTTGGACATTTATCACATCTCAAAGTACTTTTAAATGCTTGAGCTTGGGATAAACCCTAGAAAAATACTCTCATGCATTTGACCTACCCAGGTGTTTGCTGCTACGTGCTTGATAAGAAATAATGCAACACACAATTGCAACTTCTATGCCCCTTCCAAATAAACACTAGAAATCAGAGTTGTAATTAGTCTCTAGAATGAGTAAGATGCCCTCCAGCCTCCACTTGAAAGCAGGGGTGTATAGTTTGAGGGGAGTGAGGGGGGGGGCGAGGGAGGCATGCAATACTTTAACGCAGGTAAAAGTGTCCAAAGTCACACCATCTGCCCACTAAAGAGCGGCTCGCAGTGGCCGGCTGGCCCGGCTGATTAGGGGAGCTGTTGGTGCCGAGCCTGGTGGGGCAGGTGCCAGCTGTGCTCTGCCGGGCTGCAGGCAGCTCAGATATTAGGCAGCTGGTGGCGTGGGGACCACTGCTATTCCGTCTGTAATGTGCCCGAGCCTCCCGGCAGGCGGAGGGATCACAAGAGCGACCGCTCCCACCCTCGGAGGCTAATTAATTGGCAGAACAACAGCGCATTAAGGCGGATATAGGAGGGTGCCCTGTGCTGGCACCTTCTGAGTGTATGAGCTAAAGGCAGGTGGTTGAGTGTTTCAAATGCCTCTCAGACTACAAAACTCAGCGAATGCTATGTCCAAATCTGAAATTAGGAGTGCTCGTGTGCACGTGCCTAGGTATGTCTATCTAAGTGTGTGTGCTTCATAGTAATAGTCTATGTGTCACTGCATCTTAGACTGTGTGCCACTTTAAGCATGTAACAGTGTGAGGGTATGCACTACTGCGCTTGTGAGTCACGCTGTTTGCGAGTGGGTTTGTACCTGACAATTACTGACCTTGCAGTTGTGTGTGACTCACTCTGTGTTTGTGCCACTTTATGCGTGTGCATTTAACCTTGAGTGCCTGTGTATGTCGAGCGTGATGTACTGCGTGTGTGTGCGCGTATGTGTACAGCGAGTTACTGTATGTGACCTACTGTGAGTGTGCGTGTGTGAGCCACTGTGTTTGTGTGCGTGTCCCACGCTGTGCTGTGTATCTATCTATGTTTGTTAGTGTGTGTGTGCTGCTGTGTAGGTACCACTGTATGTGTAAGCGGGTGCTGGAGTGTATAGACAAACACACGTGAATCCTCAGTTTGTATGCAATGTACGTCACACGTAATTTACGGTCCTGTTCCGCTTTATTTTATTTTGATTGCAGTATAAAAAATGCTTGTTTATATTAGACTGGGGAATACAAACAGGAATCTAGTCTTCAAAGGGAGAGCTGCATGCCAATGTAGAACAAGCACCGGCCAGCTTATAACCCTACTCTGCGATGCTCTTGACTCCCATGCCATTGTTCACCATTTGAATGAAGTCATGACCCCGCCTACCGAGCGGGGTAAGAAATGCTGTTCACAAGTGTGGTTGTAGCTCTCTGGGCACTTAAATATGTTGCAGCTGTCACGTTACTTAAAAACATTGTGAGAGCCTAAGTAAAACTAGAGTGAATTATCGCACGGCATTTTATGTACAGCCCTAATGTAAATAACATAGGGGCATATTATCAACATAGGCAATAAAAGTTTTGCAGCTTTTATCGGCAGAAATGTGTCGCTAAAGCTGCTTTTGCGGCAGAAAACTGCCGCTAAAGCCGCTTTTGCACCAGTTTTCTGCCAATAAAAAGAGCTATAATTTTATTGGCTGTATTCATAATATGCCCCTTAGTGTGCTTCAACTACACAGAGAAAGCATTATGAACAAATAGTGATACAGTGATCAGTCAAAGACACTAAGAGTAATAGAGACGGAGTGAGTGAACAAGAGTGAGGAACTATGAGAAGAGAGGGACTGAGAAAAGGAGTGGAAGGAGTAGAGTAAGTAGGTAATAGAGAAAGGAATGAGGGAAGTAGCAAAGGCAGGAAACTGAGGGTTAAAGAAATGAAGCTGTGGAACTACATACCAATCCCTACCATTTTCACAAATTTGATTGGAATTCCATTTAGCCATTTAGCCTGTAGACCTCTCTAAATACCCTGAGGTAAATTACTTCACAAAACACATCTGAAGTGTTGGAATTGACAACCAATGAAAATGTTACTTTCATTTTCTATTTTTTTTACCTGACATTTGATTGGTTATGTACCTGAATATATATAAAGGAAGAGAGAGAAACACAGCCATTTTGACTACTACTTCCTGAACTACATTGCAAGATCATTTTCACTCACAACTTAAACTTGATTTTAGAAGGTGAGATATTATTTTATAAATTTGAAAACATTTTCAGATAGTTATATACTATGCCTCTGTAAGAGTTAGACATTGAGAAAGGCTTCTTTATTATAATTATGGATTGATTTAGGTTTCTGTGGTATAATTATGAATTTACTTAGGCTTCTTCACAGGCACTTTTTAATAGTACTACTTCACGCCTGAAACCATACAGTGCCCATAGATTACTTCTCTGTTATAAACTCACAAGTACCTGTCTGAACTTAAACCCAACAGTGCCCTATCTCTACTGATATATTTATTTTTTATGCAAATTACAGCAAGAAAATGGAAGGTGAGCAGAATGTTTCCTTTGAAATTGTTCTGGAGAACAACACAGAAAAAGATATTGAGGACAATGATGACTCAGATTTCATGGATGAATCACGGGACCATGAATTAGTTCAATGTGTAGAATCTGTGGATCATTTACTTCATTATGATGACGGTCAAATGTGGGAACTTATGTTCACTCAACAAGAGGACATATCGGACAGTCAAATGCTAGACGTACTAATAAATTTTGAAAAACAATCCGAAAAATAAAATTGTATGTAATATTAAAAAATTGTTTGAGTCTTTAATCATTTTTATATGTAATTAATAAACTAGTTAAATGTTAGAAATGTTATTAAATTTTCAACCACAATCACAATAATAAATAATTGCTTAAAAAACTTAAAAAAATAAAAAATAATCAACAAAACCAACAATCAATTAACATACTGCATTTGAAAATTCTCTCATTCATTTTTCATTGCAGTACGCTGCCCAGAACGCTTCCCGGTTCGCGGACCGGGCGCTACCCACGAAAAAAAACAAAAAAAAATTATTTTTTTTTTGCCCCGCGGGGCCCTTTTAAAGCCTCCACATTAAACCTAGGGGGTCAGGGAGGATCTACTATGCCCCCTTATGGTTATTTCCCCCTTTGTTTTGGCCTCCTCTTGTCTCTCAATCCTACCGAGAGACAAGATGGCGGCCGCTCCGGACTGTTTAGAATGTTGACAGACACCGGAAAGCCAATCAGCTTCGCTACGCGAAGTTCTGGTACGCTCCCCGGTCCGCGAACCGGGGAGCTGCCCGGTCCGCTGTTACAGATATATATCTTTTTTTAAACGGTAATTTCTCAAAATCCACTGGAGCACATATATTGAGACCTACAAAAGGCACATCGGGCTACCAGTCCCTACAATTTTGCCAAGTTTCGTGCAAATCCATTCAGCCGTTCGGGCTAAAAGTGAGGCTAACCGCCCTATGGAAAAATCAATGTTAAAAACACGTTTTGGGACCCCCCTTTTTTCTCGGCCCCCCCTGGACGAACCCCCCCCAAATTTTCAGGGGCTGCTCAGAAACAAAATGTTCCATTTTCCAGAAAATTTCATCCAATTCCGTCCACAAACGCCAAAGTTATTAGACATAGAATTTTCAAAAATCCCATAGGGAAAAAATCCTAACTATATATACCTACTGGCGACCGCCAGTAGGTAATATATATGAAAGAAAACAATCCTGCTTCAGAGAAGAAGAGGCACGTACTCGAGGTATGTATTGATCAGGCTTCTTTATTGTTATTCAGGTCTCCCACGACCCCGCAATGAAAGAGAGACGCGTTTCGCCTGCGCAGCAGGTTTTATCAATCTAATTGGCGCCATGAAATTTTCAGTATATATAGCCCTCCTCCCTCCTTCAGGCATAAATGGACATAAAGAATAGACTGCGTGGTTGACAATATAGATGGAAAACATACTGGCCTTCGACAAATGCATACATTGCAAAGTGCAAGACATTCAAAGTTATAAATAACTGCATATTGCACTCTAAGCATATAATGCCAACAATTAAACATGAACTAATTCATGATATATACAGAGAAAAGATTATATACATCAGTCTGTTCAGCCTGAGATATAAACAAGTCATAATGACATGCCGAGGTACTTTTATAATAAACAACGTTATGGCGCCAATACTCTCAACATATGCTGCCTTCCTGATAATAAATCTAGTAAATACTGAAAGATTTAAAACTGCTTTAAATACAGTTTGTGCTGCCATTGTTAATGATGCTTACTCGCTCCCACTACATTTTCTCGTAGTCCAACAACCCAAAGTCTATCCGGTAAAATCTAAAATGAAGACACACTGAACAGCAGTTCATAAAGCTGTGTTTTCAAATGTGCGCGAAAACATGCACTCTAGATGAAAGCATGTTAGGCGTGTAGCACTTCCCTGGGGCTCCTAGTTGCACATGCTGTGCATAATTTCAACGGCAATGCCAGCCTCCGGGTACTTGCTACTGCTCCGAGTGGGAATACATCACCCATAATCCCCTCTGGTGGCTTTACGTGTCCGAGTTTCATCAGAATCTTTTCTGAAAGTTCAAATTGCAAGTGCTTCATAAACTGATGCGGTCATTAACCGGAACCTTGTCCCACAGAGGACTCGAAGCCAAAGTTTCAAGTCATTAATGCAGGGAGTATCGCAAATGTCAGTGTTGCCAGGCAGCACAAAATATGTTTATCTTAGGCACACAAACGGGGTAGTAGGAGACCGGTGGAAATAAATTAGATATGCCCAACACACCTCACCGCCTATACATATATATACCTGCAAATTGAATTTCCTTCCATAAGATAACATTGGTAATTCCAAATGTAAAAGTTTCTAAGTGTCAACTTTTAAAATACAATAATATTCCTTAAAGATCACTACTGTAACCAAAACGCTTTTACTTAACTGTTTACAGCTCATGTCCCGGCACTGAATCTAGGATCCAGTCATGTGGTTAGGAAAGTAATCTACAAAGTAACTAACCAGAAATTCCCATTGAACTCAATGTTGCATTATGTTTGAAATTGTGTTGCCTATTGCAACAAACTGTAACTATTGCATTCAAAAAGTCTATTGCCTATTTGAAAAGTATTTAACTAAAGTAACTCATCCTGAGAAAGTATATTTTTATATCTTGTTGGTTCTAAAATAAAACAACTATATCTTTTGATACAAAACTATGGGCCTAGAGTTCAGATCTTGAGTGTGTGAGACCATTTGTTGACTGAGTGTGTACAACAAATGCTTTACACTGTCCTCTGATACAGCCTTACTGTTCGACCAAGCTACCACTTTAGAGAGTAAGGTTATATCTAACTGTAACCTCTGCCAAACCTCTGGGGACTGGTGACTCTATACACACTGTACCTTACTTTGGTTCAGTATATATAGAGCCTTTTTCCTACACCATCCCCTCCCTTCACCACTGTGTAAACGCGCCATGTGTCCGTTTTAATTTGGGAGAATAAGTCCCCTTCGATCCTGAGTGTCCCTAGGACCAAACTAGCCCACTAGGTACCTCCAGTAAGCGCCACAGAGCTGTGTTGCAGAGAGGTGTAAAAAGAAGCACGGCCTGGGCCACCTCTCTGAAACACAGCGCAGTGGCGCTTACTGGAAGCACCTGGTGGGCAAGTTGGCCCCCTGGGGCTCTCAGGATTTAAGGGGAATTATTTTCCCAACTTAAAACGCGCAACAGGGCGAGTTTTCACACGTCATCTCAGGCCCCATCCCCTCCCTTCACCTCTGTGTAAACGCGCCCTGTGGTCGTTTTAAGTTGGGAGATTAAGTCCTCTTGAATCCTGAGGGTGCCTAGGGTCAAACTAACCCACTAGGTACCTCCAGTAAGCGCCGTTGCAGATAGGTGTAAAAAGGGGCACGGCCTGCACCACCTCTCTGCAATGCAGTGCAGTGTCACTTACTGGAAGCACCTGGTGGGCTAGTTGGCCCCCAGGGGCCCTCAGGATTGAAGGGGAATTGATTCCCCAACTTAAAACACGCCATAGGGCGTTTTTGCACACGTCTCCTCAGGCCCGTCCCCTCCCTTCACCACTGTGTAAACGCGCCCTGTGTCCATTCTAGATTGGGAAATTAAGTCCCCTTGAATCCTAAGGGTCCCTAGGGTCAAACTAGCCCACTAGGTACCTCCAGTAAGCGCCACAGAGCTGCGTTGCAGAGAGGTGTAAAAAGGGGCGTGGTCTCCGAACACCTGTCTGCAACGCCGCTCAGTGGCACATACTGGAGCTACCTGGTGGGCTAGTTGGCCCGCAGGGACTCTCAGTATTTAAAGAGAATTAATTTCCCAACTTACAACTCGCCACGGGGTGCGTTTGCACAATGGTGAAGGAAGAGGGCGTGGCCTGAGGTGACATGTCTGCAAACACGAATAAACAAAAGGAATCCTCCTTGAAATGGCAGGGAAGTGTTCACCACAGTGGTATGGGAGCACTTAGTGTTTCTTAAAATACCCCTCACACACCAAAAGACCCCTTGGTGTCATGCTTCATCATAGGGGTCTTCGCACCCCTCTAACGGGATGCGGCGTGCTGCGACCTGCGACTACGTGGGAGCACTTTAAGTTAATGATTATATGTGGTGCATGTGAGTGGGTATGTTTATTATGTGAGTGGTTGGGTTTAGGTGAAGTAGTTAAAAGGTACCTGGCTCGTCGGTGTAGTAGAATTTTTTTTATTCATGGCCCCGGGCTGGTACTATTAAAAGAAGTGAAGTGCGAGGTGTGTATTGTCGTAATTATGGACAACACCTCATGTGTGCGTCGACATGTTTCGGAGGCAAAGCTCCTTCTTCAGGACAGGGGCACAAATTCCCCACCTTACTCACGTTTCACTAATGGTTTACAGATGTATTAATGTGATTACCAAAAGTAAAGAAAAACTATAAATATATGTGGATATATATAGGCTATTATGTGCCTACAGCGGTTCAGCTCAAGTAAATGCAATGTGCATGACCTGAGAAAAAAGAGAGAAAAAAAGAAAATAATGGTCTCCCTTATCTAGGGTAGCTCAAACAGGTGCAGTCACCTGGAACAAACCATCCAGCTTATTTAGCCCTGTGGTTAAATCAAATAGTAGAGTACAAAGTTCCCCAGGGAAGGTGTGATAACAAGGAGGGAGGAGTAGGTATCAAAAGTAAGGTGACTGAAAGGAGTCCCTTGTCGGAACTTAGAGAGCCTCACACACCCAGAGTATTCGGTGTGAAACACACCTTGACTGGAGGGTGTCCAGTGTCATCATCGACTCACTGCCCCTCGACTGACCGGCGCTGCAATGTCTGTCGGAGCACCCGGAGGCACTCTTTTGGCGGGATTCTTTTGTTCCTAGCCGACGATGGGTGTGTGTGAGGATGAAAGAAGTGTAGTCTATGCAAGTGTGGGTGCAAGTTAAAAAGGGTAGTCAGTCCACAATGACTTTTATTAACGTGGCTGATTCCCTGGTTAAAAGGGGTGAGAGGGGAGCTAGAGATCGTATAAATATACAGCAGGCTAACTCAACCCCCTGATGTGGTCAACATGTTTCTCGCCAACCGGCGATTCGTCAGGACCTCAACAGGGTACTACACATTAGCACATGCTCATTCACTTTGAAGAAGGCAAAAACAACCTCTCTGGGTCGATGAACTAGAGGGCCAGGGGGTCCTGCTCTATTTAGGCGACCCTATAAGGCTGGACAGGAGCCTCGCAGTATACTCCCGTGAGGCCAGAGCTGTTAGGTAAGTTGAACCTTAAATCGGGCGCTGGGTCGGCGGCAGACCTACCCCTCACGCTCACGGCACCTGGTCAAACACTTACAAGACATATAACATAGATAACATAAAACACACTCTTAAAAAGTGCAGAGGTTGGAATCATACTTATGTAATTGTGCTTGCACGTCTGGGGGGTAACTGCTACTGCGCAGTCTAGGAGGAAGACATGTAGGTTTCAAGGTGGTGCATTACTTACTTAGGCTGCCTCAATAATCCTGTTGTTACACATGATACTGTGGTTGTGATTGGAGTGAGCTTTATAAGGACAGGTAATTCTGAGTTATGACAAAAGGTATACCTCGTCCATTCCAAGGATGTCAAGGGAAAGTCCGAATTAATTAGACAGTTGACCCCAGGGTACATCATCATTTAGTCCATTGTTTTGTGTACCCAGACGGAACACCCATCTCTGTTCCTTCTGAAAAAGGCCTGTTTCAGATGGCAATTGCTCAATCACAGTCCACTTTAGATCGTTTACGCAGTGTTGAGCATTCAGGTAGAGTGTTGTCATCTTTGTTGTGCTTTTTTTACAACGGACATTACTTTTATGTACATTCATACGTGTCTTGACCGCTCTAGTGGTCATCCCCACATATTCAAGGCCACACAGGCAGGTGATCAGGTAGACCACGTTTTTGCTATTGCAGTTCGTCATTCTGCGCTGCTCCCAGGTTCTGCCATTCCTAAACGTTAGTCTAGTGCTTTTTTGTGTCAGGTGACAACTGCTGCAGTTCCCACAGGGGAAATGACCTTGGATACCTAAAGAGGGTTGTCTCGACTCTGGGACTGCTTTGGGACGTGTGTGAACCAGAATGTCCTTCAAATTCCTGCCTCGGCGATGTGCGAACATTGGTTTCTCAAGTTCTAAAGCTCCACATGTTAGAATTCCCCAGTGCTTATTGACTATTTTCGAGATCTCATTGGACATGGTATTATATGTTGTGACACAGATTGGTTGTTTGACTTCCGATACCACTTGCTGTCTGTCCTCAAGTAGTGCCTCCCCGTTATTATTCCTGGTCCTCTTCATTGCTTGGTTGATTATCCGTACAGGGTACGGTCTCAATTTCAGTTTCTCTTTGAGGTCAGAGGCTTGTGTTCTGAATTCTGTCACATCCATGCAGTTCCGTCTCAAGCGGAGAAACTGACTATAGGGTAAATTCTCCCTGAGGTGTCGGGGGTGCAAGCTGTCGAACCTTAGGAGACAGTTCCTCGCTGTTGGCTTAAAGTGTGTTGTCGTTTTTAGCCTTCCACCCTCAGCATAGATATTTAGGTCAAGAAAGACCAGTGACTCGTTAGATACTGAGTGTGTGAATTCCTAAGGTGCGCGGGGCCCACAGGCTGTGTGAGTTAGCTCATCGCCATCGGCCACACGCCTCACCGTGTCGGTTCCGCGCTCCTGTCCGCTCCTCCCCGCGGTCCTGTCCGCTCTTACCTCTGGGCAGGTCCCATGTAGCCTCTACGCCCTGACGCCATCGGCCACACGCCTCCATCGGATGTTGGTTCCGCGCTCCTGGCCGCGTTGTAAACAGACACCCATGATGCCAAACGCCGCGTTTACCTAACGCCACGCCCACACGCCATTGCGCCTCTCGCAAGCCGCGATCAAATCACTGTATGCATACGCCCATGCCCAACGGACTACTTTCCCCCTAAAGTTCTTTTCCTCCCCTAATGTATATGGTGTGGTGCTCTATAGCCTATGTCCATGGCTGTATTGGGTGTTGTGATTGGTGGTGTACTTCTGGAGTTTACCCGCCTCAAAGGTTCACAGTTCTCGCTTTATAATAGTAGTATAGATATGTTGTGGAGAGGGGACAATGAAAGTGCAAATGCTTTTTTACAAGATATCAATGTGAACAAAATGAATCTGAATTTCACTTCAAACATGAGTTGTACTGAGGTTGAATTTCTGGACACAAAGGTATATGTGAAAAATAGTGAGTTACAAACAACATTACATAGAAAACCCACAGCGGGTAACTCGACGTTACATGCCTCTAGTGCCCACCCCAGACATCTAATCGACAGCATTCCCTACGGTGAGCTTCTTAGAATAAAACGCATATGTAGTGATGAGAAACAACAGACTATATGTATGCAAGAGGCTGTGGAGAGATTCCGTAGGAGAGGCTATACGGCAAAAATTCTACAAAGGGCTTTGGACAAAGCCAATAGTAGATCCAGGGAATCATTATTATCTAATACAGAAGAAAATGCCTTGCAAGAAAATGAGGATACCCCCAATACACCCAGGCTGATATTAACCTACAATAACCAGCACCGTCAAATTCGCTCAATAATCAATCAAAACTGGGCGATAGTGCAGACAGATGCAGTCATGACACCAGAATTGCCTCAAAAACCCACTATAACCTTCCGGAGAGGCATTTCGATGAGAAATAAAATAGCTAAAAGCGTCCCAGACCTTAGTACCAAAAAGAAGAGCACTCTTTGGTTACCAGAAAAACAAGGTTTTTTTAAATGTTCATCCTGTCGGGCCTGTAAATTTGGTATAACCACCAAAAAATACACTACACCTTTCAGCCCGAGGGAATTTAAAATTCAGGGATGCTATGACTGCAAAACTGAATATGCAGTTTATATTCTGACGTGTACTTGCGGGCTTAGATATGTGGGTACTACCAAGCAGCAAGTACACGTCAGAATTCTGCAGCATCTGCGTGCTATCGTGAACAACGACAGCACGTATCCTGTTGCAAGACACTTTAAGGCAGTCCACCAAAATAACTTAGCAGACTTAAAATATTTTGTCATCGGAGCAGTAAATGAGAATCCGTGTGGTGGAAACAGAGAAAAAAGCCTTAGACAGCTGGAATCCAAATTCATTGTAGAATTAGACAGTAGACAGCCTAATGGTTTAAACAATACAGAGGACTTACATCATTTCCTCTAAGAACTCACCTATTGGGTTAGTATGTGCCCGTCAAAGTTTCTTTCAAACCTTCTGTTTTCTAAAATGAAGTCCAATAACTTTACTGTAACCCAAGTACCTTTTCCACATTCTTTTAGAAAATACTTTTTCAATTTTGGTTTTAGTCTTTCACGTTATAAGTATAAATTATTTTTATCTTATAAATTTTAAAATATCACACGAAGCTTGTGAATATCAAGTTTTTTCTGCCCTTAAAAAGGAAACACCACTATTATGGAATGGGAAAATATCACTGTTATTGTTTGCACTTTAACTGAAGAAATACTTTTATGCTGCTATAATACATCGTATGCACTTTATTTGTACTTTTGCACATGAGCTCTATTTTGCACAAACTCTCTATGTTGCTTAGTTCAATATTGATGAGGTTAGGTCCTTATAATCTTGGAATTCAATCCGATATTTATGTATAGCCATCTTTGAAGTACCAACATTTTTATAATATATTTCTATTTTTATATTGTATATAACATGCATATTTATTTATATATATATTCACAGAAAAAACCATAGGTTATAGACCATATATAGTTAGGAATTAGCATTTACAAAACCTTGAAAATTCACTGAAAAAACCATAGGTTATAGACCATATATAGTTAGGAATTAGCATTTAGAAAACCTTATTTTACTCACACAAAACCATTGAAATTCCATATATAGTTAGTTGCACTAACTATATATCGCGCACCCGCAATCCACTGCTGATCATGTCACATATTACATCATTCATGACATGGTCAGTGACATCACTGATGACATCACTGATGACATCTCAAATGACATCACTGATGACATCACTGATGACAACATCCAGTGACTGTATGTTTCTGTAAAGTTAAAATATGTCTTACATATTGAAGAATGAGTGGATGTATAAGTGTCTGGATGAAGGATTTAGTAGGTGCGTGACTGACTGTATGAGTGAGTGATTAAATGTGTCTCACTGAATGCATGGGTTAGTGACTAAACTGTCTTAATTTGTGCATCATTATGTCTGTTGTTCTGTAAACTGCTGCATGTGTTGATCATTAGCTATACGAGAGGCTATATGTGTTATTAATTGGTTGCCCAAGTATTTCTATGGGAGATTGAGTTTGTGTGGGGGTGGCTGGAAGGTGTGTGACTCTATGCATAGATGTGTGAGCAGTTTATTCACTAGGTGTATGAGTTCAAGAGTGCATGTGGAAACAGCTACATGGGCAGTTGACTGTGTCCATGAGTGTATTGATTAATGAATGGATATCTCAATGCTACATGTCATAGTAAGTACATATGTAAAACACAGTACATGTGAGAGTTGGTATATATAAATAACTGTGCATGAGAGCCACTGAATGAGTGAGTGGTTGTATCGATCATTGTGAACTTGTATCAGGGATTGTATAAGAGAGTAAATATGTGTTAGTATGTTTCAATAAGTAAGGTGTGTTTAACTGTATAGTTGAAGAAATGGAGGTGAGATTGTTTCTTTGCATGACTGACTGGGTGTGTGAGTAACTCCATGGATGAGTGGCAGTGTGTGAGTGTCTGTATACACTGAGTGTATCTAAGGTTATATTAGAGTCTGAAGAGGTTTATCATTATTAGCACAAGAATGATGTCAAATGAGATGTCATCAGTGATGTCATCAGTGATGTCATTTGAGATGTCATCAGTGATGTCATCAGTGATGTCACTGACCATGTCATGAATGATGTAATATGTGACATGATCAGCAGTGGATTGCGGGTGCGCGATATATAGTTAGTGCAACTAACTATATATGGAATTTCAATGGTTTTGTGTGAGTAAAATAAGGTTTTCTAAATGCTAATTCCTAACTATATATGGTCTATAACCTATGGTTTTTTCAGTGAATTTTCAAGGTTTTGTAAATGCTAATTCCTAACTATATATGGTCTATAACCTATGGTTTTTTCTGTGAATTTCATTGGTTTTTTAACAGCTAATATCTGTAGCTGTAAAATGTATTCTTCTTTAAATCCAAAAATATATTTTATATGTTTATGAATAATTTTTTTTTAAATATTTTTTTTTCTTCGTTCCCGCTTCGCGAATCGGGAAGCTTCCCGTTAGCTGACCTTGATGCCGCGAAATAGACCGCGAGCCGGTAAACGTTTCTTTACCGCAAGTGCCGCGTTAGAAAACAACATCGTGACGCCTCCCGTCCGCATGACGTTTCACGTTGTTGCGTGATACGTCATATGACGTGCTACGTTAGCGAACTGGTACGCGAAGCGAGTCGCAAAGCGCAGGTTTCTGGAAGCAAACCGGGAGGCCCTGCAAAGCGCTTAACGTAAACACAGCAAGTCATGTGACTTGGTAATAACACTTTTCATTGGTTCATTTCACTTTTGGTTTCCTAATGATGTAAGACTAGGTCATATAATCTAAAATGAACACTTTTGATTGGTTGAGAACTCTTGTTTTTCCCAAATGATGAAAATCCCTCCTTCTTTCCTCACTCTGACTTTCATCATTGTGAGAGAAAGACCCTTTGTGATCACTGAGCAATGGCTTCTTTAGTAGCTTCAGCTGGTGCTTCCCCACCACCTCCACCACATCCAAGGAAGAGTGGACCACCTGCTCAAGTTATAATTCAACAAGAAGAGGAAGAAGAGGAAGAGGAAGAAGAGCAAGAAGAGAGGCAGTTTTTGCCTGAGCAGCCCAGGACGTCTCACCGGAAAGAAAACTTCATTTGGCAATTTTTTTAAATTCCCAAAGGTCAGAAAAAAGTAAATGCAAGATACGTAACTTGCCTTATATGTCAAGATAGACTGTCCAGAGGGACCGACAAAAAATACAGTTTCGGAAACTACACAATGCATCGCCATATGACTAGGTGGCATCCTAACAACTACAGTGCTGCACAGTTTCGGAACGACCTAGATAATCTCCCTATTATGGCCTGAAGATCTGTTGTACCGGAAGTAACGGGACCGGAGGGCAGGGAGATGGTGCCAAATATACAAATGAGATTTGGTGAAGTAAAACACACCTGCGTATATTGCGATGGATTCATTTCCTACGGAGAAAGAAGCATCACTCTGATCAACAGAGCTATTGACTATCATATGCAAGTTTGTACGAAACGCCCAAAATAATAAATACTTCTTTTTTTGTTTTGTTGCTCCTGTTGAGCCCTTTACAATGAATCGTTTTCATTGCCCCCTCCAAGAAAACCCCCAAAAAATATAAAACTGTTCAGAAAAATTAAAAAAAAGTAAAAAAATGTTCCGAAAAATAATAAAAACAATATAAAACAACAAAAACAATAAAAAAAAAAGTTCTTTTCAGAACTACCTCCCCGTTATTAAAAAATTGGTACAATATTTGGAACTGTGCCAACCTCTATTTCTCTTAGTTCGCTTCCCAGTTCGCTCGCCGGTACGCGAACCGGAAGCGAACCAAAAACAGTAAGTATAAGGGAAGGAAACAGACACTTATGTTAAAAGAAAGACAGCTATAGGGGAGTAAACTAGAGATACTATTACCCGTAATCCACTGCTGATGATGTCACATATTACATCATTCATGACATGCTCAGTGACATCATCAGCAGAGGATTGCGGGTTTTTTGGCAACGTGCCTTATCCACGGTTTAATAACGCTGCCTTTTGCGTTATATAAGTTTTCAAATTGTATGAAATATATACCAATAGGTCGTTATGAACCTTTAGGTAGTGCTTTTCTTCATGAGGTCTGGTCGCTTCCATACACATACAGATGTTTCAAAGATGATCAAGAAGTTTATCTGAATGGAGAGGAATGCACTGAGACGCCAGATCATTCACTAATGTGTAGGCACATACAGTTACACGGTTCATGCAACAAACACCGACCAAATATGGCTTGCGTGTTGCAAGGCACGCCAGTTCCTGCTATCATCCCCACGTTCAAGTTGTTGGAAAATGGTAGTTATTTGATGCTCAATAATGAAGATTGTTCTGAGTTAATTAAAAGTATTCCTTTTATCGTAACAGTAAGTGAACGGGTTATTTGCTGCAGAAATGTTCTATTTCCTCCCACACATGAACATAGGGAGTTTTCAATCTGGCCACAAATACCAACCTTGGGACAGATTTCAACGGCATGGCAAGAATAAGAGCTCTTTTGTCTCAGAGAGAGGTGGCCTTGAGTTCGGCCCGTGAAACTTTCGTGCTTCACATAGCGAACACCCGTACAGAGGTGCACACCCTTTTCAATTCAGATTTGCCTTTCAATTTCAGCAACATGGTTCCGACTATCTTTAACGCATCCTCCACAAAGGCCCTGGCGCACTTTTTTAAAGTTGTTACCAGTGGTCTCGTGACTTCATTTGAGAAAATCTTTGGAGTCATCCCTGCTTCCTTTCATTCTATTTTCTCCACTCTGGTTCGTGGATTGGCATTTTTACTTGCATTACCAGCGGACGCTCTTGTGCTTTTTTACATTTTTAAATATGGATGTCCCTCCTATGCAACCTCCCACCCTGCAGCTGCTGACACTGTTCCGCAATCGCATGCTAGAATATTATGGCACAATGCCGTTGGCGATATTAAGCACGGCATATGGATTATCTTTTCGATTCTCCTACTTCACCTGTGTCCAGCCTGTATTTCACTGCCTGACCTGTGATTTCGATTGGGCCATTGATTTGTGTCTCTGCGGACCGGTTTCTCCTGACGTCGACTTTAATCAGCTGATGACTCCTATCATTACTCACGAGTTGGTTTGTCCTGGCGAAAGGATTATGGCTGTGGCATTGATGCATGGACTACTTGGTCCCTGGAATTTACTGGCGGCAGCACAGTCTTTCTTGGAACAGAGCTTTCTTGAAAACCCACCGAGCTGTCCTCTGATGGTGATAGAGGATCCGGTGCTGGGAGAGCACGTATGTTCTTTTCCGCTTTTAAATTGGATGGCTGAACTGTTTTCGGATGAAGACGGTGACTTCCTATTGGAGGCTGTTGCAGCTTATTTTGCATACACAGTTATGTCATAGACCTTTTTCATGTTTGATATGCTGAGTACTAGCATTTCATTGACAATTCATTGACTTATTTGTCAAGTTTTTATTATTTACCTTGCCTATTGGCTTAAGACTCGATAAAGTACTTGGCTGTTTTATTTTTCTTTAGCATTAAATTTTCCTAGTTTTTAATGCTTTACCTTGCGGACCGTCCACATATAAACTTGCAATCTGCTCTCATGAGATGGCACTTCTATTATCTTATTCAGTTCGTTTCCGGATCATGGGGAGGTGTCATCTAGGTCCTGGATATCTTTACACCGTGTTAAGTTAGCATGGGCTCATTACCGGTTCAAACGCCATTTTTCCTTTTTTGCAACTTCTGCACACGACACTTAGTTGTTGCTTTAGCTTTCCACCTAGTAGTTCATCGTGGTTTACATGAGAATAATATGTTATTGCTCTACTATCTGCTTTGCTTGTTAAACTATATCTGTACAGCGAGTGCTAAAGTTTCAAGAACAACACGATACAGAATTGTTATGAGGTCTGATCTCCACGACTTCATACTCATAACATAAGTGCAACTTCTGCCAATTCTGGGCATGAGGCGGGTTTTATATTGCTTTGCCGAACACACATACACAACAGTTGATGCGGTTCACATGAAGAGAGAGCTGCTGTATGCTGATGTGATTCCTTCAAATCTAAGACACTAAAGTATGGGCACGCCCTAAACCAACACAAAGAGACCTTCTTAGCAAATAATATAATATGTGTATTAGGGAGGGTGAGATATAAGCAGCCGCGGGCCGTGGAGGGAGTTACGGTGAGGCAGGGAGGCGGGGAGGGGGAGAAGCAGGGTGGAGCCCTCTCTACCTTGCCCCTCCCCCTCCCCGCCTCCCTCCCCACCGTAACTCCCTCCACGGCCCGCGGCTGCTTATAAGTGTTGCTAACTCTTATTCATTTACAGCATGTTAACATACTATCACCATTCGCTTTTTATGTACTAGTAACTATGCTGGTAATTTTGCTACTGATAATATGTGTACTTGTATTATCTAAGATACTACGCCTGAGAAGACGGCATTAGTAAATAAACATTTCAAATACACATGTGTTCTTCTTAACTCCATGTTCTGGTTTCTAAGAAATATATAACGACCGACTGTTCATGAGTTCCACGTATCCTGAGGTACTATAAGTTCATATTCTGGATTGTCTAAACATTGAGAGTTTGTTATATCCAATGTGACACTGTACCTAGCTTGCTAAGGAGTTTTTGATTACTAACGTGAGTTTTGGGACACCCTAATTCGCCGAGGTTCCAATCCTCTATCCACAGTTCTGTGTGAGAACAGAAACCCTGCGACAGGGGCACCCCCGACCCTTGCTGGAGCTTCATCACACTTGCGATACAACTCCAGCAATGCGCCACCTTTACGGCACAGATACATCACGCATCTGTGCTGTTTTTGCCCCATGATGCGCCGCATTGTAAATGCAGCACACCATAGGTGACGGAACAGCGGCACAGAATGACTAACACATCCCTGGTGATGCGCCAGTCATCATAAATGTATCCCTATGCTTCTTATCTTGTTAGAGATGAACCGCCATATGTATCATCAAAGTTTTTTGCATTTCCTAAATAGCGAACTTTAAGGAATAAATAGCGATTCTTTACCATTCCTAGTTTGCGATTAGCTATTTGCTAATTACAAATTACCCATTCATTTCCTTCATTTCCATAGGGCGGTTGGACTCACTTTTAGCTCGAACGGCTGAATGGATTTCCACGAAACTTGGCAAAATTGTAGGGACTGGTAGCCCGATGTGCCTTTGCTATGTCTCAAGATATATGCTCCAGTGGTTTTTACGAAAATTAACTTTGAAAAATATATATTGGGCTACATTGGCCTATATATATGTTGGAGCCCAAATGTAGCCCAATGTAGCCCAATGAAGCCCAATGTAGCCCAATGTAGCCCAAAGATGGCCGCCAGACACACAAAAAAACAAATGTAGCCCAAATATCAGACAGATGTAGCCCAACTATAGCCCAGTGACAGAATGACCAATCAGCTTCGCAAACCTCCGTTACGCGAAGCGGAGCGCTGTTACAGATATATATCTTTTTTTGAACGTTAATTTCTCAAAATCCACTGGAGCACATATATTGAGACCTAGCAAAGGCACATCGGGCTACCAGTCCCTAATATTTTGCCAAGTTTCGTGCAAATCCATTCAGCCGTTCGATTATTATTATTATTATTTTTTTTTGCCCCGCGGGGCCCTTTTAAAACCTCCACATCAAACCTAGGGGGTCAGCGAGGATCTACTATGCCCCCTTATAGTTATTTCCCCCTTTGTTTTGACCTCCTCTTGTCTCTCGATCCTACCGAGAGACAAGATGGCGGCCGCTACGGACTGTTTGGAATGTTGACAGACGCCGGAGAACCAATCAGCTTCGCTTCACAAAGCTCCGTTGCGCGAAAAGTACGCGTCCTGGGCCGCTGCCCAGTCCGCTGTTACAGATATATATCTTTTTTTAAACGTTAATTTCTCAAAATCCACTGGAGCACATATATTGAGACCTACAAAAGGCACATCGGGCTACCAGTCCCTACAATTTTGCCAAGTTTCGTGCAAATCCATTCAGCCGTTCGGGCTAAAAGTGAGGCCAACCGCCCTATGGAAATTAACATGGGAAAAACGCGTTTTGGGACCCCCCTTTTTTCTCGGCCCCCCCTTGACGAACCCCCCCAAAATTTTCAGGGGCTGCTCAGAAACAAAATGTGCCATTTTCCTGAAAATTTCAGCCAATTCCGTCCACAAACGCCAAAGTTATTAGACATAGAATTTTCAAAAATCCCATAGGGAAAAAATCCTAACTATATATACCTACTGGCGACCGCCAGTAGGTAATATATATTTTTTTTTCATATGAAAGGGAAAATGATATATATATATTTTATATGTCATGGGTACATTCATGAATAATAATGGAGTTATACGCATAAGTGACCATAAGCGCAAATTATGACATGCTCTGTGCTAATATATCAAATACATTGGTGCACTATGTTTTATCTTCTATGAATCAGCATTTATGCGGTTATGTTGTTTTGATTTCTATATGAAATACAATTGATTTGGGTATTTGGTCTAAAAACTACAAAACCCAGTATACACATGCATATAGTATCTCTTCTATGTTTAGCACTTAGATGAGGTGAAAGCATCACACCAAAAATGTATAAAAATAAAAAGCGGACCATCTGTTTGTCACATTGAGAAAGAATACGGAGGTATTCGAAACGCGTCTGGCAACATTTGAAAAATAAAAGACCTGCTGATCCACGAAAATTGGAGTCTGTATTTCGTTCCTTTGGCTGTGTCCCGGCTGGGCATTGCAGAGGGGATTCGGAGATATCGTCATATATATATATATACATATATATATATATATATATATATATATATATATATATATATATATATATATGCGATATACCTCCTCCCAGCACTTCCTCTCGAAAAACTGAAGGAAAAGAGACCACCAGGACAATTCAAATGGCAATTTCTTTATTCCTCAATCCTCATATCCATGACGCGTTTCGGGCATCCAGTGCCCTTGATTATATATATATGAACCCAATCCTGTGTTCAAATTTTTCCAAGAGCAGGCACCGACTCCGTGGGATTCATAATCAAGGGTCTTTATTGGCAAGAAAGCCTTGCTTACTACATCTGATTTCCCCAAGTGCATAAGTCATATATATAGTGGTACAATGTAACCCATTGGTTCAAGAAAAATGACAAAACTGACATGTGACACAGTAATAGACATAAAGGGTAAAAAAACGGCATACATTTGACAATTTCTGTATTTGAAATGTAAAACAAAGTGTGTAAATAATTCTTTACAAATTAAATTGGTTTACCCTTGTGATTTCTTTACATCTTGTAGTTTTTAACCACAATAATAGTACCTGGCTCGAGAATTTGAAGTGTGCCTAAAGCTCATCACTGCTGAGGATGTTGCTACGGACATGGCAAAAAGGTTTGCGCTTTGTTTAAAGCCTGTCAGCGCATGTCCATTCTGTAACTTTCCAGCAACAACATCAGTCAGTTCCTCGTGTTTATGGCAGCAGTGAAGAGACGTGAGTCATGGCTAATCCCCGTCAGAAGTGAATTATGTGAGCATGATAATGACAAGGGGCTGTTAAGGTCAGGGTTCCATCCTTTTCCACACTTAACTCGCGAGATTAATGATTGCAGTAGGGGTTTGGGCAAAGATAGTGAAAAGCGGCAGGCGCGGACAAAAAGTTAAAGACCAAAATGCTGTTTAAGGAGAGACAGCAAGCCACTAGTCGAGAATAAGCTGTATAGAGTTAAGGCAAAATGCTGGACACCATGTTAGAGTTGCATTTATAACAGGTGGAAGTTGATACCCATATTCTACATTGAGTACCTATTGTGGTATGTGGCTGGCTATAAATGTTGTTCAGACGTGAGTCCCATGCTCTCCACACCACTGGAGTCAAGCTATCCAGGCTGATGAAGGCTGATAGCCAGAAACCGGTCCTTGGATGCTTGATTCCGGTCCAGGAAAGACATGGCTTGACAGTTCGGGCTGGACTGTTCCCATGAGGCACAGGGTCAAGGCTGATTTGCATATGGCCATGTCTGACCTGGGGTGGTGTGGAGTGCAAAAAACGATGGATTTAGGCCCAGATCTCTGTACTGGGGTGAATGTATGACATTGTTCTGCATTCTGTCCATCAATTGTTGTTTTTGCATTTGTCACCCCGAGTGGGATGGGTATGCTCAGACGTGAGTCCCATGCTCTCCACACCACTGGAGTCAAGCTATCCAGGCTGATGAAGGCTGATAGCCAGAAACCGGTCCTTGGATGCTTGATTCCGGTCCAGGGAAGACATGGCTTGGCAGTTCGGGCTGTACTGTTCCCATGAGGCACAGGGTCAAGGCTGATTTGCATATGGCCATGTCTGACCTGGGGTGGTGTGGAGTGCAAAAAAACGATGGATTTGGGCCCAGATCTCTGTACTGGGGTGAATGTATGACCTTGTTCTGCATTCTGTCCATCAATTGTTGTTTTTGTATAAATGTTGTTGAGCACATGTGGAGTGGCCATAAACGGAAATTATGCCCAAGTTGGCAGCGTAATACCCAGCAAAAATTAATTACATTTATCCTGAATATACAAGTATATATGAAAGTGATATACATAAATATTTTTGTTAATGAGTACCTGCCTATTGTTTATTAGGAAAAATTTCCCTCTAAATATAAATATAAATTTGATGTATACATGATGAAAAGTTGAATAACTAAATAAGGTTCTGGTCCAATGCGGAGAGGGAGAAGAAAAAGAAAAAGAAAAAAGGGGGGTGGTTGGCGGGCCATGTAAAAAATGATAAAAACCAGGCACTGTGGTCAGTGGTGTGGAGGCCTGTGTAATATTAAATCCTAATGTCGCTTGTGTGATTAAGTGACTGGTATTTACAAAGATTGATGTGAGTTACATGGATTAAAAACTACGTTTAAAGATGGTGAAGCTAGATGTTAAGCAGATCCATGGGAAATGTGTTACGCGCGAGGAAAGGCTGAAGGAGTTCGCTTTATAAATAGAGTACACAGTTTAAAGGTGGACACTGAGTGCTTTGTCAGCGTTGTGGCCATTGGGTATCTTCGAGTTTAGCTGAATGATGTATCTGGACTCTAAGCGTCTAAGTGCTTGTAGTCTATTTCCGCCTCTTGGTTTTTGTGCCACACTATCAATGACAAAATACGTCAGGTCTTCTTTGTTCCCACTGTGGTGTGCATTTATGTGTCTTGCAAAGGGGTAAGTCGGATCATCATTACTGATGGCAAGCAGGTGCTGCAAGATCCTGACATGGACTGGATGGATTGTACTTCCCACATATAGTTTCTTACAGGTACAGCTGAGCACATATACTGCGTGGTCAGTCTTACAAGTATAGTGTTCTCTGATTTTGTAGGGCATTTTCCTGAATGGGAATTCTACTGTTTTAGTATTAACTCCATGTAGGCAGGCCTTACATTTTGAGCACTTAAAGAAACCTTTCTGGGCATCTAACAAGTTTATGTTCTTGTTCATATTTTTGTTCACAGTGGGTGCATTGTTAACCAATTCTTGTCGCATTGAAATTGCTCTGCGGAAAGTTAGCTGAGGTAATTTAGCACACTTATGTCCGATGGTGGGGTCAATTTTGATAAGTGGCCAATGCTTGTACATGATTCTGCGAAGGTCCCTATGGTGTTTGCTGTACCCTGTGATCATTCTAGGAGTGAAGGGTTTGCTATCACTACAGTCAGCTACTGCTTTTGGTTTCTCTTTTAGTAATTCCTGTCGAGTAAGTTTTTCACTCTTTTGCTTGGCTTGATCTAGTGTCTTTTCTTTGTATCCTCTTTCTCTTAATCTAGAAAAGAGGCTTTCTGTGTTTTCACGTAAATCAGTTTCTAGACTACAATTTCTTTTCATGCATTCCGCATATGGAATGCTCTCCTTCAGCTTGACTGGGTGGAAACTGGTGGCGTGTAGGATAGTGTTACCCGCCGTCTCTTTCCTATATGTTCTAGATTCAATCCTTCCATCAACCTGGAAAACCTTTAAGTCTAGAAATGTGATTCTGGTGGGATCTGTGGTGCATGTAAACTTCAGGTTTAGGCTGTTATCATTGATCACTTTAACAAAATCATGTGCACTTTCTTCACTCCCCTTCCACACCATAAAGATGTCATCTATGTACCTCTTATACAAAACAATGTGGTTGAGGTATGTGTGGTTGTGTTGGGCTATGAGTACTTGCTCCTCCCACCAGCCCATATGCAAATTAGCATAACTTGGGGCGAAGCAAGTACCCATGGCCGCACCCAGTGTCTGTTGGTAAAGGTGTTTATTGTATGTGAAAGTGTTGTTTGCCAAGCACCATTCCGCCATCTGTACCAACATCATGGTGTGTTGATGTAGTGTGATATTGCGACAACCCAAAAAGTGTTTCATGGCATTTAGACCATCTACATGTCTGATACTGGTATAGAGGCTTTGAACGTCTAATGTTACAAATACAAAGTCCGGTTGCCATGCAAAGTCATAAATTTTACATAGAAAATCTCCAGAGTCTTTCAGGAATGCTAGTAGAGCCTGTACCAGCAGCTGTAAAAAGTAATCTATGAATTTACTGGTATTCTCAAAGAGACTTCCTATGGCTGAGATGATAGGTCTACCAGGGGGACAGTCAATGTTCTTATGGATCTTTGGTAGCAGGTAGAGTTGGGGGGGTTATTGGATGGTCATTTTTTAGGAAAGTAAATTCCGGCTTGTCAAAAGGCCTTTACTTCTCCAATCGTACAGACTTCTGTGGTATCTCTCTTTGGTGTTAACAAGGTTGGAGCTATTGATTCTTATGTAGCATTGTCTATCTTGTAGTTGTTGCAACGCCTCGTGATTGTACATGTCCAGCGGCCAAAGGACTATATTGCCCCCTTTGTCGGTACTGCGGATTACAATGTCTTGGCGTTGTTTTATTTTATCCATCCCTTTTTCATATTTCATTCTATAATCATTTGATTTTTTTATTGAAAGTTGTACTGCTCTCCAAAGCCAAGATTTTGAGGTCTTTGATCACCCTTTCAGCAAAAACATCAATGTTGTCTTTTGGCATCGGTGGGTAGAAGACTGATTTGGGTCTGAAGGGGGAAGGTTCTGATGCATAGATTGACAGATTAGCCAATACTCCTGCTTGTGCACCACTCAAAACTCTTTCTGCCAGGTCTAGTTCTACCTCAGTCATGTCTCTCAGAAAATCCATGTCCTCTACATTCAAACCAATTGTTGGTGCGGGATTGATTGTTTTCTCTTGATGATCTAGAGTTTTTTCTTTTTGGTTTGTAAAATACTTGTTTAGTTTTAATTTCCGAGTGAAATGGTAGAGGTCTATCCTGGTGTCGGTGTAATTAAAATTTGTCTCTTTACAAAATGAGAGTCCCAGTTCCAAAGTTTTTAGTTCTTCAACATTCAAATCCATGTTTGAAAGATTTATAACTGTGTTTTGCACTTTTGGTGTGGGATTTACCTCCTCCTGTTGCGCCTGTATGTGGGTTTGGTTTTTTGGGCCATGTCATCCCCATCTTCTGTTCTTCCTCCTTCTGCTCTTGGAGGGTTTTGTCTGTTCGTTTCCCGATCCTGTCTTTGTGTACTTGATCTTAGACTTTGTAGCCGTTCCATGCGTAAAAAAGCAAGTTCACTCATATAAACTTGTAAACTAACTGCAATTAGGTACTATGCCTAAAATTGATGTTTATACGATATATATACATTATAACAATTGGGTGTTAATTGTAATAATGATGTGCAAGAAACTGTGATTAACAAAATATATATAACTGTCACAAAAGGTGTCACTTTGTATAAAGTAGAATGTATAAACTACAAGTCCCAGAAGTCCAGGGAATGTAGACCATGATGCAAAGCCTTTTAAGTAGAAACAGAAGTAGTGCCACCCACCGTGAGAAAGGGCGTGAGCCCGAAACGCGTTGGTGTGACAGACCTGCTTTGGAGTTTGCCGAATAAATAATAACTATAACAAGTTCCTGAGTGCGGCGCAATTTTTGGAAAAAATTGAATTTGACCTGTGGTTGGTCCGGCGCACGCACCCGCTGTTGAGCGCTCCAGCTCTAACCAACATTGCTGAATTATATATATATATATATATATATATATATATATATATATATATATATATATATATATTCGTACACAAAAGGTTGCCCTTGAGGAGCCGCCCCATACAGAGGGGTTACAGCGCAAATCGCCACAGGTAGCTCCGTTGACAGCATGCCCCACAGCTCTCCATGATGCCATACGCGTTTCGAGCGCGTTTGCCGCTCTTGTTCACTGGCTGACAATGACGAAGGAAGCAGGCTCATTGAAACCAATTAATTTATTTGAATAACGAGTCCCGCCCATGTGCGCGTTTTACAGGCATTCTGGTCGTGGTAGTCCCAAAATAATGCCATGACTCCCGGTTTCTTACAAAACAAGTGTGCTGCTGCCTTTCGTCATTAAAATATAACTGTCCTTGTTAGGTGAGGAGCGATGATTGCACCACTGTCCACAGCGCCAATATCTGCCTGTGGCTGAGGCCCCCTCTGTTCCAAAAAGAGTCCATGAATCACAGCTCTCAGGATCCGCAAACAGCGGCAGGGCAGCTCCGCGACCGAGCCAGCCGCTCATAAATTTGTACACAAAAGGTTGCCCTTGAGGAGCCGCCACATACAGAGGGGTTACAGCGCAAATCGCCACAGGTAGCTCCGTTGACAGCATGCCCCACAGCTCTCCATGATGCCATACGTGTTTCGAGCGTGTTTGCCGCTCTTGTTCACTGGCTGACAATGACGAAGGAAGCAGGCTCATTGAAACCAATTAATTTATTTGAATAACGAGTCCCGCACATGTGGGCGTTTTACAGGCATTC
This sequence comes from Lissotriton helveticus, assembly GCF_964261635.1. Taxonomy (NCBI): domain Eukaryota; kingdom Metazoa; phylum Chordata; class Amphibia; order Caudata; family Salamandridae; genus Lissotriton; species Lissotriton helveticus. Next base: position 461,835,801 of record NC_136068.1, on the reverse strand, counting down.
TGGTCGTGGTAGTCCCAAAATAATGCCATGACTCCCGGTTTCTTACAAAACAAGTGTGCTGCTGCCTTTCGTCATTAAAATATAACTGTCCTTGTTAGGTGACGAGCGATGATTGCACCACTGACCACAGCGCCAATATCTGCCTGTGGCTGAGGCCCCCTCTGTTCCAAAAAGAGTCCATGAATCACAACTCTCTGGATCCGCAAACAGCGGCAGGGCAGCTCCGCGACCGAGCCAGCCGCTCATAAATTGGTACACAAAAGGTTGCCCTTGTGGAGCCGCCACATACAGAGGGGTTACAGCGCAAATCGCCACAGGTAGCTCCGTTGGCAGCATGCCCCACAGCTCTCCATGATGCCATACGCGTTTCGAGCGTGTTTGCCGCTCTTGTTCACTGGCTGACAATGACGAAGGAAGCAGGCTCATTGAAACCAATTAATTTATTTGAATAACGAGTCCCGCCCATGTGGGCGTTTTACAGGCATTCTGGTCGTGGTAGTCCCAAAATAATGCCATGACTCCCGGTTTCTTACAAAACAAGTGTGCTGCTGCCTTTCGTCATTAAAATATAACTGTCCTTGTTAGGTGAGGAGCGATGATTGCACCACTGTCCACAACGCCAATATCTGCCTGTGGCTGAGGCCCCCTCTGTTCCAAAAAGAGTCCATGAATCACAGCTCTCAGGATCCGCAAACAGCGGCAGGGCAGCTCCGCGACCGAGCCAGCCGCTCATAAATTCGTACACAAAAGATTGCCCTTGAGGAGCCGCCACATACAGAGGGGTTACAGCGCAAATCGCCACAGGTAGCTCCGTTGACAGCATGCCCCACAGCTGTCCATGATGCCATATGCGTTTCGAGCGTGTTTGCCGCTCTTGTTCACTGGCTGACAATGACGAAGGCAGCAGGCTCATTGAAACCAATTAATTTATTTGAATAACGAGTCCCGCCCATGTGGGCGTTTTACAGGCATTCTGGTCGTGGTAGTCCCAAAATAATGCCATGACTCCCGGTTTCTTACAAAACAAGTGTGCTGCTGCCTTTCGTCATTAAAATATAACTGTCCTTGTTAGGTGAGGAGCAATGATTGCACCACTGTCCACAGCGCCAATATCTGCCTGTGGCTGAGGCCCCCTCTGTTCCAAAAAGAGTCCATGAATCACAGCTCTCAGGACCTGCAAACAGCGGCAGGGCAGCTCCGCGACCGAGCCAGCCGCTCATAAATTCGTACACAAAAGGTTGCCCTTGAGGAGCCGCCACATACAGAGGGGTTACAGTGCAAATCGCCACAGGTAGCTCCGTTGACAGCATGCCCCACAGCTCTCCATGATGCCATACGCGTTTCGAGCGTGTTTGCCGCTCTTGTTCACTGGCTGACAATGACGAAGGAAGCAGGCTCATTGAAACCAATTAATTTATTTGAATAACGAGTCCCGCCCATGTGGGCGTTTTACAGGCATTCTGGTCGCGGTAGTCCCAAAATAATGCCATGACTCCCGGTTTCTTACAAAACAAGTGTGCTGCTGCCTTTCGTCATTAAAATATAACTGTCCTTGTTAGGTGAGGAGCGATGATTGCACCACTGTCCACAGCGCCAATATCTGCCTGTGGCTGAGGCCCCCTCTGTTCCAAAAAGAGTCCATGAATCACAGCTCTCAGGATCCGCAAACAGCGGCAGGGCAGCTTCGCGACCGAGCCAGCCGCTCATAAATTCGTACACAAAAGGTTGCCCTTGAGGAGCCGCCACATACAGAGGGGTTACAGCGCAAATCGCCACAGGTAGCTCCGTTGACAGCATGCCCCACAGCTCTCCATGATGCCATACACGTTTCGAGCGTGTTTGCCGCTCTTGTTCACTGGCTGACAATGACGAAGGAAGCAAGCTCATTGAAACCAATTAATTTATTTGAAAAACGAGTCCCGCCCATGTGGGCGTTTTACAGGCATTCTGGTCGTGGTAGTCCCAAAATAATGCCATGACTCCCGGTTTCTTACAAAACAAGTGTGCTGCTGCCTTTCGTCATTAAAATATAACTGTCCTTGTTAGGTGAGGAGCGATGATTGAACCACTGTCCACAGCGCAAATATCTGCCTGTGGCTGAGGCCCCCTCTGTTCCAAAAAGAGTCCATGAATCACAGCTCTCAGGATCCGCAAACAGCGGCAGGGCAGCTCCGCGACCGAGCCAGCCGCTCATAAATTCGTACACAAAAGGTTGCCCTTGAGGAGCCGCCACATACAGAGGGGTTACAGCGCAAATCGCCACAGGTAGCTCCGTTGGCAGCATGCCCCACAGCTCTCCATGATGCCATACGCGTTTCGAGCGTGTTTGCCGCTCTTGTTCACTGGCTGACAATGACGAAGGAAGCAGGCTCATTGAAACCAATTAATTTATTTGAATAACGAGTCCCGCCCATGTGGGCGTTTTACAGGCATTCTGGTCGTGGTAGTCCCAAAATAATGCCATGACTCCCGGTTTCTTACAAAACAAGTGTGCTGCTGCCTTTCGTCATTAAAATATAACTGTCCTTGTTAGGTGAGGAGCGATGATTGCACCACTGTCCACAACGCCAATATCTGCCTGTGGCTGAGGCCCCCTCTGTTCCAAAAAGAGTCCATGAATCACAGCTCTCAGGATCCGCAAACAGCGGCAAGGCAGCTTCGCGACCGAGCCAGCCGCTCATAAATTCGTACACAAAAGGTTGCCCTTGAGGAGCCGCCACATACAGAGGGGTTACAGCGCAAATCGCCACAGGTAGCTCCGTTGACAGCATGCCCCACAGCTCTCCATGATGCCATACACGTTTCGAGCGTGTTTGCCGCTCTTGTTCACTGGCTGACAATGACGAAGGAAGCAGGCTCATTGAAACCAATTAATTTATTTGAATAACGAGTCCCGCCCATGTGGGCGTTTTACAGGCATTCTGGTCGTGGTAGTCCCAAAATAATGCCATGACTCCCGGTTTCTTACAAAACAAGTGTGCTGCTGCCTTTCGTCATTAAAATATAACTGTCCTTGTTAGGTGAGGAGCGATGATTGAACCACTGTCCACAGCGCAAATATCTGCCTGTGGCTGAGGCCCCCTCTGTTCCAAAAAGAGTCCATGAATCACAGCTCTCAGGATCCGCAAACAGCGGCAGGGCAGCTCCGCGACCGAGCCAGCCGCTCATAAATTCGTACACAAAAGGTTGCCCTTGAGGAGCCGCCACATACAGAGGGGTTACAGCGCAAATCGCCACAGGTAGCTCCGTTGACAGCATGCCCCACAGCTCTCCATGATGCCATACGTGTTTCGAGCGTGTTTGCCGCTCTTGTTCACTGGCTGACAATGACGAAGGAAGCAGGCTCATTGAAACCAATTAATTTATTTGAATAACGAGTCCCGCCCATGTGGGCGTTTTACAGGCATTCTGGTCGTGGTAGTCCCAAAATAATACCATGACTCCCGGTTTCTTACAAAACAAGTGTGCTGCTGCCTTTCGTCATTAAAATATAACTGTCCTTGTTAGGTGAGGAGCGATGATTGCACCACTGTCCACAGCGCCAATATCTGCCTGTGGCTGAGGCCCCCTCTGTTCCAAAAAGAGTCCATGAATCACAGCTCTCAGGATCCGCAAACAGCGGCAGGGCTGCTCCGCGACCGAGCCAGCCGCTCATAAATTCGTACACAAAAGGTTGCCCTTCAGGAGCCGCCACATACAGAGGGGTTACAGCGCAAATCACCACAGGTAGCTCCGTTGACAGCATGCCCCACAGCTCTCCATGATGCCATACGCGTTTCGAGCGTGTTTGCCGCTCTTGTTCACTGGCTGACAATGACGAAGGAAGCAGGCTCATTGAAACCAATTAATTTATTTGAATAACGAGTCCCGCCCATGTGGGCGTTTTACAGGCATTCTGGTCATGGTAGTCCCAAAATAATGCCATGACTCCTGGTTTCTTACAAAACAAGTGTGCTGCTGCCTTTTGCCATTAAAATATAACTGTCCTTGTTAGGTGAGGAGCGATGATTGCACCACTGTCCACAGCGCCAATATCTGCCTGTGGCTGAGGCCCCCTCTGTTCCAAAAAGAGTCCATGAATCACAGCTCTCAGGATCCGCAAACAGGGGCAGGGCAATCATCGATGGCAATATTTTGGGACTACCACGACCAGAATGCCTGTAAAACGCCCACATGGGCGGGACTCGTTATTCAAATAAATTAATTGGTTTCAATGAGCCTGCTTCCTTCGTCATTGTCAGCCAGTGAACAAGAGCGGCAAACACGCTCGAAACGTGTATGGCATCATGGAGAGCTGTGGGGCATGCTGTCAACGGAGCTACCTGTGGCGATTTGCGCTGTAACCCCTCTGTATGTCGCGGCTCCTCAAGGGCAACCTTTTGTGTACAAATTGATAAGCGGCTGGCTCGGTCGCGGAGCTGCCCTGCCGCTGTTTGCGGATCCTGAGAGCTGTGATTCATGGACTCTTTTTGGAACAGAGGGGGCCTCAGCCACAGGCAGATATTGGCGCTGTGGACAGTGGTGCAATCATCGCTCATCACCTAACAAGGACAGTTATATTTTAATGACGAAAGGCAGCAGCACACTTGTTTTGTAAGAAACCGGGAGTCATGGCATTATTTTGGGGCTACCACGACCAGAATGCCTGTAAAACGCCCACATGGGCGGGACTCGTTATTAAAATAAATTAATTGGTTTCAATGAGCCTGCTTCCTTTGTCATTGTCAGCCAGTGAACAAGAGCGGCAAACACGCTCGAAACGCGTATGGCATCATGGAGAGCTGTGGGGCATGCTGTCAACGGAGCTACCTGTGGCGATTTGGGCTGTAACCCCTCTGTATGTGGCGGCTCCGCAAGGGCAACCTTTTGTGTACGAATTTATGAGCGGCTGGCTCGGTCGCGGAGCTGCCCTGCCGCTGTTTGCGGATCCTGAGAGCTGTGATTCATGGACTCTTTTTGGAACATAGGGGGCCTCAGCCACAGGCAGATATTGGCGCTGTGGACAGTGGTGCAATCATCGCTCCTCACCTAACAAGGACAGTAATATTTTAATGGCGAAAGGCAGCAGCACACTTGTTTTGTAAGAAACCGGGAGTCATGGCATTATTTTGGGACTACCACGACCAGAATGCCTGTAAAACGCCCACATGGGCAGGACTCGTTATTCAAATAAATTAATTGGTTTCAATGAGCCTGCTTCCTTCGTCATTGTCAGCCAGTGAACAAGAGCGGCAAACACGCTCGAAACGCGTATGGCATCATGGGAGAGCTGTGGGGCATGCTGTCAACGGAGCTACCTGTGGCGATTTGCGCTGTAACCCCTCTGTATGTGGCGGCTCCTCAAGGGCAACCTTTTGTGTACGAATTTATGAGCGGCTGGCTCGGTCGCGGAGCTGCCCTGCCGCTGTTTGCGGATCCTGAGAGCTGTGATTCATGGACTCTTTTTGGAACAGAGGGGGCCTCAGCCACAGGCAGATATTGGCGCTGTGGACAGTGGTGCAATCATCGCTCCTCACCTAACAAGGACAGTTATATTTTAATGGCGAAAGGCAGCAGCACACTTGTTTTGTAAGAAACCGGGAGTCATGGCATTATTTTGGGACTACCACGACCAGAATGCCTGTAAAACGCCCACATGGGCGGGACTCGTTATTCAAATAAATTAATTGGTTTCAATGAGCCTGCTTCCTTCGTCATTGTCAGCCAGTGAACAAGAGCGGCAAACACGCTCGAAACGCGTATGGCATCATGGGAGAGCTGTGGGGCATGCTGTCAACGGAGCTACCTGTGGCGATTTGCGCTGTAACCCCTCTGTATGTGGCGGCTCCTCAAGGGCAACCTTTTGTGTACGAATTTATGAGCGGCTGGCTCGGTCGCGAAGCTGCCCTGCCGCTGTTTGCGGATCCTGAGAGCTGTGATTCATGGACTCTTTTTGGAACAGAGGGGGCCTCAGCCACAGGCAGATATTGGCGCTGTGGACAGTGGTGCAATCATCGCTCCTCACCTAACAAGGACAGTTATATTTTAATGACGAAAGGCAGCAGCACACTTGTTTTGTAAGAAACTGGGAGTCATGGCATTATTTTGGGACTACCATGACCAGAATGCCTGTAAAACGCCCACATGGGCGGGACTCGTTATTCAAATAAATTAATTGGTTTCAATGAGCCTGCTTCCTTCGTCATTGTCAGCCAGTGAACAAGAGCGGCAAACACGCTTGAAACGCGTATGGCATCATGGAGAGCTGTGGGGCATGCTGTCAACGGAGCTACCTGTGGCGATTTGCGCTGTAACCCCTCTGTATGTGGCGGCTCCTCAAGGGCAACCTTTTGTGTACGAATATATATATATACATATATATATATATATATATATATATATATATATATATATATATATATATATATATATATATATATATATATATATATATATATATATATATATATATATATATATATATAAAACAAAGGGAGTCTCCAAATGGAAAGGTCACACCAGGAAGGGTTTTCGCTCCCCATCTCCGGCAGTTGCCACCACCACAGCCTGCGTAGCGTTCGTAATTGAAGAATGCCAAACATTTCAAGCTGTAGCCCTTGATCACTGACCTGCAATTAACACAAAGAGGCATCCACATAACATAGGAAGTTTTTATTTGCTGATAACAGTCCCACCCCAATGGGTGTAGGCAGGCATTGCATCATGGTAAATGTAGTCCATCTGCTAAAGACCTGACATTCCAAATATAACCCAGTGGCTTGGATGCCTCACAGTGTCAAAATATAAGCCCAAGTGGGAGAGCGCTTGCGTGATGACCGCAGTGTGTCAGACCAATATGGTCCAGCGATGAGGCCCCTTCCACTCCCGATACGCGCCCGTAATCATGAGCATCAGGATCCGCCATGATACAGCAGCGGGACCATTCTGCGGCCGGACAAGCCGCTAAACATCAAAAACAAAGGGAGTCTCCAAATGGAAAGGTCACATCAGGAAGGGTTTCCACACACCATCTCCAGCAGTTGCCAACACCACAGCCTGTGCAGCGTTCGTAAATGCAGGATGCCAAACGTTTCAAACCGTAGCCCTTGATTACCGACCTGCAATTAACACAAAGAGGCATCCACATAACATAGGAACTTAGTATTTGCTGATAACAGTCCCACCCCAATGGGCGTAGGCAGGCATGGCATCATGGTAAATGTAGTCCATCTGCTAAAGACCTGACGTATGTATATATATATATATATATATATATATATATATATATATATATATATATATATATATATATATATATATATATATATATATATATACACACACATTTGGGCAGTGCTTCCCCCTGTGGGTCCTCTCAGTCACTGTTTCCTCCTCCATGTTATATTCTGGGTCCCTGATGAATTTTAGGCGGTGACCCAGGTGCTCCCTGCACTAGCAGTGTTCAGCACAATCTGACTTTGCCCTTGAAAGTTCTGAGCTTTCCAGGTGGAAAATCTCTGAGCTAAAACAAGTATCTCATGGACCGGAAGAGTCTAGGAACCAGGGTACTTATCTCCCCTTGCTCCACAACAAGCAGCACACACCATGCCCTTCCCATGATCAGTGGGATTAGTGTGCTGAGGCGGTGGCCTACGGCAATGGCTTCTGAATGAAGCGACTTCTTTTCTGCTATTCCTGTTGGTACGTTGGTGAAGCCAGCTTCTGGACTTGTTCCTGAGTCCCTCAGCTAGTTGCGTAGACTCCTCTGACACGATGATCCCCCCAATGGTCTTAATGGCCTCTCCTGGCATAAAAGTTCAGATACAGGTGGCAGTCCTAATCAGCTGGATTCTCTCGGTGACGGCCCCAATAGTCTCAGTGACCAGCCACTGGTATAAAGGACTCACAGACACATGCCGCGGCCCCAATAAGGTCTGCGGCATTTGCCAATGATCATCGATTTCACAGCAGCCCAAAGGGGGTTACCAACTTCCGCAAGAGAGCGGATGATTCTCTCACAACACTGGTCCCATCTGGACTGGGCACATCACCATGCTCATCTGGATCCAATCACCAAGGCCCCCCCTGAGCCTCGCTCCCTCCTGGCTCTGTCCTTCTCACAAGGCACAAAGACCTTGACATGCAGGCAGAAAGCTGGTGCTTCAGGAACAGGACGAGTATTCTTGGCTCCTCAGTGGGGGCCCCTATCCCAGATTGGAGACTAGCAGACCTTGGTCCCCACTCCTTTTCTGGCAGCAAGAATTCTTGGTGCTTTTCCCTCTCCTGATGAGACAGCGCTGTTTAACCAACTATGGGGCTCATGCCCCTAAGTTTATAGTCCACATCCAAACACATTTGTGATTTAGTGTATGGCCTTTGAAATTCGTTTTGGGGGTGTTAGCTTCTTTCAGGTGCTTTCTCCTCCGTATAGCCCTTGACCAAAGTGACAGTCCGCAGCAGCAGGAATAGCTTCAATTCTAAGTTATACACAAAACAAGCTGTGGGACTAATATGGGATCACACTTGGCTGTAAGACTCCACTGAAATATGCCTCTTAAAATTTAAAGGACTAACCCTTCCTCTCTATCAAGCCTCCCTGGTAGTGCCAAACTTATTAGCTCCACCATTTTCCCGACAATGAGCCCAAACCTGTCTGACCGGTAACTCTTCCTGGAATCAAAAAGCCCTTTGATATGCTCAGAGGGTGCTCTGCTCTTCTCTCTTTAGTGTGAGTGTGTCCCAGCCCTTCCCTCACAAATATCAGCAATACATATCTCCTATCTGGTGGATGGAGCCCTCGCCTCTCGAGGCCCTGGGCATACAAAAGGGAATACACTTGTCTTCATGTTATGCTTCACGCACAGGCACACACATGAAACCCAGCACACAGAACCAAGTGTCACGCGCTGTCTGGTGCTGCATACAATCCCTGCAGGCCACGGGTGAATTAAGTACAGTGCCAAGCCAAAGACATTTACACAAGTGAGCCTGCAGGCCCAATTTCAGTTACGCAAATGAAAAAAAGAACTGTTGACATTAATGCTTCTACTCAACTCAAAATATGTATGCTGCCACCACCGGGCTCCTGTCACTTAACTCGAAGTAAGGGCATTAGCCCTCTTCCTTCATGAGGGTAGCAGTTGGTGCGCCCTTCCAGGTCTAAGCAGACAGCATTACCGTGAGACAGACAGAGGTCATGGCACACACGCATGATCCATGTTCACCCATAACCAAAAGACAGTGCCAGGGATCCAGGTATCATTGTGGTTGGGGCATTCATGGCAAAGGTGCAAGTCTGTCACCATGCTGGGAACTTTTCCAACACGGTTTAAAAGGCGGTTAGCTTAATTTTTCTAGTACAGGGTATACTTCTTGGGCATATTACTTTTGAAACAAAACATAAAATATTTAACAGAGATAGAAAGTTTGTTTTGGGTTTTAGGATAGGTATTATCATCTTTTTTTGTACTGAATCTTAAGGTGCTGGTTTTTCTTTGAGTGCCCCACTTCCTCTACTTGACTGCTATCCAAAATGTCATGCTTGTAGGATAAGGAAGGCACAGATAAAAGCGGCTTGCGTAAACTGAAGCTGCCTCATGATGGGATTCAGGAGTTAGAGAGATCCAGCTCTTCCTCAGAAAGGACAGTAAGCAGGAGTCTACTAAAGAGGACACCCACTTAAGTGTCCATGATATGGGTTATTCCGCAGTGAATACCGAAGTGCAGCCTATGAATCAGGCAGTGAGCAGCTTAATTTTCATGGCTTGTGACCGTCTTAACTCTCATTTGCCACCATGCCTTAGAGATGGTCAGAAACTCAAATATATTACTTAGTTGTCTCAGTAAAATGATAGATTAGTGACTTTTGAGACTGTTAGTGGATCCTCTCAGGCAGATAATCCCAGTAAGAAGGCAAGAGTGTTGAGTTTTCTTGGGAACCCTTTTTTGTACAGACATTCTGCGGTTTCCCCACTACTAGAATCCCATGCAGATGGGCCTCTGGATATTATGTTATATTAAGTTGTATTGATTTGTATAGCACACTAATCACTATAGAGGGTATCCAGGTGCTTGGGCAGGGGTGTAGGTGTGTGGTCCCCAAGGTGCTATACTCAAGAAGTGAGGAGGCGGCTCTGATGTGTTGAGGACAGTCGTTACAAATCTTGGGTGCGATGTAGGAGAGTGAGCGATCTCCAGATTTGCTTTTGCGGAAGTGGGTAGAGTGTGCGAGTGAGAGTGAGGCAGAGAGAAGGTGTCCGGTGGGTTAGTGAAAGTGTTTGGGGCTGTTCAGATATTCTGCCCTGTGTTGTGTAGGGCTTTGTATGTGTGTGTGAGAAGTTTGAATTGAATGTTGTTGGACTTGGCCCATTTTCCCAAAAATTTTCGCTACCCTACACCGCGTGCGGCCGGAGAGAGGGAGGGCTGCTTACTTAAAGAAGGTGGGAGGCCACCCCGCCCTTCTAGATTGCCAAACTCACCACCGCCGCCAGCCGTGTCGGGCCGGGATCCGCGCCCGAGAGGAAGATGACTGCGTGACCTGGCATCCCGCTGCGGCCCCCGGAGTGAAGGGAGGGCCGCTGCGGTGTCCGCAAGGGCCGCGCTAGGCCCTGGTAGCGTGAGAGAGGTGTTGCCCCAGCAACCGGGGCGCCGGCCGTGTCATCAGCCCGCCCCCAAGGAAGCCGCGCACCGATTGGCTGGCAGGCCAGGAAGAAGCCGGAGTGGCTGGGGAGGGCCCCACAGTGCTGCGATCGTCTGGTGAGGGCGGAGGGGGGGCCTCGAGGCACTCTGTCTGTGTCTGCCCCCCTCCACGGTGAAAATCCCTGCTGCCTGTTGAAGTCCCGGGCCCCCAAGGGGAGGGACCCAGGGGGAGAGCCAAGTAGCGGCGGCGGCCTGAAGGCGCCAGAGAGGGCAGCCCGATGTCCGCAGGGCTCCAGGTGGTGAGTGAGCCCTGCAGCTAATACAGAGCCCGAACGAGGAGAGGAGCGGGTGTGGACTGCCGGGGCACATTGTCGGTGCCCTTCCTGCCCGCAAGGACACCAGGGAGCCGCGCAAGAGGAGCCTGGTGAGTGTGGCCCTGCCGTTCTGTGGTTGGGGGGTATGTCGGGGCACAAGGTCAGTGCCCGCCCCCGGGGACCGGACTGATTTTACAGGTGCCCTGCCTGGCAGCGGGCACCTGCGACGTTGTGCATATTTCTATTACCCGAGTCCCGGAAGAGGGGTTCCACCCTAACCACGACTGAACAGTGCTGTTCACAACAGCCCCGCTGGACAGTGGGCATTGTCATGTTGGGCCCAGGAGGAGGCTCCAGGCCTAATGCTGGTGGTCATCCCTAATGTGGAAGTAGGAGTGCAGTTATGCCCCTGATGCCTGTCGCACAAGGTTAAGCAGGTTTACGCCCCCGCCATGCCCACATGGTTGTTCATGCATGGTCTACTTTAGGTCAATGTGACTTGCACCAATGTTGGTATGCACCGTGGGCCTGGGGTACATGATAAGGTTTTCAGGCCCTGTGTTCTGCCTATATGATGGGGCCTAAAGTTAATTACGATTTATGCTAATGCCAGTCATGCTATGCTCTTACCCCATATATTTTATTTTATGCTGACATGCCCAAAGGCTGATGCCTAGTGGTTCTTCCCCTCACGTTTATAATGCTGATGTTCTATTCCATTTCTCTTTTTCTATGTGCACTGTGTTTCCTGCCCCATGATTTAGGCCTATGCCTGATGTTAATACTGGGTGCTTAATGTTCCTTTTTGCAGGGGATGCTGATGCCATGCCTAATGTGCTTTTACGCCTAAGGTTAACGCTTTAAGTTTTTATTTCAGCCCTGGAACTAATGGACTTACCTGTTTCTTCTTTTCAGTTACCCTGTAAATAATCCCCCTTGTATGTATTGCCCTGGCGCCAGTTGGCGCAACATTGTGATTACTGTGATCTCTGTTGCAGATTGGAGACAATATGAGAGTTATTCTTTTTCATCAACACTGGTGTTGTGTCTCTTTTTGTGGTGTGCCTTGTGTGTCGTCTGTGTGTACTGCATGGGTGCTTCACACATGTCCTCAGGAGTTTGGCCTGCCCGCTCTGCACCATGCTACCCCCCGTAGAATTGGCTACCCCATTTCTAATAACTGTGCTGTAAATGGGAAGCCAGTGAAGCTTCTTGAGCTGTAGTATGATGGGGTGTGGGGTGAGAGATCAAGTATGAGTGCTGCAGCGGTGTGCTGGGTGATCTGGATTCTGGTTAGGAGTTCTTTGGTCATTCCAGCTTTAAAGAGTGCTGTCATCGTCCAGCCTGCTGATGATGAGTGTTTGTGTTATGGTCCATATGGTGTTCTGAGGCAACCATTTGAATACCTTTCATAGCATACAGAGGAAGGGGAAGCAGGAGGTGGATGCTGCATTAACTTGACCTGTCATGTTGAGCTTGTCGTCTAGGATGATCCTTAGATTTCTTGTATGGTCTGTGGGTATTGGTCCAAGCTCCGATGTCCACCAGGTCGAGTTCCATGGGAAGGTCTTGGTGCTAAAGACCAGTACTTCTGTCTTGTTGGAGTTGAGCTGCAGGCAGTTAGTTTGCATCAAGTCTGCTACCATGGTCATGCAGTTGGTGAAGTTGGTCCTGGTGGTGGTTGTCTTTTCCGTCAGAGAGAGGATGATTTGGGCGTCATTGGCGTAGGAGATGATGGTGATGTCTTGTGATCAGATGATGTTGGCGAGCTGTGTCATGCATATGTTGAAAAGGGTGGGGCTGAAGGACGATCCCTGTGGGACTCAGCATATCAATTACTTGTTCTCAGATGTGAAGGGTGGCACCCTGACCCTTTGAGTCGTTCCTGTGATGAAGGTACAGATTCATTTGAAAGCAGATCCTTATATGTCAATCTCGTGGAGTCTTCTGATGAGGGTCTTATGAAAGACACTGTCGAAGGCCACTGAGAGATTGAGTAGGATGATGGCCACTGTTTCTCCTCTGTCCAGGATGATTCGAATGTTGGTGGTGACCGCAATGAGAGCTGTTTCGTTGAAGTGGTTCTTTTTTAATCCTGATTGAGTGCTGTCTAGAAGATGGTGAAATTCAAGGTGGTTTGTGAGTTGCTCGTTGATGGCCTTCTCAATCACTTTGGCTGGATAGGGGGCAGGGAGATGGGTCGGAAGTTGCTCAGTTGGGTCAGGTTGGCTGTGGACTTCTTGAAGAGGGCGTTGATTTCTGCAAGTTTCCCTTTATCTGGAAAAGTTGCAGACGTGATGGAGGTGTTGATGATGTAGGACAGGATGATGATGATTGGTGATGTTCCCAGGTTGTAGATGTAGTGCGGGCATGGGTCAGTTGGGGCCCCTGAGTTGATGGTCCCCACCATTGCTGATGTGTCGTTTCTCATGAGGGTTGTCCATTCGGTCAGGTGGCTGTCTTGAGTGATAGTGGATAGGTTAAGCAATGAGCTTTCTGTGATTGTGTTGGTGTGTGAAGTTGATGCTTGTGATATTGCTGTGGAAGAAGATGGATAGGTTGTTGCAGAGTTGTTGGGAGGCAGCGATGTTGTTGACAGTGGCTTAGGACGAGGTGAAATTCTCAACGATCAAGAAAATATCCTTGCAGCTTTTGGAGCCTTCTCTGATGTGGTTCACTAGTGCTTTTTTCTTGGTGTCTCTTATTTGCTGGTGATAGAGTCTGCTTGCAGCCTTGTAATTCTTGCTTTGGTGTTGTGCCTGGCTCTCTATTTATTTTCTAGCTGTTTACAGTGTCATTTGTTGTCTCAGAGGTCTTCTGTGTACCAGCTGGTTTGCTTGTTTGATCTACTATGCTTGTTGGGTTTGAGGGTGCAAATGAGTCCGCACTGTTCTCGTTTTAATTGTTGATGTTGTTGATGTCCTTGTTGAGGACGCCGGTGAGGCTAGGTTGATCTGTGCTGAGGGCACTGAGCAAAGTCTGCATTTGTGATTTTGCCCCAGCTGCAGCTTGAAAAGCTGGACCTGGCAGGGGTGTTGACTTGAGGTGTGTTGATTTGGAAGTGGATAATGGTGGTCAGTCCATGTGAGTGGTGTGGTGGAGTTGTATTTGATGCTGTCACTTGTGGTAAAGATGGGGTCCAGTGTGTGTTGCTTCTAGGATGAGCAGGGTGAGTCCGATGTTGCTTAAGCATTTGAGGAGTGCTGCGGAGCGCTGAGGAGAATGTAGGCTCTGGAGTCAATTGTGAGCAGAGCGACGAAGTTGATGATGAGATTGGTAAAGGTGGCTTGTGGTCAGTATGCGAGGGTTCCATTCAGAGTGAAGTTTTCAGAGATTTGCAGCCTGAAGTGCAGGTTTTCCATGAATGTGGTGGCATTCTCTGTGGGTGTTATGCATTTGATGGATTCCTTGTAGATGATAGCAAGTCCTCCTTCTCACTTGTGAAAGCAGTCCTGTTGAGCGATCTTGTAGCCTGCTGGGATTGCCATGGGGATGTCGGGAGCTAATGAGGGGTTGAGCCAGAACTCTGTGAAGAAGAGGATGTCAAGTGCATTGCTACTCAGCAAGTCCCATATTTTGGTTGTGTGTTTGCTGAGTGATCATGTGTTGAGAAGCATGAATGGGAGTGGGTGTTGATGTGCAGGTTTGCTGTGGCGTGTGTTGTAGAGTGAGGTGCAGATGTTGATGGTGCATTTGTGTGGTGTGTGTGTTGGGAGGGGGTGTTGAGGGCGTTGTTTGTATTTTTGTGGGAGGGGTGGGTGGGTGCCTGCTGGAAAACTGGCAGTGGATGCAGGTGAAAGCTCCTATTGTTTTGTGAGGTTCGACACAACTGCAGATGGAACGGCGTCCAGGGTCTAACATCCTAAGGAGTGCTGCAAAGTATTGCTGGCCTGTGATTGAACCAAGGTTCCTGGCACTGGAGTTGGTCCTGGTGCAGACAGGCGCAAATGGGCTTGCCTCTGGTGCACCCTGCCAATGTCCACTACAGAGTTCCGTATTGCAGCTGCCATTAATTATGTCTTGGGAGGGTCGAGAAGTGCAGGGTGCCGTAATGTCATTTCCTATACTTATGGGTGATGGGAAATGAAGTCCTCTTGTTTGGCTTCTTTTTTTTTTAAACTGTTTTTATTAGTTTCCAAGTTTGCAGTCAAACATTTCCAGTACACTGTGATGGTCTCTCTGGTTATTACATAGTTAATAAAAAATACAGCTCACGTATTATAAGAACCATTTAGTACAGTGTTGTCCTTGCGTTTATCCCTACAAAACATATGTAACCCCCCTCCCCACCTGAGCCCCTTAAACATAACTGTGGTACATAAATGTGTTCCTATTGGAGTATTAGCGCATTAACTGTGTACGTCACCCCAGTATTCGATTATATCGTAGATGGTGAGGGCTGCTCCCCCTTGACTTCCCACCCATAGCTCAGATCCCTTAGAATTGTGCAGCGCTCTTGTGAAGGTGGGGCATGCATACAAAGGCAGACCTGTAGAGAGAAAGCTTACTAGTGAACGCCAATTTCACTTTGTCAGCCCTTTGTTCCATTGTGACTGCCAGCCATAGCCTGGCATGCCATTGTGTTATTGAGGGCGCGGTTGCATGCTTCCATGCTGCAGCTATCACTGTTTTGGCAGCTCCCAAGCATAGCCATATCACTGCTTCATCTCCCCTCGTCTGGTATCTTAGATTGTCGCTGCACAGCCCCAAAAGGATTAGTCTTATGTAATTTGGAATGGGGTATCTTAATATTACAATTGGGGGTGGGGTCGCACACTACTCACACTCCAGCGGGATCGCCCCTAAGGACTGTGGTAAGTGTAGTTCGTGTTCCGCGATGCATCTTCTTTCGATTCTCTGCTATCTTCGCTATCTTCGCCATCCCTGGACACGTGTTTCGGGGTATTTACCCCTCATCAGCGGGGATTAGGCCGTGTTCCCCAATTGTATCTTAATATTACTTTGATTTGGTCAAGTATCTCCTCCCAGAAGGGGCGTATGTTTGGGCAATCCCATCATATATGTTTAAAGTCTCCTAGTAGTCCGCAACCTTTCCAGCACATATCGATGTCTGGGGGAATATTTTCTTGAGTTTTGTGGGGTAAAGGTACCAATCTAATTTATACTAATTTATAATGTGCTTTCCTCAGTCCCATGGAGTGGTTGCACTTTGAGATGTCTTACCACAATTGTTACCAGCTAGAGTTGGGGATTTGTTCCCCTAGTACTTGTTCCCGTGGGGTCAGATTCTGTGGCGTAAATGGAACCTCCGTTTCTAGTAAATGTGCGTACAGAAAAGAGATTCCCTGGACCCACAACCTCTTTTTGCAAATTGATCCAGTGGGGTTAATTCTCTAATGGCGGCCATCCATACTGTCTCTTGCATGACTCAGTGTTTAAGTTGAGTGTAGCAAAATAACCCTGTCTCCACAAGGTTAATGTCTCGCCCACACTGTTCAAACGGTTTAATGGCCCCATCTTGAAACAGATCTGTGATTGTCAAGCAGTTTCCCAATCTCCACACTTCGTATGGCCCCAGGCGTTGTGCCGGTGGGAATGCTGGATTAAGGTGTATGGGTGTAAAGGGGGATGGGAGAGTTGTCCATCCCATTAGCCTACTGGTATTGTCCAATACCTTCCAAATTAAATCTCAAATGTATTTCCCCATCACCTTCCTGTACGTGTCACCAATGTTTATCGAATTCCCTTGCAGACCATTCAGGAATCACTCAAAGTTGGGCTGCCCTATAATGGAGCTGGAAGTCTGGTAAAGCCATAACGCCAGCTGATTTGGGTATTCGCAATAGTTTGTACGAGAGTCGGGCATGTTATGCCTGTCACATAAACTGCATCACCAACGAGCGTAATTCAGGGTGGAACCCCCTATCCAGCTCAATAGGAAGGCCCTGTAACAGATAGAGAAGCCAGGGCAGCACCATCATCTTCACTGCCTGAATGCGCCCTATCCAGGACAAGTATAGCGGTGCCCATCTTTTCAAATCCGCTTTCAGTTGTTGCAACAGTGGGGGTAATTGGCTTTGTATAGCTCCCCCAGGCATGGAGTTATTTTTAAGCCTAGATACTTTAGGTCCTTCTCAGCCCATTGGAAAGGAGTAGTTTTCTCTAACGCTTCCCTCTCTGCCTGTGGTCATGTTAAGTTTTGTAGAAAAGGACTTTGTTAAGTTGATTCAAAAGCCTGCCACCTGCTCAAATATGTCCAACTCCCTTATGAGAGAGGGTAGCGAAATGTGGGGTGAGGCCAGAGACAGCAGGATGTTATCTGTAAACAGGGAGACTTTATGCTCCATTGAGCCAAAAAGTACCTCCTTTATCTGCTCTGTGGAGTGGATTTTAGCCTCTATAGGCTCAATGCTCAGCGCAAACAGTAGGGGGACAGCGTACACCCCTGTCTGGTTCCTCCATTTAATGGGAAGACCCTCAAGCTCAGTCTGTTCACCAACATTCTCACTTTGGGGGTTGCATAGTTATCTCTAATCAGGTGTATGAATTGGTCACCAAAGCCGAATTTCTTGAGTGTAGAAAATAAAAAAATTCCAATCCACCAGATCGAAAGCGTTTTCAGCATCAAGTCCCACTAGAACCGCTGGGACTGCCTTTTTTGTTGCTTTCTCCATGAAGTGAATGACCCTTTGAATGTTATCGTGGGTTTGGCTACCCTTAATAAATCCTGATTGTCTGGGTGGATCAAATTGGGAAGAATGGAGCCCAATCTTGTGGCTACAATGTTTGAATAAAATTTTGCATCGAGATTAAGAAGAGCGATTGGTCTGTATGATCCACAATGTCTCGGGTCCTTTCCCTGTTTTGGCAATACAGAGATAATTGCCTCACTCATTAAGGGTGTTACCTCCCCTGTACCTGCAATTTAGTTAAGGAGCCCAGTTAGTGAGGAATGAGTTCTGAGCTAAATGTTTTATAAAACTGGGCCGTCAGCCCATCAGGCCTAGGGGCCTTATGAGGCTTCAGGGTGTCTACTGCTGGTCGTACTTCCTCTTCCGTTATCGAGCTCCCCAACCAGTCGTTTTGTGCACTTGTTACTTGAGGGAGGGTGATCCCCTTTAAATAATCCCATTGGACATGATCGGCTGGGTCCTCTGCTGAGTACAGAGTTTCATAAAAATTACCAAATATATGTGCCTTTTAAGTGTCACACCCCGCAGTTCTTCCCATGTTATCCCTGATTTCGCCTATATATTATCTTTCTTTCTTGACTCGTATAAGAGTTATTTCTGCTTGGTTATTGTAGATGGTGTTAAGCTTTTCTCGCAGGGCCGTCACTTTACATTGTTGGGCCAATGTCTGGTTGTCTTTGTGGTATTTTTCTGCTTCTGTGAGTTTGGATTCTAGTGTCTGTCTCTCTATTATTCTCTGTTTTTTGAGGGAGGAATTCAGGGCAATGCGTTGCCCTCTTAGCACCGCCTTGAAAGCATCCCATGTGATTCAGGGTGAGGTCTCCCCTGAATTGTTATTTTGGAAATATTCCTTAATAGATAGCGAAGCTCATCTCTCAATAGTCTATCTCGAGTTAAGGAGTTAGGAAAAAAAACAACGCTGGTATTTTGAAGTGTGTTTCCTGTATTGCCACATACTGATTTTATGGCATTTTGCCTACCTTCACATTCCATATGAGTGTAGTGATCACCATACCCCCAGTTTATTACGCCTGTGTCTCTTCAAGCTCATTCCATTTTCAACTCTTACGCTCCCCATCATCCTCTTGTGATAGAGCCAATGTCTGCCTCGCTCTCCTGACCTCCAGTACGACCCTTGGGAATGTTGATCCATGTACCAGTATAAAATGAAAGAAAAATAGCCAAACATAACTACCTAACACAATTTGTCTAGAAGGTCTAAACATTCCTTAGATAGGTTAACTCTACTTGGGTGTGTCCGCTTTAGGCAAATCAGTTTGAACCTTATAATGACGGGACCAAAGAACAAAATAGCATATAATGGCAATAGTCGCCTTGCGTCCCTCTTCGTGCCCCTTGAATAATGCCCCTTATCAATAAAATCCCAATGTACCCCACCATTGCTTGTCTGATCAATACTCAGATGCTCAGCTGCGAGTGCGAACTGTTCATATTTCTGGGAGTTTCGTCCGATGATCCAGTCAGCCCCTGTTGGCTAGCTCTCCTTCAGTTCCACCTGTTTCCTCTCCCCCTTTGAGCGTAGTTGAATATTTCATTGCTGATGTCCTTCTCCTGGTTGCAGAACTGGCCCCTTCCCCAGTGCTCTGATTATTGGCTCTTCCTCATTGCAGCTTATTCCAATGATGTTTGCCGCTTCTTGGACTTCAGTGACATGGTGCGCCCTGTTTTGAAATTCATATGCCAGACCGAATGGGTACGTCCAACGATATCTGATTTGCTCCTGCCGCAATTTGTCTGTTACTGGCCAGAATTGGAGGCGGCAGGCTATGTGGCTGGTGCAATATCCTGAAATAGAGTGCATGATGTTCCCTGGAAAGCGACCCTCTCCTTCTTATGTACTGCTTGAAGAATTGCCTTCTTCACCCTGTAGGAGTGGAGCTTGGCCAGTACATCCCTGGTGCATTTCTGGGATCCTTCCTGCTGCGATCCTACCCAATGAACACGTTCAATTTTCCCTTTCAAAATGGTGTCATTTACCAGGTCCGAAAGCATGCTCTCTACGAATGACTCTAGGTGTGATCCTGTAACTGACTGTCGAGTTATGTATTTTTATGATATCTCTGCGGGCCATATTTTCAAGATCTTAGCACTTCAGGATGGTAGATTGGAGTTGTAATTGCATGGATCTTGTTGTTCGCCTTCATCTTTTGCATCTGTTGCTCCATCTCCTGTATTTTGGATTCTACGTCAAATGTCCTCGTGCCCCTTGAGTTGATATCACTTTGGATCAACACCAGGGGGCTCTGGATGTCAGCTTTTAGGGTTTTAAGGGTAATGTTCATGTCTTATTTCAATTCCTCCCAAAGCTCCTCCTTGAAGGACTGCAACAAGGAAAGAAGATCTCCTTGGTTAAGGCCATGGCACCCTCTGCGCCAGGGGTAGACGAGCCTCCGTTGGTGCAAAATAGCTGGATTCTCTGCTTTGCTGACCCCTGTTTAGTGGCATAGGGGCATTTACTCCACAGTCCGATGTTGTCTACACTTCTAGAACTAACAGTGTCTGTATCTGGACCGTCCAGGTATTGCCCCCTTGATGTTGGAAAGCCGCTCTTCACAGTCTGTTATGGAACTCCATATGCCACTGAGGACGTACCCCTCCTGTGTGTACCTCCAAGTGCTTAATGGACACTCTCCAATTTAAACAGGCCCCTGTGTTCGTCTCAGTTGCCTCTGATGTGTTGGGACCTGGCTTGCTTCCCCCCTCTATTGGCTCACTTTCCCCGACGGCTGCCTCTGCCTCCGCCGCTCACAGCTGCCATTTTGAGGACAGGAATTGTTTTCCCTGTGGGGTCCATGCCGCCAGGATCTCATTACTGGCCTCGTCTCCTCGGGGGGGGGGGCAAAGTGTTGCTTCCCCTCCATGTGGTGCTTGACGTCTGCCCACTTAGTTGGGGCTACTGTCTTTATGTGATGTCTCTAGGGCCATGCTGGGCCGCGCTGAGATTGCCCGGCTTGTACCTGCTGCTTCTTTGTCCCAAGGCGATTTCCTGCAGCTGTTGCATTGATCCGCCTCAATCACTGGAAGGGGGGCTGGCACAACACCAGTTCTCCGGCCATGCCGTGTCTGCTCAAGATACGCTCACAAGTCCCTCTCTGCCACCATCTTAGAGTCAGGCACTTGCTTACCTTCCTGTGTGTCATGAGCGGTGCAGTCCTCCCATTGAGCCCTAAATGCTCTGCTCTTCCTCTCGCCCCAGCACCCACCTCAACACCATAGATCGCCACCACAGGTACGTCGCTGAGGTGTTCTTGGTTGCCTTCTGTAATCCCCCTTTCCTTGCTGCAAGCTGGTGTTGGGTGCAGCCTCATCTCCGCGGTCCCATGTTTCACTGTCTATGGAGGGCTGAAGAGACGCCAGCTCCAGTTACCACTAAGCTTGTCCACCGCTCGTCTATTGTAGGGGCTCCAGTGCTGTGGTATCTATAGTGTTTGTTGTTGTTGGGCGACTCCATGTCTACGGCCTGCTGCATCCACAGCCTCCGATGCACTGGGGGAGCTAGTAATCTTTTCTTCCCCATATTTATAACCTCGTTGCAGCGGAGCCCTTGTGGATCACGTCCATCGGCCATCTTGGTTGGCCATGCCCCCTCGGCTTCTTCTTTTAAAGACGCTTTTGGTGGGAAAATCAGTAATTTAACTTCCTGTCCATGTGGATGATGGGAAATTCAGTGATATCACTTCCGTAAAAAAAATTTATGTCAACCAGTTAATTTATTGGGTAATTAGTGACATTAGTGCAGACAAGACGGAGATCATGCTGTTTGGGAACGCTGTCTCTATATGGACGGACGATTGGTGGCCTCACCAACTGGGTTCCATCCCGGTACCCAAACAAGTAGTAAAAAATCTTGGCATGAAAATAGACCAAGCACTAACCATGAGAGAGCACATCATGGCCACCTGATACCATAATATGCACCTTCTACGCAGAACTCTCCCCTATCTTCCAACTTCTGCCCGCAAGATCCTAGGCTAAGCCTTAGTAATGAGCAGGCTGAACTACGGCAACATCCTCCTAGCAGATATAAATGAGACCCTTGTTGAAAAACTCCAGACAGTTCAAAACACTGCAGCCAGACTTGTTCTTAATCGTCCATCAGCAACGGCGCCGTGCCTTGGCGCCGTTGCTGAGGGAACTGCACTGGCTTGGCTACCGGTGAAGATTGTGTTTTAATATCTGCTGCCTTACCTATAATGCCCTAAAAGGGAAAGGCTCGCAATATCTGCAACAAAGACTCAAAACTTATATTCCTAGATGTTGCCTAAGATCCCTGGGTAAAGCCCTATTGTGCATTCCTTGCATTCGCTTGACCCGCAGTAGAGGAAAAGCCTTCTCCTATCTTGCCCCCCAGTACTGGAACAGGCTTCCACTGTATGTTCGCACAAGTCCAAACTACCCCAAATTTAGGAAACTCCTCAAATCCCACCTGTTCTGCTCTTCCTCTTTCTCTTGATCCCTGCTTCCACAACAGCGCCCAGATGTCCCCAGGTGAGTTCTGTGCTATATCAAATATAAATGACAATAACAATGGAAGATTAAAATATGTGACTGCCACCGAAAGTGAGGGCACTCTACTTGAGTCCATATGTGAAAAAAAATGATGTGATTGAAAACATCAAGAGTAAATTGAAAGACCAGTCTCTAAATTTAGGGTGGACAAAAAGGGACCAGTATGTACATCTAGGGAGGACAAATGGACCAGTCATTGCAGTTTTTGGGTAGGTCCCCTGCATTGTACTTTAGGAAGCTTGATGTTAAGATGCAGCATGGTATTAAGACGTCTGCAATTATCTTCCAGCTGTCCTTTCTTCCTTAAAGCTGTCAGTTCCTCCCACTGGTTTATTCTTTTTTTAAATTATTATTATTATTGCCTAGAGAGAAAGCAAAAAATACATCCATTAAATATGCAATAGATATCAAATTCATACATTTACATATATAAGTAGCTTGTACCGAGTTCATTAACTTCAGTATAAATTAGTTATACAAATAAATAATTATATAAGTCTCTTTTGAAATAGGTGGAATAAATTACAGCAGGGAACATTTCGTTGACATTATGGACCTCAAACAGGTTCAAAATTAAAACCACAAAATATTACCCTCCCAAGCATTTCCCCTAGGAGTCGTGTACATACCAATATCTACTGCCATGATCTTTGGTAATCAGCTTGGTAAAAAAGGCACCAGATCTTTTGGCCCCTTTTCTTAAGGCATCTCCACTTACAGTTATATAGGGCTCTTTATTGGTTATATTTACCAAGTAAATGACCCAACCAGGCTTTATAGGTAGTGGGCTCAGGATCCTTCTAACTAGAAGGAGCAGAGCTACTGCAATTAAGATAAAAATAAAGTTAATCTGGGTTGTGTCTAATGCATCTTTATTGTCATAGCCAGAAGCATCATAAGTGGTGTAATAGTGACCTGCTTTCCTATCTCCACCTACATGAACCCCTCCATTCCCCGCCTTAAAGTGTCCAATTTTGCACAGTTCAGAAACTTGTGTGTCATATCACCTTGTGTGATCCGGGGGCATTTATTATCCTCCTTTTTTCCCCACCCAAATAGCTCAGTGATATCACTACCTGTTTAGGCAGATGATGGGAGCTCCAGTGATGCCACTTCCTGTGCTGAAAGGATCCCTCTGGCCCTGGTGATTCTTTGGATGATGGATTATTGGGGGGGGGGTTGCCCATTTTCTTAAATTATGCAGCTACTGTGAGCAGGAGTGACAGAGAAAATCATGGGTTCCTTAGGCCAGCCTTAATTTGATCCCAGTGTAATAATCTACTCTAGAGCTGAAGTATGGCTCCCCTCTCTGTAGATCAGATTTTATGGCACAATGGATTAAGTGTTCCATGGGAAAGGCATTTAGAAAGAAGGTCCGACCGAAATGTCCTAAGCCAATCCTTCCTAATAAGTTTACCGCTTCTCCTGTCATTGACAATTACAAAGGTGGCTTTCTTATCCAACAAAATGAAGGACCCAAAAAGGGGATCGATGAAGCCTTAAGGGTTAGGCAAGACATGCTTTTGGATTTTCTGGAACCCTTGACTCAGATTATGGAGATGGCAGCAGGAGCTACAGAATCCTATGAACCTATAGATCTTCCATTCTCAAGGGACTGGATTAAAAAATCAATTAGCATTCTAGAGAATGCAAATTCAGCCTCTTTTGCAGAACACAGAAAACTATGTGGATGTGCATTGATCCTAAACTGGCGGAGATGGCAGATAAGTACCTGAGGGCTGCTGCACATGGTCGACTGTTTGTAGAAAAGGTTGTTAAGGGGATAACAACTTATGTACAAACTTTTACCTCTCTGGAGTAGGCCCAGCAGAATTTACAAAGGGTGTTTACACTCTGGTTTGTGCTTGAGCCGGCACAGATAGGGCTTGCTTTACAGGCTTCTAACACCTGCAGAGCTCAAACTTTCAGCCAACTTGTTATACTCCCAGGTAGGCTTATGGATCCACAGGCAGAGAAAGAGGAGGATTTATACCCTTTTAACCATGTAGGCTTGGGGGTCAGTGAAATGGTAGAGGTCAGAGGACATTCCCACTAGATTACCAGTACATTGGCAAACCTTAATTTTTTTTACCCTCTATGTGTTTCAGTGGCATATCATAACTTTAGACCCCTGTGTTATGTGATAAGAGCTCTATCCCAACCGGTAGAAGTGAATTCTCGTCCAGGGTTTTTTTTTCAAAGCAGTGAGGGTTCTTGTCTCGGAGGAGGTCAGAGATATACTGAGTAACGCTGGATAGAAAGAGTCCAGGGCTCTGCACCTGGGTTTTTGAGGCAATATGTTACTAGTAAGGACGAGACGGGGTCTAAGGATTTCCATCTCATGAAAAATTTGAGATAGTTGAATGTTTTCATCTGTAACAGACATTTTAAGATGTAAGGGATTTACTGCCTGAGGGATTATTTTCTACAGAGGGATTAGATGGTGAAAATAGATTTAAAAAAATGCCTGTCTAACAGTTCCTATTCATCCAGATCACAGACATCTCCTTCAGTTCTATTGGGGTCAAAAAAGATTTCAGTTCAAAGCTCTCCCATTTGGCCTGTTGTCCAGTTGTTGGTGCTTTACAAAGCTCCTAAAGCCTATGATAGTTCAGTTCAGGTCATGGGGTATTCTGGGCACAGTGTAAATATACTGATTATGTCTCAGAGCAGGACTCGGTTGCAAGCTCAGATAGTTTGGGTGGATTCTTTCTTACAGATGATAGTTTTTTTGATAAATCATAAGAAGCCTTTTCTAGTTCCCACTCAGATGATTCAATTTCTGTGTTTTGTTATGGACTTTCAGAAAGTGCTTCAGTCTCCCAAGACAGATAATCAAGGTTATAAATAAGCAGATTTGATTGGTTTTGAGGAAAGACAGGTTTTTCTCTGGAAGTGTAAGCCCACATAGTAGGACTTTTAACAGCGTCCGACTGATGTGCCCACGGCAGGAAAACGGCTGTGGATGTCGATCCGCACCTCGTTGCCTCCAGGACAGGAACAGTTGCCTGGGAGGTGCGACCAACTGACGGTTCCAACTCTCCCTCATCTCGATCCAGCCGAGTCCCGGAAAGCAGCTGACTGAGGGACGGTCACGGCAAGCTTGAACATGGTGGTGGATACGGCAGCAAGAACATCAAGTGAGACCGAGGAATGCCGACCAGGCGGTGCCGGTACCGCAAGAGGAGAAGGAATGCACAAACAACTTTGAGTGGTTCCAGCATTGACCCCAGGATCGATAGAATAAGGAGCCCCTCCAACGCATTACACCGCTCACTCGCTTGGAGTCAGAGACGGAAGACGGCTCTAGTGAGTGATGAAAAAAAATGGGAGACGTCGAGTGATGCACCGGATTCCAGGGGCGGCCAAGCGCGATGCACGGCAAGCATCTGAACAAAATACTCCCGCACGGATCCCAAAATATCCCGGATGCCTGACCCCAAAATGGCGGCTCCCCGGGGTCAGGCAAAAACGGCTTCAGCGTCCTCTACAACAAAGAGGTACGGGCTTAATTTGTTGAGCGCAGCATCGCTCACTTAACTGAGTGCAGACACTGAATCACCTGGTGACACAAGACAGCACTGTATGTCTATGAGACAGATTGCAGATTGAGTGGTCTCGATATAACGCGGGTGCCTGACTCTAAGATTGGCGGTCCCTCGAGTTTGTTTATCCACAATAAGTTGTCCTTAACAAATGCATGCGGAGCGGTACTCGACTAATGAACATTGCTGTAGGGTGAGCGGAACTTTGATTATCTCTATCTTGAGCTCTACTCAACTTTGTGATCCTTAAAGCTTGGGTGCCTGACAATTAGATAATCGCTCATTATTACACAAAGGCCTGACCCTAAGATGGTGGCTCATCAAGTGTATTCACTCCATTGTGTGGTTCTTAATAATTACGACAGGAGCAGCATTTGGTCACATTTTGCTACTGTATGGAAGGAAACTATGATAAGTTCTATTTTTTGAGCTCTAGATGGAGGAGTACCTGCAGGCATGGAAACTGTGTTGCCTGGCACTTAGAGGGATGCGGAGACCCCGTGAGTTCTATCTTATCTGACCATTACTTAACAACCGTGCGAGGAGTGACACCTAAATACCTGATACCTCTGATTTATTAGCAAAACTGTGATCAACTCTATTCTGAGTTCTAGTTTGAGGTTTACTTGCGGTAATATAAACTTAAGTGCCTGACATGTAGATGGCCGCTCATCAGGACACTAATACCTGACCCTAATTTAGTAGCTCATTGAGTTCTTTGACATTCATAGCACCATCCGCAATGAAAAGTGCAAGGAGTGGTACCGGATTACAAACTCATTCTGGAGAATGTGGAATTTAATGAATACACCAGCCAGAAGGTCCTCTTGAAAAATCCTCAACTGCTGAACTCCCCTAGAGAATGCCTCATCAGGTCACAAAAGGAAGGTGGGTGAAAGCTCATCTGACACCTCCTCACGGCATCATTCGCGCCGCAGCAAAAAGACAACATGCAACCTGACATCTCCTGAGGACCAATCATATACTAGACAATGCAATCTTGACAAGAGAAGAGGACCATTCTTATATTTGACAGTGTAATCTGTCAAAATACCCACTTACTGGAACAACCACAAGTCTAACTAACCTCACTAACTCGATTACCAAGAGAAGAGCAAAACTCAACCCTGCCTCCCAGTCTAACCCTCTATGACCGACAGACTGAGGTAAAACCTAGGTGGCAACCTACACTGACAACAGGGACAAAATGATTCCGTTCACCTCATCTTCCCGCTGCGCCCTTACGACATGAAACCCCACGGCCCAAACTCTTTCTCCATCATCTTCCTCCCCAACCTCTCACTCAGAGCGAAAAGAAACTTCAAACAAAGGATGATCCGACAGTACCGGAAATACGATTCGTTGATTTTTATCACTGCTCCTCCAATGGCCAGCAGAAAATGGATCTCATATTCCACACCCTGAACCCCGAGGAATGGAATACCATTTTGAGAACCCACCTCCACATATCCAAAACAACCAGCACCCCTTTCAGCGGCAAACTGACAATATCATTATCTAACCGCCCGAAGCACAGTGGCAACACCTCGGCAACCATTTACAGCAACGGTACAGTACTGATCCAAGCCAATAATAACAATCTTGACTCATTCAATACCCTCTTCCCCACGCTACACAACTCCCTCACCCATCTCCGACATGCCCACTCGAACAACGCCCTAGCCAACAACAGACCAACCCCCCTGGAGAATTCACAAAGCAACCACATGACACACCACACCAACCCCAACTTACACCCCCCTGACGCCACCTTCTGCCCCTCCCACTGCTCCCCAGACTTGCACAATACAGACCTCTTAGCCAGAACCAATTGAGAGTACGTCTCAGCCGAGACTTTCCAAACCCATGTAGAACTACACCTCCCCACATCTCCACAATACTATTCCCAACAAGCAGCTAGCGTAATTGACCCTCAGTCATTGTCTCCTAACCTTCTACGTTCACCAACTCTCAAGAAATTGACGCTTGAATCACGACGTGCCTCCCCACACCACATGACCTCAATCACCCCAAAGGGCGAATTAACAAACACCCGCACTGTGAGACACTCTCTCACCGGCAAGCTATCTCCATCCCTGGACAGACCCACTTGGGGCAACAGAAACCTGAACTCCACCATCCCCTACTCTTCAATCATGACTCAGAGACTGACAACACTAGAAAACCAACTAGAGACTGTAATACAGGGCATCAACAATATCATATCACACCTCTCATCACCTCTGGAGCCTTCCCAGCGCCCCCACCTCCCATCCACAGTTACCAACACTAAATTCACAAGATCCCCAAGGCTCAATGGCACAGCTGGACTACAACCCCCTTCCTGAATGAGCCTCGAAGACCCAAAAGAACAACTGCAGCAATGTCAATGAGTAAGGTGTTTGACCTTGCCAACTCCTATGACGCATCTTCAACGGTCAACTCCGGCTCCAAAATCCCATTAATCATGGGACTTGGAAGAGAACGCTCCCCACCTAGAATGCCGATTCCTCCAGCTGTCCTCACTAATATCCCCATGATCCCCCAACAAAGAAGCTCAATGACAGAGGTCGACCAAATGCATGCTCATTAACTGTAGATCGGCCACCAAGCATGCCACTGAACCGGCAGAAACCATCCTCACCAACGACATAGACATCACATTCATTACAGAAACTTGGTTGAATGAGTCCTCCCCCCCAATCATGAACATGCTTGTCCCCCCGGGGTCCTCAATCATCAATTAAGATAGAACGAACCGCCGAGGTGGGGGCATTGTGATCATCCAAAAGAGCAACATCTCCGTAATGGAATCAGACTCCTTCAAATATAACTCATTTGAATATCGAAACCACCACAATTAAGACGAGTGACAACAAAACGCTAAACTGCAATCTCCTCTATCATCCTCCTGGCAACACCCATTTATTCGGAGAACACCTTTCAGACCTGATATTGGAACAATGAAAACAACGCTCTGATCCAATCCCTGAAAGAACTTCTTCTCAACAATAATCTTACCCAGCAAAGGACGTTGTGTTTGAAATAAACCTGCACTAATAATAGAGGCCACGGCTCCTGTGTTGTTCCTTTCCGCGACCTAAGGATGGAATACGCCGGTTGGATGTGTATATATATATATATATATATTACCTACTGGCGGTCGCCAGTAGGTAGTTATGGATAGGACCTATTATACATAGGAAATCTGCAACATTCTATTCCCAATAACTTTAGCGCCAATTGACGAATCTTTGTGAAATTTTCTAAACTTTTGGACAGCTCTGGTCTGCTCCTATCCTGAAAGTTTTGGGATGATTCGTGAAGCGGGGGCTGAGAAAAAAAGGGGGTCGCAAAACGCGTTTTCCCCATGCAATTTCCCATAGGACCTTTAGCCACAGCTACAGCCCGAAATGCTTAACGGAATTACGCCAAAATTGGCAAAGATGTAGTCCTCAGTTCAGACTTGTGCCTTTTGCTTAAATGGTGTCAATCAGTTCAGTAGTTCCTGAGAAAATTACAGTTAAAAGCATTTATATATCTATGGCCTCGGTAGATCCGCGCACCCTGAGCGCACCATGAGCGCACCATAAGTGCACACTTCCGAGCACACGCTGAATGCTAATTGACTGTCAAGTTGTTATCAACACTCGAAACCACGAACTGTTGGTAGCCATTTTGTGCCTCGGTAGAAGCGATGCTGAAGAAGTCAGTGTGCAAAACGTATAAAGGGGGCGGGGTAAAAATATCCTGATCCTCTAGACCTGCTTAGAGGTTCCCAGAAGGAAACCCAGGGCTCACAAAATGTTATTTTTTTTAAAAAGACCCGGCAGGTGCATGTAGGGGCGCGTACACTGCAGTAAAAAAAATAAACAGAGCTTTTTTTATAATTAGCCCCCGGGGGGGGGCCAAATATCGGGGCAAAATTATTAAATTTCATGGGGGGCCCAGAGGGGCCCCCCAGCCCCAGGTATCGTCACCCCCTGGGGCTAAAAAAAATGGTGGGGGGAGGGGTCGAAAAGCAATGCCCATGGGGAAAAGCAATGCCGGCTCACAAACGCGTAGAAGTTGTGCACCAAAGGCGCTGGAGTCGTGCACCCTACAGATTATGAGTCGTGTATTCAGCGCGTGCACACCAGGGGGTCGCACTGAGCGCCTCGCTGGGTGCGTGACTGCTAATTTTACCGTTAAAAAAAATAGCCCCTATCAGTAATTTCTAATATCCCCAGGGATCCTATCCCCTGGGTGTTATAAAAAATGTTGGGGACCGTGGGGGGAGCCACAATGCCCCCACGGTCCCGCCGGCTCCCAGCGTCCTTTGGGAGCCGGCATTGTTTTTCCACATAGGGAGATGCTAACTTGCATGTGGAAAAGCAATCTGATTTGGATTTTGAAAGAGAGAACAGATTTCACTGCTCTGTCTTTCAAAATCCAAACGAAGTTTCCTATGGGAGGGGCTGGAGCTGCGAGACTCCCGCCCTCTGTTAGCAAACAGCAGTGTCCCGGGACACAGCAGGAGCCGGCCCTCAAGTGCTCCTGGCGTATGGCCACCCAGCCTGCCTCCCACAATACACAAATCCCCGGGGGTGGTGGTTCCCGGGGCTTGAGGGGGGTCATTGAGGCCCACACACTTCTAATTTTGCAGGGGGGGGGCCTTGGACGCGAAAGTGGTGCAAGGGGGTTGTAAATCTGGTACATGGTGTTGTGTTTTACTTTGCTTTCCTTTCTGTCAGGTAGAGGATCCTGGGTAAATATAACAGTTTCTGTACAGCCAGTATCTTTCAAACCTACATCCAAACTGCTTACCGCCTGTTACCATAGTAACAGTTCATGGAACACTTAAGTGAGCACAGAGGTTAGAAGTTCACCAGTTACTGTGCTGGAGTTTTAAATGTTTTTCATAGGAACCGTTAGTCGTAGCTATAGACTCTGGTAAAGAGGTGGTAAAGATTTAGCCTCAGTATTATACTTCTAGTTATAAATATCATTTCTATTTTTAAATGTTTTATAACTATATGATTATCACACCAAATAATAGTAAATGTTGTCAGAAAAAGATGATGTATTTACTTTTTTTAATTAATTTTTATTAAAACAACAATAAATAACTAGAAATGTAACTTTAAGATAACAATATAATAAATAACTAGAAACATAACTTTAACATAACAATAAGTAAACAAAATGTGATATGGACTCCAATGGAAGAAGGGTAGGTAATCTGCAAAACAAAAATAAAAATAAGTGTTCAAAATTAGATTGATGTGACTAAATAAGGTCAAACATTACAAGTTAAGGTAATACTTGGTGATATTTTTTAATTTGCACGTCTGCAGTGTGCCTGATACATTCCACCTCTCTTATAGGCTCGCGTTCAAGAGGTGTCTGTACGGAAGTACCTACTGCGTCAGGTTTACAGTATGGATCAACAGGTCTTTAAAATGATTCAGAGATGAGACAGAATTAGGTGAGAGATCAAGTCATTATGCAGGACAATATTCTTTGGGGCTTATTTACAAGTCCCTTGCGCCACTTTTACGTTACTTTTCCCATGTTAAAAGTGACGCTAAAGTGGCCCAAGGGGCTTGCAAATAAGCCCTTTTATTTCTAACGCATTTAATCAGAGGCATTGTATATTAAGGCCGCTCTGCTTGCCTTGTGTAAACACTATGACCAACAGAGTTCACAACTTGAACTCAGCTTTGGTTGTACACGGCAGAGTGGACAGCAGCGTTAATAACTTTAAAAGAGAAAGAGAAACGATGTGAGAGAGAGTGAGAGAGAGAAAGAGAGAAAAAATTACATTAAAACGTGAGAGAGAGAAAGTAATACTGGAGAAAATCTTCGTAGCTCACCTTTTGCCTTCGTCGTGTGTCAAAGCACGTGCTGGTTCATAGTGCACCCTCCAGTTTAGTGAACTGAAAGATCGTATATAGAGTTAGTAATAGCATAGTACATACAACTGCACAAGTATATTTTTGTTTATTTATGTGTACACTCAGGATAATGTATTTCATCAACTTCCACTGTAACGAGGTGTCTGTGCGCTGTTTTTCTTCCAAAGTACTATATCCCATGCACTCCTACTGCATAGAGGTGAGTTCTCAATATTGCGTACCTAGACTGTTGCACCCCATTGACTCGCAGAGTCCGGAGGTGAGTGCTTTTTCTTGCAAACTCATAGGCAGATTTAGAAGCTCCTTGCGCCACTTTTCCCATGTTAAAAGTGAAACAGAAGTGGCGCAAGGGGCTTGTAAATATGCCCCTCAGACTGTTGTAACCTATCTATTCTCAAAGCTCGGAGATAATTGTACATTCCTATGCAGTGAAGCTGCTGCACACTATCCACTCTCTCCGTCCACAGATGACTTGTCGTTGTTTCGGAAACAAACTTCTTTGCTCACCTTGTGCCATTGGTGTGATTTAAAGAGGGTGCACCACGTGTCGAAGCAGCCTTCTCAGACGTTGTTACGATGGCCACGCATCATCGCAGAATGCACGAATGTAGAGCTTTAGAGGTGTTTGGGGAGTGGGGTAACGCCAATTTGTGAAACACAACCTGTAAGTTAAAAAGGAAGTTAACATTGTGGGGTCGATTCCGATTCGGGAAAAAAAACGTCCGTACAATTTGTATCCGGAGCCCTCTCCGTACGAATTGTACCCGTCCGTCCGAGTCGCGAAGTACGATCCGTATTCCGTGAATCCATCCGAATCGTCGCGATCCGTACGTATTGCAAGGCTGAAACCATGAACCGTACGACTCGTACACATACCGTACGACTCGTACACATGCCGTACGACCCGACGAGTACGATCCGGACCGGGGTATGAGGACGCGATTCGTACGGTCCACGTCAGGTAAGGGCGAGTCTTACGGAAAAGCACACAAAAACATACACACCATACGGTCTGTAACCCCCATAATCGCAGGGGTACGCACCGTACCCCTGCGATCATGGGGTGTACGAGCCGTACCCCCATTGTATGATCGGTGTACGAGCCGTACCCCATGTACGATCGGTGTACGAGCCGTCCCCCATGTATGATCGGTGTATGACCCATACCCCATGTACGATCGGTGTACGAGCCGTACCTCCATTGCACGATCGGTGTACGAGCCGTACACCGATCGTACAATGGGGGTACAGCTCGTACACCGATCGTACATGGGGTACGGCTCGTACACCGATCGTACAATGGGGTACGGCTCGTACACCGATCATACAATGGGGGTACGGCTCGTACACCCCATGATCGCAGGGGTACGGTGCGTACCCCTGTGATCATGGGGGGTATGCACCATACCCGGGGGGTCGTTCCGTACCTGTTTTGGCGCGAACTCTGCTTTTATGGCTGTTTTCAGCTCCCGTAGAAAAAGGTTCGTAAGGTGAGTACCCGATACGTATCGTACTTGCTGGGTCGTAAAAACCAGCCGCGAACCGTACAGATGTCGCGTACAGCGGGTTCCGAGGGAGAATTGTACGGAGATTACAGTCGTACGGTGTCTTGTATGACTCGTACGGAGTACGGCTCCTGGTACGAATCGTACTTCGTCGTACGTACGGGACGTTTACAGGTACGATTCGTACGGGGAAAAACCGCTCCGTACGACGATTCGGAGTGCTTTTTACCAGATCGGAATCGACCCATGTGTGTTATTTGTTGATCAAAGGACAGAGGAAGTGAGAGAGTGACTGCAAAGAATATTCACAGCTCACCTTTCTGTCACCTGTGTGTTTTTCACCACGTGCCGGGACATAATGCACCCTGAAGCTCTACATCTAAAAGATAGTAAAAGAAAGATGTTATGATTGGTATTTGTTACTATCTTAATGTGGAGTAGAATTACATCACCCTTTCACACACCTTCCCTCTCGCATTTAAAAACAACAATTTGTACAGTTTATATACCGGATATTTGACCGATTATAAAAACGTTCCTGCTATTGGTAAAAAAAAATGTAATGCAATAAGACATGGTAAATAGGACTGCGTAAGCCTAAATCGCTGCGTGGCTTTTTTGTATCTAGTCTGCTGCACCCCATCAACTCTCTCCGATGCGCATCGAGGCCTCACTGCTCACCTTTTCTTGGACAGGACACCTTCTACAACAAGTAGTCCAGGTCTGTCACCAAGAAATCTGATATATGGTGCAGAGTCTTGATATCGGTATGGCTAACGACATACTCGTGCTCCCATCAAAATCGCAGGTTCCTCACCCGCTCAGTCCTTGCGGTACCACTAACTCAGTGACCAAAGAGGCCAGGCATGTATTGGTGGGCCCTTGTACTCGGTAGTTCGGGCCTACATGAGGCTTCTGAACCACCAGGATGGACCAGCACAGAGCTTGCGATGGGAGCAACTCTAAAATAGCATAGAGCACGTGCGCTCCGTCTTTTTTATTGGTAGGGTCACATGTGTAGTGACGCATGTGCTAGATGGGTGTGGATGTATACCAGCCATGAGGGAGTGTGTGTGTGCCGTTTCTGACAACTAGACCTGGAACTAAGAAATCAGTACAATGGAAATCTGGGCAATGTTGCGTTCTTGCTTTTTCCTGGAAGCGTAAGCGGAGTGGCCTGGTGTGACGTATGCCAGTGCTGCGTGAGAATCTGAAATTCTGATTTCAGAGTTATGGGCGTGGTTCCATTGTGAGTTATATGAAAAATCAAGTGAATCGGGTGTCCGTTTTGTAGTGCTGACGTCACCCGGGTCTTAAACGCAAATGTATCATTTTGTCTGTAAATTTCCAAAACATGGCCAATATGAAAGGTACGGGGTATCACTGTGTTGTACCTTCCATTATATTACTCTCCCATATCTTTTACCTTATTGCCTAATTGTTGTATTAGCGCTGTTGTATTTCTTCCCTTTCTGTACTGCGACATCCACGTCACTATGAGTCACCATGGAACTCCCATCTGGTATAAATGTGCACGGGTATCACTGACTCTATATTCATTCACAGTTGCACACATAAAAGATGGTGGACATGACGCATTTCTGTGATTATGAATGTTTGTTGTACATTGAGTGGAGTGTTTTAGCTGTAGTAATACAGGACTGTGAAAGGTTTAAGTTGCAGTTTTTGGCACTTGAAGGGCAACTAATATATATAAGTATGTGGTCATTCAGGTACACTGTCGAACTTGGTGCTGGAAATCAGTGTTCGAGGCTTGGAATTGCGTCCACATCCTGATATTGTAGAGTAATGACGTTATCTGCGTGTGCCTGAAAATGTACTGTAAATACGGTGCTCATGTAAATTGCTGATATAGTTTTGGGTTGATATTGCGCTGTATAAATATGCTAAAAAAAAGTTTTAAAAGGAGGAGTAGTCTACACTTACTGTCAGAGGCAAGATGGTTGCATACACCATTTATAGCACAATATAATGTGGAAGGGCGCAGGAGAAGCATTGTAGAAACATAATAAATACACAGACACAGATAGATAGTTGAAGTGGGTACAGGCACATGCACTCGACTCCATTTTATTACGTTGCTGTTGGTAACAAGTAGAATAGTAATCATGCTATCATACACAGATATTCAATCGTAAACGGTTTATGACTTCTGCTGTACTAAGGTAGGATCACTATATGTGAAATAATGGACAGAAGATTATATCGAAAAGTGTTCATGAGTTGTGGTACACTGAGGTAGGGGCGGTTTATGTAGAGCCTGCGATGATGCGTGGTTCAAGCAGAACAAACTGGTAAGAATGTCTTTGGGAAACTGAATTTTGCCTTAATAAGGCCACGTGGCGAATATTTATGGTGTACTGAGTTAGTGGTACGTGTGGTGCTCAGCATGTGCTCACCCTGCGATGATGCGTGGTTCAAGCGGTCTGTACTCAAAATATTGAGTGTTGCATACTGGTCTGCATGAATTTTGAGGTTAAATAAAAAAACTATCATCAGTGGTTATCAATTGCTCTGCAAACTATGTCTACTGATTGCTCTCCATAAGAAATTAAATGATTGCATTTCACGCAGTGCATTCTAACTTTCTCAAATTGGGGACGTATGTCTGGTTGCGATGTTAAAGGTGATACCCCAGAGGTACTTGGTATTACCGGTGGTGGAGGGACATTTTGGCACTGTGTTGTACTTTCTTTGTAAACATAGTCACAGGATGTAGGGATTAAAGGTGCTTGTGCATACTAGCAGTGCCACAGGAGTATTTTTTGTGCGTGCCTTAAATAAATCAAGGCTAAATTCTCTACTGTCTGTAGTGTAGATACAGAGCTGAATTGAAGTTGTAAACCCTGTTGTCCTCAGTGTAGATCATAGAGTGGACTGCATCATCTGCAATCATGATTTAAGTAGAAGATAGAACATATATGCAGCGTAAATTTTATTATTCAACTAAATCTATAAGTGATATAAAATACGTTTTTCAAGGAAACATTATAAAGGGATATTGTGTAGGGTTTGATAGGTGTTATACTGAGTTTTGTTTGCACTGAGTTAGTGGTATCTAAAACAACAAGGTTCTGTGGAGCCTGCGATGATGCGTGGTCCGGGCAGGCTGTACTGATAGTAATGTTTTTTGTGTTGTGAATGCTGCCTTAGTAAGGCCACATGATAATCATTTTTGATGCACTGAGTTACTAGTACCTTTGGTGCTTAGCGTGTACATATTCTGCGATGATGCGTGGTCTGAAGGGGAGGGGAGCACAGTAATTGGAGTAATGTCTTTTGTCGATTGGATTCTGCATGAATTCCACTTAAAAGTGATAGTATGCCTCATTGGTGACATAAAACTGTTCACTCCTCTTTCCGATGATTTATGGTGCACTGAGTTAGTAGTATCTTTGGCGCTGAGCTTGTACGTACCTTGCAATAATGCGTAATGCAGGGGGCTGTACTGGGAGCAATGTTTTTTGCCTAGTGAATTCTGCTTTAATAA
The DNA here is from genome assembly GCF_964261635.1 of Lissotriton helveticus. Classification (NCBI taxonomy): domain Eukaryota; kingdom Metazoa; phylum Chordata; class Amphibia; order Caudata; family Salamandridae; genus Lissotriton; species Lissotriton helveticus. Next base: position 461,799,229 of record NC_136068.1, on the reverse strand, counting down.
GGCTACGGGGAAATGACTTGTGGTGCAGTGAGTTAGTGGTACCAAAAGAACTCAGCGTGTGCATACCCTGTGATGATTCGTGGTTCGGGGGGCGCAGTGGTATAATGTCTCTTGTCTACTGGAATGCGTCAAGTACAATCGTCATTCTATCTGAATGGTGAGCCCTCACAATGTAGATCGAAGGCAGTAGTCATCACTGACATCAAGAAATTATTTTTTGTCGTATCTTTTAACAAAATCTGAGGACATAAAGTACAATTAACTCTACCTTAAAAAAACAAGGCTAAATTTCATGCTGTTAGTATAGATTCAAAGCTGAGTTCAAGATGTGAACCCTGCTGTCGGCACTGTAAATCGAAGGCAGTAGTCACCAGAGATATCGACAAATGATTTTTGTCACTTATTTTAACAAAATCAGAACACATACAGTACAATTTTCTCTGCATTAAATTAATCAAGATTGAATTCCTTACTGTCTGTAGTATACATGCAAAGGTGACTTCAAGTTGTGAACCCTGCTGTCCGCAGAGTACATCAAAGGCAGTAGTTGACACAGACATCGAGGAATGCTTTTTTTGTCACATACTTTAACAAAATCTGAGGACATAGTACTATTTTTCTACCTTAAATAAATCGAGACTGAATTTTATGTTGTCTGTAGTGCTTATGCGCCACTGGTATCAAGTGGTTAACTCTTTTGATCGCAGTGTACATTTGAAAACAGAACTCAGTACAGTCATTGAGGAATTTTTTTTGTGGCACCCTTTAACAAAATAGTCTTTGCCTTACATAAATCAAGGATAGCTTGAATGCTGTCAGTAGTGTAGATGGAAAGCTGAATTGAAGTTGTGAACCCTGCTGTCCGCAGTGTCGATCGAAGGCAGTAGTCTACACAAACATCGATGAATGCTAATTTGTCACAGTTAACAGAATCTGAGGACACAGTACAATTATCTCTGCCTTAAATAAATCGAGACTGAATTAAATATTGCCTGTAGTGCTGATACGCTTCTGGTATCAAGTAGTGAACTCTGTTGATCGCAGTGTACATTTGAAGGCACTACTCAGTAAAGACATTGAGGAATTTTTTTTGTCGCATCATTTAAGAAAATTGTCTCTGCCTTACATAAATCAAGACTAACTTGAATGCTGTTGGTAATGTAGATGGAAAGCTGAATTAAGTTGTGAACCCTGCTGTACACAGTGTAGATCAAAGGCAGTAGTGACACAAACATCGAGGAAAGCTTTTTTGTCACATACGTTGAAAAAATGTGAGGATACAGTACAATTGTCTATACCTTAAATAAATCTAGAATGAATGTAATGTTGTCTGTAGTGCATTTAAGCTTCTGTTATCAAGTGGTGAACTCTGTTGATCGTCGTGTACGTTTCAAGGCATTACTCAGTACAGACATAGACGCATGTTTTTTGTCGTATCATTTAACAAATTTGTCTCTGTCTTACATAAATCAAGGGTAATTTCAATGCTGTCCGTAGTGTTGATGCAAAGCTGAATTCAAGTTGTGAACCCTGCTGTCCGCAGTGAAGATCGAAGGCAGTAGTTGACACAGACTTCGAGGAATGCTTTTTGTCACTTATTTTAACAAAATCTGAGGACATAGTACAATTGTCTCTGCCTTAAATAAATCGAGACTGAATTCAATATTGTCTGTAGCCCTTCTGCGCTTCTGTTATCAAGTGGTGAACTCTGTTGATCGCAGTGTACATTTGAAGGCAGTACTCAGTACAGACATTGAGGCATGTTTTTGTTGCATCATTTAACAAAATTGTCTCTGTCTTACATAAATCAAGGCTAATTTCAATGCTGTCCATAGTGTTGATGCAAAGCTGAATTCAAGTTGTGAACACTGCTGTCTGCAGTGTAGATCGAAGGCTGTAGTCAGCACAGTTATAGACGAATGCTTTTTGTCACATCCTTTTACAAAATCGGAAGACATAGAGTACAATTGTCTCTACCTTAAATAAAGCAAGGCTGGATTCAATGCTGTCCGTAGTGCAGATGCAAAGCTGAATTCAAGTTGTGAACCCTGCTGTCCGCAGTGTAGATCGAAGGCAGTAGTCGATACAGACATAAGTCTGCGGTGCTGTGACGTTGAGTTCGGAATGGGCCTGTATCAGGGAGGCATGCGGTCATGGTGGGAGCCACGTGGCAGGGCGTGGACCTTCGCTGTGGCGGTGTCTCTTCTCTTTGCAGAAGTGAACCACGCCCAAGGCGTAGGCTAACTATTTATAGTCTTACGCTGACGTTGCGTACGTTGGAACAGCCCACTCAGCTTCTGCTTCAAGGGAGGTGGGGAGACAACACAGCTACATGACTGAAATATTCCCCAGTGTCTGAGATAATATTGCGTCCACTGTGCAGTACACTACACGTATCAATAGCATATCTACACACGGAAAAGTTTTTGGTTTTGATAGTGTGTTGTGTATAGCATATCATCGGTAGTACTAGCAGTGTGTACATTATTGTTGATGTGTGAGATCTTCCCTTACACATAGTTGATTGCCACATCTCTGAACATTGAGCTAGTGCGCTGTTGAGGGGATATTTATTTTGGGAAGGTCCGTTGTCCTGTTTTGCGCTGCATCTGAGGTAGTAGAGAGAGAGTGATCAGGAGGGGTGGTTCTTTTGGTGGTGGCGCTAAGCATTGTTATTTTGTTGGGTGTTGGAAGTTTATAATTAGTACCTCTATTACATATTTGTCTTTAGATATGGGTGTCAGTTGGATGTAATTTACACAGTACATAGTCGACGTGCTTACACTAGTTAAATGTTGATATTAATTTGTTAGTGGTAAATGGAACTATCACTTTTTTTGGATAGCATTGTAGATTTGGTTTGTTTATGAAAGTTTGGGAAGTGGTGTTTTTATTTTGTTTTTTTCTACGAGAACGCCTAGTTTGTATATTATTAACGTTAGTTGTGGTTCTGGTTTGTAGCGATTTTCCTGGAGGAATGAATACATTGAAGAGTGGTAATGTTTGCAGTTTTTACTACGTTGAGAATGGGATGATAATTAAAAAAGATAGAAAAAATAGATATGCTTATTGAACATTATAAATAGGAATTATTTAAAAAAAACTTACAAATTCACTGAAAAAACCATAGGTTTCAAGCAGATTATACTAAGGAATTATCTTTTTAAAAACCTTTAAAATTCACTGAAAAAAACATAGGTTTCAGGCATGTTATAGTTAGGAATTAGCATTTAAAAAACCTTAGAAATTCACTGAAAAAAAACATAGGTTTCAGGGGCGTTATAGTTAGCTGGGCATTTCTCTCATACAAAACCATTGAAATTCCCCCGTTATAGTTAGTTCAGCTAACTATAGCTCGCGCGCCCACAATGCACTGCTGATGACGTCACATATTACATTACTCATGACATGGGCAATGACATCACTCATATATATATATATATTTGTTACATTTTTATATTATGTTAGACTTATAAAATAAATTTGAAAAAATAGTTTGTTAATGATTTGAAAGTAAATGTATATATTAATTAGTATATATGTGTGTTTAACTTTTTTAAATTAAGTTCATTTATTATATTAAATCTAATTTGTTGTTTAAATGAATATTATTTAACATATTTTATATTTATTTTGTTTTTATATAAAAAACAATATTTTGAACAACTATATTAGTATAATAAGAATTTATTTTTGATATTTATATACTTACCTTTATAACTATAGGATGCCGATATTTTTGACATCGATATTTATAACTCGATATTGTTGTATGGGGATATTTTGGGTGTCGATATTCTGTCAGTGAACCCCACAGATCGATTTTCCTTCAATTGATCACCTCTGGGGACCCCTACATATAGCTCTGTTCACCTCTCATCTGAATCCCAGCTTTCTTGGTTTTCAGTTGGCGGCCAGATCGAGAAACAGAAGCATGGACTCTTTCACTCAGTCTTGATCACATCTGGAAGGTTATGATCTTCCACCATTTGTAATGATTCTCAGAACATTGGTTCATCTTGGAAGGGACAAAGCCACACTGGTCCTTGTCATACCATTCTGGACAGCTCAGGTTTGGTACCCTCATATTCTGGAGCTATCAGTAGACTTTCCCAGGCACCTTTTGTTTTTTTCTGATTGTTTTATCTGACCCTTCCGGGAGTTGAATTACAAGGTCATCTTCCACTGACACAATGCCACTCTAGTCCTAGTCACGCCATTATAGACACCTCAGGATTGCAAAACTCAAGTTCTAGATCTACCAGTAGACTTTTACAGACTCCTTCTGTTTTTTTCTGCTCATTTTACCTGACACCTCAGGGAATCAATTTGCAAAGTCATTTTCCTCTGATGGCATGGAAGGTTTCAGGGGACCCTAGAATGTTCCAGACATTTTACAAGAAGTGTTGCCTGCAATCAAAGATTCCTGGGCTCTTGTCTGTAGAGCAAGTTATGAGTATGCATCGTTAATCTGGGTTAGCTGGTATATGGAACAACATGTTCATCCCATTTCAGCTCTTCCAATGGAGACATTCGCTGAATGTGCTAGATTCCTCTGCCACCTCCATAATGTGAATCAAGGGTCCCAGAGATTTCAAACGCTTGTCTTGGCAGTCTCTCAAGGCTTTATCAATCCCCTTTTTGGTATCCTTCCCTTTTTTGGATAAGAAGTCCACCATTGTTGGGTCAATGTCAGGAGTAGAGGCCAACCTATTAGGTCAGATGTGCTTAGGACATTCAAACCTAAGCTTGTTTCTATTTGCGTTTTCCATGGGACCGCTAATCCATTATGCCACAAAATCTGATCTAAGGGGAGAAGGCAGCCATTTGCCAGATATAGAGTGGATTATTACACAGAAATCAAAATAAAACTGGCCTGAGGAACCTACAATTTATTTTTCACACCTGCTTACAGTGGCTGCACCATTCAAGGACACCCCCCTCTCCCCCCCCATTTAAGTCAGCCTCCAAAGAATCAGGAAGACCAGAGGGATCCAGAAGCCTGTCAGCATTGGAGTCCACTACAGAGGCAGCCACAGAAAGTTTGTACAAATAAGGTTTCCTAGGGAAACTCATCACTCTTGCCTTCTTTCTGGAAAAACTGCCTGAAATGATCTAAAAGCATATTCAAAAGGCACTAATCCAACATCCTTCAGAGATGACTCAATAATATACTTGCAATTCTGCAAACATTTGTTTCCCTCACCAGCAGTACAGGGGGAACCTTCAGCTTCCTGTAAGCTAGCCTGACCATCTTTAGGGCATGGTCGCAAATGGGAGATAAAGCGGTCAAAAGAGGCGGAAATCAAGCTAGTCACAGCCTGATTCATACATTTCACTGCGGCAGTCCCAGCTGAATTAAATTTGGACCGGATTTAGAGTTTAACGGATGGAGGTTAAGCCATCAGTATGACGGAGTACTTTACTGCTGCCATACCGACCATCCTCCTCTCTCCAAATTTAGAGATGTCTGCTGGGCCAGCGGCTATTTCTTTAGATGGGCTGTAACATTTCATGGTGGTTCAGGAAGTTCCAGTCAATGTATTAAAGTTTGACAGGCTGCTCAGTCAGCATGATGGTACCATCCATCAAACTTTTAGCATGTTTTTGTATTTTCAAAAAAAATCGCAAAAAGGCATTTTGTTTTTAGAAATCATAAACCTAATGACCCCCACACCATGTGAGATGTCACTCATGGTGTGGGAGTCATTGTGCAGTTTCCTCTGCCCCTTAATGCTAGTTTTCACTCAGCTGTGATGGACAGTAAAAACTGGCCTTTCGACTGCCCTCTCTAAATCAGGCGGGAAGTCGAGTGGCCAAACCGCCGACAGCCCTTACATCTTTGGAGTATGTCAGTGACAGAGACAAGGATGCATCCATCTGCAAATTAGGTGGACCTTCAGTTTGGAGAAGAGGGTACTCTGTCACCTTTGTGAAAGAGTACCCTCTGCACTAAACTCTAAATCAAGTCATTTATCATTGGCACCTTAGTGGGTATCCTGTTTACTAGGCCCCCGATTGCTTCTAAAAATTCTTCCCCGGGGTGTGGCCAAGAATGCGACTCTCTAGGTCGTGATTGCCTGTCGCTCTGGTCTAAAACCAGGTCCCAGCCTGAGCATTGAGCAGCAGGGCCCTGCAGTTGTGACCTGCACCCAGGACGCTTCCCGGAACATACAGGGACTGCGTGGGGGTCTGCGCCGCATCCTGGGTCTGGCGAATGCCACAGTCTGAGTGATCTGCCGGGAGTCGCAGAGAGTGTGGCCTGATTGCGGGCCGGGCCGCGAGAGAAGGGGACCGTCAGAGTAGTGAATTGGCAATGTGGGACCTCCGGAAGGCAGCAATCAGCAGGGGAAAAATGAGTGCGGGACCCCCCTACTGCTGGCCGAGCCGCGGACGACAGAGTGTGGCACGGAGTTGAGAGGCCCGGTGCCGGATTCCGGGAAACGGCCACTACAACGCGGCCCTTTCAACGAAAACCTTAACCACGCATGCATTACAGCGCATGCGTGGTTACAACGAAATCCTTTACCACGCATATGTTTACTACGAGGTACATAGTAAAGGCATGTGTGGTAAAGGGTACAATTAAAAAAAGGGGGGTCGGAGGGGCTTCCCCCCCCCAAAAAAACACTAACCTTTAGTCGAGATGTGCAGTCAATCGGCGTCGTAGAGGAAGGAAACGGCCGTTTCTTATTTACTACGTATGACATCACCACGGAAAAATACGTGGAGAAGGATAAGCGTGAAAATAGCATTCCGTTGTAACGCATGCGTGGTAAAGGCATGCGTTACAACGGAGTTCGTTGTAAGAACATACAACCCCGGATTCCCTGGAGGTGGAGCCACCCCGTGAGGCACACCATAATCGAGAGACGCAGAAGGCCTTGTGATGCGTCCTGGCAGAGCATCGGAGCGTGCAGCCGCATCAGGGGCTCCTGTATGACTCCATGAGACCCAGTGGGGGCAGCAAAGGTGAGTGGAGCATTATCCGCGTGCCATGGGGCCAGAGACCTGTTTTTACGGCACTTCCCACAGCCATAGAGCCCACAGGGAGCTGAGCAAGCAGGCCCGGCCGGGCCCGAGACAGAGCAAGACCCTGCACAGATTGCGCTGCTGCCTCAGAATCCACCTGACACCACAAAGTATTCAAAGGCTTAGCAGGCACGGGCAACAATGCGGGGGCCATCATTGCACCGCACATAGATATAAGGCACAACCGACCAGGCAGAACCTGGCAGTCCCCCGTGCACGACCACCCTGTGGGCAAAGCAATACCCCGGTTTCGCGCCCAGACCCGGGGCGAGACGCGAAGTCCCTCCGCTTCTTGGAGCCTTCACCTGGGTCCATCTCAGCCATTGGGTGGGATTTTCTTCCCAGCAACAGCCCCCTCACTCCTCTGCCAGGACCAGCAATGACCGGACCTTCCTGGATGTAACCGAGAGGTGTGCTGTCCCCCTGATCTGCACCCCGGCGAAGAGGTGGCAGGACTGGTGAGGGGTTTTGGTGACGGGGCAGCACGGTGCGACAGCGTGCGGCCTTCCACCAGGGATAACAGGCCCCGAATATAGAAGGGGGACATGCCCCCAGACAGAATTCCTTCCCCCTATGGAGCCTACACACAGCGGAACACCGCCACGCCGCCAGAAGCCTGGGCTGCCTAGAGCCACCGCGGAGATCGTTTGCGAGCGCAACCTCTGCCCAAGGATGGCACACAAGTGCCGGCACAACCTAGTATGGCGACTGCAAAAGGAGCAAAAAAAGACAGGTCTGTCAAGGAGATGTTGACAAAGACCTCATCTACACTCACAGAGAGCCTGACAGGACCACAAGATAACGAGGATGGGGATGCCCTGGTTACCCGTGCCATTATCAAGACCCTTTTTGCCTCACTGAGAGACGACTTCAAGCAAATGAAGGCCGAGATAGTGCAAGACATCAGCGAGGTACGAAAGGACGTGGACTCTCTCTGGACAGAGTGGACACTTTGTAGAACCAAGCTGCAAGCAGGGATGAAGAATTAGAATCCCTACAGCAGGAAGTGATCCGCCTACAAGAGCAACAACTCGATCTCCAGGCTCATGCATAGGACTTCGAGAACCACTCTAAGCGGAATAACATCAGCATCCGCAATGTTCCACGCGGGGCGGAATGGCAGAATATTGAGACGTATGTCCAGAGCATGTTCAGAGAGATACTTGCCGCTTCCGATAACACAGTGATCAAACTAGACCGCACGCACAGAGTGGGGCATGGTAGACCCTCAAACCCCCACCCCCCCAGACATCTTAACTTGCATGCATGACTTCCGCTTGAAGAAGCAAATTCTCCAAAAAGCCAGAGATACCGACTCCTTCCAGTAACAAGGACACAAGCCTCTTCTATTTCAAGACCTGGCAGCGTCGACTCTTCAGAAACTAAGAGAGTTCAGAGTCATCACGCTTATCTCTGCGACAGCAAAATCCCGTACTCATGGGGACACCCATTTAGGCTCATCTTCCGAATCAACGGGAAAACTCAGCAGGTCTGCTCTGTCACAGAAGCCCGCACCATGCTGAACATTCCGGAAGAAGCAACAGGCGATGGGGCATCGCCCAAGCTGTTGAGCAGGAACAGGAGACTGAGCAGATGGCAAACAGGGTGCGACAACTCCCTGAAATCAAGGCCCGATCTCGAAACAATGGCAAAGGAGAGACAGGCCATCCTGCCGCCATTGGAGGAAGACTCCAAAGGTCCAGCCTGAGCAAATGGAGGGCAAACACGGGCGATACCTGATGCTGGGTCCAAGTACCCACAGATGGGCTCATACTATTAGCTGCTGAGCTGAGGTCCTGAAAGGGCCTAGCGGACTGCACTGAACTTCTTCCACCTCCACCTCATGGGATGGTATTCCCAGGACTTTCAGGTTCAATTTTATGTTCTTTGGTAGTTTTTGGTAATACGTTGGGGTTGTTACTGAGGGTTGGCCTCCTCGTGTCACTTCCATAACACCTTCAATGACTCACCTAGGCCTACTTCATGGCCAACATGTCAGCTTCAGTTATTCTTCGCTTCTAATCACACAAGGCAGCCTAATAGCACCCGGGCCTGGATCGCTGCCATGCCCCACTATCTCAGATCCTGATGCTCAATGTCAAAGGGCTAAATAATCCCACCAAATGCAGGGCGATACTATTGTATCTAAAAATTCTTCCCCTTCTGAGGTAGAGCCAGATCTGTCTCACTCCTGAATCCCATCCCTAGGCAGCCTCACCTTACGCAAGCTGCTTTTATCTGTGCCTTTCTTTTTTTTAAGTGAAAGTATAAAACTGAGAATAAAGACCAGCGAGAAATATTGGCTAGCAGATAAGGAGTGGGAATGGCAGACTCACTGAAAAAACAATTCAGTACAAAAAAGCTAATAATAGCTATCCTACAAACCAAAACAAAAATATATTCCTATTATTTGTTTTTCAAATGCAATATGCCCAAGAAAAATTATTAGTAACAGAAACATTAAGCAAACCACCTTTTAAATACAAATGCCAACCAGGAGGGAATGGACTATGCTGGTGTCAGTGTGGTCAGCCTGGCACCCTTACACATATCTTTTAGTCCTGCCCGAAGAAACAAAGTTACTGGGCTGCAATCTTCCTAGATATAGACAACATGTACCACACACATTTACCCAAACTCCCCACCTTCACACTGCTAGGACTCCCCAACACCCTGATGGACCCAATTAGATCCTGTCGAGGCAGAGCAATCACCCTAGCACTGGGGGCCGCCAAACCGGCGTTGTTTTCTAGGTGTGGTTCTGAGGAGGTACCATCCCGATTGGATTGATTATATAAATTATGGGAGGCGTTGGGGATGGAGAAGATCACAGCTGGTACCATCATAGAATTTGTATCCACGGAATTCACCGAACTCACATGCCTGTGATACCTCCGGGTGCTTCAGCTCACTAAGACTCCTCCCTCCAAGGATGAATGAAAGTATCCAGCTCTGAAACCTCTGAATGCCCAGAGAGTATCCACTCGACCCACAGTTTCCACCCCGAATAAAGCAGGCCTATCCCGCCCCCCTCCTTTCTCTTGGTTCTTTTACTATCTTCGTAACATAGAATGCACTTGATCCCCACCGGCCGGTCGATGTAGGTGGCGGCTATTGTTCTTCTTGTATTTTCAAAATAATAAAAAGATTTAAACTATAAACATAAATGCCTAACAAAAGGCAGCAAGCATGGCTGTCTCACTGCAGTGCTCTGATGTAAGAAGCTGCCTCCGTGAGGGAAAGTGTTAGCATGACAGGATTCCTGACTGGATGCAAACAGCTGACAGCGCGTGCGTCCATCAGCAAACAGAATGCACCGGGGGCCAAATAATGTTAAACAAAGGGTGTGTGCGAACATTGTCCTTTTAAACATAACAGAAGGAAGAGCCAAGCGGGATCCTGTTCACCTAAGAGGTAAGTGAGTGCCGCCTATGGGCTAAACAAACAAAAAAAACTCAGGCAGTGATGCAGTGCCTAATACTAGCCTATCAACAAAGGGACAGACTGCTAAGCAAAAATACTTCTAGCATTCCGGCAAAAGCAGACCAAGAAAGTCAGTTTGGTATATGAACCAGATATGCACTGAACAAGTTAAATAAAGAAAATTGTTAAAAATTGAGAAGCACTTATCTTCTGCAAGAGCAGCAAAGAAGGTTAATCATAATCGAACCTCCAGTCTTGTAATAAAATTCTATGTCCGGTCCGGAGACGAGGACTATTCTGTGCTTTCTTCATTTTTATTTTACAGCAGCCATAGGAAAACATATAACAGGACTTCAGTTCCCATGAACCATTGGGAAAATGGCGGGGGGGCATGGCTACCAGCCGAACATGGCAGACGTGAGCTGAGCTCGCTCCGTCTAACACCCTAAACATAGGCTAATTATCCTGATATCCCTGGCACCAAAAACCCCTAACCTCAGACCACTGACACTGTGCCGCGTCCGGAAGGAGTTTGGCAGATTTTGAAGATCGCGGAGATCGTGGACACCCGAAGCCGACACTCGGTGCTCGAGAGGCCTGCCTGCAGAGAGAAAGCCGCGACCCACAGTGAGGGGAGTAGCCGCAAGACAACCGCTGGGAATTCGGCGTCTGGACTCCCCGGACATACAGGCGAGCTGTGAACGGCGGAGGTGAGCCGGGGAAGAGTGGACAGTCCCTGCACAATACGGCGCGAAGCGAGGACGAAGGAAGGATAATTTACCAATGGGGAGCTGGCGGAGACCCGGGGCGCAAAGAGGAGAAGAGTCTGCCATAATCGGAGAAGCAGTGGAAAGTTCTGGGCGGGTGCCCCGGACGGGACACGGGAACGGGCCGTCGAGAGGCCAGCACCTCCCCACTAAGATCTGTCAGACATTACCAGATCTGCCGGGACCCGCGTGGCCGCCCAACAACAGAAACGCTAGTGAGTACAGGCGGGGGCCATTTTTCCACGTCATGCTTGGGATAAGTGCGGGGGCGTAGGGCAGAGGACGAAATCGGAGCATTCAATACATCGGATCGGAACACAAAGGCACCCAGGCGGGGACACACAGGCCGCCCGTGAACCTTGAAGAGCTGCTCCCCCCCCCCCGAGGCCGATTACGGCACTGTGCATGTTGAAACGGCTGAGGACGGCGTGAACATGGAGGTGGCTGTAGCGGAGAGCGGTGTATAATTAGGCCGCCGAGAAGATCCAATTGGGGGGGCCGGTAGAACGCCCATGGACCCTAAACAAAGCCGTTACTTGCCATCAACGTCACAAGGACACTACGCATGATTGTACATAGCGCCCAAGAGCAAGTCGGGCAGAGAGGAACCGGCGGGTCCCGAAAGAACATAAGACTGCGCACAGGGAATCCTTACCCACTAGAACAGCAGCAAGGGGAGTGACATAGAATAACACTGCGCATTGGGGAAAACACTGGCCGACGCTCTGACACATGCCGACTGCGGGCATTAGACTGGGATAAAGCTCGGAGACCCCAAGCCCAAATACTTGGGGGAAACGAGAGGGATACGGCGGCAGGCGGACCGCTAACGCCACAGCGGTGACGGCTTACCCCCCCGAGAGCAGATTACGCCATGGTGCGCAAAGGACTCAAACAACCAAACTCAGCGGCGAACGTCATGCTCCCGTCAGCTGGTTCTGAAGACCCTCTGACCTCCTCTAACGATGATATAATCCCGCCAACCGGCATGGAGGCACAAGAGGCCAAGCTGGACTTGATCCTGACTGAAATCAGGGCCTCCAGGGAAGCGCTAGAAACGCGAATGTATGCAATGTCCACGGGGCTGTCACTCCTGAAGGCTGACCACAAAAAACTGGCGGAGAAAGTTACTGAACACAAACTCGCCTTGGACGACCTGATCCCCCAACAAACAGAGCACTCCACGAGACTGGAAGAGTTGGAACGTCAACTCAAGGGCCTGAGGGACAGAGTGGACGACGCTGAAGGGCGTTCGCGCCGCAACAACATACGCATACTAGGCGTTCCGGAACGCAGTGAAGGGGCTAACCCCACGCAATTTGTGGAAGACTGGCTGAAAGAACTGGTGCCCCAGGCGGAGCTTTCTCCAATGTATAGTGAGGAACGTGCGCACAGAGTACCCCCAAGACCACCTAGACCCGGGGCGCCGCTGAGACCCCTGATAGCACGCCTGCTACACTATAAGGACAGAGACATGGTGCTGAAGGTGGCCAGAGAGAATGCACCGGTAAAATATGAAAACAGAATGGTGTCGATCTATCCGGACTTCACCCCAGCGGTTCAGAAAGCCAGGGCGACCTTCCTAGGGGTAAAACGTACATTGCGGGATCACAATCTGAAATATGCACTCCTCTTTCCAGCGCGCCTTAAAATTATACATGGTCACAAAACCTATTTCTTTGATAGCCCGGAGGAGGCGGCTGAAAGAATGGAGGTGACACTCACGCCAAACCCATCTCAGAACTCTACGGCGGGGGCACTTGGGGGAAACCCCCTGGACAACCCGGGCCTGCAGACGGAGCCACGGAGCACTGCCACCGGGAACCACAGCGCGGAGAGGAGCGGAAAACCGATCAACACAGAAGGTACCCTGGAATCGGCCCTGCTGACGACAAATGCGCTGGCAACACACAAAGCCTGAGATGGAGTAGAAACGGACACAATTGTTTCCGCGCATCACAGATCAAGTGGCGAATGACTTTCGAAGTCCCAGGACGAGGACGTAAAGTGGTAACGTATACATGCAGAGGCTCGGAACATTGAGGGGGAACGATGCACCAGGGTACATGTTGACATAAGGGTGGTATGTAAAGAAATTGGGACACAACAGTTGAGAGGGATTAACTGGGTTCACCCCCCCAGGCGGAGGCACAATTGGGTTCTACTACCGCCCACGTTGGGTGTTAATGTTTGGTCCCCAGCAATTCTTGGGCGGGGACCTTCAGCTTGGGAAGTTCTACATGAGGGAAGCACTTACACAACACGTTATAATGAAGCACAGGTCAGAAATACTGCTACTGTCGCACGACACGGATACTCCTAGACATGGCGACTCCAAACACATATAAGATCTGCACCTGGAATGTGCGGGGAATGGGATCGATACATAAGAGACATAGGATACTAGCACAATTAAATAGAAGGCAAATTAGTATTGCATGTCTACAAGAGACCCACTTAAATAGGTCTGAGGGCGACAAACTGATGAAGAAGTGGAAGGGTCACTTATACGCTACTGAATATTCATCGTTCTCTCGGGGGGGGGCATCTGGATTAGGAACTCTGTCCCCTTTCAACATATAGAGCAACGGGTAGATAAAGAGGGGAGATACGCATTCGTACGAGGGGTGCTGGATGGCACTATGATAGTTCTAGGCTGTATATATGCACCTAACACAGAACAGTCAAAATTCCTAGCTGTTATTAGTGGGGTACTATCTGAATGGTCTGAGTATGAATGGATAATAGGAGGAGATTGTAATGCGGTCTTGGATATCACCCTGGACAGATCACACCCCCCCTGCATGCCACGGACAGCAGGAAACAAGCAGAAGCCCTAGCGCACTGGGCAACCAGCTGGGACGTAGTGGATGTCTGGAGACTTAAGCATAATACACACAGGGAGTACACGTTCTATTCCCCCCCCCAAGTTACACACCAGAATAGACCGCATCTTCTGCTCCAGTACACTATCGGGGTCCATAGTATCAGCAATTCACATGGGGAAGATGCTGTCAGACCACAATCCAGTGGAACTAACGATGCAATGGGGTAGGATCCCAACCCCGATACCGACATGGCGTTTACCGCCGGGGTTACTAGATGACCCAGTATTCAGGTCCACATTGTTAGATGCAATTACAAAGTATTTCACTGACAATGCGAACACGGCTAGTTCCAGGCAAATAGAGTGGGACGCCTTTAAGGTGACCATACGCGGTGTGGCAATGGGTACAAGGGTGGGCATTAAACATTCAGTAGTGGAGAAGCTCAAAGAAGTGGAGGGAAAGCTAGCAATGCTCGAAAGCGAGGCAGCGGGTACGGACAACAACCTCACACAACTCAAAGAGGCGCACATACAACATGCAGAACTGTTAGAGGAACTAAGAGTAATTGACTACAAAGAATATACATGCAGGCAACATACTCAGGCTGACCGATCGGGCCGTTATTAGCACGACTGGTGCGGAACGCCCCGGTAGGCACCCCCATAGTGGAAATACAATATCAACGGGGACAGTTACTACGAACATAGCTAGATATAAACACCGCCTTTCAAGAATACTATACTGAGCTTTACGGTTCACACGCACCGCTGTCGGAAGTGGACCTGGAGACGTTTATGGCAGACATACATATTCCACAGCTCTCTCGACTACACAACGAAACGACCTGGTGACACCCATCTCGATTGTAGAGATTACACAAGCAATTAAGGCGCTACTGCGGAGCAAGTCCCCTGGGTCGGACGGCCTGCCGGCCGAGTTTTATATGACATTTATAAATGTATTAGCCCCACACCTACATGCCCTATATGGAGAAGCACTGAGGTCCAGTATGCTTCCTGACACGACACTGCAGGCACTGATTGTCTCGCTCCCGAAACCTGGCAGGGATGCACTGCAGATGGGGAACTACAGACCTTTGTCCTTATTAAATACGGACTACAAGATCCTTAGCAAGATACTGGCACAACGTCTATCCCAATATATTCCGAAACGTACATTCGGACCAATGCGGCTTCGTCCCAGGACGAAGCACCACGTTAAACCTCAGAAGGCTAAGTCAGTTACTGCTGCACGACGATGCGAGGGAAGGTACTGAGGGCTGTATATCGCTGGACCTCAAGCAGGCCTTTTACTCCCTGAGATGGGATTACATGTTTGCGGGGTTGTGTAAATTCGGTATACCACCCGAGTATATAACATGGGTAAAACTACTGTATCTGCACCCCACGGCGCGTCTGTACTAATAAATGTATATCCGGACAATTTATAATAGCTAAGGGTACGCAACAGGGCTGCCCACTGTCGCCCTTGTTGTTTATCCTTGCCCTGGAACCATTATTACTTAAAGTGCGGACCCTTGCACTCACGAAGGGAATAATAAGGCACTCGGCACCGCACATAATATCGGCCTATGCAGATGACATTATATTATACATTAGAGACATGACAAGCCGACTGGAGCCGCTGCCAGAGATATTCCAGGATTTCCGAGCGATATCGGGCCTGACGATAAATGCATCCAAATCGTACGGCTACCGTTTCGCTGACACGCCAGGGGTCGCCTACATCCATTTCCCTCCGCATAGATTCCAAGTGACACCTACGACATTTAAGTACCTGGGGATCCAGGTGTACCGTGATGCCCGAGACTTCCTGGACGGTAATCTGGGTAAAGCGATAAACACACTCCGGACACAAATACAATTCTGGAACACACTGCCAATATCTATAGCAGGGAGGGTGGCGATTTCCAAGATGGTGGTCCTGCCCAGATTGATATACTTCTTCACGAATCTGCCGGTATTGATACCGTTGAGCTCTTTTAAATTACTGAACGCACTATTGACGGAGTTAATATGGGGATTGGGTAGGAGGCGTATAAGCCTTGCCAAACTGCAGCTACCAACGGATGGGGGTGGCATGGGAGTACCGGATATGATTACCTATGGTTATGCCTGCCAACTGCAATGGCTATCCTTCTGGATAGCGGGACGCAACCTGCATGTGATTGACATGACAGAGGCAGATAGGAATAGGGGTACAATACACCGGCTGCTGCTTCCAGGTGTCGGTACGCCCCACTCTGCGCCACACCTACTCAGACTCGCAATCAGATACTGGAGGAAAGCAGTTAAGCACACTAATGCGCTGTCCTCATGTGCACCCACTATACCATTACTAGGACTCCCCCTGAGGGCAGGCACGCTGACAGATAGGGAATTAAGGCCTGGCATGATGCAGGTGTTCTGCAGGTGGGGGACTTCTTTGCGGACGGTCATATCATGACGTACGCAGAGTTTGCCCGCTTGCATCAGACTCACGACGCAACATTTCTACTACACGCACGAATCATACACTACATAACTACGACCTGGGCACGGAACAGGGTAGAACCACCTACGAACTCGCTACTCACAATGCTATACTTAATGGGGACAGGCAGCCACCTGACAAAATGGCTGGCAAATGGCATTAGAATTAACAGGGCGTTATCGCTGCAACCCACCCGGGAACGCTGGGAGTGAGACATAGGCCGGGTACTTAAAGACAAGGAGTGGGAAAAGATTCTGAAGTTCCCTAAAAAGGTATCTCGGAACCCTAAATTTAAATTCATTAAATTAATGGTGGTACATAGAGCGTATCCCACACCACACCGGCTGCATGCAATGTTTCCGGAGGCGGTGGACACATGCCCCAGATGCAGAGCAGACGACGCAGGCCTACTACATATGTTCTGGGACTGCCCAAAGCTAGGCCACTACTGGGAAACAGTGCACAGGTACTTGAGAGGAATTGCACCTGGAAGACCCTATGCGACGCCACTATACAGTATACTGGGATTAGGACACACGGAAAAGAAAAGAAGTCTTGCCACACGCTTTGTGGATATGGCTCTGCTCTTAGCGAAACGCTCAATAGCGATGAGATGGAAATCGGCTAGACCCACAGACATAGAAGAATGGCATAAAGAGGTGACAAGGTGGGGAAGAGCGGAAGGAGTGGAGCTGCAGCGGGAGGAGCGTAGAGGCCTCCGTAAGACACATATATCCCTAGACTGGAATGCCATGTTGTTGGACTTTGAAACACAGGCGGAGACAGAATTGGATTAGGGATATAAGGGCGGAGTAGCAGAACTACTGGGATACTTGGGGTACGACCAATTCATCTCGACAGTCCCACATATTTTCTTATTGTTAAACTACCCCGGGCATATCTAAAGGAATGCAGAACATGTTCACATGTAGGAAACGTAATTCTGATGGAAGGAGGTTGTCATAGGATGTTACATAAATTCAGCAAAACTGAATGTGCTTCATTGACAAGGAAAAACATGGAAGTATGACTTGTAAGTGCTAAAGGATCTGAGGGTGGGGGGAGTTTCGGAAATGGGAAAGTTGTTGAAAAAAAGAAAACTGCGTTGTGACAATGTATTCAATGTATACACTGCATACTGAGAACGTTACTCATGTACTAGACGTGATAAAGATTGTATGATTCTGGAATTGATGCAGAAATAAAAACATTAAAAAAAAAAACATTGGGAAAATGTCAAGTAGAACAGCCCACCTGATTCGTGGCGACTAATTCGCTTATAGTACCTTGTCCACTTTGCTATCTCCTCTTTCTTTGCTGCTCCAGCAGCCTGAGCTAAGTGCCTCCAGCTAGTGGGCCCTTTTTTCCTGATGTTTTTATGGGTATTTCATGCTTTTAAGCATATTGAGAACTAATTTTATATTTATTGCTGCGCTGCCGCAGAAACGCTCCTACACTGCTGCTTTCTGAATCAATTTCATGCTGTCGCGTGAGGGGCAAACACCATGCGGTCTTCCGACCGTAAGAGGGCACTGCTTGCAATTCTGACCTTGCACTCAGCCCGTCTACGTTCCCGACCGGAGTGCTCACCCGGCAGACTTCCATGGGGGAGCATGGTTGGTCAGGAACTCTGGGGGATCAATTAATTTACTTTGCCCCAATTTCCTGAAAGCCTGAACGACCCGGTGGGGTCTGTATTGCCATTGTAATTAATCAGAGCTCACGCTCAGCATTATTCTTCATAAGAGCTTGAACTCAGCAGCATTTGAATTGGGACACTGGCCTGAGTGGCTCTGTGGGCTGTGTGCATAAGCTGAGAGACCCCCAAAAAAATGTACGCTTGCCCTCATAATATATTGGAAGACCATCAGAGCTTTGGGTTCTCAGTATTACCTCCTCTATCTATGACAACCTATGGTAGGTCTTAGATTCCTCTATCCTTAAGGCAGTGTCACAGACGGTGGCGCCCTTGGAGCAGAAGCTGCCGCATATGGCAGAATGCTTTTTTAAATGCCTCCCCCAGAGGGAAGACCCTTTTGGTACCCAGGTCTGTTTATGTCTGGGCCCGTCCGACCAGTCCCCTATGGATGTGAAGTGCAAACGAGACCTGGAAGCATTTGTGAAACTGAAACAGGCCTTTATGGACCTCACTCAGCTTCTAGGACCTGACCTCCTATTTGTACCCATGCTTGGTCCCTCATATCACCAGCCTGCTGTTGCAGGACCTCTCCCTCTGTCACCGTCACCCCTGGATGGTACGGACTCCCCCTCTGGCTCTGATGCAGAGCAGGACATGGGTTCTAGACCATGGCGACCTTCGCCTAACCCTAAAATGCTGAACGGCAACTCCATGGTGGGGAACATATCTAACAAGACATCTTCTGAAATGCTAGACCCTTATGGATACTGGTCTAGAGGTAGAATTTCAGTAGGCAGAGGACATTCATTTTCGAATTGCAGGAATGCTTGTGTTTTCAAGTAAGGATCAAAAACGTATTCAACATCAGTTGCAGCAAGAGAACTAACCCATTGTATCCATCTTGGATGTAAAGCTTTTGCATTCGGAATGCTAGCTTTTGTAACTGCCTCTAAGGCTGGTACAGGAGTTACAAGCATAATGCGTTTCCCCTGTGTTAAGACTCTTTGTTTTATTACAGCAGTTTGAACTGCTGTCAGAATTTTTTCTGTCGATGTAAATTTCATTTTTGCTTGTGTATACAAATGTGATTTGTATGCAATTGGTACTTTTTCACCTACATTAAAAGTTGAGATGGGGAATCCGCATTGACCCGGAATGATTCGGATCACTAAGTTGCATACGTTTACGCGTGTTTGTAAATGTTTTGTTGCTAACATGTTTGTTTGTAGCAAACGCAGGATATCTGTGTGTTTCTGTGTCCAATGTGTGATTTTAAAATCAGGTTTGATTCATTCGTAGAGAGGTTTAACCCTTTCTGCGTAGTTTAGAATGTAAGTTCTTCCAAAATTCAGGAAACCTAGAAATGGCTATACGTTTTTCAGCGTTTTTGAAGGTTGGCGCAGCGAACACTTTTCTAAAAAGTTGGCTGCCAGGCTATTTGCCTTCACTTGAAAGTTCATATCCTAGAAAAAGGGCGTTGAGATGGGCAATTCTTTTTTTTTTTAATTGAATTTATAACCCTCAGAGGCGAAGCCCAGTATAATGGTGTTCACCCTGTTCAAGTGCCTGTTCAGGCCACCGTCTCTCAGATAGATATCATCGACATATGACAATGCCTCGTCATCATACGTTTGTAGTAACTCTGTTACTCTTGCTGAGAATAACCCCGGACTATTCTTGAATCCTTGAGGGAGACGACAGAATTGACCCTGGGTCCCCATTATTGAGAAAGCGGTCAAATACCTACTTTCAAGTGCAATATTTTGACAAAAGAAACCATTTCAAATGTCTAATATGAATTTATATTTTTTGCACACAATGTTATTCATTAATGCTGTACTGTGTGCATTTTGCACTGCAAATGTTTTACAACATGAGTTTAGGTTTCTGTAATCTAAAACTAGACGATATGTATTGTCTGGTTTGGAAACAGGAAACAAAGGATTGTTCATTGATAAGGTGCAAGTTTCAATCACCCCTTGGTATTCAAGTTGATTTAAGATCTCCCTGACCTATTTTTTAGCTTCTTGCTTAATTGGATACTGCCTTTGTGCAGTTGGTTGATTTTTAATTGGAATGTGTGGTGAGGTGAGTCATCTTCCCATCCTACATGATTCTTGTATAATGCTGGGGCTTGGGCAACTGCCCATTTCCTGGCATAAGTATTTTTTAAATGTACTGGAATATGGTTAGAGAAGGCTGGCATAATGATGTCTTCGCCATGTGGGCACTCCCTGACAAATTCTGGTGGCCTGTCCCGTACTGCTAGAAGTATATCATAACCCTTCTTGAATGAAGAAGAAGGGATTAGTTTCTGACAACCACATAATTATGACAACTTTGTTTCCCTTAGAGTCGGAATAATATCTTCAGAGTCGTGGAAACAATAGATAACCGTTTCATTCAGTCAATCGTGCATACTTTGTTTCTACAGAGTTGGCCAGAAATAGAGAGACGGGCGTTTCAATAAAAAGGGTTTATTGAACAGTCTTATTTCTCATGCAAGAGATATGAACTGCTACAATCATAAGACAAAATACGAAGTATAAAAAGTACAGCATTAGCAGTAGAATTAAATAATACTACAATAGCATGGTCTGTAGCTATGACATATATTCATTACAATACATACATAAATAACACAGGCTAAAATACTCATCTAGTGCTTCTAAAATAATCCTACCCCAGTGTACCTAACCTAAATGCAGTCCGAGGGAAGAAGTAGCTGCTGTCTTAGTCTGGTTTAGTTATGTCAAGAGTTGCCAAAAGTTTCTCAAGGTTCTAATCAGCTCCATACCTTAGAATGAGAGAGGTTGGTATCTCTTTCCCGGGACTCGATCTCTAACACCCCATAAGGGGAGTCAGAAACACTGGAGCTGGAATCTCTGCGTGGAGAATGACAGCGTCTGGTCAGTGCATCCGTTGGGGATTTGACCTCCTTTGGGACTTGCTGTGCCGAGCCACGTCTGAACCGAACCCTTACCTTGCCATAGCAAGTGAAGGCATATTTATACCTTGAAGGTGTTTAGGAATGCCAGTATTGATGTAAAAGTCGGGAATAATAACGTCATGAATGAACCCCTAAGGAATAGATGTTCATGCATAATAAATGAGTTCTTGGAGAAATCAATATCCAAGCAAGGGGAAGTCCTAAAGGCTTAAGAGTCTGGTTTTCCAAGAACTCATTGTGACGAAGAGGATCAGATGTAGTTGACCATGCCTGTATTTGGTTAGCATGAGCAATGCCTAAATAAGGGCTGGATTTCTATGCCTATATAAGGGCAATGTGAATTATATCTACATAAGGGCATGAATCGGTAAATCTAGATAAGATATCTAAAGCAACACACAACAATATCCCATGTAGCCCCACTCCCCATTCCTCAGCTTTTTGTACACTTAAAATGGACTCAATAATGACTACAGCTCTCCCTATGATTACTCCTACAATAAGTGTACCTGTAGTACATTTGTGTCTACGATTCAAATTTCCAGACTCCATTTTCAAAGTGGCTCTTTTTCTCCGCCTCTTATTCTGTTGCAACAAAGTCTTTGAGCAACATCTTTGAATCTTGGAAAATCTTTTACAGTCTATATGCACAATATGCATACAGCTTGGAAGACTTCCCTAGCTCTCTTTCTCCTTGTAAATGAAAAAAGTTTTTATTCTTCTTCCAAATGGAAAATTCACTATTTTTTTTCTTCTTCCACTTGGGCCAAGGTTAGCTTCTTTCAAACAACTTTTATTTACAGGTGAGAGTTCAATTTACATCTCTTATGAGATTAGAGCCAATCTCCTCAATGACTCGCTGTAACAGTTCTGCTCTGAATGTTGCAATCTCCTGAGGAGGCGGTTGAGCTCCAAAGCTTGAAAATTTGATATCTCTCAGAATTAGAGTCAGTAAACCACTCAAGCTCGGTGGATGAGGTACAGTCAATTACAGAATTGCATTAGCCTTTATTCCAGGAACACCTCAGCAGGATCTCGACATTCAGTATTGACGTCTCGGACCTAGCTCTCCCGGCATTAGTTACTAAATAAGTCCACTCGGGAGAGGAATATCTCAGACACCAGAGGGACCTTTGATTCTTCGAGTATGAGAAGCGTGGATCCAGTTCAGTACTCCTCCCCACTTCACAGCAGTATTGGTCAGCAATATCACCTGATAGGGTCCACGCCACCAAGAGTCAAGACAGATTTTTCTTACATGTTTTTGGACAAGCACCCAATCCCCTGGGCTAAAGTCATAGCAGAGGTCTTTCGAAGTCGGTACAGTTGCAGCTTCAACCTGATGAGATAAAGAAAGAACCACATCAGCCAATCCTTTAGAGTAGTCAAGGATCAAGCCATCTGTGATATTGATCAATGCAGTTGCTGGCACTGTAGGCAAGCGCATCGCCCTTCCCTTCAAATTTTCTAGTGAGATAACCCAGTTCGCCTGTCAGGAATGCTGCGCAAACTCATCAGAACCAAGGGCAATGCATTGGGCCATTTCAATGATGTTGAAGCACATGCCATTGCTAGTCTTGCCTTAAACGTACCATTTATTTGCTCCACAAAGCCAGATGATTCTGGCCTGTAAATACAATGCAGTCCTTGGTCCACATTCAAGGCGGTACACAGCAATTTCATGACCTCGCTGTGGAAGTGTGTTCCTCTAGTTGGAAATCCAAATCTAGGAACAAGCTCCCTCAGCAATAGCTTCACTACTGTAAGACTATCACACCTTATAGTTGGATAAGCTTCCATCCATCTGGAAGAGATGCACACAACAACCAAGATGTACCTCAATTCATTACCCACAGGCATCTAAACAAAATATATGGGATCCAATTTAAAGGAGCCCCTGACCTGCAAATGTGGCTCAATGCAACACTTTTCTTTCCAGCATTCATCTGTTGGCACTGACACATCGATGGCACACTGCTTCTGCAATCATGCGAAACCTCAGATTGGACCAAGTCTGCCTGAACAATCTCACCCTTGCAACTCTTCCTATATGAGCGGCTCCATGAATCTGCCTTGCCATTCGGTTTAACAGACAATCAGGCAACACCCCCCCTACCATCCATTGAAATCCATATGTCATTTTCTGCTTTCTCACAACCTGTTCTGATCCAACTCTCTTGTTCCTGGTTTGTGGCTTCCATTTGCAAACGCCTGACTTCATCCCATGTGTCTGCAACATCTAGCATCATGCTGAGTTTAGTCTTCTCTGCACTCTCATCAACATATTCCCCATTGAAAATGCATGCATGTGTGGCACAATAAAGAGCAACTTCATCATAGTGGTTTCCCATTGTGACAAAGTTGTCCCCCTTCCCATGGGCTGCGCACTTGACGACAGCCACTTTCTTTGATAACTGCAATGCTTCCAGCAGTTGTATCACATATTCCCCATTCCTAATGGGAATGCATGATGGCGTTAGGAACCCTCTCTGCGACCATAGCTGTCAGAAGTTATGAACCACACCGAAACCATATTGGCTCTCCATGTAGATGGTGACTCGGATCTGCTCAGATACAAGACATGCGCGGGTCAAGGCAACAATTTTGGCTTTTTGGGCGGAGTGTATTCCTTGTAAACAGGCAGCTTCCACCACTCCAGAGATGGTACATACAGCAAACATTGCTCTCAGATTACCTTCATTCTCTCTTAGACATGAACCATCAACAAAAAGGACCTGATCTGGATCTGGTATCTAGTTCATCAACAATGTCAGGTCTCGGCATGGTGCAAAGCTCAGTGACATCTAGACAGTCATGGTCTTCACAATCTTCACCATCAGTATTTAGAACAGTAATAAGGTAGCAGGATTTTGCACAGGACAGCTTTTCAGAGTTACATTCGCTGCAGCGAGCAAGACCTGTTCATATCTTGTCAACCTGTTATGAGTTAAATGCTGTGTTTTTGTCCTCGTCACCTGGAGATCAACTGAATGTGGTATATCTACAGTAAGTGGATGACCCATCACAATGCCCTCACATTGTTCAATACTGACACCTGGCCACTGGCACCTCCATGTGCCTGGGTGAGTACAGAAAGAGCACAACCCTCCCTTGGCAGAACAGCAAAAACGCTTTGTTGTAATCAAGCATCACTAAAGCTTGAGCATGACACAGGCACTCTCTCAACTATAGAAAAGCAAGCAAAAAGTTGTTATCCCAAAGTACCGGATCACACACATCCTGTGGGTCAACATCTGCAAAGGCTTTGCAATCAAGGAGACATTCTGGATCCATTGTCAGCAGTAGCCAACCATTCTCAAAAACATCCTGACCACTTTCTGGGTAGAAGGTGGATTCATTTTCATGATCACCTCCACTTGCTCTGGTGACACCTTCCTCTTGCCTCTTTCAGTTCAATGACCCAAGTACTGAACTTCAGTCAAACAGC
Organism: Lissotriton helveticus; assembly: GCF_964261635.1. NCBI lineage: Eukaryota > Metazoa > Chordata > Amphibia > Caudata > Salamandridae > Lissotriton > Lissotriton helveticus. Next base: position 461,774,649 of record NC_136068.1, on the reverse strand, counting down.
AATGCAATTTGCCAGCGACACCTTATGCCCATTGTCAGCCAGATGGTTCAGTAGAGCGTTGGTATTGTCCCTACAAGCCTACCGTGTTTCAGATGCAATGAGAAGGTAATCAATGTAGTGAACCAGCACTGAGGTTTGGGACAGAATCAAGCTCTTAAGGATCTTTTTCAAGACCTGGTTGAATATGGATGGACTTTCAGTATTCCCTTGGGGGATAGGACACCACGTTAAGACACGATTGTCCATACTGAAAGCAAATACAAATTGGCTTTCCTTATTCAATGGGATGGAGAAAAATCCTTGACAGAGGTCAATCGCTGTGAACCATGCAGCTTCACAAGGAATCTGAAATAGAATCACAGATGGTTTTGGCACCAAAGGACAACATAGAATCACAATGTTATTCAGCTTACTAAATTCCTGAACAATGCAATATTTTCCGCTTGGGTTCTGCAATCCCATGATGGGCGAATTGCACAGACTTCCTTTGATCTACTTCAGAATGCCCTGCGCAATAATGGACTCAATTACATGTGTAATTCCTGCCACTGTTTCTGGGGTCAGGTTGTACTGAGGTGTTTGCTGGAATTCTTCACTAGGCTTAATCTGTATGCGGACTCAGTCTGATTTCCTCTCCTGTGAAGGAAAACATGGTCAGTAAGGAAAACATGGCTACATAATGATTTTGATTCGCGGACTTGAAGGCAATGTCTTCATCATTAGTACGCAATGTAATTCACTTTGGCGTACATTAGATGGTACAATTCAATTTGCACAAGAGGTCACGGCCTAGTAAACAGACTGGACTTGAATCACACACCACAAACTGATGGGGATCCTGAAAGTTTCGACTTTTCACCAGTACTTCTTCTGTCAATAGGTTTGTCATTCTTTTGTTGGCAACTCCTACAACTTGGATCGATTTTCCTTAGAGGGGTAGGTTGAGGACTACTGCAGATGTCACAGTACAAAGGATAGCACCAGTATCAATCAAGAATGTAATGGGATGACCATGTCTGCCTCTACCTATGGTCCATTCTGGTCTACCTCTAAGACTTCACCAAGTTTACAGTCTTCCTCAAGCACCGTCATAAGGATGGGTTCTGATCGAATCCATCCAGCGCTTGCATTAAGGGATTCTGATGATAAGTTTGTATGCCCTGTACTTAACCCCCGTAACATTAAAACGCATTTCATGTGACAGGGATGTAGATGCCCATGGTGCGCAGCAGAAAATGCAGATTTTCTTCACCTGGCATGGGAGTGTTCAGTGGTCAGGCCGTTCTGGACGGGAGTGGTCTGCAGGATTAGTGAAGCTACAGGCCTTCAGTTGAGGCCAGAGCCTTTGCATTGCCTATTAGCATCCATGCGGAAGCCCAAGAAACGGACACTGCCTTATAAATTACTACAATTAATGCTAGTCTTAGCTAGATGTAGGGTGGCCATAACATGGATGGGACAGAGAGGTCCAGAATTGCTGGTCTGACTTAAGGATGTGTGTGAGTGGACACTAGCTGAAGAAGCACATATGAAACTTACACGTAGGGAGGAAAAACTACAAGCTGATCTGAAGGAATGGAGAGAACTGTGTAACTCGGGGTTGGCGAAGGGGGATGCATCCTCTCACAACACTCCAGAGAGCAGGGAAAGTGCTGAGGAAGGCCAACTGGATAATGGAGGCCAGGAGAATTAATGCTATAAGTGTACAGCCTAAAGGTATTTGATTTATCCCATGCTTGTTCCTCACTGTGTTCCTTACTGTGTCAAGGATGATTGTGTACCCCTGTTGTGATTGTCTATCTCCAATGCTGCCACCTGTACCAAGTACTAACAACAAAAAAGAAGGTATGACCCTTTATTCTGTATCGCTGACATTATGTTATAATTGTTGCAAAATGAAAAATAAAGTAAAAAAATAAATAAAATAAGTATGTTTGCCCAGCGAAATTCTCGGAGGTTGGGACACTTACACTAACTGGTTCTGATTCCTCCCCGCATTCAGGGATCTTGGCAAAATCACTGTCGGTAACTGATTTACCACATCTGTCACTTGCAGTTCTCCCTCCTGCACTTGATTCATTGGATTTAAGTGGCACTCGCACTTCCAATGCCCGATCTAGTGACAAACTTGATAGGTGGTGATCTTTGTCAGCGTTGCAACATCGATCCCTGTTTTAGGGTCTAAAGTGACACATCTTCCTCTTCCCAGTGCTGTCTGTCCTGTAACTGATGTAACTTGAACTCCTCCTGAGATACTCCCTTGACTGCGGACTACTGTTCTTCTGGTTGCCTGTACTTCCTCACCCTTCTGTGCACTTCGCATTTGAACCAGTATTAACTTTTCTTTCATCCTCCTATGTTTGAAATCCACCTCATCAATGCAATTCCTGGCATACCATAGAATTCTGTCCTTTGACTTATTTTGCCAGCAGATCAAATGTTGCTGGATCATGAGGCTGATTTATGGCCTCAGTCCTATCCAGGGCCTTTTTCTCCATTAGGGCTGTGGGGGTGCGCCCCTCTGATAATTCCTACACATTTACATTAAAAAATATAAAAATAGATCGATTTATTTAGAGATACGATTGTATCTCTAAATGAATGATGTATTTAAGTCTGGGTTGTCTGTTTCAGGCTGCCTGCCCCACCTCGCTCTGAAGCAAGAGACGGAAGACAGACAGAAAATCAACTTTCTTAACATGACGCACCTCGCAGGGATTTCTATTTTAAAGTCCTTCATTGTCACTGGGGTCTCCAGTTGTATGCACACTGCAGGCCACTGATGCAATAAGCGTCACAGTGCCGGGCGTAGGAGACTTCATCTCTGCGTGATTTCAGACGTCCGTCATTCAAAGACGTAGATCCTACCCTTTCGTTATACATGAGAGTGGATGCAAACACTTCCGATCTGGTGGCTTGTTCTCCATAATGGTAAGTGTTTGCAAGCTATTGTTGTGTTCTGTATGCCGTGCCAAGACACCTCATCACTCTAACCTCCCCTCTGTGACACCCCAGGCCCTCGCTGCACATTGCTCGCTCCTTTAGAAGTGGAGCTGCAGGCTTTGCTCCCTTTCAAAATGGATCAAGGAGTAGTGTTTGCTCTTGTTCCCTTGTGAAATGGATCCAAATATCCGAGTCAGGCCCAAAGTGACAGGTATGTGCTTAATGTGTGCTTATAGTAGCCAGTTCTCTGATGTATGGCATTAAAACTGGCCTTGTGTACATGCTCCCAAGTTAACACTGACACTAAAAACATGGATTGACTTGCAAACAATGAATGTTAAAAACGTTGAGGGAATGCACTCCAGCAAATTAGTTCCTCTTTTATTTTACATGCTTTATTTAATCTTGCATTCCCCACGAGTTAGCTATTTTATAATGTTGTTGTCTATCTGTATTATTTTCTGTGCATACTTTGAAGCTTGAGCCATGCCAGGTATTTATGAGATTATATTAGAAAGACATAGGTCCTAAGCAACAATTTGGTAGTACAACAATGTAATATAGACCACAATAGGCTCTATATATTTATTTTCCTTGTCCAGCCGGACAGGAAACTTTAATAGTTAAATAAACAACAATCTTCTTTTAGATACTGGTACACAGCAATAAGACATTGCAGCGCGACACACTCCTGTGCCGTACCGTGGAAAACAGGAAAGAAGAGTAAGATGATAGGAAAGGGTGTATCAGGCAAAAGGGAAGAGCAGACAGGTCACTGTTTTGAGTCAAAAAAATTTAACAGTGTATCCTGAGGTGGTGCAAACAACAAATACACAATGAATATACTGTATGCCCACTTAAAGGAGTCGACGTTTCGATCCCGCGCTCAAATTAACAAGGGATCATCATCAGGACTTAATAGATTGTTTGCCTGGTTTAATCATTGCATTAGGATACACTGTAAAAAAAAAAAAAGTTTCCTGTCCGGCTGGACAAGGAAAATAAATATATAGAGCCTATTGTGGTCTATATTACATTGTTGTACTACCAAATTGTTGCTTAGGACCTATGTCTTTCTAATATAATTGCTACCCATGGTCCATAGCTACCCCCTGGGTCCCCTTGTCCTTCAAGAATTAGGTATTTATGAGAGGCTTTGTTTTAGCGCGCAGGTGCTAAGGCTAAAGCCAAACAAAATGCCTGTCTGCAGAGTACACCAAACAATGTTTGTGTTTTCCATTTGCAACTGAAATTCTGTGGATATGTGTGTTAAGAGGGTAGAGTGATGTCAAAATATTTACAAGGCAAAAGTAAGAGAAATTAAAGTACTTAAATTTGAGAGAGTGCAGTGCAAGTTGGGGCTGTGAAGTGACGGAGATGCGAGGAAGGGCATTCAGGGAAGAGTGAAAAGAGGATGCTGGAGAGGCAAGAGAGAGGGTTGAAGATGTGCAGAGAACAAGATATGCAGAGAAAAAGAGGATAACTATCTAACATAAAGCACACAAAATTGAAGGCCGAAACTCCATCCACAGGCCTCAATGCTATTTAATTCACAGACTCACTATTTCAGAATTTAAACATTTCCAATGTTAATTATTTATAAGAAATCATTGTTGTTACTCATTTGTCTTAAACGGCTAACACCCAGTGACAAAGCCAATCACAGTGACATGCTTTAGACGTTTGTCAGTTGCTGTGCCAGTTATCTGGATAAAATTACATCTCAGGGAAAAACCAAAATACCGTTCTGATGGCACACAATGGGAATCACAGAAATGTATTTGCATGTTCCTTTTAGAGAGCATCCACTCATCTTACTTAAAGACCTGTTTGTACATATTTCTATAGAACTGGTTACAGCTAGCATCTGTGGTTGCTTCTCAAATTCTGATTAGAGCAGATTTTTCCGAAGTTACCGCTGCATGCAGTGTAAGACACTGGGCAAGCATACATTTTAAAGTACTAAAGTTGTCATGCAGAACAATTTACAGATTACAGTAACTGTTGAACAAATTAATACAAGAAGATTTGGGGCAGTTTTTATTGTATTTAATATTTCAAGACTATACGTTCCCTCTGCTTAATAAGCCTTGTTTATCGCTACATTCATTTGCTTTAAAATGCACCATTTGCCAATCTATTTTTCATTTCTTTCTCAGGAGAGGGACTCCCTTGAACCCCAGGTTTGTCCACAGCATTTGTTCACATCACTTGCGCTATAAAAATCATGCCCAACGTTTACGCGCACCACTTTCGAATATCACCAGCCGCTACTCGTCTTATCACAAATTTTGAGACAAATTAGCACGTCTTTAGGGTTGAGTGTTTCCAACCCGCTGTACTTCTTAAAGGCTTGCAAGAGCCTCTCGTAATAGGCACTGACTCTTGGGTCGTTCAATCTATCTTAACCCAATCGATGTTTTGAAGGGCTATTTTGGACTGCAATCATGTGATCACTTGATCATACTTCTTCGTAACCAAGGGTGAAAGAGTATGAGTTATAGGATCTCTCTGTGGCTCAGCAGCAGGCCATTCAATGGCAATTTTGCATGCAGACCATAGGTCACTAGGAATCATAATTTCATATAGAGTATTTAAGTCAATCCACATCATTTGCGAGATCTTGACAAAACAATCAACTTGTTTGTACCATTCAGCAGGGTTCTCTCTAAACCTGGGGAAATCATTTGTAAATGCAACTAGGTCACCCCTACTCCAAGGGACATGCTCCTCCTGTAGTGGATATGCATCAACTCCCAGCGTTACCCCTCCTGGAGGTGGTGTTTCTCCTTTTACCTTTCTGAGACTGTGCTAATTGGTCCTCTCACTGAAGTTTCCCACATCCGTAAGCATGTACTAGTGCTAGGTATAGACCCTATAATACTGGAACCAATGCGTACTCCCTGCAGGATCGGCAGTAGCTGCTAAAGGGGTACTAAACTCCAAAACACTAAAAATGATGGATCTTTCCCATTCGTGATTTCTATTCTCTCCAATCCAGTACCTTGAATCGTACGCGCTGACCCCGGCTAAGGCTTTCCACTGAGCTCAGGTCATACACAGGAACAATAGGACCTATAGTGACCAGTACGGTAAGAGCTTCCAGTAACTGTGAAGCAGCATTGACTCCGTTCTATTCTATACCCCTTAAGGTGGACACTTCTGTCCCCCCTATTCCTGCTATCCTTCCCACAACTCCTGTACAAGAACCTACTTGAGCTAGTGCGCTTCCTATGATTTCTGTACTTCCCGGATGTAGCTCCCGTCACCTGACTGTGGATAATAAGGTGGAGGACACTCAAAAACCCATCCAACAAACTGTCATCAGTGTCACTACCGTTGCGTCCATTTAACCCTTCTATTCCTGTTCTGAGAATCTCCCTCTCCTACCAGCACTGGTTATAACCTTACCCCTTCTATGGTTCACACACTCTATTTCGTTCTGATATGACCTCACAGTTTTCTTCATTCTCTCTTTTTATCACTCCCTGTGTTTAGCATGTGCTGCACGCAACAGGCATCCAATGCTACAAACTGGGTTGGTCTAGGCAAAGGTCACAGTGCAAACATTAACCCTCTTAACTGGTGCAATACATCCAACGAAAATTAACCAAAACATGTAAATTACAATTCACTCTCTTTTTCAGTGATTTTATGCCAATTTTGGAGCCAAATTATAAGTATGGAGCCCTACTTTTGTCGCCATATAATGTGCTAGAGTATTCTCGGGTAGCACCTCTTCGCCCACTCAATTAACAACCCCCTTGATCACCCCTCAAAACATCCTGCAACACTCTAAAACAATATAATGAAAGCAAAAAACTCCTTCTCCTGAGTTTGGCAGTTGATAAATAGTTCTAAATGCCCAAGAGTTTGTTCCTTATGATGTACATGTAGACTTGTGTATTTATGCCCACTGCCATTTTTTATAAAAAAAATTGGAGTTTTTATTTGAGCTGGCCAACAGCAAAGACGAATGTGCATAAAATTGAAATTGTTTTGTAATAATGTGTCATTATTATTTTTTAATTATTTTTAAATAAATGTATGAAACTTTTAATCTTTGTGTTTGCAATATTTTCACGCTAATTTTTGGTCTGATACATATTAAGGTGTACATTTGGTAACCCACGCAACAATCTAGTCCCCCCCCCCATTGATGTAAATGCCCTCTTGGGCATTTAGCACTATTTATCAACTGCCAAACTCAGGAGAAGGAGTTTTTTGCTTTCATTATATTGTTGACCCAATCCTTTTCCTGTCAAAAGGGTAGCTCCCTCTCTAACATTGACACTCTAAAACAAGGCATGATTGAATTGCAATTTGTTCAGAATATTACAACGGACAGGTTCTTCAACTACAACTTCCCAATGAAAGCCAACCGATCCCGGGACGTTACACCAACCGACCTATCACAGCATGGCACACTCTGATGTCACCTTCACTCTTCACAGCTGCTTCCTTTGCAATTTCTCTGTACATGTTCACTCACACAATCATCTTAAGTTTCGTATTTGTCTGCAATGTAAAAGATCGATAGAATTCAATCATCCAAAAGAACATTTGCACACGGTGACTCGCAACCTGCGCCGGTCATCTGAATCAGTGTAGCTCAGCTCTGTGCACAAGGTCCACTAAACAATTCTCACACATCCCATTCACACAGTCTCTATCTTAGGTGGAGCTGCCAATGACATCTCACAATGACTCCTCACTTCTTCGATCAGACAATCACAATCACTCTTGGTGTCTTCTGCACCCTTAAATATCTCAGGATCCTAGGCCACTTCGGGACCTGAAATTCAAATCTCAATCATTGGACCAGGTCAGGCCTGAAACCACATTCACTCAACTCTCACTCCAACTCTGCAAGACATCACACAATCAAATAATTCCAGCAATCTAACACACAACATACACCCTAATATTACACACTCTTTCGTTCACCATTGATCTTACTGCACCATTAAACTCCGTCAGTGTCCGCCAGATTCCATCGCCTTCCGTTCTCGTCATTTGTTTTTTTTTTGGGACTATGGGGTGATAGGTTTCACCTTTCTAGACTTGTTCTGGATTCTTCCCTCGCCTCATGTGCTAATCATCCTACCCTGCTACCAACTGATAAGGTTCTGGACCTTTTCTAGAGTCACAATCCAATGTTTTTTTTAGCAGCATGAAAGCGTAGAGGAGAGAAAATGTGTTATTATTGAGAAATCCTTTGGCACCTAATAACCCAAAACAACTCCATAAAGTTAGTTAATTTAATATAGTGCCAAAGACAACTGATCATAAAGACACCACAAAATGAGCGTATAGAAATACATCAGAATCAGCATAAAGCCAAATCAGCATATCCAATTGAGGCGATGTAGCATAAACAAGAAAATTAGATAAAAAAATTAAATGCAGAGGACCAACAAGCATGAGTCCAAATTTCCCTGCATCAAGGGTTGGTGAGTAGAAAGCATTTATCTATCCCTACTCTAACACTAAGTGACATCCCTTCAGCATCTTCATAAAGGAAAGTTAAAAGATGTTAGAATGTGGAGTCTTCCTAAGAAGTCTCTCCACAATTAATGGGTCATATATCATAAAGCTACTGAGACAGAGCTTGCTCTAAGATGCCCTCTCTCAGAAGACAGAAAAGAAGTGGGCACTTTCCTGACATTCAACATCCCAATATCTCAGGTATGCTTCCCACTGGTTTTTGCAGGTCATGCCATCTGCTTTTTCCCCACACTCTTTTCCCTTAACCCTCAACCAAACGTAGCTGTGAGTGGCGTATATCAATCACCACTGTGGTAATATTGTTTGGGCGGCATCATCATTGGGTTTCACACCTAAGTACTAGTTTCCCTAGGTGAGTACTGCCTTCTCTCAAGGGAAAGTACTAGTGGGATGAGTCTAATAATATCTAAAATTACCTCCGATATCTTCAAAAAAGTCCTTTGATATGAGGGGAAGAAACTAGGGTAATATTAAAAGGAAGGTGATGTTCTAGGAAGGTTAAATTAACCATAACATCCTTCCGGAGTAGTCATTGAGATATCAATTGGAAATAGTCAACAAGTTTCGGCTTTTCAAGCCCTACTGGGTCTATGCCTTCGTCAGGACTTTGCGCTGGTTATACAAGTCCCATTATTACTTCTAGACCATTGTTCTTGGTTTCCTTTTGGTTGGCAGGTAAGCCTTTTACTCACTTGTCCATGATCCGTAGTATATGCGCCTGACCAAATACCCTGGCTTCTTTTAGTCAATAACTTTTCAGGGAAGAAAAAAAATGTTTTTTATGTTTATACAGGGATGCCTTTCTAGAGCATTCTAACCTTTTATCACATTAATGTAACAGGCCCAATATGAATATTCGATGAATTCAAATTCAAATTAAAAATTAATTTATTCGGTTTCCGTTTTAAGAAAAACCATAAAAGTTCATATTTAAAAACCACATACATTGATATATATGTATACAGATTGTTGGACTTGGCCCTTATGGCAGGTTCACCCCTAGACTTTTTGCTTTTAATGGTGACCTGGTGATGGTGATTTTTGGGTTGTGCGCACTTTCACTGTGTCCCAGTGGAAAGTGCGTGCACACTTTGAGTGCGTGGAGTAAGATAGGCCTGCCCTCCCATAGGAATGCATGGGGAATGGATGTGTCCCTGGTAGTTCCTGATGCGTGGGGTGTACAGGCTCGAGTCTGGTATGTGTGGACTCGTGTGATTGAATGCTGCAAAATGGTGTATGCGGCATGTATGTGTCTAGTGGGGAAGTGCCACTTCTAGACATGGCTATGTGTGTGCTGTGAAGGTGCTGGCGTGTGATTGGCTGGAGCTGGCTGGCATGCCAGGCTCCAGAAAGTCTGGATGGGTCTGCCCGGTGGTGAGTGGGAGATTAGCATGCTGATGGCATACCTGTGTCCTGAATGAGGCTGGGTTTTCCCCTGACAATGCTGGCTCCGCCCCCCTGTGGTGCGTCTAACAACCCTAGCCCTGCCAGTGAATAGAGAGGGTGGTTGAGCCCATCAACAGTGCTCACAGACCAGCTGCGACTGGTTCTGCCCCCACCCTGCACCTACAGACAAAGGATTTACTGTATAAAAATGGGGCTGTGTCTCCACAGAAGTTGTTCTACTTTTGGATCCTGCCAGAGGGGGTTGCTGCTGTTGCTGGGGCCAGGAGGACCGCCACTTGGACTGTCTCCCTGCCTGGAGACCCAGTGAGCTGGCTCTGGGCCCAGCCTTGCCCCCCTGCCTGCCTCCAGACCCTGCTGGAGCTTTGTCCTTGCCCCCAGCGCTTGGGAGCGCTGTACTTTGACCCCCTGGCGCCTGGGAGCGCTTTTATTGCCTTTATAGCGCTTGAGAGCGCTTTACTTTCGCCCCTAGCGCTGGAAGCGCTTTATTTTGACTGTATAGCGCTTGAGAGCGCTTGATTTTACTTATAGCGCGCGGCAGCGCTTTCGTTTTCCTTTCGCGGCTGCCCACGCCGCTTCCTGCCGATTCTCGAGTCCCCTGGCAGCTGCCCACCCTACCAGGGACCTGGCGCTGTGCTTTTGGCCGTGATCGAGTGCCCACCTCGATTGGATTATTTATTTAAGAGCCGGTGCCTTACCCGGCATTGCCCCGTGATCACCGCCGCGGCACTGGGATCGAGAGAGTGCAGCTGCTGACGTCACCCGGGAGCTGCGCTGCCATTGGTTTAGGCAGCGGGAGGCTCACCGGGCGACTAGCGCTGTGATTGGCCGCCTGCCTGAGAGGCAGGAAGTACCCGAGGAGCCAGCGTCATCGTTCTGCCCCCCCCCCCATCTCCCAGGAGCAAGGGAGAGCCCCGGGAGAAGAAGCGGAGCCGCCGTCAGACCCGGTGAGTGGGGCCCTAGTGAGCGGGGGAAGGGAGGAGGGCGTCGGGGCACATTGCCGGTGCCCGCCCCTCCCCTCCAGTGCGAGAGCCTTCGGCCTGAGAGGCCCGTGGGGCCCCCTTTGTTGCAGAGTCCCCCGAGGAGGGACTCCACCGCCAGTGCCGCCATTGGTTGCCGAGCCGCAGAGGCTCGAGGCGACACACCTGTATTCGAGCCCCGAGGCTCCCGCCCACATTTGTTCACGAGTCCCGAGAGACTCGAGGGTGGCATAATTATTCCCAGGTCCCCCGCGAGGGACTCCAACGTGCCAGTACTTGTTCTTTGAGACCCGAGAGGCTCTCCAGTTGTTCCTGGGTCCCCCGTGAGGGACCCCACTGCCCAGTAAGGCGGCCTCCTTGTTTGCGAGCCCAGAGAAGGCTCAGGGGCATTCCTGTGTTCGTGCCCACAAAGCTCCGCGCCCACCTCGGTGACGAGCCCTGAGAGGCTCAGGAGGGCCAGTTCTTGTTCTTGAGCCCACGAGGCTCCAGCATTGCCCTATCATTGTCTGCACCAGTTGCCCAGCACTTTGTGGGCAACTGCCACGTTTAGGCTTGTGTTCTTGGCTGCCTGCGCAGCCTGCCTGACATTGTGGACTCAGGACATTTCAGCCCTTGCAAGGCCAGTTGGCCTAGGGACTGCCACAGGTTGTGGCTAGTGTGATTCTGGCGCATTGGTGATGTATGTGCCAATGTGTTTTTCCTTCCTTACACCTCTGAATGTGTTGATGCATCATGTGTTTTGCTCTTTCCCTTTGCTATGTGTTGATGCTTAGGTGATTGCTTTTCCTTCCATAGGTCCTGATCCTAAGGTCCTAGTTCCCTGCGTGATTTTCCTAGAGTGGTTAGAGTTACGTAGGAGGTATTTACCCTTTACCAGGAAGTCCTGGTTGTGTGCTACATGTGCTATTTTGATGCTAAGGTCATTATATGTTCTAAAGTGATATTCAAAGTGCTAACTTCTAAAAGTGCTGATTCCTGACAGTGGTCCAGGTGGCCCTGTCTTGTACATATCCCCTGTAAATTCTGCCCGTGCCTCTGGCACATTGTAAAGTGTGTGTTTTATCTAATGTATTTTGGTGTAATACAAAGGCTATTTTGTATATAACCTTGTGTGGAGTTTCCTTTGTGGTGGGCCTGGGTGTTTATGCTGGGGTGCGTGCGCAAATACTTAACTCACATCGCCTCCAAGTTTAGCCTTGCTGCTCGCGCCACGTTACCTAGAGGGTGAGCAGGGGTTATCTTGGCGTGTAACTCCCTTGCCCTGACTTAGGAGTGGTGGTCTCTGACTGACTTTGGCGAAAGCCCTGGCCAGCCAGGGATCCCATTTCTAACATTGGCAGCAGCGGAAGGATAAGGATTTGTGTTTGCGTTGTACCACAGTGGCAACTGGCCGCACTACAAAACTCTGCATTTTAGATGACCACATTTTAGGGGATTGTTTTTTTTTTAAGTTCATTATTTTCTTCTCCTGAAGGTATCATTGTGCAATTGTGTCAAGTACATTTGTCCCCCACCCTGCGCCCAGAGTCGGTACCTGTGTCACGTGTGGTCAGGTTGAGGAATCAGGGGTGGTAGAAACTGCCTTACCAGTCCGAGGGGAGGGTTGTGTGTGGATGAGTGGTGTGTGGCACTAGACAAGTGGAGAAGCGTGGCTCAGTGGTTAGAGGCGGCAGACCCGGAAGCTGAGATCAGCCGTGGACCAGGGTTCGATTCCCCGCCTCGGCGGGTCTCGGGCTCAAAAAAATTCCACGGACTCGACAATTCTCGCTCCGGTGCCTACTTGACTCACGGGGTCACACTCTGCGACTCTGGGCAATAGCTTGCTTAATCTCCACTACGGCCCCTCGCGGCGGGATGCCTGGCTTTCACCTTGTGAATACCCTGCCGGGGTATCTCACAGGGGAATACCAGGACGGGTTCCCTAAGCAAGCGCCTTGAGACCCCTGGGTGATTAGTGCGCTATATAAATCGAAATACATTTACATTTACAAGTGAGTGTGAGCTCTCTGGGATAGGGAACTTGCTGAATACCTTTGTAATTTTGGACTCTTGCTTCAGCTCTGACAGTTAAGTTCCCTGTGTTGCACGTGTCTGTGAGCACCCTGCCAAGATGGAGTCTGCTTTTAATGTCTGGGGTCTGTTTATGCATGAACTGAGAGAGTTTTGCGAAGAGAGAGACATTGCAGTGAATGAGTCAGACACCCAGTCCCAATTTAGGGGTAACCTAATCCAATGGCAGAAGGAGGACTGGGAGCGTGAGCACAGTGAGGAGAGGGCCCGGGTCTCACACCATGAGGGTGGTGGGTCAGAGGGGAGCCCTGAAGAGTCTGAGGAGGAGGAAGAAAAATATAGCACAGGGACGCCAGCAGATAGTGATGACCCCATAGATAGGGAGTCCCTTGCTGGGTCCAGCGTAGGAGGCAGCGCCTCATCCCTTTTCCTGTCCCCAGAGGAGTTGGAGGATAGGAGGAGAGAAAGGGAGCACCAGCTGGCTTTAGAGAAGCTCAGGTTAGAGCATGCCCAGGCTATGGCACAGCAGGGCGTTAGAAGGCAACAGCTAGAGACTCAGAGGGTCTTAGCGCAGTAAAGGATAGAGGAGGCTGAGAGGGCCTCCACCAGAGGCAAAGTAGCTCTGGAGGGTAGACTATCCCCTCCGCGCAGTTTTAATTTTCTGGATTCCCCGGGGAAGTTTGAGTCCAGTGGTGGCAGCTATAGAGAGCCCAGTGCAGGAAGTCCCATTCCCAGTTCCCAGAGTCTGGTACCTGTTTCCCCAGGGGAGGAGTTAAGGGTGAAGTTCAGGGACAGTAAGAAACTGTCTCACCAGTCTTGGGAGGAGTTTGAGGAGGAATGTTGTGGAGCACTGTGGGCTTGGGTGCAGGCTCGCACGGACGATGATTTTGACGAATTGTTTGGAATGATTCTCAAAGAGCAGGTGCTCAGTTGTTGTTCACCAGGGTTGCGCCAACACCTGTTGGGGTGTGGATTGTCTGAAGCATGTGAGCTTGCAGAGGAAGCGGACCGCTGGGAGAGGGCCAGAGGTTCTCTAGAGTCATTGGTGAGTGACTCCAAAAGTAGAAGTTCAGGGATCTTCCAGCCCAGCGTGGTGGAAGAGGCTCAGTGTAGCCCAGCTAGGTCCCAGGATAGCGAGGAGGGTGTAGGGGCTTACTGCCTGGCTCAGTGGAGCAGGAGTAAGTGGGTGACCGAGGGTCCCCAGGTGCCCGATGCCCTGCCTCAGGACTTGGATGGTTTCTTTAGGGAACACCAGGTTGGGGACCTAGGCTGTCCTGTTCGTCCATTTGAGGAGGATCTCCTAGTGAGTAGAGGACCTGGAGCGTCTGTAAACAGAGCTCCTGTGGTTCTAGAGTCTGGCAGTACCGCTCCAGTAGGGAGGGTACAGGAGTCCAGAGTGAGGAGTGAATGGGGGATGAGTTCCCCAGTGGAAGAACCAGTGGGTCAGGGACTACCCAGTTGGGCTAGGTTCCCGTGTAGTGACCAGGGTGACACCACTTCTGTTCTGGGGGATCTTCGCGCGCTGTCAGGTGGACAGGGGACGGGAGATCTGCGCCAGACAGACAGTCACACGACACATGGGTCATGTGTCAGCCTCAGGGGGATGGCGTGTGAATCCCCAGAAGTCCTGGAGTGCCAGGCAATTGTTCCACCAAAGGTTTTAGACCAGAGGTTGGGAGGCCAGGTTTAGGATCAGCTTGACCTGAAGGGTAGGACGACTGTAACCAGTGTCCTGACCGGTTCTTCTTCCAGAGGAACTTCTCCAGTTGGGAGAGGGCAGACCTCTGTAAGGGGGTGCAGAGGGTGGGAGAGCCCACCTCTGACCCCGGTGCAACCTGAGTGGATAAGCCCTGGGTTGGAATGGTGTTCTAGGTGTACCCCTCGTCGGAGGTGGAGGAACCCTAGAAGAAGAGGTAGGGGGAGGAGAGCCTTCCCCCGAGACTCCTGGTCCGTCTGAGGTTGTAGGCCCTAGGCTGGAGAACCAGTGGCAGTCTAGTCCTGTCTTGCAGACAGGAAGAGTGGAGAATGGCTCCTATGTGCCAGGGGTTACTACCCCCGCTCTGCGAATAGGCAAGGACCAGTGGCACCTGGGTGGCCCAGGGCCTGGTCCTGGCCGCGGACAGCTTGGGAGTACCAGTGGGGTAGCCCAGTTGGTCCATATAGTGGTTTTAGAAGGAATCCCATGGGTTCACCGTGGCGTAGAACAGGAGGGTGTTCCTGCAGTTGCGGGCCCGCGTCCGTGTTCTATCGCCCCAAGCAGGGAAGTCCATCACGGTGGTGATTGTTCTCCCCTGCATTTTGGCTGGAAGGGGGTTGTGTTGGACTTGGCCCTTATGGCAGGTTCACCCCTAGACTTTTTGCTTTTAATGGTGAACTGGTGATGGTGATTTTTGGGTTGTGCGCACTTTCACTGTGTCCCAGTGGAAAGTGTGTGCGCACTTTGAGTGCGTGGAGTAAGATAGGCCTGCCCTCCCATAGGAATGCATGGGGAATGGATGTGTCCCTGGTACTTCCTGATGCGTGGGGTGTACAGGCTCGAGTCTGGTATGTGTGGACTCGTGTGATTGAATGCTGCAAAATGGTGTATGCGGCATGTTTGTGTTTAGTGGGGAAGTGCCACTTCTAGACATGGCTATGTGTGTGCTGTGAAGGTGCTGGCGTGTGATTGGCTGGAGCTGGCTGGCATGCCAGGCTCCAGGAAGTCTGGATGGGTCTGCCCGGTGGTGAGTGGGAGATTAGCATGCTGATGGCTGGGGAGGAGTGTACCTGTGTCCTGAATGAGGCTGGGTTTTCCCCTGACAATGCTGGCTCAGCCCCCCTGTGGTGCGTCTAATGACCCTACCCCTGCCAGTGAATAGAGAGGGTGGTTGAGCCCATCAACAGTGCTCACAGACCAGCTGCGACTGGTTCTGCCCCCAACCTGCACCTACAGACAAAGGATTTACTGTATAAAAATGGGGCTGTGTCCCCACAGAAGTTGTTCTACTTTTGGATCCTGCCAGAGGGGGCTGCTGCTGTTGCTGGGGCCAGGAGGACCGCCACTTGGACTGTCTCCCTGCCTGGAGACCCAGTGAGCTGGCTCTGGGCCCAGCCTTGCCCCGCTGCCTGCCTCCAGACCCTGCTGGAGCTTTGTCCTTGCCCCCAGCGCTTGGGAGCGCTGTACTTTGACCCCCTAGCGCCTGGGAGCGCTTTATTGCCTTTATAGCGCTTGAGAGCGCTTTACTTTCGCCCCTAGCGCTGGAAGCGCTTTATTTTGACTGTATAGCGCTTGAGAGCGCTTGATTTTACTTATAGCGCGCGGCAGCGCTTTCGTTTTCCTTTCGCGGCTGCCCACGCCGCTTCCTGCCGATTCTCGAGTCCCCTGACAGGTGCCCACCCTACCAGGGACCTGGCGCTGTGCTTTTGGCCGTGATCGAGTGCCCACCTCGATTGGATTATTTATTTAAGAGCCGGTGCCTTACCCGGCATTGCCCCATGATCACCGCCGCGGCACCAGGACCGAGAGAGTGCAGCCATGACGTCACCCGGGAGCCACGCTGCCATTGGTTTAGGCAGCGGGAGGCTCGCGTGGCGACTAGCGCTGTGATTGGCCGCCTGCCTGAGAGGCAGGAAGTACCCGAGGAGCCAGCGTCATCGTTCTGCCCCCCCCCCCGGCTCCCAGGAGCAAGGGAGAGCCCCGGGAGAAGAAGCGGAGCCGCCGTCAGACCCGGTGAGTGGGGCCCTAGTGAGCGGGGGAAGGGAGGAGGGTGTCGGGGCACATTGCCGGTGCCTGCCCCTCCCCTCCAGTGCGAGAGCCTTCGGCCTGAGAGGCCCGTGGGGCCCCCTTTGTTGCAGAGTCCCCCGAGGAGGGACTCCACCGCCAGTGCCGCCATTGGTTGCCGAGCCGCAGAGGCTCGAGGCGACACACCTGTTTTCGAGCCCCGAGGCTCCCGCCCACATTTGTTCACGAGTCCCGAGAGACTCGAGGGTGGCATAATTATTCCCCGGTCCCCCGCGAGGGACTCCAACGTGCCAGTACTTGTTCTTTGAGCCCCGAGAGGCTCTCCAGTTGTTCCTGGGTCCCCCGTGAGGGACCCCACTGCCCAGTAAGGCGGCCTCCTTGTTTGCGAGCCCAGAGAAGGCTCAGGGGCATTCCTGTGTTCGTGCCCACAAAGCTCCGCGCCCACCTCGGTGACGAGCCCTGAGAGGCTCAGGAGGGCCAGTTCTTGTTCTTGAGCCCACGAGGCTCCAGCATTGCCCTATCATTGTCTGCACCAGTTGCCCAGCACTTTGTGGGCAACTGCCACGTTTAGGCTTGTGTTCTTGGCTGCCTGCGCAGCCTGCCTGACATTGTGGACTCAGGACATTTCAGCCCTTGCAAGGCCAGTTGGCCTAGGGACTGCCACAGGTTGTGGCTAGTGTGATTCTGGCGCATTGGTGATGTATGTGCCAATGTGTTTTTCCTTCCTTACACCTCTGAATGTGTTGATGCATCATGTGTTTTGCTCTTTCCCTTTGCTATGTGTTGATGCTTAGGTGATTGCTTTTCCTTCCATAGGTCCTGATCCTAAGGTCCTAGTTCCCTGCGTGATTTTCCTAGAGTGGTTAGAGTTACGTAGGAGGTATTTACCCTTTACCAGGAAGTCCTGGTTGTGTGCTACATGTGCTATTTTGATGCTAAGGTCATTATATGTTCTAAAGTGATATTCAAAGTGCTAACTTCTAAAAGTGCTGATTCCTGACAGTGGTCCAGGTGGCCCTGTCTTGTACATATCCCCTGTAAATTCTGCCCGTGCCTCTGGCACATTGTAAAGTGTGTGTTTTATCTAATGTATTTTGGTGTAATACAAAGGCTATTTTGTATATAACCTTGTGTGGAGTTTCCTTTGTGGTGGGCCTGGGTGTTTATGCTGGGGTGCGTGCGCAAATACTTAACTCACATCGCCTCCAAGTTTAGCCTTGCTGCTCGCGCCACGTTACCTAGAGGGTGAGCAGGGGTTATCTTGGCGTGTAACTCCCTTGCCCTGACTTAGGAGTGGTGGTCTCTGACTGACTTTGGCGAAAGCCCTGGCCAGCCAGGGATCCCATTTCTAACATTGGCAGCAGCGGAAGGATAAGGATTTGTGTTTGCGTTGTACCACAGTGGCAACTGGCCGCACTACAAAACTCTGCATTTTAGATGACCACATTTTAGGGGATTGTTTTTTTTTTAAGTTCATTATTTTCTTCTCCTGAAGGTATCATTGTGCAATTGTGTCAAGTACATTTGTCCCCCACCCTGCGCCCAGAGTCGGTACCTGTGTCACGTGTGGTCAGGTTGAGGAATCAGGGGTGGTAGAAACTGCCTTACCAGTCCGAGGGGAGGGTTGTGTGTGGATGAGTGGTGTGTGGCACTAGACAAGTGGAGAAGCGTGGCTCAGTGGTTAGAGGCGGCAGACCCGGAAGCTGAGATCAGCCGTGGACCAGGGTTCGATTCCCCGCCTCGGCGGGTCTCGGGCTCAAAAAAATTCCACGGACTCGACAATTCTCGCTCCGGTGCCTACTTGACTCACGGGGTCACACTCTGCGACTCTGGGCAATAGCTTGCTTAATCTCCACTACGGCCCCTCGCGGCGGGATGCCTGGCTTTCACCTTGTGAATACCCTGCCGGGGTATCTCACAGGGGAATACCAGGACGGGTTCCCTAAGCAAGCGCCTTGAGACCCCTGGGTGATTAGTGCGCTATATAAATCGAAATACATTTACATTTACAAGTGAGTGTGAGCTCTCTGGGATAGGGAACTTGCTGAATACCTTTGTAATTTTGGACTCTTGCTTCAGCTCTGACAGTTAAGTTCCCTGTGTTGCACGTGTCTGTGAGCACCCTGCCAAGATGGAGTCTGCTTTTAATGTCTGGGGTCTGTTTATGCATGAACTGAGAGAGTTTTGCGAAGAGAGAGACATTGCAGTGAATGAGTCAGACACCCAGTCCCAATTTAGGGGTAACCTAATCCAATGGCAGAAGGAGGACTGGGAGCGTGAGCACAGTGAGGAGAGGGCCCGGGTCTCACACCATGAGGGTGGTGGGTCAGAGGGGAGCCCTGAAGAGTCTGAGGAGGAGGAAGAAAAATATAGCACAGGGACGCCAGCAGATAGTGATGACCCCATAGATAGGGAGTCCCTTGCTGGGTCCAGCGTAGGAGGCAGCGCCTCATCCCTTTTCCTGTCCCCAGAGGAGTTGGAGGATAGGAGGAGAGAAAGGGAGCACCAGCTGGCTTTAGAGAAGCTCAGGTTAGAGCATGCCCAGGCTATGGCACAGCAGGGCGTTAGAAGGCAACAGCTAGAGACTCAGAGGGTCTTAGCGCAGTAAAGGATAGAGGAGGCTGAGAGGGCCTCCACCAGAGGCAAAGTAGCTCTGGAGGGTAGACTATCCCCTCCGCGCAGTTTTAATTTTCTGGATTCCCCGGGGAAGTTTGAGTCCAGTGGTGGCAGCTATAGAGAGCCCAGTGCAGGAAGTCCCATTCCCAGTTCCCAGAGTCTGGTACCTGTTTCCCCAGGGGAGGAGTTAAGGGTGAAGTTCAGGGACAGTAAGAAACTGTCTCACCAGTCTTGGGAGGAGTTTGAGGAGGAATGTTGTGGAGCACTGTGGGCTTGGGTGCAGGCTCGCACGGACGATGATTTTGACGAATTGTTTGGAATGATTCTCAAAGAGCAGGTGCTCAGTTGTTGTTCACCAGGGTTGCGCCAACACCTGTTGGGGTGTGGATTGTCTGAAGCATGTGAGCTTGCAGAGGAAGCGGACCGCTGGGAGAGGGCCAGAGGTTCTCTAGAGTCATTGGTGAGTGACTCCAAAAGTAGAAGTTCAGGGATCTTCCAGCCCAGCGTGGTGGAAGAGGCTCAGTGTAGCCCAGCTAGGTCCCAGGATAGCGAGGAGGGTGTAGGGGCTTACTGCCTGGCTCAGTGGAGCAGGAGTAAGTGGGTGACCGAGGGTCCCCAGGTGCCCGATGCCCTGCCTCAGGACTTGGATGGTTTCTTTAGGGAACACCAGGTTGGGGACCTAGGCTGTCCTGTTCGTCCATTTGAGGAGGATCTCCTAGTGAGTAGAGGACCTGGAGCGTCTGTAAACAGAGCTCCTGTGGTTCTAGAGTCTGGCAGTACCGCTCCAGTAGGGAGGGTACAGGAGTCCAGAGTGAGGAGTGAATGGGGGATGAGTTCCCCAGTGGAAGAACCAGTGGGTCAGGGACTACCCAGTTGGGCTAGGTTCCCGTGTAGTGACCAGGGTGACACCACTTCTGTTCTGGGGGATCTTCGCGCGCTGTCAGGTGGACAGGGGACGGGAGATCTGCGCCAGACAGACAGTCACACGACACATGGGTCATGTGTCAGCCTCAGGGGGATGGCGTGTGAATCCCCAGAAGTCCTGGAGTGCCAGGCAATTGTTCCACCAAAGGTTTTAGACCAGAGGTTGGGAGGCCAGGTTTAGGATCAGCTTGACCTGAAGGGTAGGACGACTGTAACCAGTGTCCTGACCGGTTCTTCTTCCAGAGGAACTTCTCCAGTTGGGAGAGGGCAGACCTCTGTAAGGGGGTGCAGAGGGTGGGAGAGCCCACCTCTGACCCCGGTGCAACCTGAGTGGATAAGCCCTGGGTTGGAATGGTGTTCTAGGTGTACCCCTCGTCGGAGGTGGAGGAACCCTAGAAGAAGAGGTAGGGGGAGGAGAGCCTTCCCCCGAGACTCCTGGTCCGTCTGAGGTTGTAGGCCCTAGGCTGGAGAACCAGTGGCAGTCTAGTCCTGTCTTGCAGACAGGAAGAGTGGAGAATGGCTCCTATGTGCCAGGGGTTACTACCCCCGCTCTGCGAATAGGCAAGGACCAGTGGCACCTGGGTGGCCCAGGGCCTGGTCCTGGCCGCGGACAGCTTGGGAGTACCAGTGGGGTAGCCCAGTTGGTCCATATAGTGGTTTTAGAAGGAATCCCATGGATTCACCGTGGCGTAGAACAGGAGGGTGTTCCTGCAGTTGCGGGCCCGCGTCCGTGTTCTATCGCCCCAAGCAGGGAAGTCCATCACGGTGGTGATTGTTCTCCCCTGCATTTTGGCTGGAAGGGGGTTGTGTTGGACTTGGCCCTTATGGCAGGTTCACCCCTAGACTTTTTGCTTTTAATGGTGAACTGGTGATGGTGATTTTTGGGTTGTGCGCACTTTCACTGTGTCCCAGTGGAAAGTGTGTGCGCACTTTGAGTGCGTGGAGTAAGATAGGCCTGCCCTCCCATAGGAATGCATGGGGAATGGATGTGTCCCTGGTACTTCCTGATGCGTGGGGTGTACAGGCTCGAGTCTGGTATGTGTGGACTCGTGTGATTGAATGCTGCAAAATGGTGTATGCGGCATGTTTGTGTTTAGTGGGGAAGTGCCACTTCTAGACATGGCTATGTGTGTGCTGTGAAGGTGCTGGCGTGTGATTGGCTGGAGCTGGCTGGCATGCCAGGCTCCAGGAAGTCTGGATGGGTCTGCCCGGTGGTGAGTGGGAGATTAGCATGCTGATGGCTGGGGAGGAGTGTACCTGTGTCCTGAATGAGGCTGGGTTTTCCCCTGACAATGCTGGCTCAGCCCCCCTGTGGTGCGTCTAATGACCCTACCCCTGCCAGTGAATAGAGAGGGTGGTTGAGCCCATCAACAGTGCTCACAGACCAGCTGCGACTGGTTCTGCCCCCAACCTGCACCTACAGACAAAGGATTTACTGTATAAAAATGGGGCTGTGTCCCCACAGAAGTTGTTCTACTTTTGGATCCTGCCAGAGGGGGCTGCTGCTGTTGCTGGGGCCAGGAGGACCGCCACTTGGACTGTCTCCCTGCCTGGAGACCCAGTGAGCTGGCTCTGGGCCCAGCCTTGCCCCGCTGCCTGCCTCCAGACCCTGCTGGAGCTTTGTCCTTGCCCCCAGCGCTTGGGAGCGCTGTACTTTGACCCCCTAGCGCCTGGGAGCGCTTTATTGCCTTTATAGCGCTTGAGAGC
The DNA here is from genome assembly GCF_964261635.1 of Lissotriton helveticus. Lineage (NCBI taxonomy): Eukaryota > Metazoa > Chordata > Amphibia > Caudata > Salamandridae > Lissotriton > Lissotriton helveticus. Next base: position 461,752,836 of record NC_136068.1, on the reverse strand, counting down.
GCTTTACTTTCGCCCCTAGCGCTGGAAGCGCTTTATTTTGACTGTATAGCGCTTGAGAGCGCTTGATTTTACTTATAGCGCGCGGCAGCGCTTTCGTTTTCCTTTCGCGGCTGCCCACGCCGCTTCCTGCCGATTCTCGAGTCCCCTGACAGGTGCCCACCCTACCAGGGACCTGGCGCTGTGCTTTTGGCCGTGATCGAGTGCCCACCTCGATTGGATTATTTATTTAAGAGCCGGTGCCTTACCCGGCATTGCCCCATGATCACCGCCGCGGCACCAGGACCGAGAGAGTGCAGCCATGACGTCACCCGGGAGCCACGCTGCCATTGGTTTAGGCAGCGGGAGGCTCGCGTGGCGACTAGCGCTGTGATTGGCCGCCTGCCTGAGAGGCAGGAAGTACCCGAGGAGCCAGCGTCATCGTTCTGCCCCCCCCCCCCCGGCTCCCAGGAGCAAGGGAGAGCCCCGGGAGAAGAAGCGGAGCCGCCGTCAGACCCGGTGAGTGGGGCCCTAGTGAGCGGGGGAAGGGAGGAGGGCGTCGGGGCACATTGCCGGTGCCTGCCCCTCCCCTCCAGTGCGAGAGCCTTCGGCCTGAGAGGCCCGTGGGGCCCCCTTTGTTGCAGAGTCCCCCGAGGAGGGACTCCACCGCCAGTGCCGCCATTGGTTGCCGAGCCGCAGAGGCTCGAGGCGACACACCTGTTTTCGAGCCCCGAGGCTCCCGCCCACATTTGTTCACGAGTCCCGAGAGACTCGAGGGTGGCATAATTATTCCCCGGTCCCCCGCGAGGGACTCCAACGTGCCAGTACTTGTTCTTTGAGCCCCGAGAGGCTCTCCAGTTGTTCCTGGGTCCCCCGTGAGGGACCCCACTGCCCAGTAAGGCGGCCTCCTTGTTTGCGAGCCCAGAGAAGGCTCAGGGGCATTCCTGTGTTCGTGCCCACGAGGCTCCGCGCCCACCTCGGTGACGAGCCCTGAGAGGCTCAGGAGAGCCAGTTCTTGTTCTTGAGCCCACGAGGCTCCAGCATTGCCCTATCATTGTCTGCACCAGTTGCCCAGCACTTTGTGGGCAACTGCCACGTTTAGGCTTGTGTTCTTGGCTGCCTGCGCAGCCTGCCTGACATTGTGGACTCAGGACATTTCAGCCCTTGCAAGGCCAGTTGGCCTAGGGACTGCCACAGGTTGTGGCTAGTGTGATTCTGGCGCATTGGTGATGTATGTGCCAATGTGTTTTTCCTTACTTACACCTCTGAATGTGTTGATGCATCATGTGTTTTGCTCTTTCCCTTTGCTATGTGTTGATGCTTAGGTGATTGCTTTTCCTTCCATAGGTCCTGATCCTAAGGTCCTAGTTCCCTGCGTGATTTTCCTAGAGTGGTTAGGGTTACGTAGGAGGTATTTACCCTTTACCAGAAAGTCCTGGTTGTGTGCTACATGTGCTATTTTGATGCTAAGGTCATTATATGTTCTAAAGTGATATTCAAAGTGCTAACTTCTAAAAGTGCTGATTCCTGACAGTGGTCCAGGTGGCCCTGTCTTGTACATATCCCCTGTAAATTCTGCCCGTGCCTCTGGCACCTTGTAAAGTGTGTGTTTTATCTAATGTATTTTGGTGTAATACAAAGGCTATTTTTTATAAAACCTTGTGTGGAGTTTCCTTTGTGGTGGGCCTGGGTGTTGTTGCTGGGGTGCGTGCGCAAATACTTAACTCACATCGCCTCCAAGTTTAGCTTTGCTGCTCGCGCCACGTTACCTAGAGGGTGAGCAGGGGTTATCTTGGCGTGTAACTCCCTTGCCCTGACTTAGGAGTGGTGGACTCTGACTGACTTTGGCGAAAGCCCTGGTCAGCCAGGGATCCCATTTCTAACACAGATTTAAAAGACAAGCATACCATCATAAAATATCTTAATATACAAAGATAATATTAAAACCATTTATATGGTCATTTGGGTACAAATCAGGAACGTAGTATAGCCTAATGTATATACAATAGAATTCCAATAATAAGTTAGTCCTATGTGTAATACAGAACTTCAGAAATGTAACAATGCTTGTCGCCAGGCATTCTGTCTCCATGAGTTGCAGCACGATAAGAACAGGACGACATTGGCATAAGCCTAAAATGTTTAAAATTGGAATTATCCAGTGCTTTCTGGGTTCTTCATAAAATTTACAAAAAAGGACCACGTAGATTAACGATTGAGTTGATACTTCATCGCAGGGGCAAGGAATTAAGAACTTCGACCAATCATTGATACTAGGGGAAAGGTTACCAAGAGGTGAAAAATATTCATCCTAAAACGAGTCGACAGAAACCTTTCGTAGCCACTCAAATTACAAATTAAATAAGGCTTTATGGCCATGGTAGATTGAATAAGCAATGAATGTTGATCTGAGCTTTTTTTAACCTCAGTAGCCAGACGCAGTTCTTCCAGATGAGTCAAACATAACTTTTTCAGCCCATTTCTCGATATCTCTACAATAAGTGGGGGGTCATGGTAATAACTTTCTAGACCCAAGTCATACAGAAACCTTATGACATGAAAGCCAACCAATCCTATATGAGTTTTCAAGTGAGAGACAGTCGTTTAGTAAGGCTTGATTAAAAGCTGTCTTTGTAGAGGACCAAAGGCGATGTCACAGTAGAATCGGTTGCATTTTTACAATAATGGTGATAAATGGCAAACCTAGTTCTAGGTGGCAGCTAAAGGTCGAGGTGCCTCGCGTAACAGCGAGGAGAAACCTCAAGAAACTGTTCTCCACTTTTTGGAGGGCTTACACCTGACCATAACCCCACACTCCTGCTCCATAAATGGCTGTACTAATGCATTTTGCCTGGTAAATTTGAATTATCTTCGCCGGTGGTCTTTTGCCAAGCTTCTGCGCGAAACTTACTAATGCAGAAGTGGACCTTGTAAATAGCAGCTTTCTAGCCTCAATTGCTTTCCTCCATGTGCACTTATCGTCTATTAAAATTCCTAAATAGGGATAGGTGTCAGTGTTCTCCACCTTGGTATTGTTGATGAAGATATCTCTCAATTTCTTATGCCTTGGCCCTGAGTTCATTATTTAGGTTTTTTAAATGTTAATTTTTAGATCTAGATTGGACATATAGGTATTATACCTGTTGAGTGAACGTTGGAGTTTCAGGGGGGTATGTGCAATGATTACAGCGTCATCCGCATAGAGTAGAGTGGGTATCGGGCGTTTATGTAGGGGTAGGTCCTGGCACCCTTCCAACATGGCTTGTTCTAGGCCATTAGTATAGAGTGTAAAAAGGAAGGGCGCCAGGACGCAGCCCTGCCTAACACCCCTCTCAACCCTAAATAGCACCGTCAATTCCCCTCCCACTCCAAATATCACCCTAGCCGTGGCATTTGAATACAATTCACGCAGGAAATTAACCAAGGAAAGCTCAACTCCCATCTCTATTAAAATGCCCCACAAATTCGAATTGCTTACGCAGTCGAAGGCTGAAGTTAAATCTACATAAGCCATATACACATTTCCACCCTTTACGTTGACATACTTACCCATTAAAAGAGTCAAATTGAGGACTTGCTCAGTGGTACCCATACCCTCCCTGAACCCGTATTGGAGGTCTGACAATATTTTGTTATCGTCAGCCCATTGTTGTAGGCGCTCAAGAATAAGACGGCCCAGAACTTTGCCCAAAGAATCAAATAGTGATATGGGACGATAACAAGATGGGCTTTGACGGTCTCCTTTTTTAAATACCGGGACCAGGATTGAGTCTGACCACGATTCCACCAGCCCCACTGTGCAAGTGGCTTCCGATACCATGACCAATATTGGCGTCCAGAGATCTATATTATGTTTAAAGAGGTCTACCAGGACCCCGTCAGGGCCTAGCACCTCTCCCCCTTTACTTGCCTTTAGGGCAAGTTCCACTTCTAACTGGGTAAAGTCAAGTACGATAGGGAAGAGTGAGGGCTTTTGATGGTGGCTCAACACCTCCACATCATTGAGATCAGTCGCTTCCTTGGCAGTTAATCCGAATATCTGTGAAAAATTATCCACCCAGAATATTCGATGAGGTAATCACACTGTGTATCTAATTAATTCCCATCTTTTTCATACAACGCAACTCTTTATTTTAAGAAACATGGGTGAACTGCAATCAATTATCTATGCAGTATTCGTAATCTTGAAAGGGATACAATACTAAAAAGGAACTAAAGGTTGTGCGAATAAAACATAAATTAAGAAGAAAGTGGCCAGAAGGTAATCTACCTTGTGGTTTAAAGGTGCATTGCCTCATAGGAATCAGGTGCAGTGGGTTGCTCCTTCTATTAGCCACCTGGATCAACCAACCAACAGTGAAAATGGTGTACTGGGAAATGTTATTAGAAATGCTGTTGGTATTGTCTCTGGTTCAAAGTCATAGACATTATGTACTTTTGGATGCTTCTGTTACTAGCAATACATAACAAAGTATGGGCTTTCGAGGGTTCTTACCAAAATGGGTTGGAGGTTATGTAAATTCTTATTTGTTTTATTTTTTTATTATTCTCGCAGCATATAGACAAAGGACCTAGTGTTTCTCTGTGTTAATAACATAGCAGGACATCAATTAAGTATTCCATGACTGTGGGGGAAAGAAGATATTAGTGTTAATCTTTTGGAATCTAAAATGACCTTTACTACACACTCGTACAGGGAAAAAAATCCCTCGCAAAAGTAACAAGCATTGGCATAGCCAACAGGTCTCGCATTTGGGACCTTATAAGTGTTTAGCCATGCAACAGTTGGTGTTGTTGCACCAAGGATATTGTGCTGCATAACTAAATACTTATACGGTCCAAAAAGCGAGACCTATTGGCTATGCCAATGCTTGTTTTAAATGATTCTTAAGCTCTTTGCACACCGAGCTGTGAGCTGCCCTGGCCCTCCTAACCTCTTCTTGACAACAAGGTTTTTTTATGGAGAGCTGCTAATAGCTCTTTATGCGCTTGCTAACACTTCTTGTCAAACCACTTGCCTGGGGGTGGGAGAGGAGGCACTTCAGCCCAACACTTGACAGATCCACAAATGCTAGAAAAGGACATCAAGGCGATACAAAAGGGGATGATGGACGGAGCGTTTGAGCAAATCAAACACTCACCCCCAGTCAACTGATCTGGGTTTAATCCATCACCATTCTTTAGCCCACTCAGCCACCCCATTTCAGACATGGCTATATGCAAATCAGTCTGACCCTGTGCCTCATGGGAACAGAACAGCCCGAACTGCCAAGCCATGCCTTCCATGGACCGGAAACAAGCTTCCTAGGACCAGTTTCTGGCATTACAGCCGTCTTCAGCCAGGCTTGGTTGAATCCAGTGGCAAAATGAGCAAGGGACTCACGTCTGAGCATACCCTGCCAACTGATGGCGAACAAAGCGGTACAAAAGGGGGTGGTGATGGACGGAGCATCTGAACCAATCAAACACTCACACCCAGTCAACAGATCTGGGTTGAATCCTTCACCGTTCTTTAGCCCACTCTGCCACCCCAGTTCAGACATGGCCATATGCAAATCAGTCTGACCCTGTGCCTCATGGGAACAGTCCAGCCCGAACTGCAAAGCCATGCCTTCCCTGGACCGGAAACAAGCTTCCTAGGACCAGTTTCTGGCATTACAGCCGTCTTCAGCCAGGCTTGGCTGAATCCAGTGGCAAAGTGAGCAAGGGACTCATATCTGAGCATACCCTGCCAACTTATGGTGAACAAAGCGGTACAAAAGGGGGTGGTGATGGACGGAGCATCTGAACCAATCAAACACTCACACCCAGTCAACAGATCTGATTTGAATCCATCACCGTTCTTTAGCCCACTCTGCCACCCCAGTTCAGACATGGCCATATGCAAATCAGTGTGACCCTGTGCCACTATAGGCAGAGGCACCATCACTTAGACATATCAAAAAATCAGACAGACAAGAAGTGACGCTGGTGAATTGATCTAAGCCCTGTCAATCAATTTCAGTTTCTCTGTTGCTTTGTTTAACCAACTTTGTTTCTCAACCATCAGCCTAAGATTCTAGGCAGCGGCTGCGAGGCTTAGAGGCAGAGCCAAAACAAACATAACCTCACATTTTGTCAAGTGGTGTGGTTAGATAGGGTCTCAGATGGGGGTGCGACAGCTTATAGTTCTCAAATGCAGGAAAAGGAGGCCTCACAGATTAATTGAATCTTCATACTCAAACTAACTTGAAACAAGTATAGGAGGTAAGTAGCACTAGTAATTTGCACATAACTGGTTAGCCAAATAATCTATGAAGATTAATCAAAGGTCAAACAATACTCCTCTCTGAGCAAAAATAGCTGATTTGGGTTGGAAAGACAGCTCTTTGAATGCTAGTTGACAATTCAGAGCCTTCAGTGACAATTCTGCACTGGCTGCCATTTAAAAGGCGAATTGAATTTAAGTCTCTTTGTATTGCCTTTAAAGCGCTACATGGGCTTGGTCGCGATTATTTTACACAAAGATTCAGGTGGTATGTGCCAGAAAGGCTGCTTTGCTCGGCCACATCTTTTAATCTTGTGATCCCAAGAGCAAAGAAAACTCTGGTGATTTTGTACATGCTCAAATTAGAGGTAAATCCACATTTACCCAAAAAACAGAGAATTAAAGAATTCAGTTGTTCAGTACTTTGAGGTTTATTTAATTTAGTTGTTCAGTACTTTGAAGTTTATTTTTGTCTTGAAAATGGACGTGTTACTTTATAACATATTGAATTATACTTGGGTGTTTCATTGGGTTATATATACGTGGCAAATTTGGGGAAATTTGAACAACTATTTTACTCTTTATTTCTGACGGAGGGTCTGTGTTAAAACTGCTGTGTTAATCATGTCATCCCTAAAAAATATGTTGTAATCTTTTAAATTCTTGACCAACATTCTCTGCAATTCACATGTCCAATTAGGAAAGTGATTGGAATGTAGAGGTTTTTAACTGCCTAGTTATAGAGCAAACAAACATTCAATTACCCGTGGAAAGAGCATGTAACCTTAACTAATACTGGTACTAGACCACCAGAGGGTGTAAGGGGCGAGGGAGGGAGTTAGAGAGCTGGGAGATATGTGGGGACGGTGTAGAAAAAGAGGAAGAACACGGGGAGAGGCATGAGTGGCAGAATAAGAGAAAGGTGGAAATGAGGTTTGAGGGACAGAGAAAGAGGCAGAAAGAGAAAACAAAGCAACTCGCTTAGCTATGCCAGAGAATACCTGATAATGCATTTGTTAACATGGGCCCGCTATGCAAAGCATACATACACAGTCCGTGCTCTCCAGTGTAGATCTGAATTGTTAATCAAGGACAACAAAGGAGACCACGATTCCCACTAATCAACTCTACAGCCTTCTTAATAACGCGTTTAAGCGTGCATCTAACTGGGTTTATCTAGCTAGCATATGCTGGAGAAGCGTCTACAAACTCATTATGTTAATGGTGGAGTTCTTTTTAGCGGTAGGTATTTTTTTTATTTAGAACAAATGACTTTGAAAAGTGTGGACGTATTTCTAATAGATGAAGGCATTTACAATAATTGTACATGCAACCTTAGACAAAAAAAAACAATTATTAAGAATAGGTATGTGTGTTCCTTAGGCTACACTGAAATGAACCATGACATATTCTGTCTTTGGGATGGGAGCGCAGGGGCGGAGGTAGTAGGGAAGAGAAGTGGGGGTTGAAAAACATTATAAAGCATACAGTATCAATAAACTTTATTCGGTTAAAAAACAATTAACCATAAAAGTAGCAAACATAAAACAAAATACAATGATTACAGTAAATTCTTCTCATGATCGATAATACAGTGAGGTAGATCAATAAGGAATCTATGATATTTCAATTTGTTTTCTAAATTTAAAAACACTTTTTAAATAATTTAAAATCACAGTAACAGTTAAAATCGTGTCCATTTTCTGTACTTCTAAAAAAGCTGGGCGACATCTGGTTAAATTCATATTTTTTAAAAAAGGGACAATAGTTTTCCTACGTATAGCAGTATAAAATTTGCAGAAAAAAAGGATATGAATATCAGATTGTTGTGATGTACCATCACACAGGCAAGTGGGCAAAATATGAGTCCATGAGTTCATGCATGGAAAAGACACTAACCTAAAAAATATACAAAATCTAAAACGAGTTAAAAGAAAGCGATCATAGTTAGTCATGGGCAGGGATAAATATGGCTGTACAGTATTAGTCTCACAGAGGGTAGGAAGGTGAGAGTGTACTGTAGATTTCAAAATTTCCACTCTCTTCCTCTTACTCATCAGGTGGTCCAGGCAGATAGTTTTTAATAACTTCCTAGGAATAGTGTCCATTGAGATTGGATCCAAGAAATATGAGTGTAGACCAATCTCGGTCAAGAAATGATTTACGTAACTCAACCATTCCATTCTGTCCGCATGGTCCAAACTGAGGGTGTCACGTAGCAGAGCCCGATTCATAACGCATTCATTAGTAGTCCATACCCTATGCCACAATAGGATAGGTTGAATTCTGATAATGTCCGTTATGTAAGGTTGGCCAAGTTCAGCGTGACAATTAAATGTGGCTGCACACTGTGGGACTGCTAGAACTCCCCTCAGAAATTTGTTCTCTACCAGCTGGATTTGATCAACATTTGCATATCCCCACAGACCAGAGCCATACATAGCCACAGACAAGCATGTAGCTTTATAGATGGTTAACATTTCTTTTATCGGCTTCCTGCCCAATTTCCTAACAAAATTCTGTAAGGCCATGATCGTTTTCATAAATAAAAGAGTTCTAGCCTTAATAGCGCTTGTCCAGGAGCCTGACTCATGGAATAAAATGCCCAAATAAGAAAAGGTTGGGGTGTTATCCAGCGGGACATTGTTTAAAACAATACGCTTCATTGATTTACCTGGTTTTAGGCCGCAATTCATTGAAAAAGTCTTACTACAATTAACTAGTAGATCCAGGTTCAACATAAATTTCTCAAAGCTAACTACTAGTTTTTGTAGAGCACAAGGAGTGCGTGCCATGAGTACTGCGTCATCCGCATACATGAGCGCAGGGATTTCCCTCCTCCCCACCCTGGGCATATCCCTACACTCCTGCAGCAGGTGACGCTCGAGCCCATTGATATAAAGAAGAAATAAAAAAGGTGCCAGTACGCAACCTTGCCGCACTCCGCGACCTATGTTAAATTGTCTGGAGCATTCTCCCCCCCTGCCGTAACGAACAGAGGCTGTAGCTCCACTGTAAAGTTCCCTCAAAAAACAGATAATATTATTATCCACTCCCAAACCTTTCATTATATTCCACAATTTAGAGTGTGATACACAATCGAACGCTGAAGAGAGATCGACAAAAGTAAAATACAAGCGCTCGGATTTTATCCTTATGTATTTATGCTGCAAGAGCATTAGGTTTAACCCTTGCTCAATTGTACCAATCCCTTTTTGGAAACCAAATTGCAAATCACTAATAATATCATTTTCCTCTGCCCAGCTTTGAAGTCTTGCCAATACAACACGTCCTAAAATTTTTACTGAAGAATCAAGAAGGGAGATTGGTCTGTAACAGGCACAGCTGTTCCTATCCCCCTTCTTGTAGATCGGGACGATGACTGAGGTGAACCAGGATTCTTTCAGGCCCGATGAGAGAGCTGCATTAAAAAGTTGTACCAACATTGGCCCCCAAATTTCAATATTAGCTTTAAATAGATCTGCCGGAATCCCATCAGGTCCGGCAGCCTTACCGCATTTAGTTGATCCCAAGGCTAAGAGCACTTCATCAATTGTCGTAACCAGATTATAACTCTGTTGTACATCCAGGCTGGAGGTAATACCCCCAACATGGATGTCTTCCTGTGCCTTATAAAGATTAGAAAAATGGTCTACCCATTTATCCTCATCTATTGCAATCTCAATTCGCGCCGTGTGGGTTTCATAGGGGAAAGGAGTATTAACTGCTTTCCAAAATGCAGCGGAATCTTTGGATTGCGAGGCCTCACAAAGGGAATCTAATGCCTCCTTGTTTAATGCGGTTTTCCTCGCTTTCAGGGCCTGAGTATATGTATTCCTACACTCTCTTATTTCATTTTTATCCTTAGGGCATCTGTGTACAGCCTGTTTTAAATTTTTCAAAGCTCTTGTACATACAGTATTAAACCAGCTCTTAGGCCCCTTGCCTCTGCGTTTTGCCTCCACCCTTAGGCTACTTTTTATATTTGCAGCTATTGTTCCAAAGTGCTCAATAATTTGATCTTTAGTGGAGTTATCACTTAGGCAAATCCTGAAACTATTTGCGCACACCTCCCAGAGTTTCTCAAAAAAGGTTGTGGGGGTTACTTTACTCCATTTAAGTGTGTACCCATTTTGTCTCCCAAGGACAACATCAACCGCTGTCTCTACTAGAGGCGCGGCCGTCGATGGGTCTGGGAACAAATCTACTACCTTAAGAGATTGTGGAAGGTGGTCACTTATGGGTAATTGGATATTCGTCACCCCCAGGAGTCTATGATGGAGGTTACTGGAAGTGATAATAAAATCAATAGTTGTCGATGAGCCTCTGCCAACAAAAGTCGGAACAAAGGGTGTAGGTTCTGGGGCAGATTCATTGGCAAACCCCAAGTCAAACATGAATAATAATTCATTTAGTAAGTCACCCATCAGGGTATGATCAAAGTGCGTCAAGTACATGTCTCTCTCAGTCATTAGGCCACATAGGCCCTGGTTCCTTTTAGTACATAATGAACAATTAAAATCCCCCCCCCATATAATTATCAGGTCCCTTTCATTTCTGTCTACCTCTAACTGAATTTCATCTTTAAGCTGCTTCATTACAACCAGGATATCATCTCTTGGGACATTGTTATAAAAATTAATAATTAGCACCACAGCTCCTTTATAATTCCGTAAGGTTATAATTTGGAAATAACAAGAACTCAAATGGCAGTGAGCTTGTTTAATTTTAAGTTGATTTGAAACAAGCGTTGTCAACCCACCCTTAGCTCTTCCAAAATGACCTCCAACAGCTGGTGTAAAAAAGGTTCTATAGCCACTTACATGGATTGATTCCTGTATCCAGGTTTCTTGCAAAGCCACTATATCCTGACCATTTATTACTGACTCCCATGCCGACAAGCATACAACTACGGCACTAACTCTAGAGCTGACAGTCTTTGTATTTGGTTAGCTGTCACATTTTAGTGACACAAAGTGCCTATGTTAATCATTTCCCCACAAGTAACAAGCAACAGAGCGGGAGCCACTGTGCGGGAGGCTGCAGTAACTCGCGAGGAAGACAGGGTCAGAAGAAGCGCACATGTCAAAAACAAACAGTACCAGCGGCAATTAAAAACAAGACGGATTTCCCTGCCTTTGGATCCTCGAGATGACCGCCACTTTAATAGCTCCCGTCTTCATGTGCTGCAGACTGCAGCTGACAAGTACGTCGCATAAATGGCAACAGAGGATTTAAAAATCCAATCTTGTTTAGCTGGCTAGACAGACAATGAAGCATATCCTGTGTTGCCAAATACGGCAAAAAAATAATAGCGCTAAGGCCTTTGGGTGGTGGATAATAAGTACGGCCTACAAAGGCGTTTTCTCCAGCTGGCACAGCAAACACTAGGCTCGGAGGCGAGGGGGAGGTTTTGACAAGCTGACTCCTGGCCACGTCACCACGCTTGAGCGCTGCTTCTGGCGACTCATGAGGCAGACTCTCCAGTTGCCATGAGAGCTAGCAGCCAATACCCTCTCAGCAAAAAACAAAAAAAAAAGCACTGGCCGCGCAGCAGTAGAGCTGCGCGGTAGTGAAAGTGGCAACAGAGGGAGGGGGCATCGGCAATTCCCTTTCGGGAGCGTGCGACCATATGGCACCACCATATGGCGCGCGCGCTCCCAAAAGGAAATCGCCAAGATGTGCACGTGTTGCATTGCAAGCAATGCAACACGTGCACGTTTTTGCCCCCAAAGCTGTGGCGCTAGCTACAGGTCTCTCTCCTATGCAGCGCATGCGCGCTGCGTAGGAGGCGAGATCTAAAAACGTACTTGCCAGTGAGAGGGTTCCCGTGCGTTCACCTACGTGTTCCTCACCTGTCCTGGCTGGAGTCGGGTCAAAGTAAAAAAAACAAGCTTTGGCATAGCCAATAGTTCTCGCCTTTGGAACCATGTACGTATTTGGCCATGCAGCACATCAATAACACAATAACAAGTAAAGGCACTCTTAAAGTGAAAGCGGCAGCACTCACAAACTGAAATCAGCCCCGTTCACAAACAATTAAGGTGCACTTAAAAGTAAAAGCAGCGCCCTTCACAAACAAAGATGCACAAGGTGAATGCGGCGCCATTCACAAATAAAAATAATAATGGAGTGAGACCATGCTGTGTGGTAAAGCGCTGTGATCACCTTTGCACTTCTTACATTTTGATTGATGTTTGCTCGAATGCCATGTGTTTCTACACTAATGCCAACATCTGTGCAAGAATGCTGTGTGTTTCTCAAAACTGAAAGCACCATCATCTTAAAACATCAACATTCCAAATACGAGCCGAGGCAATCTAAAGGCAAGCCTAAGAGAGTACCTGTCCTGGCAGTCTGGGCTGTTCTCAATAAAGCAGGGTCTAAAATGATTTGCATATGGATGGCTCCAAACTGAGGTGGCATGGTGGCATGGTGTGTAAAATAACAATGGACTGGGATGCCACTTTATTATACACCAGTGGCTGAGATTAATTGAAGCATTTCATCCATCACCTCTATATATTTCAGTCTACCGGCATGGGTGAAACTGTTATGCCAAGATGTGGATCCCGTGCACATTTTGCCACGGGTACCAAGCTATATCTCTTTGATAAGCTCTAATAAGAGCGAAATTGGTCCAGGGTTGCCTGTGTTACCGTTTAGGGGGGACCTGTCCTAGCAGCTCAGGCAGGACAGGATCAAGGCTCATTGGCATATAACTGGGAATGTGAAGGTTCCCTTTAATGCCTCACCCCAACTGGAATGAGAAAGTTATACCCTTTCACATCTTAGATGCACACAGGCTCTGCAAATACAAACAAGGGCCATAAAAAAGCAGGTAAAGTAGTGTAATAAAATGGAACTCCAAGTCCACATGATAAGGTTCAGCAGAAGGGCATCACTGTGCTAGCTGAAGCAAGCGTCGCTGTGAGCACTCAGCAGACCTTCAGAACTGAGAACGCTGTGGTTCATTGGCAGGGGCGTTTCTTGTTGCATCCATGCAGCCCCAAGCATGTGATGCGCGCGTGCACTCGACCTGTACAGAGCGTCATGTGTGAATAGATCGCAAAGGGGTATGGACTTAAAGGATGTCTTAATAATGTTTATGAATTGGTAAGCTTTCTATTTTTATTGGTTTCACGGGGCACCCCACATGCCTGTTTATTTGATTGAATCAATTGTTTCTCTAAAGCTAAGGAAAATGTCACGTGCATACACCTGTTATTGTTGATTCCTAACATGTTAGAGTTCTTTTTCTTTTAAGTAGATATTTTTGCTTTTTTATTTTTTTTAGTACCTTTAATTTATATGTTCATTTCCTTTTTTGATTCCCCAATTTTAGAACATATTGTTCTAAATATTTGCCACAACGTCTTGATAGATCATAGGCCTAATGATCATAAAGTTACCTTGTTAGCAGAGTTGGGCATTACCAACGTGAGAAATTGCACTTCTTTGCCAGACAACCATCGCACTCTATTAAATACCAAGTGGCATATCCATCATTTAAAATGATAGACCGTCAGTGCACCAACAGCAGCATTTTACTCAAACTTCCCTGAGTCATTTATCTTCTAAAGATCTTCTATAAGTGAACCAAATCAATTGATCAATCCTTAGTGTGGCTACGTGTAAAACAAGAGAGAAGCTAACACTTATATAGTATTTTTTTTAAAATATATAAACTGACAATTGACACCTTTAGGCTACCGTGGCGAACATGTATTTTACTCTGTGTTCTGACTGTACAATTTTTTTGCTTCCTTGGACCATTGCCTTTCCTGAAAGCATACATGCATCTGTTCCATGTGAAAATAGCATCCTGTGCCAATGCTGTGGGAAAGGAGGGCCTTATCACTCATAAGAGACTCTACCTCTCAAGAGCCATGCCTGCTTCCTATCCAGGGAAGGCATGGCTTGGCAGTTTGGGCTGGACTGTTCCCATGAGGCACAGGGTCACACTGATTTGCATATGGCCATGTCTGAACTGGGGTGGCAGAGTGGGCTAAAGAACGGTGATGGATTCAACCCAGATCTGTTGACTGGGTGTGAGTGTTTGATTGGTTCAGATGCTCCGTCCATCACCACCCCCTTTTGTACCGCTTTGTTCACCATAAGTTGGCAGGGTATGCTCAGATGTGAGTCCCTTGCTCACTTTGCCACTGGATTCAACCAAGCCTGGCTGAAGACGGCTGTAATGCCAGAAACTGGTCCTAGGAAGCTTGTTTCCGGTCCAGGGAAGGCATGGCTTTGCAGTTCGGTCTGGACTGTTCCCATGAGGCACAGGGTAAGACAGATTTGCATATGGCCATGTCTGAACTGGGGTGGCAGAGTGGGCTAAAGAACGGTGATGGATTCAACCCAGATCTGTTGACTGGGTGTGAGTGTTTGATTGGTTCAGATGCTCCGTCCATCACCACCCCCTTTTGTACCGCTTTGTTCACCATAAGTTGGCAGGGTATGCTCAGATGTGAGTCCCTTGCTCACTTAGCCACTGGATTCAACCAAGCCTGGCTGAAGACGGCTGTAATGCCAGAAACTGGTCCTAGGAAGCTTGTTTCCGGTCCAGGGAAGGCATGGCTTTGCAGTTCGGTCTGGACTGTTCCCATGAGGCACAGGGTCAGACAGATTTGCATATGGCCATGTCTGAACTGGGGTGGCAGAGTGGGCTAAAGAACGGTGATGGATTCAACCCAGATCTGTTGACTGGGTGTGAGTGTTTGATTGGTTCAGATGCTCCGTCCATCACCACCCCCTTTTGTACCGCTTTGTTTGCCATAAGTTGGCAGGGTATGCTCAGACGTGAGTCCCTTGCTCACTTTGCCACTGGATTCAACCAAGCCTGGCTGAAGACGGCTGTAATGCCAGAAACTGGTCCTAGGAAGCTTGTTTCCAGTCCAGGGAAGGCATGGCTTTGCAGTTCGGGCTGGACTGTTCCCATGAGGCACAGGGTCAGACTGATTTGCATATGGCCATGTCTGAACTGGGGTGGCAGAGTGGGCTAAAGAACGGTGATGGATTAAACCCAGATCTGTTGACTGGGTGTGAGTGTTTGATTGGTTCAGATGCTCCGTCCATCACCACCTCCTTTTGTACTGCTTCCTATACTGAACATGGACAAGAAATAGAATATTACATGGGGTGCAAATACATGTAGGTTATGTGGTTAGTACAAAATGACACACCGCACAGTTTGAAATTGCTCCTTTTGCGTTTCTCCACACTTTTTCTTCATGATCTACCATTCTAATATTTCAAATATTTATAATTGCTTTGTATGGGATAGCAAGTTAGGAACCACAGGTTGTTGGCCTTCGATCGCTGCAAAGAAAGTGCACAAAAGTATATCTGTAAGCAATTTCCTCATTATTTTAAAGATATTTACATTCAAGTTTACTGAGGCCCGAAGGATATGTTTATAGCTGTTGTGGGTCAAAATACTCCTTCAAATGCACGCCTTTTGATGAAAAACGAAACTTTTCAGGGCAAACAGAAATCTGAAAACATTTCTTGCAACCGTAATGACTGCACATACTACATTCTAATCTCACATACCAAACAATGGTGGGTAGAACATATTTTGTGAATGTAATCGAGACCTAAGCACGATGCGGGCATTATTAAGAAAACAATAGTGTTGATATTACCCAAAGCAGGAAAGTCACTTCTCAGTACAATGAAGTACCTCATTGAATCGATTTCTAGACCTTGCTTACAGCCTTGTCTTCCACTCAGGCCTAGCGTCAACCTGAGCAAAGTTCATACCACTCACAAGAATAACCAACCACATTCTGACTATGTAAAGAAATGAAAAGTGTAATACCACCTCCTCTGCCACCCAAAATAAGTAGACAAAACCTGCAGGAAAGCCAGTCAGAGGTATCGGGAATAAAACTGGCCTACAAACTCACCTGGATGTACTGCCCAGGAGAATATTAACATTAATTTACTAACTACTAGCCTAAATGGATGATATACCCCAAAGTTCCCTGAAATTGCTGACTTTAGAAAATCGCGATAGTTGAACTCTAACCTGGTACCAGTCAGCAGGGCACAACCAGTCAGATTCCTTATCCATTTCAGACCAAAATAACGTTCTATTGTCATTCATGCTAATCAATTCAATGTTGCTAAACAAAAACACCACCCTGTTCAGAAAATCCGAGAGAAAATGTGAAGAGGACATGTAGTGGCACATTAAAACACCCTACCCACAACTTGCAACAACGACTTTGCTTTCTCCAAAGACAAAATAATTCTTGTTCTCTGCTCTCCGTCTGTGACTTTCTCAACCTCCCACCTTCTCATGTATCATCCTCCCCCACACCACAAAGGAAAACAGTGGATATTTCATAGACATTAAGAACCAATGCTTACTGTGGGAACTCAAATTCTACTTCAGTAAGCCAGCACTACTACATAGATCATGCGTGCTTGATAACATTTAAGCATTTAACCTTTACCATTTTGATACTGGACTTTGGCACTTGGCAGGCTGCACCCGCAACGTAACATTTGCGCCAAGAAGCCTCATTTCGGTCACAGGAAGCACCTCTTTCACAATGAGTGACCCATTCATCATCCATTCAAGATCTTCCCTTTGCAATCTAAGCTCTGTCAAAATGCAAGACAAACTGCTACTAGAGCTCGGAAGAATATTGCTCTAACCTTATTATGAGAAAATCAGTGCATTTCCCTTAGACACACACATTTCAGTAAAACATGTCTACCAATGGCTAACACATGCATTCAAGATGGCAATCTTTCAAAAAAGATACATGGCTACAGACTCACATCAAGAAGGCTTTAACAACAGAAATTAGATCCCTCTAAGTATATGGAGGAAAACATACAACCCCAATGGCAAAAAGTGGATCCAAAGACTGTGCATAAGCTTAATAATCTCTTCCAAAAATTCCAAGAGATCCCATGCACCAATGACCCTAAGTGCCAACTAAAGTGCTCTATCGAAAAGTCATTGCATCCACTAACGCTGCTAGCACCGTAAATATCCTAAAACACAATTGAAAACTCGTTGATGCCTTAGTGGAACACTTCATTGGAATTATTAAGCTTGACTCTTACTACAACTCAAAGGCTGGCACTGGAATCCTCAACCATATTCCTGGCCAAAAGGGTCAGCCCTGAGCAGTTCGCCGAAACTATGATATTTGTACTTACTGAAGAAAACCAAACTCAATGCCATGAAAATGGCAGGATTACCAACCGTTCAACATTTTCAAAATCTTTCATAAAGAATCGTCAGCTGCCTTACTAGTGAGGGAAAACATCAGTTAATCCGTGTCAACTGAAGAATTCCCATGCTAATTACAAACATCCTTCATTAGAGCAATACTAAAGAAGCTGCAGCAAATGACAGGCTTATCTCAAGCCACCCTTTTTCGGTAAACCTATAGGAAAGGTAGCTTCTCCCGGGATCCCACCTTCATCGGCCAACACACATTACTCTCAGATAGTTTATCTCCATCTGGGCCAACCTCGCGAACTCCATTGACACTAATGGTGCCACTGCTCTATTCCTAGTCAACCTGTCATTCACATTTAATGTAGCCTACAACCAATTATTTGCCCAAAGACTTCATGAGACTGGTATCAAGTGAACTCTTCTGATAGACAATCCTACCTTATTGATAGATACCTTTCAACTCCTCTCCGTACACCTATCAGCTAGGCATCCCACCGGGCTTACCAATCACACACCTACTTTTTTCAATGTTTATCCCAACCTTATTCCCAACCCTGTGACCTTTTATAGCACATCATCTAGCTGTGCTGACAGCACCAAGATCATTTGAAAACTCATACAACCTTCTGAAGTATGATCACCTGACTTGACAAATGTCTAGTGGCCATGAAGCTATGGACACTAGAGTTTCACTTTAAACTTAACTCCTAAAAACTAAAATAATCATCTTTGCATTATGGGTAAATCATAACCCTAAGTCCTTCAGGACTTAAAAAATGTGTCCACCACCAATAGCACTGAGTGAAATGAACAGCATGATTGTGGACTTGAATTTCTTATTTCAATCTCAAATCAACTAAGTGAGAATTGACATGTCCTACACAATTAAAACACTTTTGACATATCTTCCTGCACCTATGCCTATTGGACAAAAAATACAGGCTTCATTGGCACCAGTGATACTCCCTCCAATCTATGCTAGTAGGGTCGTCTTTGGGTTTTCTAGAAACGTAATCATCAAGTCAAAAAAGAATCTGGAACTTGGCAGTCAGACAAGTCCTTAACTTATACAAGATTGCATTGCCCCTCTCCTCAAAGCTCTTCGCTGGTTACTGTTGCCAAGAAGAATATCTTTAAAGCCTGTTTCCTTTCTCACTGGGTGATCCAAGCGATGGGACCAACTTTCATGCAATTCAAACAGGTTATTCAACCAATAGAAGAACTTGTGATTAAGGACGGCCCAATTTCCAGTAATCTACTTGTGGTGCCATGGAGCAGCTTGTGATCTCTGCAGGCTGCAGATCTCTTACCAACATTCTTCTCTCTAGATAGGTGGGGACAGGCATTTACTAGAGAACAGTTTTTTTGAGCTGGTGTCCTTTTAAAAGGCATTTTCATACACCTTTTAAAAAATCATTTACCTCGGTAGGAACTCCTTCTCAGTAAAGGCATGTAAGCTTCAGAATGTATTCTTAATGAGGAAAGAGGGCATCAACAAAAATTGAGAATTTATAGAAAAAAATAAAGATCTGGCTTTTCCCAAATGCAGAAGTCTTCTAATGACACAATCTGTGAGTGGTTTATATTTGCTGCTTGCAATGCTATCCTTCCACTCTTTTGCTTACAGCCACATGCTTACAGTTCACATGTATGCTGCCAAGACTGGAGCACACTATCCATGCTTCATACAAACCACCCAAACTCAGCACTAATAAATCTCTCTTCCACCAACACCCCTCTCCTATCCATGCACTTCGGAATAAGTAAAAACCCACCTGACTGAAAAGGTAATAAGTGCCTCAAGAACAAATAGGAAAGACTACAATACAATGTTATCACTTGAACTGTGTTGCCTTGAAATGCTTTTGCACATCATTGCACTTGATTCATGAATCGACACTCACTGCTCAGTAATGTGGCCTCACATTATGCTCGCTCGTGGCCAAACTGTACAGATTCATCATTTCACAAACTACAGAAATTTTACATAGCGAAATCTTTTACCACCATTAGATGTGTAGCACTTATGCGGAACAGATTTTTAAATTCACAGGCATGCAAGTCAAGTCAAATTAACTTTATTCGGCACAAGACCACAAAAGTTCAGCAAACAGATAATACATTTTATAATACATTTTTAAGATATTAAAAGAGATAAAAAAATCCTTAACGGGATGAAATCACGATTAAAAATAAATGCCTTATCGGCCATAAAATGTCATATTTGTTTGCCATAAAACTGTACAAATCATTATTACTATTAATGGAGTTTTGTTAAGCGCATTCTACCCGGAGGCCTCGTAGCGCTATATTGTTTGAGTCATGAGAAGTCACAGAGCCAGATTAGGTGAAAAGAAGCGTTTTCAGTTCCTTACGGAACTTCAATAGATTAGGCTCGCCACGGAGGGTGTCAGGCAGGGAGTTCCAGGCTTTCGCGGCATTCCAGGAGAAGGAGCGTCCACCCCATCTTGCCCGTTTAGTTCTGTTAACAGTAGCCAGGAAAGCTGAGCTGGATCTCAGGCTTCGTTTAGGGAGATAAGGGTTTGCAAGGGAGCAAACCATGGCTGGGCCAGTTTTCCACATGGCTTTGTGCATAATGCACATGGATTTGAACACAACTCTGGCCTTGATGGGCAGCCAGTGCAGTTTCTTTAATGCAGCTATGCCTGAATCTCGTCGGCCCAGGTTTAGGAGAAGGCGAGCCGCTGCATTCTGTGTAGTCTGCAGTTTTCTGGTGGTAGAGATAGGGGCTCCTAAGTATAATGAGTTTCCGTAGTCCAAACGGGACAGGATAATGTCTTGCACCATAATTCTTCGTGCCTGGAAGGGAAGAAGAGGCAGCACCTTCCTGAGCATCCGCATCAGGCCGAAGCAGGTGGCGGATAGGGTAGTAGCTTGTTGCTTAAAATCCAACTTTGAATCCAACCACATGCCCAAACTCTTTATTTGGGTCTTGGGTTGGGGTGGGGTCCCCATACTGGGGGGCCAATCGAGCGTAAGGCTCGGAGTTGGTGAGTTACCCAGAATCATAAGCTCAGTTTTCTCACCATTGAGCTTTAGGTGTGAGAAGGTCATCCAGTGATTTATTGCTACCAAGCAGTTCATAAGATTGGGGGGAGAGGTATTAGGCTGGTTCATGGATACCACTAATTGTGTGTCGTCGGCATAGGTCACTATATCTAGGCCGAACGAACGCACAATGTCTGCCAGAGGTTGTAGGTATACATTGAATAAGGTAGGGCTCAAAGACGAGCCCTGTGGTACACCTTGCTCAAGGGGCCAGATTTTTGAGTGGGCATCGTTCTCGACTACCTCGAAGTAACGGTCCTCCAGAAAAGATTGGATCCATGTTATGGCCTTCCCTGTGATTCCTATGTGACGTAGGCGGTCAAGGAGGATGCTAGTATTGACGGTATCGAAGGCGGCACTGAGATCAAGCAACATGATTGCTACAGTGCCGCCTTGATCCATCTGTTTCCTAGCCATCTCCGTCACAGTCAGAAGGGCCGTTTCTGTGCCTAATTTTGGACGGAAACCTGCTTGGGAATCGTGGAGCAGGAGGTTATGTTCCAGGTATTGAGTGACGGAGGCATTAATATGTTTTTCCAGCAATTTGCTAATCCAGGGAAGGAGTGAGATTGGACGATAGTTGGCCATGTTATCGGGGTCCAAGGTAGATTTTTTTAGAAGTGCTCTAACTTGGGCACGTTTCCATGCTGTTGGGACTGTGCCTGTGGTAATAGAGGAGTTTAAGATTTTAAGGATTGTAGGCCTAATGGTGTCCTTGATTTTAAGTAAATGGAAAGGGGGAGCCGGATCGATAGGTGAGCCAGATTTAACCTTTTGCATCAGAGTATCTAGTGACTCCTCGTTAAGTAGAGGAAAGTCATCCAGCGTGCAAGGCGCCAACTGTGGTAAAGGGGAGCTTTTGGATGGTTTAAATGTGGCGATGATATTCTGGATTTTTTTATAAAAATATTCTGCCTGATTATCACAGCGTAGTTGGATTTTGCTGGGATCAAGAGGAGTAGTGGGGGTGTCCATGAGGGATTTAGCAATTTTGAAGATTTCCCTAGATGAGTTTGAGGCACTAGTAATTATACTTTCGAAGTACACGGCTTTTGAGTTACTAATTTCTGCCTTGTATTTTTTAATTGCCGCTTGGTAGCTAAGTTTGTCCAGATTATTGTGGGAAACTCTCCAAGTGCGTTCCAGTTCCCTACAGCCTCTTTTCAGCTCTTTAAGTTGAGGAGTGTACCATGGGGAATTTCTTGATTTGGTTTTTTCTTTGAGAGTTTTCAAAGGTGCCACAGAGTCGAGAGCTGTACACAACCAATTAGTGTAAGTGTCATAAAGTAGTGTGGGATCAGTTCCCAATTGGGAGGGGGCTGGAGATAAGGATTCGATCCACTGGTCTACCGAAATTTTTGACCATTCTCTCCCTTGCTGAGTGGTATGGGTAACGACTGGTGCTGGGGTAACTGCTGTCCATTGTATCGGGACCAGGTGGTGGTCAGTCCAGGCCAGGGGCAAGGGTGTCCCTACCTCTAGCCTATGATCATTACTAAATACCCAGTCTAAGAGATGACCTTTCTCGTGAGTGGGTTGGAAGCCCTTCTGAGTGATTTGAAGGGCTGCCAAATCATATACTATAGATCTGGCCGTCGTATTACTGGGGTCATCCAAATGGATATTAACATCTCCCAAAACTGAAAAATGGGGACAGATGATCACTGATTCAGCGATCTTTGAGTGGAGCGAGTCCAAGAAATCTCCTATTTGATGTGGAGGGCGGTAGATCAGAATTCCTGAAAAGGTTGTAGTAGGATTAAAGTCTAGGGAGAAGTGCATGCTCTCACAGTTAGATATCGAGGACGGGCTGATCCTGCATTGGTAGAGGTTTTTGACGAGAATGGCCAGTCCCCCTCCTCTCCCCTGTGGTCTGTCCATTCTGTGGAGGGCATATCCCAGTTGCATAAGGGCAGTAATGTCGGGATCTGGCGTGTCCCTAAGCCAAGTCTCTGTTAGAAATATAGCGTCAGGGCTGGTTTCTTCTAAAAGTAGCGCCATTTGTACAGCGTGTTTAACTAAGGAGCGACAGTTCACGAGGTACATTTGGTAGTGTCTGATGCTATGAGGGATAACACGAAGGCTGGTGAATGTATAGTTACAATGGGAGCAGGTACCTGTGGCAGAAGTCGGGTGGATTGAATGCCAACAGGGAGCTAGGGGAGGTGACATTAATTTTTTTAAGGAATAAGAGTCATAGCGTATAGGCAGGGTGGTAGCCTCACTGGTTTGTGCAGGGGGGTGGCCCCTGGTCCCGTCCGGTCGCGGACGGGCGCAGACGGGCGCAGACGGGCTTGCCTTCGGCGCGCCGCCGGCGCGCCCGCTGCGCCCGCCCGCTGCGCGGACGGGCAGTGCGGATGCTTTTATCCATTGGTTGAGTGAGGAGGGTGGGAGGGACGATCGACTACACCGTCTCCCTTCCCTTCCCAAGATGGCTGATCCGGTGGGTGGGGGTGAGTGCCCAGCGCCAATCACGAGCGGAGCTGAATGACCGATCGTGACTCTGCCTGTAGCGAAGTAATCTCGCCTCAGGTAAGGATCTGGTTAAAAACTGCCAGTAAAATATATACAAGTATTAAAATTTTTAAATTTCCAGAACCTCCAATGTTGTAGAGTAATTAGTAATCAATAGCACTCTAATTCAAAGAAGCGCAAGAGAGCGCTGAGAACCCCGGCTTTCCGCCTCAGGGTGGGAAAACAACTCGGCTAACAACAAACAATCATTCCTTCTGCCCAGCCAGTTGCTATAATTCATAACGTTTCCTAATGCCTATTGCTGTTTTGATGAAATTTAACACCGCACTACAGATAACAGAATTGGTCAATGATTGCAGGTGTCTAAACCCCTCAACGTATGTACATGGACGAATGTTCATTAGCAGGGGTACCAAGAATCTCCTCCACGGTTCTTTATAAAGTGCACAGAAAAGTGTAAAGAGCAAGGTGCAGGGGCAGGGAGTAAGGTTGTCCATCCATCCAGATTGTTTAGGGAATGTCGCTAAAAAGTGCAAAGTGCCTTGGCGGAATCTTGTTAAAAGAAAACGCATCTGACTGTTTGTAGTGAAGGATTGGTAAAATTGCTGTTTAGGCATAAAAGGGGAGCTAGGACCTGGTGCCTCCAATTGCGAATGACGCAATGTTGCCCAGGTGTTATACTCCTCTTTTAATATAACCTTCACATTTGTAGGAATACTCATTGTGGTGTCATAGTACTCGCCCAGCCCAATTTCAAATAACCTATCCCTCATAAAACGAAGCCATGGAATCTTCAAAGATTTATCCAAATTAATACAGTCTTCGATAAACTCCCTAGAAAACTGAAATTCTTCTGCGAACTATATATTGATCAATAGGAGCAGGGGGCGGAGCCAATGCGATCTTCTATCCCCACTTTTTGGTGAGCGGAAGAGGTGGCAGAGCTATTTGGAATCATCAACAAGTGTCTTATAAACTTGATTTCCTCCACTTGTAGCAAGTGATTTTTTTGGTAGCCCCACAATCCCGCCCCATACGATGCAAACGACAGGCACTTTGCTTTGTATAAGGTAAGAAGCTCGGGTACTGGCTTGTGGCCTAACTTACAGGCAAACCTAAACAACCCCTCCACTACTCTACTTGTTTGCTGGGCCCTTGCCATGAGCAAAGAATCCCATTTCATCTTCCTGTTGAACATGTTCCTGAGATATGTGAATGTTTTCACCTTTTCGATAGACTCGCCCCATACATTAAAGCTTCGTGTTTTGGTGTTTTTTGGGCCACATACCATTATATAAGACTTTGAAAAAATAACCTTCTGGTCTAGAGCCGCCATAAAGTTCGTAAAGGCGTCCAATGAGGTTTGTAAACTATTGGCCGTCATGGCCATTAACACAGTGTCGTCCGCATAAGAGAGAAGCGGGACTGGGTGACCTTTAATGCGTGAAAAATCTATTTTCTTACCTAATCAAAATGTTTCCAGGCCATTTGTATGAATCAGAAAAAGAAAAGGAGCTGAAATACAGCCCTGCCGAACTCATTCTGTCGAGGCAATGGGGTTCGTCCTTTCACCGTGTGGGCCAACTCTTATGGAGACAGAAGTATTATCATGAAGTTTTTTTTAAAGTGAGATCAGTGTATTTTCAAAGCCCATTTCTGACATTAATACCCTCAATGACAGTATCAAATGCACTGAACAAGTCCATGAAGGCATGGTGGATGGAACCACCCTTTGCCTTCAAGTACCTGCCCATGATCAGGGACACATTTAGGCATTGCTCTGTTGTTCCCAGTCCCCTACTGAAACCATACTGAGCTTTCGAGATAATCCCCTTATTTGTTGCAAAGGTCTCTAATCGGGCGAGGATTACCCTACCCAGCACCTTAACGGTGGAGTCAATAAGGGAAATAGGCCTATAGCAGGCAGGGTCATTTCTGTTCCCTTTTCAAACACAAGTACAACTATGGCCTCTTTCCAGGAGGCTGAAGCACCTATTTAAAAACATTAGTCAGCAGTGGTGCCCAAAGATTTGTATTTAGCTTAAAACGATCTAATGGAACTCCATCTGGGCCTGGTGCCTTTTTACTTATTCCCTTTGCTAGTGCTTCTTGCATCTCTGCCACCATGAGTGAGGCACTACGCTCTACTGCTTGTACCAGGTCTCTTGGAATCTCCTCATTACACAACAACAGCTCCCTACCACGTTGAGTAAAAATGGATGCAAGGGGTCTGATTTAGATTAGCTTATGATATTCCTTTTAAGTTTACAAAGTTTGACCTTGTGTAGTGGGGAAGTTCACTTTGCATGCATTCTAAACCTAAGCTTGATTTATGCAAGGATGTAGCTATCAAGAGTGAGCATTTGCAGTGGCACCTGGTATATCATTCTTAGGGACTCAATCCACCTAAAATATGGCTCCTTTACTGTCCACGCTGTTGAAGGAGGACCTTTACCTTGTTTGCACCACAGTTTATGCCACCTGTTTTATACAAACATTATGAAGATGACTTTGCAGGTCTGGGACACTTTAAGACAAAGGGGTCAATCGTGGGCTACCAGGGCTAGTGTAGTGAGGTTGGTGGATTGATTGCAGATATTGCTAAATTAGCACAAGCTTGCCTGCCATGCTGCTGCTTTTGCGCACATTCCTACACAACTTTGTTTTCACTAAACTCTGCTTGTGCCTGTTCACATGAGAACCGTCTACCTTTTGCGTTCCTTGCTGTTCTCTGTGGTTTTCATCTGTACATGATGTGCAAGGTCGAAAAACAATGCCCCTTGTTATTCTGCTCTGGTCAGTCCCCCGCAGCTAGACATAACACGAAGCAAAGCTGCACTGCTGAAAACCGAGTGCTTTTAATATTGCATGCATGCATGATAGAGGCACTTGGAGAAAAACCTTTCCAGAGATAAGAGCTGTGCTTGTCTGGAGATGTAAACCCAGAGGTCTTCGATTTTTATAATAAACTAGTTCCTAGCACAGGGAGGGTTAAAAGGCACAGTAGGCTGTTTTCCACTAGCTTTATAAAATGATATCCCCTTTCATATTCTATGAAATTGTAGCAATGCTCACTATATTGTGTTTATGCATTCTGCTGGTAGTAATAGCATGTGTACTGCATTTTAGAGTGCGTTAGTTAAAATAAACATTTTAAACTATACCGTGTCTCTGATTACTCATGTTGTGGACACGTATGAGTGAGTGGGTGAAAGAGTGTTCTTGCTCCTGCGATTCCTGAGAGAGTCCGAGTTACATGTTCTGGATTGTCTAATCATTGGTAGCTTTGCTGTAGTACAGAGAGCGCATGAGAAACTATAGCTAGTCGGATTGGGATTTTGGGCACTAAGTTGGGTAGTTGGTACACCACTGTACAACGGGGTCCGGGTTTCCTGCACATAGTTCTGTATATGTGCAGAATCCCTGCCACATGGCGCCGCCAACGTTTTGTCTGATTCTTATCTGCGAGACGCTTGAGTAGTGCAAAACGGGAAAAGGAAATGGACCCCCTACACTAAATCCACTGTAGAATATCTAACAGGAAAATGTCTCTCTAGAAAACTGATCATGATACTGCACTGAAAAATAGAAAATGCATTAAAAACAAAAATAAACGTGCTAGCTTACTTCAGACTTTATAAAATAAGACATCATGCATCAAAAACAAAAAGATTCTGCTGAGCTAGTCCAGACTTGGTTAAATGGAAAAGGCACCCAAAAGTAACTTGTGCCCCTACAGTAGCACAAATTACAAATCTTGTCAAATGTAAAATGCGTACAGTCAACTGACTGCACAGCACTAGCACCCGCCCAGTAAAAACAAAAAAAACATACAAAAGTGAACTAGTCACCCTACACTACCTGAGAGATTTATTGCATCTAAAATACATACAAGGTGAACTAGTCACAGTACCTTACCTAAGAGATGTGTTGCATCTAAAACACATACAAAGTGAACTAGTCACACCACATTACCTGAGAGATTTGTTGCATCTAAAACAATTACAAAGTGAACTAGTCACACTACACTACCTGAGACATTTGTTGCAGCTAAAACACATACGAGGTGAACTAGTCACGCTACACTACCTGAGAGATATGTTGCATCTAAAATACATCCAATCTGATCTAGTCACACTACACTACCTCAGAGATTTTTTGCAGTACTACACTACCTGAGGGATTTGTAACATATGCAAATGTATCCTATGTGATCTAGTCACACTACACTACCTGAGAGATTTGTTGCATCTAAAATACATCCAATGTGAACTAGTTACACAAGACTACCTGGGAGATTTGGGTCATCTAAAATACATACAAATGAACTAGTCACACTACACTACCTGAGAGATTAGTTTAAAATAAAATACATTCAATGTGAACTAGTCACACTACACTACCTGAGATATTTGTTACATGTAAAATACATCCTAAGTGGACTAGTCACACTAAACTACCTAAGATATGTGTTACAAATCAAATACATCCAATTAGAACTAGTTACACCACGCTACCTGAGAGATTTTTTACAGATAAAATACATCCAATGTGAACTAGTCACACTACACTACCTGCGAGATTTGTTGCATCTAAAATACATACAAAGTGAACTAGTCACAGTACCTTACCTAAGAGATGTGTTGCATCTAAAACACATACAAAGTGAACT
Source organism: Lissotriton helveticus (assembly GCF_964261635.1). NCBI lineage: Eukaryota > Metazoa > Chordata > Amphibia > Caudata > Salamandridae > Lissotriton > Lissotriton helveticus. The sequence continues at coordinate 461,725,188 of NC_136068.1, read as the reverse complement.
AGTCACACCACATTACCTGAGAGATGTGTTGAATCTAAAATACATTCAATGTGAACTAGTCAAACTACGCTACCTGAGAAATTTGTTGCATCTAAAATACATACAAAGGCAACTAATCACACTACTACCTGAGAGATTTTTTGCATCTAACATACCTTCAATGTGAACTAGTCACACTACACTACCTGAGAGATCTGCTGTATATAAAATATGTACAATGTGAGCTAGTCACACTACACTACCTAAGAGATGTGTTCCATATAAAATACATCTAATGAGAACTAGTAACACTACACTACCTGAGAGATTTGTTGCATCTAAACTACATACAAAGTGAACTAGTCACACTACACTGAGAGATTTGTTGCATCTAAAATACATAAAAAGTGAACCACTCACACTACACTACCTGAGTGGTGTGTTGCATCTAAAATATGAACAAAGTGAACTAGTCACACTACACTACCTGAGAGATTTGTTGCATCTAAACTACATACAAAGTGAACTAGTGACACTACACTGAGAGATTGGTTGCATCTAAAATACATACAAAATAAACTACACACACTACACTACCTCAAAGATTTGTTGCATCTATAACACATACAAAGTGAACTAGTCACACTACACTACCTGAGAGATGTGTTGAATCTAAAATACATTCAATGTACACTAGTCAAACTACGATACCTGAGATATTTGTTGCATCTAAAATACATACAAAGTGAACTAGTCACCCTACTACCTGAGAGATTTGGTGCATCTAAAATACACCCAATGTGAGCTAGTAACAATACACTACCTGAGAGATTTGTTGCATCTAAAATACATATAAAGTGAAATAGTCACCGTACCTTACCTAAGAGATTTGTTGCATCTAAAACACATACAAAGTAAACTAGTCACACCACATTACCTGAGAGATGTGTTGAATCTAAAATACATTCAATGTGAACTAGTCAAACTACGCTACCTGAGAAATTTGTTGCATCTAAAATACATACAAAGTCAACTAATTACACAACTACCTGAGAGATTTGTTGCATCTAAAATGCATCCAATGTAAACTAGTCACACTACACTACCTGAGAGATGTGTTGCATCTAAAATACATCCAGTATGAACTAGTCACACTACACTACCTGAGCGATCTGTTGTATATAAAATACGTACAATGTGAGCTAGTCACACTACACTACCTATGAGATGCGTTCCATATAAAATACATGCAATGAGAACTAGTCACACTACTACGTGAGAGATTTGTTGCATCTTAAATACATCCAATGTGAACTAGTAACAATACACAACCTTAAAGATGTGTGGCATCTAAAATGCTTACAAAGTGAACTAGTCACACTACACTACCTGAGAGATTTGTTGCATCTATACTACATACAAAGGGGCCCATGTATCAAAATTCAGAAAAACGAGTCCTTATTAGCGATACATAAGGAATCGCAAATGAGAATTTGTTTTCCGGGATGCATCAACAGATTCAGTATTTAATAGCGATTCGGTAAAAATCGCTGAGAAACACCGAAAACACACTAGCGAGTCCTCAAAATAAAGAATGCCAATTACCGAATTAGCTATTACCAAAATTGGTATTAGCGATTTCGGTATTGGCGAATTCGCAAAAAACAGGTCGCTTTGGAAGCAGGCTGATGACATCACAACCAGGAAGTCTTCCAGCCCATGCTTCATTCAGTGCCCTGAGGAGCTCAGAGGAGGAGGCAGAGCACAGGAGCTGAGCTGGGAGACTTCACCCTCACAACCCAGCCACACCACAGCTTTCCAGGATGGACAAGAATGCATCCCAACCCTCAGACACGCCCAGAAAGAGGAAGAGAAAGTTCTCTGATAGGGAACTGGAACATTTGATAGAGGGGGTGAGCAGCAAGCATGACAAGCTTTTTGGAAAGCTGTCACTCAAGGTGCCCGAAGCAGAGAAGCGCAAGATCTGGCTGCGCATCAAGGAGAGGGTAAATGCGGTAGGAGTTACGCACCGCAGCATTGACGATCTTAAAAAGAGGTGGTATGACCTCAGGAAAAAAGCAAAAGGAGCGCATTGCGGAAAGGGTGAAGGAAGCAGCTGGCACAGGAGTGGGGCCATCCAGAGTACCTGCCAACACAGCTCTGGAGGACCTCGTTGAGGGCACCATTGAACCAGAGGCAGTCGTGGGAGTCACCCAAATGGACACTTCTGGTGCAGCGACCATAGAACAAGGTAAGATGCATGCCTGTGCTAATACGCTGCATATTGTATACCCATGCCCATCCCCCCAGGCTAATCACAGTGTTCAGGAAGAAGTGCATAACACATATACCCTCACAGAAGTGTTGCATCATGGGAGTTGTAGTCAGGTCAGCCAAGTGTGCATGCATGATCACCAATGCGCAAGAAATGAGACCAGCATCACAGGTCTAACAGTCTGTCTGAATATGTCATTTATCATGTTCAAAGTATGCGAAATGCTAAACAGATAAAGTAAAAATAAAATAACAATGCACTGTTTCACACACAGATGCATCTCTGGTGGACTCTGATGACAGTGAACGCCTCATCATATCCGAAACACCGGCAGACACCGATGGAGAAACTCCGCAGGGACGTCAATCCACACCACCACCACCAACACCACCACCACCACCCCGACATCAACACCATCACCACCACTACTGACAACACCACCATGACATAGGGCACATGTCCCCTCCCTGCAGGTAATGGAGACTGAGCAGAGCCCAGCACCCACAAGTGTTCCCCGCCAGTCAAGTGTCACTCCGCCAGCTCCAACACCAGCACGTGGCCGAGTCAGACAGCGGCGCAGGCCCATGGGCAGACTTGATGAGGGATCCGAACAGCCTACATACCTCTATGGTGGGGTAGAGTCCCAGATGCTGCTTGTTCAGCACCTGCAGGGGAGACATAGGGGAACAATGAACCTGAACATCTCCAAATTGGCAAAAAACATGTGCACAATGACAGACGCTGTGCGTCAATAGACCACAGTTGTAGCAGAGGGGAATCGTGACATCAAGCAGTGCCTACAGGAGCTTACCCGTGCCGTCCTAGCAGGATAACACAGCGAGCGCAGGAGGCATCGTAAGAACTTGCTCCATTCTTCTGCATCAACTAGGGCCATCACCAAGCTCTGCAACAGCACTGCTGTATTGTCATGCAGATCAGTGTCACTGCAGATAGACCTGGGTCATTACTGCGGTGATGTAGCGAAGGCCTTAGCCAGGTGACCACTACAGTAGAACATCTGCAGTCTGGCACATTTAGTGCCAGCAACTTGGGAGGGGAGGAGGGAAGTGAGGCGGCCTTGAGCGTGAGCAGCGTCTCTGTGCCGGAGACCAGTAACAGGAGGTGCAGTTCACGCAGCTCTACAGCCACCAACACACATCGTGGTGATGTAGAGGAGCCACGCGACAGGAGGTTGAGGGGTACGTGGAAAGTGTACATACACATGTACTACCGGCTATTTGGCCATGGTGATGTAACCATGGCCCACGTACATATCATGGTCATACTCCTGTGATGCCAACGGATATGTATCTTTCACAATGTGTTGAGTCACCGTCATACTGACGTATTATTTATATTTATTTTGACAAGTGCTCATGTGAATTAAACATTTTCACCCCAGAATATATTGTGACGGCTCATTCTTACCTGTCTCTGAACTGATGTTGTGTGATGTATGTCAGCCTCCTTTGACCTTCATATGTGTTTGGCACGTGTGCCTGTCGGTGTTGTGCAGGGGGTTGTTCATCACAAAAGTTGTCATCTCCGTTCACCTCTATTGGTATCCCTCTTCTTGTAGCAATGTTGTGCAGCATGGCACACACTGCTATTATCCTGCAGTAGGTTACAGGGTTATACTGCAATGCACCTCCCGTCTTGTGCAGGATCCTGGAGCGACTTTTAAGGATACCAAAAGTTCGCTCTACCACATTCCTGGTACTGATATGTGCTGCGTTGTAGCGCTGCTCAAGTGGTGTTGCTGGGTTGAGGTAGGGAGGGAGGAGATATTCACGCGAGGCGTATGCGCTGTCACCTACAGGGTGGGGAGCAAAGGGTCAGCGGCATAAATACAATTACATATGTGATGATGGCGTAACAAATAGGTATATGTATGTACCAAGTAGGTGTCCCTCTCCGAATTCACCGTTGAGCAGTGGATGCCACTGTGTCTGAATATGTAGGAGTCGTGTGTGCTCCCGGGAAATTGCGCTACAATGTCCATAATGATGTGCTTGGCATTGCACACGACCTGCACGTTTATCGAGTGATAGGACTTCCGGTTGTGGAATATGTACTCGCTGGCTGAGGGGGGGACAGATGGGGACATGCGTGCAGTCAATGCATCCTATGACATGGGGAAATTGTGCCACCTGGTAGAAGTCCTGTTTGGTCCGGTTCAACTGCTGTGGGGTTGCGGGGAAGGTGATGTGGGTATGAATCATTGTCAGCATGGCATCAATGAATTTGCTGAAGAAGCGTGAAAGTGCGCTTTGTGATACGCCTCCGGCAACCGCTACGACCCCCTGAAAACTTCCAGACGCCAGCAGGTGCAGGCTGCATAGGACCTGGACGTGCGCAGGGATGGCATTGGTCCTACGGGTCTGGTGCTGCAGTAGTGGTCCCGGTCAGCAATTAGGCGCATGATCATGGCACGATTCAGTCTGTACTTGTCATAGATTTCATCCTCATTTTGGCCCAGCAATGTGATGCGCACCCTGAATACCCTCTCCTGGATCCTCCTTGTGCGCTGTGCTGCTGCATCAATTCTCATCCTCCTTGCAAGCACGTAGAGGGAAGCCATTTTGGTTAACATACAGGGTCTCCAGTGGCATTTTTGAAGGGTTTCTTATTGTAGCCACCTGTTTTTTTAATTTATTTTTTTACTTTCATCAACTTTACCTCCTGGTTGAGATTGCCCTTATTCTGCTCATGCTAAATAGCAAATTTGGGGAATTTCGGTATCTGCGAAGTTTGATGCATTCCGTTGCAATTATTTAATTGCGAATCGCTATTTCCGGGAGCAATTGCATTTATCAGTATTTTCAAATCGCTATTTTGCGATTCGGTAATTTACCATGTGGGTTGATTTGCGATTCTTTACTTTATTCAGTATTGGGGTTGATACATTGGGAAATGATGTTTTGGTTTGGTAACGGCCTGATTTTACCGATTCGCTATTTTACCGAGGGAAATTTTGGTTGATGCATGTGCCAGAAAGTTAACTAGTCACACTACACTGAGAGATGTGTTGCATCTAAAATACATACAAAGTGAACCAGTCACACTACACTTCCTGAGAGATGTGTTGCATCTAAAATATGAACAAAGTGAACTAGTCACACTACATACCTTAGAGATTTGTTGCATCTAAACTACATACAAAGTGAACTAGTGACACTACACTGAGAGATTGGTTGCATCTAAAATACATACAAAGTGAACTACACACACTACACTACCTGAAAGATTTGTTGCATCTAAAATACATACAAAGTAAACTAGTCACACTACACTACCTGAGAGATGTGTTGAATCTAAACTACATCCAATGTGAACTAGTAACAATACACTACCTGAGATATTTGTAGCATCTAAAATGCTTACAAAGTGAACGAGTCACACTACCCTGAGAGATTTGTTGCATCTAAAATACATACAAAGTGAACCAGTCACACTACACTGCCTGAGAGATCTGTTACATCTAAAATATGAACAAAGTGAACTAGTCACACTACATTACCTGAGAGATTTATTGCATCTAAAATACATACAAAGTGAACTAGTCACACTACACTACCTTAGATATGTGTTGCATCTAAAATTCATACAAAGTGAACTAGTCACACTACACTACCTGAGATATTTGTTACATTTAAACTATGAACAAAGTGAACTAGTCCCACTACACTACCTGAGATATTTGTTACATTTAAACTATGAACAAAATGAACTAGTCCCACTACACTACCTGAGAGATGTGTAACATATAAAATACATCCAATGTGATCTAGTCACACCACACTACCTGAGAGATGTTCTGCATGACTGCACTACCTGAGAGATTTGTTACATATAAAATATATCCAATGTGATCTTGTCACACTACACTACCTGAGAGATTTGCAGCATCTAACATACACCCAATGTGAACTAGTCACACTTCACTACCAGGGAGATTTGTGCCATCTAAATACATATAATGTGAACTAGTCACACTACACTAAGAGATGTGTTCAATCTAAAATACATACAAAGTGAACTAGGTACACTACACTACCTGAGAGGTTTGTTGCATATAAAATATATACAAAGTGAACTAGTCACACTACACTGCCTGAGAGATTTGTTGCATCTAAAATACATCCACTGTGAACTAGTCACACTACACTACCCGAGCGATTTGTTGCATCTAAAATGCATTCAAAGTGAACTAGACACACTATACTACCTGCAAGATTTGTTGCATTTAAAATACATGCAAAGTAAACTAGTCAGTACACCATCTGAAACTTGGTTTAGTAGAAATACAACATAAGAATGCTCATCCCAGTAAACTAGCACAGACTTGTTGGTAAACTGGAAAATGTCTTCAAAGTTAACTGGTGCTACAAGACTAGCACAGACTTGAACATGCTGTTGATGCCGGCTGATCCCGCTGTGGTGCAAATTTTGTTTCCATTAAACAGGATCTCATTGGAAAACGCATCCAAAGCCAGCATGTCGCCCTGGGTTACTTAGAACATGCCAAGCACATCAGATGATGTTTGCAAAAGCGAGGAAAGCTGTAATGCAGTCAAACCTTAACAGCATGCCTCAGGCAATTCAAGCACTGATCCTGCCGGTTAATAATACAATGTTTGTGCAGCAATATTTTCTGTGAGTTGCCTCACATGGGTATAATCCTGTTAGACCAATGTGAACCCTGTGGGTATCTTCAAATTTACCTGTGGGGTCAAGGTCAGAGAGGATTTACACATACTAAACCAGCAGCTAGCAGGCACACATGTAAAAGACCGGCGACAGGTGTGAATACCTCTTCCTCAAGTCAATATGCCATCCATACATAGGGTACACAACACACATGCACATTTCACAAGATCAAACTTCCATGAGACATGCATGGACCATGTAGTGAACATTCGAATTTCAAGGGTTCTGTACTAACATACGCTTACATATGTGTCTACATAGTGTGATCATAGTTCTCATAAAAGTGCCTTATTCTGAAGAATGAAGGACACCATGTTTAACAGTGTTGAACAGACATTAAGAAGGCACGCAGTCCCACCAGCCATTGCTGCAGAGCTCTGATTGTGGGTGATACTGCTGTTGTGGAAACATAGGCATCAAGGCCACAGGCACATGTCACAGATGCCAAGAAATTACAGATCTGCTCCTGTACATGTGGCTCAGCCCACTTAAGTGTCTAGAGCAGGTGACAGAGAGACACAAGATGAGTTAGATACACAAGATGCACTAGATATACAAGATTCCTCAGATACACAACATTCACTGGAGACACCAGTTGCTAGCCTTAAAAAAATTGAATGTAGGCAACAAGGCATGGTAGCTAAGAGATGGACGCCACCTTTCTACAGTCAGGTCCTTGACTAAGATAATGAGGATGACATTCCCACTGTCCATTAGGAGAATTCTTTGGTAGATAAGCATGACGACAGTGTACTGGGCTACACTTCCAACACCTCAGGAAAACCTGCAGCCATTGATGGGTGAGCGCTTGCACCTTTTATCATTCCTGAGACTATGGCTGGCGCCATTCTTTATTCCACTGTGTATAAACCTGAGGTCCAAGAAGTTCATTACTAAATATTGTAGCTGTTAGGATGGGAATGTCCTTTGCATGGTGTACAGTGTTGTCCCCTGACCTGCGTGCCCAACTGCGAGTATCTGGTATCACGGTTTCTGTATGTTTTGCTTCAACATTTCCAACCTTAACTTTCCTCTACAGCTCATGCAACTGCAAGTATTAGCATATAAGCAGCTCAACTACCTATCCTTAACCCTGAACTTCCTAGCTACCATCCCTTTCCCTGTATTTCACCGATGGCAACGCCAATCCAACTTCTGTGAACTCCTTCAAAGCTTTCCAGGCCATCACCACCTAGAAAAAGTCTTCCTACTGACTTTTTCATGCCTCCCCACCCAGCGAACCTTTACTCATGTACGAATATTCAGGGTTCGTGCAATGGTAGAGAGAAAAGTCCTGGGCAACTAAAGGTCTATGACAATGAACAGACCATATAAACTACAAACATGATGTAAGGAACTCAGTGTACACACTAATACATTTAAAATGTAATTTCTTTAATACAAAATAATTTAAAAACATTTCGAAACATATTTCATCAGACTACTAATTCCATACACAGTACAATATCCCCACATAACTCACAAAGTAACACAGTGCAGTGGACAAACATAAACGTTGATAAAAGAACAATAAAGACAAAAATCCTACAATATATATCAAGGAAAATGCAAAGACAGGTAACTTAAGTGGCTAATTGATGGATCTTCTATTCAGTGTTCCTGACAACACTCCCTTTAATTCCAAAAGATAGAGTTCCATGCCAATCCATGAAAGGCGAGTACCATAACTCTAGAAAAACTCATTATGGTCATGCCCAATATCCGTGTTACAGATGCAGCCAAAACCAAGCTCCCTACAAAACCTACTCATCTCCTTATTCACCTTCGTGCACACCCTGTCTACCACCAACGGCCTACCTCCAATGTCCAGCGAGGACCCAGCTTGGCAGTTTGGGTTGGACTGTTCCCATGAGGAGCAGGGTCAAAACTGATTTGCATATGGCTGGGTCCAAACTGGGGTAGCGTAGTGAGCAGAAGAACAATGGATTTAACCTAGATCTCTATTTCATTAATTCATTCAGCATTAAGTCCATCATTTGCTGCCACAACACTATTCATCCTCTGTGGGATAGATATGCCTTAATCGAAGGGCCCCTGGATTAACCCTATCCTGGCTGATGAGGGTGATATCTCGAAAACTATCCCAGGATGCTTGTTTCCGGTCCAGGGAGGGCCCAGTTTGGCAGTTCAGGCTGGACTGTTCCCATGAGAAGCAGGGTCCAGACTGATTTGCATATGGCTGGGACCAATCTGGGGTGGCATAGTGAGAAAAAGAACGATGGATTTAACCAATATCTCTTAGCTGGAGGTGAATGTTTGATTCATTTAGCATTCTGTCCATCATTTGCTGCCACAGCACTTTTCGTCCTCAGGTTAATGGGTATGCCCAGATGTGGATCCCTTTCACGTTGTGCCAATGGATTCAAACTATCCTGGCTGATGAGGGGTAATACACCGAAACTGGTCCCAGGAAGCCTGTTTCCAGTCCAGGGAGGACAGGGCTCGACTATTCCCATGAGGAGCAGGGTCAAGACTGATTTGTGTATGGTTGGGTCCAAACTGGGGTGGCGTAGTAAGCAAAAGAACAATGGATTTAACCCAGATTTCTCGATTGGGGCTGAATGTTTAATTAATTCAGCTTCCTGTCCATCATTTGTTGCTGCAGCCCTTTTTGCCCTAAGTGGAATGGGAATACCCAGATGTGGATCCCTTTCTCGCTGTGCCAATGGATTCAAACTACCCTGGCTGATGAGGGGTGATACACCGAAACTAGTCCCAGGAAGCCTGTCTACAGTCCAGGGAGGACCTGGCTTGGCAGTTTGGGCTGGACTGTTTCCATGAGGAGCAGGATCAAGACTGATTTGCATATGGCTGGGTCCAAACTGGGGTGGTATAGTGAGCAAAAGAAAGATGGATTTAACCCGGATCTCTTGACTTGGTGTGAATGTTTAATTCATTCAGCCTTCTTTCCATCATTTGTTGCTACAGCACTTTTCACTCTACATGGGATGGGTATGCCCAGAAGGGGACCCCTTCCTCGCTGTGTCACTGGATTCAAGCTACTGTGGCTGATGGGGGATGAAACCCTGAAGACGGTCCCAGGATGTTTTTTTCTGGTCCAGGGAGGACCTGGCTTGGCGGTTCAGGTTGGATTGTCCCCATGAGGAGCAGGGTCAAGACTGATTTGGAAATGGCTGGGTCCAAACTGGGATGGTGCAGTGAGCAAAAGAACAATGGATTTAACCCAAATCTCTTGACTGGGGGTAAATGTTTAATTCATTCAGCATTCTGTCCATAATTTGTTGCCGCAGCACTTTCACCATAAGTGGTATGGGTATGCCCAGAAGTGGACCCCTTTCTCGCTGTGACACTGGATTCAAGCTACCCTGGCTGATATGGGGAGATACCCCAAAACTGGTCCTAGGATGCTTGTTTCCGGTCCAGGGAGGACCCGGCTTGGCAGTTCGGGCTGGCCTTCTTCCCCTCCTTCACTTGTTGGTGGCCCACCGGTTGCGCTTCCATTTGCTCTATCCGTGCCCACCCCTACATCTGCCACATACCTATACTTGGGCATCTTGTGGAAAAGTAAATTTTGCCATGATCTGTGTCCCTACGCGTCCTCCATCATATGTTATCTGTGCATGATTAATATGCATATGTATTCCCCATGTTCGATTAAAAGACGCAATTACAGTTGTGTCCATCTCTAGTATGTCAGTTTCCAGTTCTCGTGAATACTACGAATATCAGGCCTATGTAAAGTTACGTTGCCACGTTTCTCAGTGTGCACGTTATTCCATTGTAAAGTCCCCGTTTCTAGGCCTCAAAAGGGCCCGGACACCAGATTCAGCTCCTGTCTCCTGAAGCCCTCGCTGAGGAGCGATACAGCCCCCACCTGTATCCCTGACCCTTCACTTACTTCCTGCCTCACAGTGCCCGGTTCAGCCTGGCTCTGCCTCTGAGTCTGCCAAGAGTATGTTATGATTCTAGTTATCAGTCCAGCCCTCCTTCTCTGCATTCCTAAGTTACTGAATCGCATCAATAGTTTCCGTCATAGTCTAGCCTTTACGTCTCCATGTAAGAGAAATACTGTATTTATGGTCATTTAATATTCTTCATCACGCACTACATGTAGAATAATGCATGCTCCAGTCTTAGAGTCTGTTAGCCTTTACCCCGATAGCTTTTGGATTCTATCAACATGTTCTCTAAACATCAGATACTAGATACTGTTTAGGTACATGTCGCCCTGACTCTCCAGACTTCAGTCTCTGCTCCTAGCACAGAGTTCGTAGCCCCCAGCTTCTCCTAGTAATACGTCATTGCCAGTTTGCGCGCACCATCAGGTTAGAGGTCCCGGCTCCTTGGGTAGCCCCCTCCATGTTTCCGCCCCATTCATGACATATTCTGTTACGTTTGCATCACATATCTATGTATACGCCCTGTTACACCCACTTTCACCCTTATCTTTCGCGACTGCTACGCGTCACACCCTTTGCTCCACCCACTGCTCCGCCTGTCATATGTACTGTAATGCAACTGTTTTACTATATATACTTGTGTATTGTTATTAAAAGCTAGCGCGCTCATCCCAGATCCAGCCCCGGCAGCTGCCGGGCCCTGCCATCCTATTCCTATGCAGGTTGTCCTGTTCCTGTCCTTTATGCTGTAATAAACCTGCAAACTCCTACTACCTCGAATCTTGACTCTTATTGATTGAGCTATCTGTTATTGCTATGCCTAGTCAAACCTAGATCCGGTATTATTTATTTATATACCACATAATGGCGCCCGAATAGGGACTTGCCCTTTCCCCACGCGTCGGTGAAGCCACGCCGGCCCCCTGACCCTCTGCAGTCGTGACGGAACTCTTCTGCGCACCGGCAGATATTTCTGCTTTAAGTATCCCTCAGGCCCACGGAGGAGACGGAGGAGGCGGTCCAGCATCCAGACGAGACGGTGGAGGAACGCGGCGAGTCCCGACCAGAGCCCAAGCCGAGAGTCCAAGGTCCGAGGTATCCGGAGGCCCACCCGTAACAGAAGTCCGAAGTTCGTCCGTCCGGCGTCGAAGCAGTCCAGTCCAGTCCGAGGCCTTCCGTTCTTGCTGCCCGGTGAGTACCGTTGCTGGGGTAGTATCTAGACAGGGTCAATCTAAATTGTCTCTGGTCCGATGGGTCTGGGTACGCAGATCTGAAACGAAGTGTTCACCTAGGTGGATACGGGTCTTGATGCGTCCCTTTATGGGACCGGTATGTTCCGTGCTGTTTCAGCAGCGCATCCAGTAATTCTAGCCTGTTCCGTTCTCGAGAAATTCATGTGTTTCTGTTCTCAGTGTTCCAGGTAGTATTCTGTCCGAACTGTTGCTTCATAATGTTATTCAATGTATTTTCAATGTCGTGGTATGCCTGAATTGTTTTCTCAATTGTTATTGTTCCTCGTGTATTGTATTGTGTTCAGATTCAAGTTTGCAATGTCCCTCTTTTCGAGATTACGTCAGTTAAAAACTAGAAAGGGTCTGCTAGAAGAAGCAGTTCCTGTCCCGCCTAGGGACAGTCCAGGTCATTTTATGTATCAGAAGCATGGCATAAGTGCCATATTATATCTAGATTTATGGGTAGAGTATACCAAAGAGTTAGAGGAAAAGTATAGATGGCCCGTATCAGGTACGTGGGATGCCGAGTGCATCATGAGAGTAGAAGAAGCATTATGGAAAAAGAAAGCCAGACAGTCACAGAAAGACGCCATCGAGTTATGGCGCAAAGAATCTAATAAAAGAACCGAAAAAGAAATCAGAAAGTCAGAACTAAGTAGAGAATCCTTGGAACGAGCCCAGGAAAGGGAACTAATCGAGATAGGTGAACGAGTTAAAACAGAACAGTCAGACAGACAGAGGCATGCCCTCATCAAGGGTATGTATCCTCTTCTTGCCGAGGGCTTGCCAGAAGCAACCCCGGAGGCATCCAGTAATTTTCCGCCACCATTAGTCCCGCTCAAGCTACGTCACAAACCGACCGCAGCTGATATTTTCATTTCGTCCTATTTGGACGACACAGTCCCGGAATATGCAAATCCCGCTCCGCCAGTCCCTGTAAATCAGGCAATTCCTGCTCCTCCAGACACCAGGGCACCCCTTGCAGTACCTGCTACGGTCCCCCAGGTTCAGCCCGCCATACAAGTTCAGCCCGCATTTCAATTTCCCGCCGCGCTAGTACGAAGAGCATCAGTCGATGATTCCAGTTTAGGGGCCGCAGGAGGAGGTCCTCCTCAGACACCACCGCCAAATAGACGTCCAGGAGCAGTCGAGTTACATGAACGTGCGTTACAGCGTACGCCTAAATATCAGTCCATTGCAGAAATCAGGCGAGCTCTTACTGAATGCTGTTATGATCCGGTTCCAGGCGAGGATAGTATGGTTATATTTTCCGTGCGTGTTGGGCAGGTGTCCGAATACTTGGTCACTTTACCGAATATGAAGGAGGATCTAGACAGAATATACTGTTTCATCCGTACAGGGGATGATCCAGAAAGTATTAGTGAAGTTATGTCTCAAAGGAAAGTTGAGATCCAGCTCATGATATTAAAGTTTCTGATTAATTGTCTAATAAGGGAACAAGATTATCCGACCAAAGATCAAGTCGAAATGAGAACCCTGACAAGGTGGAGTGAGAATATAGCCGAGGGTAAGCACAAGACTATCGGTAGTATAGAGAGTATGTACAAGAAAATTCGTAAGGAAATAATAAGGTTACACGAACAACGTAAAGCAGCACAAGTAAGCGAGAAAGAAAATGACTCTGCGGAAGAGGTAGAGGACGAGAATCCCGCCAGAATAGCGTATGTAGGAAAATCTAGATTTCCAGACCGCCATTTACGCCTAGAACACAAGTCAACTTTCCATCGTCCAACACCAGAACAAGGTTCTCTAGAACAAGTATTTCAAGCTACCGACCACATTCTGAAATCACGAATCGGTTATAGCGAGTTAAGTACTATGCATGAACAAGAACTAGTCCGATCAGCAGTCCGATGGATTACTGATTCTACCACTTTTCCAGACGAAATAGTGGCACAAATGTTTCTGAAATTGCCCCCAGCCGAGCAACGACTGGCGGGTATGTATATGATTCAACACCTCATTACTTTGTATGAGGGTCAACATTCTGATCCAGGTCCGTTACACGATGTCCTGAACGAGTTACTCCAGTATAAATGGAAAGGTTTAGGTACCGATTTAATTAGTGTTATTCTAGAACAGCGCCACAAATATAGTATGTTTCTGAACCCGCATTTTGTTCATGTCTCACCCCCAGAAAGTAAACCCTTTTACATAGACAGACAGAATCCGTTACGAGAAGTGCATCCAGTTAAGACAGAGGGTGGTGAAATGCAACGAGTGTTTGTTTACACCCCGATTACAAAGATGGAACTCTTAGAGATGAAAAAGTTAATTCCCTGTCATGATAAAGATCCAGCAGGGTTCCACCGAGAATTAAAGGACATGCTCCGTATGGGAGAATACACGTATCCAGATATTATTAAAATGTTAAAGGTCCTGTTGCCCGCAGGGGTATATGAGAAACTCAAGGAAAAAGAATGGGAGGTGGGAGAGAAAAAGATCGATTGGGCAGTTCTAGAAGCTGAAGATAAGGCACGAGTACCAGGTACCGGTCTTGGAGATAAATGTAAAGAATTACCTGAACTGTTAATACAAGTTTTGCCCAGACTATTAGCAACTAAAAAGGAAGACTGGGATGCAATATCAGCATGTAAACAGAAACAAGACGAAGACACTAGTGATTTTTACTCTAGATTTGAGAAATGTTTTATTATAAACAGTGGCCTCAAGACAAGTAGCGAGTCATACCCTCATCTTTTTGTTACTAAACTAGTCGAGAATTCAAGTCCACAAGTTAAGAATCGAGTTTTGAAAGTCGAAAGTACCTGGCAAGCTAATACCCCGTCCCAGATGTTACAGATGCTTCAATACCACCAGAATAGAATCAGAGAAGAGCAAGATCACGAGAGAAAACGTATGAAAGACACGAAAATGAAAGTACTAGTTGCACAATCTGTTCCTCAAGACAGTCAGAAGAGGGGTCCGAATCAAGCCAGTCATCCTACAGCTCCCGTTAAAGGGAACTGCAATTATTGTAAACAGCCAGGTCATTTTATAAACGAGTGTGCAGTTCTGAAACACAACATAGCTACCGGTAAGACTAAAGAAAGACCACGTCCGCCTAGACAAGAGCAAGTTTCACAGACTTCTCAGCCACAGAATGCACAACAGACAGTTACTGTACCGCAGCCCATCGCTGCAACACAGCATGTTACACAACAGATGTACCAGTATGCACAGTCCGAGTATCCAGAGTATCAACCGTATTCATGAAACAGCCTAGAGAGGGAGGTAGGCTTGCCTCTCATCGAGATACCTGTAGATCAAGAAGGTCCCTATGTTCACAGTCAAGTATTAGGGAAAGACAGAAAGTTTCTGATTGATACAGGGGCAAGTAGGACCACTATAAGTCACGCCGAAGTTCCAGGGGCTCCGCTCTCAGGCTCTAGAAATGTTTCCCTTGGATTTTCAGGAAAGCCTATTGTAAATGAAATATCAAAGCCAGTTACCCTAGAAGTAGGTCCACTGTCCCGCACTACTGATCTGTTACTTACTAAGTCATGTCCAGAAAATCTATTAGGCATTAAAACACTGAAAGAGTTAGGTGCAGTTATATGCTGTTCCCCAGAGGGAATACGATTGTTCCTACGTGACTTCAAGGGTCACTATGTATTACGAGATTTTGATCCAAGATTGTCTAATGTCCCGCAGCATCTATGGGCGCAAGGTCCAACTGATGTTGGCTTAATGCAAATCACACCCCATCGTGTGACTCTCAAGCCAGGTGTAGTCCTGCCACGAATCAGACAGTACAGATTGCCACCTGAGGCTGTAGCAGCCTTATCCAAAATTATTGACGAGCTCATGGCTCAAGGAGTAGTTGTAGAAACTGACTCCAATGTATGTAATTCTCCGATCATTCCAGTCATGAAACGTACTGATCCAAATGCACCTCCAGTATATCGATTAGTGATTGACCTTCGAGAACTCAATAAATGTATTATTCCCCAGTACCCAGTTGTCCCAGATATCTCTTCCCTATTGACAGCCATTGATTCCGAAGCCTCATTTTTTACAGTCATAGACCTCAAGAACGCGTTTTTCAGTGTCCCCATTCATCCAGACAGCCAGTTTCTTTTCGGATTTTGTTTAAATGGAAGGAGCTATATGTTCACACGCGCTCCTCAAGGTTTCACAGAAAGTCCTAGTATTTACAGTCAAGCACTCAAGAGACAACTAGACGACATTCACATGCCAACTGACACTGCCCTGCTCCAATATGTTGACGATCTACTGATCACAGCCCGTTCTGAACGTGCTTGCGAGCAAGCATCCCTTACAGTCTTGTATTTCCTAGCCGAGATGGGGCACAAGGTGTCCCCTTCGAAGCTTCAATTCTGTGTCCAGCAAGTGGTCTACTTAGGACACTTACTGTCCAAGAGGGGTAGGCAGTTGACACCAGGCCGTATCCAGTTAATAGCGAGTCTTCCTCAGCCAAAGACCCAGAAGGAGGTACGTGCTTTTATCGGCCTTACTTCTTATTGCAGACAATGGATTCCTCAGTATGCATTTCTAGCCAAGCCACTGATACAGTTAACGACACAGGAGGCAGCCGTATCGACTGTCCTCCCTTGGACATCTGAACATACACTTAGTTTCAATGAGTTAAAGAAAGCCCTATGTCAAGCTCCAGTTCTAGCAACACCGAACTACAGTAAGCCTTTTACACTTTTCGTAACTGAACGCGAAGGTACAGCATTATCTGTCCTCACACAAGATCAAGCAGGACAATACAAGCCTTGTGCTTATTTTTCGAGCACATTAGATCCTGTAGCCCAGGCTCTGCCTGCGTGCCTCAAGTCAGTTGCAGCCACAGCACTAGCTATCAGACAAAGTGATTCCATAGTCTTAGGACACTCCCTGACAGTACAAGTTCCACACTCCGTGGAAGTTCTTTTAAACCGAACACAAACTCAGCACTTGACAATTGCACGTTTAACAGGTTATGAATTGACACTGTTCCAGCCACACATAGAAATCAGACGCTGCAACGTCCTAAACCCTGCTACACTGTTACCGTCAGTTACTTTGAATCCTGCCACACACGACTGTGTGGAAGTAGTTAACATCATGACAAAGCCAAGACAAGATCTGACAGATATTCCATTACCAGATCCCGACCTGACACTTTATGTGGATGGTTCATGCATGAGAACAAGTACAGGTGAACTAGTAGCCGCGTATGCAGTGACTACTGACACTGAAGTTATTGAAACACACCGTATTGACACCCTGTCTGCTCAAGCAGCAGAGCTAGTTGCTCTGACTCAAGCCTGCATACACGCCAAGAACCTGAAAGTTAATATTTACACAGATTCACGTTACGCATTTGGAGTCGTACACGACTTTGGAGTGCTCTGGCAGGAGAGAGGTTTCATGACTTCTCATGGAACCAAGATTCAGCATGGTCTCCTTATTCAAGCTCTGTTAGATGCCATACACTTACCGACATCCATTGCTATCATGAAATGCAAAGCACATACGAAAGTTACTGACACTATTTCTCAAGGTAATGATCTAGCAGATCGCACAGCTAAGCTTACAGCACAGGCTCCAGACATTTCAGTTAAGCCAACACAGACACACACTCCAGATCCGACTACATGTATGACAGTTAAGGACCCTACTCAAGATGTCATAGATATCCAGTTACATGCTACTCCCGATGAAATCAAGAAATGGTCCGAACAAGGAGGGGTCCAGACAGATCAGGGATGGTTGACGAAGGGAAAGGCCACATGGTTTCTCCCCGACTCTATGGTTCAAGTCATTATTAATACCGCACATAGTCCAGCACATCTAGGAGAGAAAGCAATGTTAAACAGTATCCAGAACATTTGGTTCAACAAGCATTTACGAGCTGCAGCCAAGCAGAAAGTCCGTACCTGTATGATATGTTGCCAGTTTAATCCAGGTAAAAGTGTCCCGGTGGAACAAGGTGGATTCCAGCCCCCTGACCACCCTTTTGAAGTCCTCCAGATGGATTACATTCAGATGGAGCGATGTCGAGGTTTCAAGTATGTCCTTGTAGTTGTATGCGCTTTGTCCAGGTGGACAGAAGCATATCCAGTCCCAGATTACACAGCCGCGACCACTGCCAAGCAGTTGGTTCGTGAGTTCTTCCCCCGTTATGGACTCCCTAGAGTCGTATATTCTGATAACGGCCAGCCATTCTCATCTGAGTTGATGAAACATGTTTCCCTGTTGTTAGGGTACCAGTGGAAGTTCCATTGTGTACGCCATCCTGAAGCAGCTGGTCTCGTAGAGAGACATAATCAGACCCTGAAAATTCGCATTGCAAAAGTTTGTCAAGAAAAAGGTGTAGACTGGCTAGTAGCTCTGCCAGTTGCCCTGTTCTATATGCGCATGGTCGCACATTCCAGATCAGGTCTGTCCCCGTATGAGGTCGTTTTCGGCCGCCCCCCTAACATGTGGGGTACTCCTAGACCTCGAAGTATTACCGATGTTTCAAGTAATATGCTGACAGATTACCTAGCTTCCTTGATGTCTGCCCTCAACTCTTGTCGTTCACAGGTTGCCGCCGCATTTCCAGACAATACCGAGGTGGCACCGCATGAAATCGTTCCCGGATCCATGGTCTTAGTGCGAAATTTTGATCGTTCAAGTCCGCTGGAGCCTCGCTGGAAGGAGCCCCGACAGGTCCTCCTGGCCACCCGTACAGCCGTGAAGTTGGAGGGACGCAAAGGCTGGGTGCATCTTTCGCATATCAAAAAGTTTTATGGATTGAAACCAGTTTCAAAGAACATTTCCGAGGATTTAAAGGACTGCCAAAGTACTATTCTTAAGGACTGTCCCGCAAAAGACACTGTTACTGCACCCTCCCTGTTAGAGACAACTCCGCAACAGGAGTATAAGAAAAAGTTAAGGTCTAGTAAAATAAGTCAGCCAGTTTGATTGTCTAAGTCCTCCCCTAGGTGAAACGGTTAGACCGGTTTCTGACATGTATAAAATAGACCCCCATAGTGAGAGAGTTAGTCAAAACTCAATCCGATGTATCGTTTTTCTAAGTTTCATATTATTTCTCAGCATTATGATTTCCTGCACCAGTTATGCATTTTATCTGTATTTTCCAGTTTCTCATGTAAATAAGTCTTCTAATGTTACAGTAGAGCACGCGTTTAGTGATCTGCCTCCTCATGAACTCTCTTATCGCCTCGCTATGCGTAACAATTCTTTTATCCGCATGTTACATTATTCACACCAGACCAGCAATGCCACTAATTGTTGGGTGTGTGGTCGACTCCCCCCTTTCCAGACACCGAAGGGAGTTCTGCCACTCTTTCCTTATCCATTTTCACATAATGGTTCGTGTGGAGCATGGTCCACGTTAACGTCATCCTCAACAGATATGTCTTTCCTTAACAGTACATGTTTTCCAGACAAGCAAGGTCTTCCCCACAGAACCGGGTTAGATCTAGAGAATGAAGTTTACAATTTAGGAAATTATTCTTCGAATTTCATGGTCCTGAATGTTCAGTCTGATTCTACCCCAGACTTACCTGCTATTTCAGTACTACCAGTCAAAGGTGAATTATGTGTCCGAAATAATGGTTCCGTACATGTAGGACATAGTGATTGTACTACTATTGTCAAGTATAGTGACAGTGGGAAATCTATTTTCAAAGCTTCACGTCATTCTTATTTTATTTGTGGTCAAACCGCATATGTTCGTCTGCCCCTCGATTGGGAGGGAACCTGTTACATTGCCTTCCTACTGCCACCAGTTTTCCTAGCCCCACCTGATTATCATAGAAACACACATTTAGTACACATTAGACATAGAAGGGAGATCGAGTCCCCGATTGTCGATTATACTGAAACTGCTCTAGAACAGTATACAGATTTCAATAGAGGTTTCTTCTTCTTTATAGGCCCTATCCAGAATAGCAAGCTAATCCGTAGGTTAACAAGAACCCTTGAAGCTGTAGTAAATGAGACTGCCTCTGCTCTAGGTAACTTAACTGAAGAGCAATCTGCTATGAGATTTGTCGTTTTGCAAAATCGTCTCGTCCTTGACGTCATACTGGCCGATAGGGGCGGGGCCTGTAGAGTCATTGGATCTAGTTGCTGCATTTTCATTCCAAATAACGCGCCGTCTGTTTATTCAGCCATAACCAGACTCCATAAAATTGCCCATCTGTTACACCAAGATCCAGGCACCTGGACATGGTCCGGTTGGTTCTGGAATATAATTTCCGCCTGGGGATGGAAAGTATTGTCCTTTCTAGGTATTGCAGTAGCGATCATATTCAGCTGCTGCCTCTGTATACAATGTGGCCCTGCGATTTGCGGCATTTGTGCTACCTCTTGTATTCCTAGTCCCAAGCCCCGTTCTAAATCCCGTTCCAAGAAAATTCGAGATGAGCAAATGATACTGTATGAAATGATAGATGGTATCATGAATATTGATGTTTCCTGATGGAAACGTAGTGACAAGGAGGGAATGTGGAAAAGTAAATTTTGCCATGATCTGTGTCCCTACGCGTCCTCCATCATATGTTATCTGTGCATGATTAATATGCATATGTATTCCCCATGTTCGATTAAAAGACGCAATTACAGTTGTGTCCATCTCTAGTATGTCAGTTTCCAGTTCTCGTGAATACTACAAATATCAGGCCTATGTAAAGTTACGTTGCCACGTTTCTCAGTGTGCACGTTATTCCATTGTAAAGTCCCCGTTTCTAGGCCTCAAAAGGGCCCGGACACCAGATTCAGCTCCTGTCTCCTGAAGCCCTCGCTGAGGAGCGATACAGCCCCCACCTGTATCCCTGACCCTTCACTTACTTCCTGCCTCACAGTGCCCGGTTCAGCCTGGCTCTGCCTCTGAGTCTGCCAAGAGTATGTTATGATTCTAGTTATCAGTCCAGCCCTCCTTCTCTGCATTCCTAAGTTACTGAATCGCATCAATAGTTTCCGTCATAGTCTAGCCTTTACGTCTCCATGTAAGAGAAATACTGTATTTATGGTCATTTAATATTCTTCATCACGCACTACATGTAGAATAATGCATGCTCCAGTCTTAGAGTCTGTTAGCCTTTACCCCGATAGCTTTTGGATTCTATCAACATGTTCTCTAAACATCAGATACTAGATACTGTTTAGGTACATGTCGCCCTGACTCTCCAGACTTCAGTCTCTGCTCCTAGCACAGAGTTCGTAGCCCCCAGCTTCTCCTAGTAATACGTCATTGCCAGTTTGCGCGCACCATCAGGTTAGAGGTCCCGGCTCCTTGGGTAGCCCCCTCCATGTTTCCGCCCCATTCATGACATATTCTGTTACGTTTGCATCACATATCTATGTATACGCCCTGTTACACCCACTTTCACCCTTATCTTTCGCGACTGCTACGCGTCACACCCTTTGCTCCACCCACTGCTCCGCCTGTCATATGTACTGTAATGCAACTGTTTTACTATATATACTTGTGTATTGTTATTAAAAGCTAGCGCGCTCATCCCAGATCCAGCCCCGGCAGCTGCCGGGCCCTGCCATCCTATTCCTATGCAGGTTGTCCTGTTCCTGTCCTTTATGCTGTAATAAACCTGCAAACTCCTACTACCTCGAATCTTGACTCTTATTTATTGAGCTATCTGTTATTGCTATGCCTAGTCAAACCTAGATCCGGTATTATTTATTTATATACCACAATCTGCCCCCCACACCTGTGTCACACCCAGCATCCACACACCTGTGGACATCATCACCGGACCCACACCGGCTTACTGGCCCTTTACTGGCTCCAAAGGTCAATGCACATGCAGATGTTTGCTGCATCGCCAGTGGCCTACTTATCTCGGCCCCCAAAACTTGCAGGGTCTCACTTGTCTGTAACACAATAGACAAGAATACATTAGCAGGACCCTCAACTAATTCCCCCACCTGTGCCTTCACATGATCTTCACCGTCTCGCACTGTACCTTCCTCAAGGCTGTCTTTCTCATAATCCACCTTTGACACACCCATGGTGTCCTCCATCCTGACCCAACTTGGGCCTGCACTCGTGCCCTTTCTATTTACCGTTACTCTCACTGGAGTCATGGTCCAGCATCCTGCGCCAGGGAGGCTATTCAAACCCCACCATACCACTCTGCCAACATCACCCATCTGTCCTCTGTGTCCTGGTAGCTGGGGGCTGTCCATAACCTTCCTGCTGGTTGAGCCAACTAGGTTGTGATTGACCTACTCCTTCCAGCTGCAACAGGATCCCTCAATGATGTCTGGCAAACTGCTCTGGTCCCTGCCATCGCTTCACCTCAGGGCCTTGGAGCCACACCAAGCTCTCCCAAGTCTGGAAACTTGCCAAGCTCTTCAACCTGTTAAAAAGATGATAGGACTGGTGTGCTGGCACCCCTTACTCTTCCGTCCCCTGCCGCAGCCACGTCTGGGACCCGAGGCCATCTATTTGGTCCTGTGCTGCCACCTGTGTCCTTCCAGGAGCACCCTCCAGCTCCTCCTGTGCCCAGCTGACTTCTCTCATCCCTGGTCCCCCCATCCCATTGGAAGTCAATATCAGCCTTATCCTCCTCACTCCATACAAGCATGGCTGCTAATAAAGCAGTAGCATGCCCCAGCACTCTGATGGGGTTCCCTTGACCAGTCCTGTCCCTACCCTCCAAGCTCAGCCCGGACTAACGCCGCTTCAGGGCCTGCGACCTACCCCACCCAGTTCACCCCACCCCCCCATGGGCCTCCATCTGCCGAATGAGTCTTCAGTCCCTGCGGGCCACTCTGCATCAAGTCCAACATCCCCAACCAATGGTCCTGATCTGCTCCCAAAGCATTCAGCTGGCTTGTCTATCCAAAGTGGGCCCCTGGAGCCCCAAAACATTGTGTGCTATGGATTCCTGCCCCATAGGGTACCCCCTACACTCTCCTCTCTCATGTGCGGCACAGCAGCAAGGCACTGCTGCGGCCTCCACTGTTAAGTTGGAGCCCTTAGTAGCGGCTCTTCCTACAGACTCCCATCCGGTATATGCCTCCTGCCCCCATACTCTATTCCCTCATAATCACAGCACCAGGAGGCACTGCTGCTGCTGCCTGCTTCATTTGCCGGCAGTCCTGTACACATAAAGGCTGCGAGGTTGGGCCATTGCTGTCACCTACTGGAGCGTCACCACATCTGGAGCGTCGTCACCTCATTGAGCGGTACAGCTTCTAACTGCGCAGGTGCAGCTTTCATGCTCCCCACCTTGCCCTGGCCACATGGTATCACCCACTGGCTCCCTACTGCTAACCACCAGGTCACCTGTACCTAAAATGGTGGTAGCGAACCCAAAAGAAGACCACAAATGACTCCTAGGACTACCATGGGCTACATGGTAGTTCAAATAGAAATGGCAGTTGCAGGACTGCACCACTCTCCCAAAATCCTTCCTGTGGTCGACAGCTCTCCAAAAACGCATTCCACGCTGGCGCCAGAATGGAGCTGCTGGCACCTCTCAGGTCATTGGTCCCATGTGGATAGGAGCCCCAGACTCTGTCTCACTATCATGATGCCAACAAGGAGGGTCATGTCTGCACAGGCTGTGGTAGGATGTTAATTTCAATTTCCTGCCCACCAGGCAGGGCCCCCAAATATGGCTGTTGCTGCCCAGCGCCGAAGTATAGGGCAAGACAGTGTTGGTCCGACCTGCTTGACGTGCTGCTGCCCTGTCATGGAAGGGGGTCCTCAAGGGTTATGTGGTCACTGCTCGAGTCTCACATCAGGTGCTGAGTGTCTTTAAAAGACATAAGCACGGCTCTCAATACAGTGGTCAATGAATGTCACTCATAACTACACTGAAACTATGAAAATGTCATACTTAAGCAATCTGAAACCTTGCCAGTTTTGGGGAAGTAATTCAAACATGTTGCTAAGTAATCCCTTTGAACGATGGATTGAATTCACTGGTCATAGGTCAATAGGATAAGGCCCGCTTCCAGATCGGAGGCTTGAACATCCCCAAAAGCATGCACTAACACTCAATCCTTTTTGGGACAGAAACATGAAACAGTCCCACCAGTTGTCCAAAGTGACACGAGCCAGGACCACTCACCTGAATTACAGCTTCTACAGGAGCGAAGACTTGGCCACCCACTTCTCAGTAGACTATCCCTCAGATTCATCAAGCACCCACTTTGCGAATCCTAAATAGCGAAAAATACCGAATCGCTCTTTAGAAACCGCAGAATGGGATGCATCACCAAAATCGATAAATATCTGTGAATCGCAACCGGCCGCAATCGCCAAATGCGAATTCGCTAAAATCGCTATAAATTAGCAGATTCGGCTGTTTCCAACCCCCAAATTGCGATTTTGCAATTACCGAAATTGCAATTAGCGATCCCACAGATTGCGCGATCGCAAACACGTGAAGTCGCATTTTGAGCACAATGATGACATCACTACCAGGAAGTAGCCTGCTCCCTGCATCATTTGGATCACAGAGCTGGATACAGGACGAGGCAGAGCACTGAGCTCCAAGAGACACACCCTGTAGTTCCAATACAGGATAGAAATAAACACCACAATGTCCCAGGAAGCTGCAGGACAAAGTGAAAAGCCCAGGCAACGCAAAATAAAATTCTCAGAAAAAGAACTGGAGTACCTGATAGAAGGAGTCAGCAGGGACCATGACCAACTGTTTGGGAAGCTGTCCCGGAAGGTGCCCGAGGCTACCAAGAGGCGCATCTGGGTGCGCATCAAGGCTAAGGTGAACGCAGTGGGAGTCATGCACCGGTCCATCGATGACCTAAAAAAGAGGTGGTACGACCTCAGAGGCCGTGCCAAGGAGCGCATTCCGGAGAGACTGGGGAGAGACTGGCTACGGGAGGAGGAGACTCCACTAGCCCGAGAACACACCCATGGAGGACTAGGTGGAGGACATCATCAACCCTGCAGCCTGCGTGGGCGTCACTCAACTGGACACCTCCTGCGCCACACACCAATCTCAAGGTAAGAGCCATGCTACTGCGACCCCGTACCCTAACAATGCCCATGCCCCCAGAGCAAGCCATATTTGTAACCCCAGTAATCCAGTTCCTGCTCCTCCCAAACGCCCAAATGCATTGTGGGACCTGTAGTGTGTCAATGTGCCCTGATAGCCCCACACAGTCAGTATAGTCAAGTGAAACAGACCCCTAAAGCCAGTCAGGGAATGCAAGCCTGCATTCATGTTGCTACGTCCCAGGTGTCTGAATCATATCATTAATCATGCACTCATCCACATCACAGGTGCTGCAGATGCTGACACGTCTGACAGTGAGATACTCCACATTTCGGAGACACCTGATGAGACAGAGGGAGAGAGCCAGCCAGCACCAGCACCTGGACCAGCACCTGCACCAAGACACAGGGACACCCCTGCAGCTACAGGTGGAGCACAACCTCACCACTAGGCACGCATGGCAGTGGAGCAGATCCCACCCCCACCCAGGAGGCAGACACGACAGCCAGCAATTGTGCGTGCCCACACAAGCAGCAGATTGAGGCAGCAGCGCTCTGTGCCCACCACAGCAGATATGGAGCAACAGGCACACAACTTGGGCCTGGGCATTGAGGCTCGGATGCTTGCTGTGCACCGTAAACAGGTGCAACACATGGCAGCAATGCAGCTGCAGCTATATAAAACTGCACGCAACATTAGTCTACTCACTGAGGAGTGTGCAGGAGCTGACCACAGCGGTGAAGGAGAGCAACCAGCTGATGGCGGCGCAGCAGGACATCACCCACAGATGCCACAGGCAGCTGTTCACACGGCTATCAGCCTACACACGTTCAAACCACCTGATTGGGAACGCCACTTCCCAGCTCTCGCGCAGATCATTGGCCATGCAGATCCAGATGGTCCAATGCTGTGCTGACGTTGCAAGGGCCCTGGAGCAGGTCACCACCGCTGTGGAGAACCAACAGGCAGCCGACCATGGCAATGCAAGGGGGGGGGGGGTGATGCCAGCGAAGGGACATCTAGCCTCAGCAGCCTGTCTGTGCCGGTGCAATCAGAAAGGCGCCGCAGTTCCTGGCCCAAAACTGCATCACAACAAAACCAGCCCAACGTGGAGGGTGAGAGGCGACAGGGTGCGTCCGGCAGGAGGCGCTAGTTACTACATTTCCTGCATGATGCACATGTGCAGGTGGCAGGTTGTTCCCCTCCGACTCACTACCAGACACCTCCACAGGTATCCTCCGCTTGGTGGCAATATTGTGGAGTATGGCGCACACGGCCACGATGCAGCAGCATATCTGAGGCCGGCATTTGAGGGCGCCGCCAGTCTTGTGGAGGATGCGGAATCGACTCTTTAACATGCCAAATGTCCGCTCTATCACATTTCTGGTGTGTATATGCGCAGCATTGTACCGCCGTTCCTGTGGTGTTGCAGGGTTGAGGTATGGGGTGAGGAGGTATTCACGGAGGCCGTAGGCGCTGTCACCTGAAGGGAGGAGCAGAGGGTCAGTGCCTGTTATGCGCGGCAACATGGTCTTAACAAACTGTTTGTGGGCATGTGTACTTACCTAGGAGATGTCCCTCGCCAAATTCAACCCTGGCCAAGCGGGTGTGTATGCCGCTGTGCCGGAAGATGAACGAATCATGCGTGCTCCCGGGGTGTTGTGCCACAATGTCTGTGATGATGGTCTTCGCATTGCAGACATCTGGATGTTGAGAGAGTAGTACGACTTGCGTGCGGTTCCGGTACATGTATTCGGTCTCTGCGGGTGGACAGATGTGAATGTGGGTGCAGTCGATGCAACCAATTACATGGGGGAATTGGGCGGTATGATAGAAGTCCAGTTTTGTTTGCATTAAGTCCTGTTGGGTTGTTGGGAAGGTGATGTAGTGGTGTATCTGGCTCAGCATGGCGTCCAGGAAACTCTGTAGGCAGTGTGACAGTGTACTCTGTGATATACCCCCTGCATATGCGACTATCCTCTGGAAGCTGCCGGAGGCCAGGAGGTGCAGGCAGCACAGGACATGGGTGGGCACGGCATTGGTCCTCCGTGTTGGGTGCTGCATCAGGGGGTCAAGGTCTCTGATGAGCTTCTCAATCATTGCCCGATTGAGCCTGAATTTGGAGTAGATCTCCTCTTCAGTCTGTCCTAGGAGTGTAATAAGCAGCCGGAAGATGCGCTCCTGGATCCTGCGTTGGTTCTGGGCTGCAGCCTAGAGCCTCAGCCGCCTTGCCACGATGTAGAGAACTGGCATTGTGACTTTCCTCATGCTCCTACTGAGTCTCCTTAAGTGTGTTTGATTTACCCAACACATGTTTCTTGTTTATTTATTTTATTTATTTAGCTGCTTTTATAGCGCCAGAATCGAACCCAAATGAGTTATCTCCGCGCTTTGGCCGCAGGCACAGGTGACGAGTAACCACTTTACAGAATATCTGGGGATGCAAGTGGGGAAATGCTAAAGCTTATATTTCTGTAAACAGATTGGTTTTTAGCATTTTCCTAAATGTAAGGTGGTTGGAGGTCTGTCTGAGGCTAAGGGGCAAGTTATTCCACAGAGTTGGCCCTACTGAAGAGAGGGCACGGCCACCTTGTCTAGTCTTTTTAATAAAAGGGGATTTAAGCAGGAGTTGGTTGCTTGACCGTAGATCACGTTGCGGTCTATAAGGCTGAAATAGTTGGGCTAAATAGCTGGGGCCGTTTCCAAATAGACATTTGTGGACCGTACAGCAGATCTTGAATTTGACCCGTTGGCGTACTGGGAGCCAGTGAAGTTCTCTCAGCAGGGGTCCAGAGGGTGTTCTAGGGGGGGCATTTAGAATCAATCTGGCCGCCGTGTTCTGGACCACCTGTAGTCGATTGATGGCATCTTCATTGGCTTGTATCAGGAGCCCATTGCAGTAGTCAAGGCGACTTATTACAAGGGTCTGTACCAATGTCTTCCTATAGATGTCAGGTAAAAGAGGGAAGATTCGTCTAAGTAAGCCAATGGTGTGAAAACAGGCTCCAGCAATCACGTTCGCGTGATCTTTTAGGGTTAAATTTTGATCCAGTTTTACTCCTAGGTTTTTTATAGTGGATTTTGGGGAAGGTACTGGTCCCAGGTCTTGGGGCCACCAGTCGGGAGACCAGAGCATGTTAGCTTTACCAAAAAACATCACTTCTGTCTTCCCGACATTGCACTGGAGATAGTTGGAAGCCATCCAGTTAGAGATGGCCCTCATACCTTCCGCAAAATTTTCCCTAACATTGGCGTTAAGAGCATTGAAAGGGTAGAGGAGTTGGGTGTCGTCAGCATACGACACTGGTGTGAATCCGTACTTCCTCACAATCTCAGCAAGGGGGGCCACATACACATTGAATAGTGTGGGGCTTAGGCATGAGCCCTGTGGCACCCCTTTAGTGAGCACCCTGGAGATGTAGTGATAGGGGCCCAAGCTGACAGATTGTGCGCGCCCAGATAGGAAACTCTCCAGCCATGCAAGCGCCTGGCCTCTAATGCCCACTCCTTGAAGTCGGTTCAGCAGGATTTTGTGTGATACAGTATCAAAAGCAGCTGACAGGTCTAACAGCACCAAAATCATCGAGCCTCCTCTATCCTGTGACATCTTGATGTTGTCGGTCACGGAGAGGAGAGCAGATTCGGTGCTGTAGTTGGGCCTGAACCCAGATTGAGATTGGTCCAGGCCCCCTGTCGCTTCTATGAAACTGGAGATCTGAGTGTTAACAAATTTCTCAGCCAACTTAGTCAGGAGGGGCAAAAGAGAAATAGGGCGGAGGTTAGAGAGTTCCGTCCAGGGGGAGGTGGTGTTTTTTCGTATCGGATTCACAACTGCCTCTTTCCACTGTTGCGGGAGTTTACCCTCTTTAAAAGAAAGATTAAGGATCTTCGTGATGATAGGACATAGTAAACTGCCCAGGTTATTAGTTAACCTGGCAGGAAGAGGATCACGAGGGGAACCAGATTTCACATTACTCAGAAGAGTAAGTATATCACTTTCTGTGACTTCTGGAAAGACTTCAAGGGTCTCAGTGAGGGTTTCTTTGCACAAAGTGCTTGGGGCTTCCAATTTATTTGGGTGTTTGACTAGAATTTTATTATAGATGGTGTTGATTTTGTCCTCAAAGAATGTGGAGATATTATTGCACAACTCTTGTGAAAAGGTGTCAGAGCTTTCACAGGCCAGCGGGTTGGCAAAGGTCCTGAGAATTTTGTACAATTCCTTTGATGAATTGGCAGCTCCATCAAGCTGGGACAGCAGGCAGGTTTTCCTTGCCTTTTTTATGTTTTTAAAGTAGGAGGAGATAGCCTGCTGATAAAGTTCCTTGCTGGCAAGAGAGTGATTTCTTCTCCATTGTTTTTCCAGCTTCCTACATTTTTGTTTCTCCATTTTTAATGATTCGGAATACCACGATTCTTTTTTAGTGGTCAAAGGTTTTTTGACAGTCTTTTGTGGGGCTAAAGAATTTGTGATATCCAGAAGGATGTTATTTAATTTGGATAGAGCCACTTCAACATTGTCAGAATCGGAGATTGTTGGCTCTTTCCAGAATTGTTTAAAGGAGTCCAGAGTGATTTTATGCCATGGTCTTTTGGTAATTCTCAGAGTAGTAGGGGGGTCCGAAGGTTTATCAAGTTGTGAAAAGGAGAATTCCAGCAAGCTATGGTCTGACCAACTGATGGCTTTGGGTGGATGGCAGTGTATTAGAGGCTGATTGGTGAATATTAAATCCAATGTATGGCCCTTTCTATGGGTGGGGCCACAGTTTCTTAAATGAAGGCCTAGGAGAGCAAGGTCAGCTAGGAGAAGTTTAGTGTCGGGGTCTTCTGCTACGTCTACATGAAAATTAAAATCACCAAGTAAGATAAAATTTTCCTTTGCTCTTAGGTGTGGGGCTAGTATTTCGGTCAAAGCAAGTGAAAAACCAGCATTAGAGCCCGGGGGTCGATATACTAAGGCACCTTTCCAGTGTTCCTTAGCTCTGATATTGATTTTAAAAATCATTATTTCCATAGTGGGCAGAATAATTTGTTCCTGGACCGAGATATGGAGATTTTCTTTAAAAATGATGGCAGTCCCTCCACCAGTTTTTATTGGGCGGTCCTGCCTTAAAATTTTGTATCCTTGAGGAATCCCCAAAGTTATGGATGGGACCGTGTGGGGCTTCAGCCAGGTTTCCGTGAGGAAACATATTTCGGGCTTGTGGCTTTGGATAGTGTCCCAAATCTCGACATGATGTCGAGGAAAGGATCGGACATTTAAAAGAAAGCTTTTCCAGCCTTTAGCTTTAGTGATGGTGTCACTAGCCCTAGCGGAGCCAGTTAAGATGGAGTCAGGGGTGGCTTGAAATCTGCATAGTGAGCAAGAAAACGGGCCCTCGGGAAATGGCCAATTATCAGAGGCACACCTCAATTGTCCCTTAGGTTGGAGAGCTAATAGGGACTGTGGGGTGTACCTGATACATACATTCTTAGTAGAGGCCATGACGATACTGGTTAATGGGGTAGAGTAGGAGGCCCCTGGTCCCGTCCTGTCGCGGACGGGCGAAGACGGGCTTCTCTCTGGCGCGTCTCAGGCGCTATGCTGCGCGCAACCGCTGCGCGTTCGCTGTGACGAGGGGGCTATATGCTCCTCAGCATGCAGCAACTAGAGCGCTAACCGCTCGCTGCAGGCGGAAGTGACCTGGCTCTGCCTGACCCGCCCTCCGCTCTACGGCACTGGTTGCCGAGTCGGACCGGGGCGGGCAGGACGAGTGATTGAGCACAGGTAGCTTTGGATGGTGAGTAATGTTATTATCGCCTGCACAGCAAAATCGGCGCTATAAATTCAGTGAGTCAATTATAAAAACTGATAGGCGCTATTACATCAGCGTTTTAGTTTTAAAATCCACTAGGTGCTATTATATCAGCGTTATACTTTTAAAAACGAAATAAGTGCTATTACATCAGCATTTCACTTCAAACAATTCACAGGCAAGCAGGTTTGCCATTTTTTTTCACCAATTGGACTTCATGGTTACCACCTGGTTTGGCTTCCCCTTAAATTGCGACTCGTATTTAGCGATTTATGATATTTTCGCAATTTGCGATTTATGATGAATGAGAATAGCGATCTATTGGCGATTTCGCAATTTGACTGCGAATTCGCTATTGATTTCGCTAAATGTGTGGGTAATCGCTGTTAAGGAATCGCAATGGGGGTTTCAAAATGGTTTTGCGATTCTTTGTTTTGCGATTTCGCTATGTGCTGCTTTTGTACTTGATGCATTGCGGAAGTGGGAATTGCTATCGCAATCGCTGTTTCACAGCGATTGCGATCGCAATATTGCTTGATACATCTATGCCTATGCCTCCACACTCACGAACACGAGATGTGGGTTTATTAGTTCCAGGTGGGGGGGCGGTTAAGGGAAGTGGAGGGGGAAGGAGAAGGAGAAGAAGAAAAGACACCGGTCCACTGTACGGCCCTGGCTGAACAATCTACGTCTCTGTGCTGGATGGACACCTTGCTAATGGCTGGGTAATCTACGCCTCAATGCAGGATGGATACTTTGGTA
The DNA here is from genome assembly GCF_964261635.1 of Lissotriton helveticus. Lineage (NCBI taxonomy): Eukaryota > Metazoa > Chordata > Amphibia > Caudata > Salamandridae > Lissotriton > Lissotriton helveticus. The sequence continues at coordinate 461,693,580 of NC_136068.1, read as the reverse complement.
AAACAAAGGACAATAATTATTGCACCCGTACAGCAGATGAGCTTAACATCAGATAAACTTTGGTCACAGGGGGCAATCAACACTCACCAATCTGCAAGCGTGTTGCCTTAATATATGCTGTAGTGAACATCTGTTACTCAGTCTTTAATAGACACATACTTAGTCTTAATGTTCAGAGCTTGTTAGTGAAATTGTTGTATCACAAGTCACACGTTAACACCACCGATAGTCTTTAGTCACAAAGGTTCACTGCAAGGCTTTAAATACAGTTCAAGTTTCTTCGTCAGGATTAAACTGTTGGTTTATCAAATGCCTATTCACTGCTTAGGCTAAACAAGCACTCCTGGTTCTTGAATCCGGAGCCTATTGGAAGCAGAGGCCCCTATAATAATCACTGGTATAACAGGTAGTTATACAACAGTAATCTTTGCCTAGAAAGTCTAGTGTAACAAAGATGCAGTGCACTGACCTCAGTTTTGATGTCAAGGGCGAGGATGTAGTCTTAGGGCTAGAGCGGTCAACCTCGAACCTGGGGATCCGGGTTCGAGTTTCGGAAACGACGCTAAACATCCTGTGATTCTGGGCAAATCACGTAATCTCCCAGTGCCTGACAAAAATGAATGTGTTCTTCTGTAACAAAACTGGTGCGATGTAAAGCGCTCTGATACCTGATGACTCGGGTCTAGTTCATGCTATATAAAACTCCCAACAAAAAAACCTTTTAAAAAGGCACGCTGAGCGCAAACGGGTACTGTTCTGGGTGGGGGAATCTGACTGTTCTGACCTTTGTTTTTATTTCTGTGTTTTGTCCGTAGCGGCGCTGTGGAATCACAGAGCCAGAGGTGAACAGCAAGAGGAAACAGGATTGCCCCTCACCATGACTGGAGCTGGACAGGGCCAAAAAAACAATGGAACAGGAGCTGGAGAACTCATGCACCAAAGCCAAACAAACACGGAGGCCGGGGTGAGGTTTAAATAGGCTGCGCCCTATGACGGCCACCGTATTTGGGTGGGGCCGAGATTTCACAAGATCTTTTTTTTTCTTTTTTTCAGTTTCAAAAAACTTTCTTGTCATTTTGCACGGTATTACAATGTAGAGAGAGAATAAGGCACATTTCAAATATAGATGTCGCTGTTGTACATAGTATAAAATCTCTTGCAGTTATAGTTACAAAACAAACTCTTTTTTACCCCAACTTGTAGCGGACACAGTCCAAACTGAGAAAAGCAGACCTGACCAGTCCTCGGCACTGCTGCACGTAATTATAATTGAAAGCATATATATACATTGTAGATTGCATGAAATCACACCTTACTTTGAAACAGGGCATCGTACGTAGAGACCATACAATATCACGCCCCTGCCTCCCAAAGCCTACCAAGATCAATCATCATGGCCTTGACATGTCCAATGCTTAAACAAGCTGCAGTAGCACTCAGTTATACCAAGTCACTTCCCCTGTGCACACTCTAGTGTTCCAGTCTCTGGCGCATCTCCTTCCCCCTCACTAGCCACTTCCTGTGCTAGAAGATATGAGGTGAGTGGTCACCAGATATCTTTTAGTCGCGATTTAATGGGAAGCATGTCTGCATAATGATGCATGTAGTCTTGCCATGTGGTCATGGTGTGGATCCATTCTTTAAATTTGGGAGCAAGACCTCTCCCCCATCTACACGCGACCTGACGATTTGCTAACAACAATCCCATAGCTAGAAATTTTGTGTATTTTGTTTGCTTTTCCGGGATCAGGCCCAAGAGGGCCACAAGTGGACGGGAAACATCCTTTAAAACGCAACTTTTACCACGCAGTGCCTTTACGACGCAACTTTTACAACGCAAACCATTACAACGCATTGCACTGGGGGGCGCTCTAGGATAGGGAATAAGTTTAATTTACTATCCAACACCTTCCCTAGTGTCCACGGGGACTGGAGTTGGAATAGTAAATTAAACTATTCACTATCCAGCACCCCAAAGCGCTATGCGTTGTAAAGGTTTGCGGTGTAAAAACCGCGTTGTAAAGGCATGCGATGTAAAAGCATGCGTTGTAATGTCATACATCCCAAGTTTACATGGAGCCATCTGGACACCTATCATATTCGACAAACCTTGAAATGTCTGTGTCCAGTATGCCATCAGCTGAGGGCAATCCCACGCAAGATGAAAAAAACCTGCACCCTCACGCGCACAGGCATCATTATCACGAAGGCGGAATCTGTAGAGTTTGACCGGGGTATGATACAAGCGATGGAGAAACTTAAAATGGATAAGGCGCAGCCTATTATTGCCAGTCACTGTATCTATTTGCGCACAACTAGTCTCCCACTGGTCATCCGTCAAAGTGATGTTTAAATCCGTGTCCCAATCTCGTCTTGCATGCAGTGGGCCAGGTGGGGGCGAGTCACGTGGATGTATGACGTTAAAACGCATGCTTTTACCACGCATGCTGTTACAACGCAGTTTTTACAACGCATACCATTACAACGCATAGCGCTTTGGGGTGCTGGATAGTGAATAGTTTAATTTACTATTCCAACTCCAGTCCCCGTGGACACTAGGGAAGGTGTTGGATAGTAAATTAAATCTATTCCCTATCCTAGAGCGCCCTCCAGCGCAATGCGTTGTAATGGTTTTCGTTGTAAAACCTGCGTTGTAATAGCACTGCGTGGTAAAAGTTGCGTTGTAAAGGATGTTTCCCGAGTCACGTGCATGCCGATAAAGGAGAGATATGACGCGCCGGGGATTATCTGTCTGTAACAAAGCATGCAGTGGGGCTAATGTAACAGGTTCCAATGGAAATTCAGGAGTCAGGGCCTTCACACTCTGCCTAAGACGGGCATATATAAACACGTCCATTGTCGTCGGTTCATAAGTTGCAAAAAATTGTTCCCTGGATCGGAATTGTCCCTCAACATAAAGCTCTCCCCAAGTGCTATATTTAAGCTTCTCTAGCATCCTACGGCAAACCCCTTCAAAAGAGACCTGCAGCAGCGGGTTTCGCAAAAGTGGCACCTTAGGGGAGTACAATAGGGGCATCTCCACTCTTCCGGCTATGTGCTGCCATGCCAGTATAGTACAATCTACCGTGGATGGGTCCCGTTTGTGCTTTTTCACCGCCGTAAAAAGATAACCTGCTGAGGGCGTTGGGGCCATATAGCCAGCTTCCACCGCCAGGTGAGGCATAAAAGGCGGTGGGTGAAACCAATATAGAGTGAAGTGCGCCTGCGCACAGTAGTAGTACATCTCAAAATTAGGGACATCGTATCCCCCTTGATGGCATGGTAGCATCAAAGTAGTCAGTGCGAGTCTCGCCTGCTTCCCACCCCATATGAGTTTCGAAAGCTGTGAATTAAGTGTTTTGAAGAAAAAGGGCCCCGGATGATACGGTATGTTTATGAAAGGATACAGTAATTTGGCCAATATGAACATTTTAATTAAAGAGATCCTGCCCGCCATGGAGAGTGGAAGGCGCAGCCACTTAGTAATAGTGTCCGTGATTTTGTCTACAGTTGTGCCATAATTTAACCGCATGAGCGCATCTCAGTCTCTAGTAACGTGAATGCCTAAATATTTCACCTCATCTTCCTCCCAAACTAAGGGATAATCTAGTTGGTGCGGTGGGTTGTTATCACTGAGGGGGAAAACTGCTGATTTGAACCAGTTAATTTGCACTCCTGAGATAACTCCAAATTTAGTTTTTTCTCGAAGGACAGGGTTGAGGTTATCCTGAGGTTTATGAATATACAGCGTCATATCATCTGCATATAAGGAGATGAGTAGCTGTCTAGCCGGGCAGATTAAGGCTCGGTGGTAGTGGTGCTGACGTAGTTTAGCAGCTAGGAGTTGAATGGCCAGAGCAAATAGAATGGGGACACAGGACAGCCCTGCCGAATGCCCCTGGATACAGTGAAGGGAGAAGATTTGGTCCCGTTCAGGAGCACCGAGGCCACCGGGCGGGTGTACAATAACTGAATCCAGTGGAGGAAGGTAACTGGCATTCCCATATATTCCAATGTGCCCAACAGATAGTCCCACTCTAGGGAGTCGAACGCTTTGGTAGTGTCGAGAGAAACTGAAACTGCTGAACATTTTGGATCAATATCTTGTAACACCGCAGCCAAGGTACGTAGATTATGCAACGTGGCTCTGCTCGGGACAAAACCCGCCTGATCAGGGAGCGCCAGACGCAGCATTAATAGATTAAGGCGGGTCGCTAAGACCTTAGCCAGTATTTTAGTGTCATCATTTAAAAGGGAAAGGGGGCGATATGAGTCACAACTATGAGAAGGCTTTCCCGGTTTTAAGAGGGAAGTTATGTCAGGGGTAGACCACCCTCCTCCAGTGCTGTATAGTATATCTCCTTCAGGATCGGGGCCAGAACGGAAACATACGTTTTATAAAATTCACTAGGTAGCCTGTCGGACCCAGGAGCCCGCCCAGACCTCTTCTGCATGATAGCTCAGTGATCTCGTCCAGTTCCAGATCTAGATTGAGGAACTTCCGTTGAGTGTCTCCCAACCAGGCCAGGGCCGGGTCCTCGAAATAGGCAGGCAAGTCAAGAGGGGCGCCCCTATGGGAAGAGTATAGAATGCTATAGTATTCTCTAAGCGTGCGCAGTTGGTCAGGGAGGTTTCTGTGCATGACACCTTGCGCATCCTGCAGCTCCGTCACATAGTTGGAGAACCTGGGTGACCTGACCGCAGCCGCCAGGGCCCTCCCTGGGCGATCTCCCTCACCGTAAACTCTTGCTATGTGCTACTTCCCCCAGAATTTACACTCCCTTTCAGCTAGGTCTTCTTTTCAGTAAGCTTACGCCGTATAGTGGCTCTAGTGTCAGTCCCCTCAAGGTCAGAGTTCAGTGTACTCTCCAGTTGTTTGAGTTCCCTCTCCAGCGTGGACAGGCTATTGCGCAGCGACTTAAGGATCCCCCACCCTTAGATATACACCAGCCTCGGATCGTGACCTTGAACGCCTCCCAAACCGTAGTGATGCTGGGGATAGTTCCATGGTTACGGTAAAAAACATCCCTTATGTCTTGTTCCAGCTCAGTCCGGAATGCTGCATCCTGTAGGTGCAGCGGATTGAGGTGCTAATTATTATATGGGGCGTGATTGAGGGGCGCATGCAGCTCAACGAAGACCGGGGAGTGATCTGAATGAGTGAGAGCTAAAAGGGTCACCCGTCCCAGCCAGTGAGCCATCCCAGTGGAAATTAACAAGTAGTCTAGCCTGCCCCAAGATGAGTGAAATGCTGAAAAGTGGGTGCCCTCCTGCTGCGTGGGATACATGTGTCTCCAGGAATCTAGCAAGTAGTTCTCGTCAATGATGTCCCGAAGTGCCCGCTGAGTGCTTGTGTAATGGGCAGGAGAATCACGGCACCGATCCATGCTGGGACGCATAACAGTATTAAAGTCCCCACTCCAAATAATGTAGGTAGTTCCTATCTCCTGTATCCTGCCCCATAAGCGAAGGAGGGCCTGCGGATCGTCCGTATTCGGCCCATAGTAATTGGCAAAGGTAACATCATGGGAGTGAAATCTACCCCACAGCAAGCCATATCTACCTTCATCATCAGTTTCTGATCCACTAGGCACAAATGCAACCCCTTTGTTCACCAATATGGCTACTCCACGAGAATACGTGGAGTATGATGCAAAGCTGTGATGCGAAGCCCATCTCGATGCGAATTGGGGGTGGGGCTGGGACCCAATTGTGTCTCTTGTAAAATAGCTACCATGATGTGATGCCTGTCAAGATAACCCAAAATCTGCAGTTTTTTCCTAGGGTTGTTGAGGCCTCAAATATTCTATGAAGCAACTGTAATGCTATTTATGTCTTGCACGTCATCAGCCATTTAGCCATGTGTAACATTTAGCGTGAATCCATAGTGTGACGACCTTAAAAAAGAGGACGGTCCGCTGTGCAATCAAAAACAGTAAACCACCCACAGCGGCTTCCCCAACCTGCCGGGTACAAGGCCTCCCCCTCCCAAAAAACCAACAAGATAGAATTATCCATACCCCCCCTTAAAACAAATGAGCTTCTGGGGGTTCGCCTTCTCAGTTATCCGCTAGGGGCTCACCACCTGCCCACTTCCCTCCATACTCTCACCCACCCACCACACTGCCAGCCGGTGGGCAGTTACAGTGGGACGGTGGCAAGTAGCCGAGCCAAACATTGTACCAAATAGCGAGTTTACATATACATCACCAACGTAGTCCCTTTCATCAGGAGTAGTTCAATTGTGAAAGTTCTATCTGATACCAAAGCCAGGTATGAAGTTCAGGCAGAGCCCGATCTGGGCGATGGAGATCTGGACTGATCGTGGATCTCCGACTCCGCGGTGGCTGAGCGTCAGTGGCGTCGAAGGTATTCCTCGGCATGCTGCGGATTTAAAAAGTAATGCTGCGAGCCATGATGAGTTATTTTCAGCTTCGCAGGATACAGCATTGCGTAGGGAATTTGCTGCGACTGCAATTTCTTATTAACTGCGGTGAATTTCCGTCGAGCGTCCTGCACCGATTGTGTAAAATCCGGGAAAAAAGACAGCGTTGTGTTCTCATAATGAACTTGCTTCTTTTCTCGAGCTAGGCGTGGGACCATGTCCCTATCCCGGTAGTTTAAAAAGCGCGCAATCACAGGCCGTTGCGGTGCACCCGGCGGCGGGCTATGCGCCCTCTTCACCGTGAGGTGCGCTGAGAAAGAATCTTTCCCAAAGAGATCTATAACCAGGTGCTCTATGAAGTCTTCCATTCGCCCTGTCTGTGTAGTTTCCGCCAGGCCAAGAATTCAGACGTTGTTCCTCCGGGAACGCACCTCCAAATCCTCATTTTTGTCAGCAATTATTTTCAGCAATTTATCCATCTGTGACATGTGATTCTTACGTGTTGTGGTGCCATCCTCCAGGTCTGACACTCTAGTCTCGACTTCTTTCAGACGCTGCTCATGCTGGCCGAGTTTGGTAACAACAGAGTCCATACACATGTTCATTGTGTCAATTTTAGCGTCGATCGAGGTAAGACTCTGCTTCATGCCCAGTAGTATGGTCTTCCAGTCTTACTCAGGCACATCTGTAGTTTCAGATTCCACGTGCTCTTCAAAACGCGACCTGGGAGTTTTTTCGCGCTTCAAATGGGAGTTTGGCCTGCTTGGCGTCAGGGCGTCCCATGGTGCCTAGTGGCCGGCAATATAGGGGAGTTCAGTGAAGTGGGCCACAGCACCTGTCCCACAAGAAGGTAGCCATGTAATACTATCTCGCAGGTCGTTGGGGACGTAGGACAAACACTGCTGGCACCCTGGACAAGGCGTGCAAGAGCAGCAATGCCACGTGTATCAGCTATATCCTTCAAGTAGCCAGCCGCCCAGGCTCAGTAGGAGTGGACACTGTCAAGGCCCAGTGTGCACATTAACAAATGAAAGAATTCAGCCTCGTGACTCCAGCGCCAGGGGACCCAGTAACCAGCGCAGTGCTGCCGTAAAATCCTCAAAGGGAGCCGGGGGGAGCACCTTCCACCCCGCAGCCTGTCAGCAACCTCGCGCCAACACACAATCAAGGCCGCATCTAACCTTCAGAAAGGCAGGCGCCGTACAGCTAAAATGGCATCACCTAGAAATGTCCACGTAGTGCCAGCAATTTCAGGGATGAGCTCTGGACAGCAGGGTCCCACGAGGAATCACCACAACGTACACTCGCTAGTCCCCTCAGGCAGTGTGTGATATACTTCACCGCACCAGGCACCGTAGCGGGTCTGCAACCACAGTCTCAAAATGGCGGCAGCTCCGGCAGGGGCTAGAGACCACACTAGATATGCAGGGATCCCCGGGGCAATCCACCGGGCGCTCAGGGAGCGGCAGCACCGCGGGTCCAAGAAAGCAGGGTTCAGTGTCAAGCGCGGCCTCCCAGGCACCTCCAGGTGTTAGTTGGCCGCACTGTCCCCCGCAGACAAGCTCCAGCGCCTCCGCGCGCCCGGGACACTCCCCCGCCTCCAGCCGACGCGGTCCGCCACAAGCCCCGAGCCCCCAAAGTGCACAGGGAACTCGCGGTCAATGACAGGCGCCGCCCCGGCACTCCGGGAAGGTCATGGCCGCCCACCACAAGTTTTCCGACCACCCTATCCCGGGCCCCTGCATCCACGGCGTTTCCCGGCCAATGCATGCCGCGATGTAGGTCCAGATGGAGCTCCGTGCCCACTGCTCCTTACCACAGAAGATATTTACTCCGCCACCCTGCAGGTTAGGACCACAAAAACAGTATCCTTGGATGCAGCATAAAATCAGGAATCACGCGGTGTTGGTGAAACCGCTGGATGTTAACACAGGATGGGCATTTTGAATGTTGCTTGGCTCGGTAGGGCTGGAGCTTCACAGGCGTGTGGCCATCTTGGTCGTGCACCACCTAGCGCCCCCGAGATTTCACAAGATCTTGCTCTCTAGATGATTCAACGCTGACAGGAGGCCAGAGGAACAGTGGCGAAAGGAGGCTACTATACAGATGGTAGAAATACAATGAAACAGATCCAGCACAGCATAGAAGGCACAGTATGTGTCTTAACAAAGAGTGGACAATCATTAGACACAGAGATGAGCACTATCTTGATGGCGATTACGGTGGTGGAGGGTGGCTGTGCCTAAGGGGTCATACTATAATATATTTTAGAAGCTGTTTGCATCTGCTAGATGCAGTGTGTAGACCGTACGCGAGGCACGTGTTGTGACTAGGCCTGGGCGGTAAATTCCGCTCTGCTAACGGAATTTGGATAATTTCGCTTTCCGCGGAAAATGCAGAATTGCCCAAAATTTGACGATCCGCAACTTCGCCGAATTTTTGCTTGTTCGCACTTTAAAAATGTGTGTTTGCAAGATATATCCCCCCCGAGCACGCAAACAGCGTCCGTAAACAGGAAATAAGCATCATGAACGGGCGGAACAAGCCATTCCGCATGTTCGCGGAACTCTGCGTGTTCGTGGAGAGTTTTTCACTGTTTCGCGGAGCTTTGCGTAACGCGACTACGCAAATTCTGTCCACCATAAGTCGTGACTGTACCTTCCCCCAAAGGCCGATGTAGTTTTGTAGGGTATTGAGCATGAAATTGACAAACCAATCATGGAGCATTTACATGACTGGCGGGTTCCCAGGACAGTTCCTTCGGTGAATAACCCTGTCAGTCAATTAAACAGAACAAATGTCCCCATTGTCTCCAGGAAACAAAAATGCAACGCACTTTGAACTCTCCATGGTCACCAACTAGGATAGGAGGTGGGGGAGGAATTGGGTGTGTGGTGGGAATGAAGGGTTTCATAAGGGAAGTGTGGAACACGAGGTGGATGTGGTACTCGTTAGAGAGGGTGAGTTTCATTGCTACTGGATTGATTACTTTCAGAATTGGGGCAGGCCCTATATATTGTGGGTGTAGTTTTCTTGGACCTTCCAATTTCATATTTTTTGTGCTCAACCATACAAGATCACTATCAGCATAAATGGGGGCAGAGCTTCAATTTATGAACGCTTTTTTTTCATGTGTTCTTTTGTATCCCATAGCTGCTGTTTGGCAAAGGACCAAAGTTTTTGTAGTTCAAAAAGATGGTTATTCACTGCAGACACAGAATGGGATAACTGAAAGGGTAAAACTCTTGGGTGATACCCCATGTTACAATAAAATTGACTCATCATTGGGCAGAATGGGCACTGTTGTTATAAGAGAACTCCGCTAATGATAGGGGTTGAATCTAATTACTAGTCACTGTGGCTAACAAGCAGCGAAGGTACTGCTCTCTGGTCTGATTTGTTCTTTGTATTAGCCCATCAGTCTGCAGATGGTATGCTGAGGACAAATGGTAGGTGATATGTAAAGCCGTGCAGATCTTTTGCCAGAATTTGGACACAAATTGGGTCCATGATCAAATATAATAACAGAGGGGAGACCATGAGGATAAATCACAGAATGTAGAAAGTTGTCTACCAGCTCCATTGCCTTGGGTAATTTGGGAAGTGGCATAAAATGGGTCAGGTTTGAAAAAAGATAGATGATTTCCAGAATGGCAGTGTAGACTTCGTCTTTAAAGAGATCTGTGACAAAGTCCATGCTAATTGTATGCCAAATTGAGAGAGGAACTGTGTTAGGGTGCAATAAGCCTGCTGGGGAAGTGTGAGCTGACTTATTACTAGCACAAATGGGACATGCTTTTACAAAGATCTGTGAATGTTTTGCCAATGTGTCCTACCAAAAGCAATGTGTGCATAACTCTTTGGGCTTTTGTTACCCTGGGTGTCCTACCCTAGATGACGAATGACATCACTGTAACACCTGGTGTTTGAGTTCTCTGGGAATAAACAGTTTGTGTTCATGATAAAACAGGCCTTCAGGGATCGAATGATCAGGCTGGGTTAACCACTGATCATGTTTCCGCTTCCTTCAGGGCTTTTTGTAATGTTTCTAAAAACTTATTAGAAGAGCAACTACTGATTATTCTTTCAGATGATATCATGGAATTATCTTTTAATACAAATTGCTCTTTCTGCGGTGACACATGCATACGAGAAAGAGCATCAGCTTTGGCTTGTTGTACCCCAGGTGGGTAGGTGAAAACAAAGTCAAACTCGGCAAAGAATAATACCTATTTCATTTTGTGAGGAGTCAGGGCCTTTGCATATCTAAAAAACAAAAGTTTTTTATGATCTGAATAAATTGTGATGCAAAACTGGGCCCCCCACATATGGTGTCACCATTACTGGAAAGCTAGTTTAATAGGCAATAATTCTCTTTCTGCTACGGTGCAGTTTTACTCAGCTGGGAAGAGCTGTTTTGAAAAGAATATGATCAGGTGCAGATTGCCTGTTTCTGGGTCAAGTTGAGACAGTACCCTGCCAACTGAATAGTAAAATGCATCAGCCTTCACAAAAATAGTAAGAAAGGATCTGAGTGTTTCAGAATTGGTGCAGTGGTGAATTGTTTCTTCAGTAATTCAAATATCTGTTATGCTTCAGGGACCAGTTAAATGGCACCCCTTTTCTTAACAATTGTGTAATGGGAGTAACTACATCGGAAAATGGGTAATAAAACACAAATATACATTGGCGAAACCTAGCAATGACTGCACAGCTTAAACAGAGGGAGGGATGGGCCAGCTTAGATGACTTCTATTTTCTTTTTATTCACGTGGATGTCTTCTTGGGAGATTACAAAACCCAGGAAGTCTACGTAGGTGACATGGAAAAGGCATTGCTCCAATTTGGCGGATACATGGTACTCATGCAGCTTTTGAAAGATCACAAACATATGCCGCTCATAGTCTTGTTCATCCTAGGAATAAATGAAAATATTGTCAATGTAGACAATAACAAATTCTCTAAAAAGTCTCTGAAGACTTAATTTATAAAGAATTGAAAAGCTGCTGGGGTGTTGCACAGCCTCAACAGCATGACACAGTACTTCGAATAAACCGTACTTTGGTCGAAATGCTGTTTTCCACTCGTCTCCTTTGCAAACATGAATAATGTTATAGCCTACGCAAAGGCTGGGTTTAGTGAAAATGGTAGCCTTCCGTATTTCCGATCTACGAATACGTGAATCAGAGGCAACAAATATTTGTTCTTAATTGTTGCCTTGTTGAGTGTCCTGTAATAAATACATGTTCTAAGTTCCCCATTCTTCTTGGCAATGAAAAATAGTCACAGGAGATGCAGAATGTCAGATGAGCCCTTTGGATAATAACTCATCCAGGTATTGTTTAGGTGTTGTCTTTTCTGGCTCTGATAAGGCATACACCCTGCTCCAGGGTAACGTTGTACCAGGAACTAAATCTATTCAACAATCAAAGCTACAGTGTGGAGGTAGGGTAGTAGCCATCACCTTGTCGAAGAGGTCCACAAAGTGCCGGTAAGGTTTTGGTAACTGCAAGGTTTCATTAGTTAAGGACATTGCACAAAGCAGAGGGGAATTCCAGTCAGTAGATTCTTGGTAGCAGTGTTCAAGACAGTGTTTTGAGTTTAACATCACTGTACAAGCTGCCCAATGAATGCTAGGGTTGTGGTGTTGCAGCCAGGGCACCCCTAAAATGGCTCGGGAAGTCGGTGTGTCAATTAGGTAAAAACGGATCTGTTCAGAAAGACCATTATCACAAACGAGAGTATTTGGTTCAGAATGAAACATAAATAGGCCTGACGACAGTTATCAGGCGTCTACAACTCGAACCTGTTCTGGTTCTTGTTTGCGCATGAATGGAACCCCAATTCTTTAGCTAATGTTATATCTCAAATGTTTCCCATTCCTCCAGAATCTAAAAGAAACAGGAGAACCTTACAGTTTTAATTGGTTAATCCTATGGTGACAGTAAAGGTGAAATGGTGAGGGATCCTTGGTAATGTTTTATTGGCTGTGGTAACAGAGACCTGCGTCATGCTGCCTAATGAGTCAATATCCTCCCTCTTTGGGCGGTTGTGTTTTCCAAACCTTCGGTTTTACGGTCAACCAAGGCAGCTCACTTTTTGGGTAATGATTGTTTACCTTTGATATGATGGGGCATTAACTGGTAAAATTAACCCCATTTCCACAGTACAAGCAGAGATTTTGTGCTTGTCTCCTGTCTTTTTCCTCCTGTGTCAAGGGAGAACGTAGACCCCTTATTTGTATAGGTTTCACAGTATTATTAGTTTTTGTCATCTTTTCTGTCCCCACCACACAGCATAAACACTCTGGGGTCACTCTTTGCCTTTTCCCCTTTTCGCTAGCTAAGACAATGGTCTAGCTTCACATCCAAGTGGATAAAGTCAGATACTCCTCCAGAGGATCTACTACCATGGACTAGATGTCCTTCAGGTTGTCTCTTAACCCTGTGTAAAACATAGAGGTTTGTTTCTCATCAGGCAAGTTGGTTTCTGAAACTAGCCTGTTGAAAGTAGATACATATGTTAGCAAATCTTTATTGCCTTGTTTGAGATTTAACAATTCTATATCGCTGGCCTACATGAAAGTGTGCTTGGCAAATAACGTCCTCATCTGTTCTTAAAAGGAACAAAGTTATATAATATAGGGGGATTGTTTTCTACATGTGGACTGGACCAATCAGCTGCATTCCCTGCCAGGTACAAAATGACAAACGCCACTTTGGCATTGTCGTTAAGAAAGGCAGCTGGTCTACAGAGAAACTGTAGCTAACACTGGTTCATGAACACAGCGTACTTATTACTGTCACCACTAAACTTTTCTGGTGCAGCCGAGGGACTGGTACAGGTGTCATAACAGTAAGGTTTACTGGTGGGGCCCCACCAGAAACTGCTTGTCTCTTGGACCCATTTCTGTCAGGAGTGAACAACGGAGGTCGTGTAAAGACTTTTTCTGTTTTGGGATTGTTCCAGAGGTACGTTCCCAGGGTTCTTTTCAGGGCTGATATCTCTTTAGTTCACTACACAAGGTTTGATTTTCTTGTTTGAGTGAAATGTACTTCTACCTTTACTAAAGATAGAGTCTGTGCTAAGTCTGTTATAGTAACGATTGTCTGGGAATCCATCTTTGCACAGGCAGAGTAGTTTTTGTGGACTTTGCTTTCTGACACTAGCCAGGACCAGTCACCTGAATTTCCCGTTCTGTAGGAGCGAAGACTAGGCCACCTACCCCTCTGTAGACTAAGCCTCCACACTCAGACAGAACACAAGATGTGGCTGTTTAGTTCCTAGGGGGCAGGGGAAAGGGAAGTGAAGGGGGAAGGAGAAGAAAAGACACTGGTCCATTGTACATGCCTCATGAATTCAGATGGGATGTCCAGATCAATTCCAATGTGGCAGGGGGTGTGGGGTTTGGCTGCGGCACTGGTGTCCGGAGGAATGGTCTGAGGCTTGGAAGCATGGGGGGCCCGGTAATGGTTTCTTGAGTTCTTTCCATTGGTTGTAGCTGTTTCTATGTGGGGGTACGATGTGGCCCACAAAAAAGTATTGTTTCGGATTGGCAATATGGCAATGGTTCAGGTGATGAGCAGGCAATCTGGCAGGAATGCACATGTTCTAAAATTGCTACAGGTTTTTTGCTTGATTGCTTGAGACATGACATTTTGTTCAAGGTGAAACATGTTCCAGAGGTGGACAATGGCATTGCGGATAATTTGTCTCATTCACAGTGGGAGAGATTCCGTGGCTTGCCCATGGGGACGTACAGGAACAAAAAGTGTATGCCTACAGAACTATGGACAATAGGAGACAAAGGATGTTCCAGCTGGTGGCAGGGTCTTTGACCACCAGGGAATTGTATACACATGCGTGGAAAGAATTTTTAACAATTGGGCTCATAAGAGACCGGGGAGCTGGGAGAGATTTGAGGATGTAGTCCAATTTATGTTGACCCTGACGGGAAAAGACCTTTAGCGAGTCACAATCGCAGGAAAGTTGGCAGGCATTGCATTCATGGGGAATTTGCTCTGGGGTTATGCACTGTCAGTGGAGGAACTGGGGAAACATATGTTGTATTGTTGGGCCAGGGAGCAGTGTCATACAGGACCAAAGCAGAAGCAACTTACCTGGCTGTTTTTCACGCAGGTGATCAGAACTCTGCTGGCTATTTGCAGCGCAGAAGGGGAAACAACAATGTCCACAACCTTGACAACTTAGGTGTGTTTTTTCTCCTTTCGGATGTCGGAAGTGTTGGGGGGGACGGGTAGCAGGGGTCTTCTATGGGAAGAAGCAGCATTCCAGGAGTCTGGTGTAGGGATATGGCTGCGCAATTAAAAAACAGACTAAAGGTCGACAGGAACAAGTGTAGTTTTACATCTTTCCTGAAGGAGAGTTTCTAACTTGTAAAATGGGGTGAGAAGTTACATGTGCAGGGAGAATCACAAGATAGGGAGGTTTATGACACTGGGAGAGTGAGCGCACAACAGCTTTCCCACCCCTAGCAATACTGAGCTTTCTAGGCTTGAAATGGTAGCAACAGAGTATGGCATGCATTCATTTTGTATCAGGGTGACGCCAAAAAATCGGGAAAGAGGAGTTGGTCAAGAAAGCAGACTATGGGGGGAGGAGCCAAGCTCGCGTCCGAGATGGCCGCGTTTTAGCTCGGCTCCGTTCGCTTTCCTGTCTGGAACGTCTATCCTGTGTTTTATCCTGCCCCGGGAAGTCTTCTTTGATAGACTATGGAACTACGACATTTCACAGGCACTTACCGTTTGATCCGTTTGTTCCTGGGTGCCGCGGATCCTGGGCTGCACCCTTGTCTGCTTCGGAGCCTCCGGAGCGAGCGGGCCTGACACTCCTTGGCGGCGCCCGGGCGGGGCGGAGCGCTGTGGCCGGCCCTTGGTGGAGGTGTGGGTTCGGTCGGTGAGGCCGATGTACAATTAGACCGATTACGGCTATCCGGGCCTGATCCGGCGGTCCTACGGCCTGGTGTTGGGGCGCTGCCTTCCATGGACGGGGTTGACCGTGTGTGTGGCTCGTCTCCCCTTTGTTCTCCGGTCCGGCCATTTTGAGTCCCTCCGTCCGGACTCGGAGAACGGAGCCGGTAGCGTGTGGGGAGCCGGCGACCCGCCTTCTTCTGGTGGCCCCCCTTCCTGCTCTGGTGGTGCCTCTGCTGGTGGTCGGCTGTATCCTGTTTGCCCCACTGGTGTCCGGACGGGGGTCGGAGTTTGCCGCGGCCCCGCCGGGCTTCTAAGATGGCGGCCGACCCCATGTCTCTCGGCCTGGCCGAGACTGGCGACGCTGGTCCGCCGCATGGCACGTTTGCTGAATACCGTAAAGGTGAGCCTACGCTTGGCGACATCCTCGCTGCATTGCGCTCCTGGAGTGCTCCCATGGCCGCACCTATCATTGACCTGGAGGAGGATCATTTTGCTGGGCCTGCTGAGCCCCCCCCGGTGTGTGCGGCTTCATCTCTGTTGTGTGCTGCTGGAACTTTCCTGGAGGTCGTGGGCCCGGCGGCTGCCGTTGGCGTGGGTGTACGGATGTCCGCTGCCCTCCTTCATCCTGTGCTCCCCCCTGCAGGGGGTCCGCCGGCCGGGTCCCGTCCGGACCGGCCTTGTTGGATCTCCCTTTCCTTTTTTGCCTCGAATGGCCGAACGAAGATCCTGTGATTGCTCCGCCGGATCGGCTTCCCTCACATTGTCGTCGGAACTGTGCCTGCATTGCCTGAGGTGGTTGCCGTCCTTTCCTGTTCATCCGGGTCGCAATCGATATGACTTGTGTGGATTGCCGATCGGACTCCCTGTTATTCACCTCCTGTTCCACATGATCTGGTTCCTTGTGCGTTGGACGACTACAACTTGGGATAAACAAGGACAGGGTTGAGATGAACTTGCCTCGGTGGACTGTTATCTTGCGGTATGGTCGGATGATCCGTTTGTAACTGTATGACTGTGTTCGATTCTCCTTCATGTTCCTGGAGCTTATCCTTGTGCTTATTATCTTCCCGTGGGTTCTGAGTATTTTCGGACGGGAGGGTGGGAGCTGATGGGGTTTTGATTATATGGCTCCTCTCCCGTTGCTACTTCCCTGTTTTCCCTTCTTCTTTTTGTCTTTGTGGTTCTTTCTTACTTTTATCTCTTCTATATTTCGGGTTCTGATTAGGGTGACAGGCACGCTGCCGGGGGGTAGGCCATAGCCTTCTGCAGGGGTGCAGGGTGGGATGTGCGGGGTGGGGGGGGGGGGGTCTGTCATATTTGTTTTCCCCTCATTCTTTTTTTTGGTTCTATGGCTCTTATGTATCCCCTTTTTTCGAGACGCGGTGTCGGCATGTGGCCCCCTGGGGTGTTTTTGCTAGCATGGGCCTTCTGGTATTCCTGCCGTCACGGTTTACTACGCATTCATTCCTCCTGTTACCAATGGTTCCATGTGCTGATCTATTCTTGAGTGCTTCGTTAGCCGTGGGGCGCGTGCAGGGATGCTGCGTTCTTACTTCTCACCCCCTTTTTAGGTTTTGCCTACGCAATGCGTACGAAGTACGCATGCGCTAGCAAAATCTAATGATATCTCGATATCTCTCTATGTGGGGTCGGGTATCCGCCCCCTCCTCCCATTGGCTAGCTCCATAAATGGAGGCTAGCCATTGGTAGAGGGCTCTGTCTGTCAATCCCAGACCAGATTCGGGGGCGTTCCCGAGAATGTTTCCCTTTTGGCTACGTCACGCGACGTCAGCCGAAAGACGATTCTCAGAACGCCCCCGAATCTGGTCCGGCACCCGCCTTCCTGCTCGGGGCCGGGGAGTTTCGTGAAAAACAATAGCCGACAGGAAGCGAGGGCGGGAGCCTACCGCGCCTCGCAGGACGTCCTGAGTGAGAGGAGAGCCGGGCGGTGGAGAGTGCAGGCGGGGCTCCGGAGTTGCAGGAGAGCCCCACGCTGCTTGGAGAGAACAATGGCCGACAGGAAGCGAGGGCGGGAGCCTACCGCGCCTCGCAGGACGTCCTGAGTGAGAGGAGAGCCGGGCGGTGGAGAGTGCAGGCGGGGCTCCGGAGTTGCAGGAGAGCCCCACGTTGCTTGGAGAGAACAATGGCCGACAGGAAGCGAGGGCGGGAGCCTACCGCGCCTCGCAGGACGTCCTGAGTGAGAGGAGAGCCGGGCGGTGGAGAGTGCAGGCGGGGGGCTCCGGAGTTGCAGGAGAGCCCCACGCTGCTTGAAGAGATACACCAGCCGTGTGTCCCACACCCGCCACCAAAGAGAGAGAGGAGCATCCGCCTGAGAGCCCGGTGAGTGTAAGTGCTAATGTTTTGCTTGCACTAGGGACACGGCCCGTTTTCCATTCTTAAAAGCCTATTTAAACCATGAGGGCGGTGGTAACAATCCTGGACAAGTTCAACAGAAACAGCTGTTTTCCGACCAAAATCTGGTATGCTAATAGAGGGTAGATAGTATATGCACTTTCGATTCCCAGATACAGAGAATGCGATAGGATGCAGGATCCTGATACGGAGAGTGAGAGCGTATGCACAGTATAAGCGCAGATAGAAATCATGGGGACTGTCTAGGTCCAGATAGTAATTCACGTATGTATGGATCGGGGAAGATGTCCATGTCTACAAATATATGCTCACGGATGTTACGTAGTACTATATGGGTAAGGTGTTTACAATGCCCATAGACAAATATTTTTGATCAATCTAGGTACCGTGGTATGCTACTGGATCTTATGCGGGTGCGGATCTTAAAGTAAACCTGACTTTGCTCCCTCCCCAACCTATCATTTCAAGCCCTTTCATCCATTCATTATAGCAATCCTGGGAACTGCCCCTTCCTCAGCCAATCACAGAATAACTGGCTCTTTCCCAGGACATGTGGGAGCTGCCTGGCGGGTTGTTTAAAATGCACGCGCCGTATGTTCAAAAAGGCTACTGTACATTTAATGTGTAAGTGCAAGTACGAGATAACGGTCACTGCTGCGAGGTCAAAAACTGAATGGGCATAGTCTGTCGTATTTAATATGAAAGGTGGGTTCAAAAAATAACTTTCAGTGGCAAAGGGTTGCACTACTGTGCAGGACATCAACTTGTGTTGCTTTCAAGGAAGCCCGCTGCATGTCTTTTCCCATGCCTGATACATACGAGTCTGACACTACCCCCTCCCACTGTCCATTCCCGCCCCCCCTCCCGCTGCAGCATTTTGTTACCCACTTGTGCTCTTAAAGAAACCACTTGATGCATCTACTTCTGTTCCTGTCTGGCAGATTACATTTGTAGACGTTAGGTATGATCTTTAGTGGGGCTGGTTATGCGGAATCATGTACATGTTTGCAGTTATAAGAGATGAGTTACAGGGCATTAGGTACTGTCGAATTGCAGGGATGAGATGTTTAAAGGAGAGATTGTGATTTTCAGCCTCCATTAAGTTCCAGCCCAGATTACACAAGCGACAAGTGAAAACAAATGCAGGCATCGGCTGAAATACGTATAACGCAACGATTTTTTTTCTTCAAATGAAAAACTTCTAAGTGTAATTGTCCTATTTCAGCTATATATTTTTTTCTCTGGGGGGTAAATATGTATCCCTGTTAGGAAACCTTTTACAGTACACTGCTATAATTTAGTTGCCATTCGTATTACTTGTTAGATGTCTCAGTGGGAGAGGCCAAGGAGTGTATAATCATGACATCTCCAATCCATGCTTTATGTTTCTGAGTAAGTATGATGTACCCTGGCAGTTAGTGGAGGAAGATAAGAGAAGTGTTGCCAATTCGAATTTGGGTTGAAATAATTATAATACCAGTGCGTTTAGGTCTAATAGCGATGGTTTTAATGCACATAATCATTACTTTCAGTAAGGGCATACTACCATTTCGCACTGGTCTCTTTATTACCGGACTGCAGTGCCCATTATTAGCAATGTTCAAAAAGGCTACTGTACATTTATTGTGAAAGTGCAAGTACGAGAGAACGGTCACTGCTACGAGGTCAAAAACTGAATGGGCATAGTCTGTCGTATTTAATATAAAAGGTGGGTTCAAACAATAACTTTCAGTGTCAAAGGATTGCACTACTGTGCAGGACATCACATTGTGTTGCTTTCAAGGAAGCCCGCTGCATGTCTTTTCCCATGCCTAATACATACGAGTCTGACACTACTTAACCACCAGCTTAGAAGTAATGTCTAATCAGGGAATCTCGAGTTTACTGTATGGTACAGGCCTTTGTTTCTCCTGAAGGGCTGAAGAAGACTCACTTACATTTCCGGGAAGTATGTGCTATATTTGTACAGTTCCATCCTACAAACCTTCCAATCAATGTTTTTTCTGCAACAGCCCCTTATCTGGAAGGTCGTAGGCAGCGTCCTCTGTATTCCCACCCTCAGGCCATGCATCTGTGTTCTTCAGTTCATGGTTCAAGGTGTAGCGCTAACATGACTATCACAGATCTGTAATGGGGCTTTCAGCCTGCTAGGAAGGTCTGTCTAATAACACTGGTAAAAACTGTCTGACTACGGGTGTTACCCTACACCTCAAACCAGAAGGCCACTTAAAGTCATGGCACGAAGCACGCAGATGTCTAAAAGTGCTGGGACCTCTGTAAATGAGTTACAAACGCGAGAATGTTAAATTGTGTCCTTCCTGGCCATTTCTTTAGCACAAGAGGCTGACCTTGGTGGTTCTGGCTGTGTGGGTGTGTGTGGCTCTGGGTGTATGGGGGTGTGTGGCTCTGGGTGTGTGGGTGTGTGTGGCTCTGGGTGTGTGGGTGTGGGTGTGTGTGGCTCTGGGTGTGTGGGTGTGTGTGTGTGGCTCTGGGTGTGTGGGTGTGTGTGTGTGGATATGGGTGTGTGGCTCTGGGTGGGTGTGTGTGGGGGGCTCTGTGTGGCTGTGTGTGGGGGACTCTGTGTGGGTGTGTGTGTGTGGGGGGCTCTGGGTGTGTGTGTGGGGGGGCTCTCTGTGGGTGTTTGTGTGTGTCATTTGCAAGACATTAAGCTATTGGCATTGTAAATGACAATGTTATTTATTTATGTTTAAAAAAAACATAAATAAAAATAATGTCAAGAGCAATGCCAATAACTCTAACTTTAACAAAGGCAAAACCATTGCATTGTAAATGCTTGTTTTCCTATGTCTTTTCCCCCCCTTTTTTTTCCCCCTCTCCCCCTTTTTCTTTCCTCCCCCGGGTTGTTGTGGCAGAGGGCTCTTTGTTTTGCAAGCCTACTTTTAGTTTTGTGTATTATTGTGTGTTTTCGTAGTGGTGGGAGGGCGCTGGGCAGCGGTTGCAATTGCTTATTACTGTGGGACTCACGTTCTGCCTTTGCCAAAATGTACCTGTTCTTTTTGAATTTTCCTGTGTTTCGATACTTCTGCTTGTTCGCGGCCCACCACGGCCCTCTGGACTTTATGGATTGCCCTTATTCTGAGACACCCTTTCTTCTATTATAAAATCAACCTTCTCTCATCCTGTACGTGATGGTTGCTCGGTGGCTTTTTGCCTTTGCTTCTCGTATGGATCGCTGTGATGTCCTGTGGGAGCTTCTGTATTGCCTGATATATTTCTTTTATTGTGGTGGCCGGCCCGATGGGTTGTAGGCCCGTATCTGTGAGCGCTTTCTGTACAATAAAGGTTTAAAAAAAAAAAAAAAAAAAAAAAAGAAAGCAGACTATGGGGCTGAGACAATGCCCTTCAGTCTGCTTTAAGAGGTATGTCAGAATGTGAGGGGAGATTGTTGACAAATCAGTTCAATATATTTTTTCATTACTGCCGTTTAGTTTTTCAGGTTTGGTGCCGGGTCCTGAGGCTGCTGGCCTGTCTGTGTGGGATGTTGGGTCATTCTTTCATGAAATGGGCTGACCGGGAAGCCGTAAAGATTCACCAGGGTCAAGATCTGGGTTTCGATGCAAGTTTGCTTTTGGTGTTTTGGTAAGGGAAGGATGGTATGCCATGGAAAGAGCTGTTGCCCAGTATGAACAGGTTTCTGTTGAGAAAGAATTGTTATGATGTTCTGTTGGTGCATTTAGGGGAAATTATTTGGTGGTGGAGAAGGCCTTAGCATTGCTGCGAGCAATGAAGTAGGGTTCGAAAGAGATAAAGATGCAGTGGTCAGGGTGTTTCGTGGCATGGACGGAATTTAAATATAGAAATATTTGCATAGGTTCTAGAAAGCCGGTGGCAATTGATATGGCTAGGAGGAACATCAACAGGAAAATGCGAATATTCTGCAGGGAAGAAGGACTGGGCAGAGTGGAGCATTGCAGCCTGAGATACGATACAGTTGAGGTTTTTTTGGGGGGGGCGGGTTTCCCCTTTACCACTTTGGGATAGTGTTGTATTTTTTGGAAGTAAAGGATTTTTTAGCTCTGAATTTAAGTGTACAGCGGTAAGCAACAAGGCTTAGGGGGTGGGGGGAGAAATATTAGGTTAGTGCCTTATTTCTGAGTGGCGTTTGGCTGACAAGTTTATATGGGTTTAGCTAATGTTATTTTTGCTGCCATCGTCGAACAAGGATGAAAGGGTTGGTGTTAACAAGCTTACACAGGAATTATGCGGAAAGTTAACGGTTACATTATAGGAAGTTATGTTTTGTAGATGTTAATAGATTCACTGTTAAGCAGTTAGTGGAAGTTAAAAATGTTACAGTTGCAGAAGTGCAGTATGTTAGGTGGTAGGTACTTTCTGGGTTACGTTATGTGGGGGCCTGACATTTGGGGGGTGGTAGGAAATTAGGTGACAAACTTTTGTATAGTGAGGTTTTAGCATTGTAAGGCGGAATGCCCAGGAATCATTGTAACGCATGCATGTTTCAGTAAAAGCCACCTTTTTTCACACATACAAAATGTGTCAGTGGTCTGGGCAGCAGCTCTCTCAACCCAATGGTAGTTTGGGGGGCAACCAACCAAGGGGAGGTCTTTGCCAAGGGATTATTGTAGGAATGGTGCAGTCCGGGGGACTGTGCACCTTTTGGGTTAAATACTGTTAAAGGTTGTGGCCCAAGCATTTATAAGCGGCCATTTTGAGCTGCCTCCCACCATTTTGTCATTAGGTAACATGGTGGCAACCCTTCAGTGTAGTGAGTCCTATTTGTTTTTCCCCTCCCTCCCATCCCTCAGCCCAGGAGGTTCTTGTGCAACAGGGAGCGATTTTCCACCTTAAGGGTGGCTGGCTTTTGTCCGGGACAGGTGACGGGGGAAGAAGAGTTATTGTATGGTTGCCGCTGTCAGACAGGTGCAGTGTAGCTTGGTGGTTGGCCGTTAAGTTGGCATGGGTTTAGCTAATGTTATTGTTGTTGCCATAGATGAATCAGGCTGAAAGGGAGGGTGTGAACAAGCTTGCACTGGAAAGAGACAGGAAGTTAAAGGGTACAATAAAGGAAGTTAAGTTTAGTAGACGTTAAAAGATTCACTGCTAAGCAGTAGAGGGGGGTAAAAATATCACAATTGCAGGAGTGCAGTATGTTAGGAGGTAGATACTTGCTGGGTTACATTATGTACATATATTTAGGAGAGTGCTGTAGGAAATTAGGTGATGACCTTTCGTATAGTAAGTTTTTAGTTTTGTATGGCGGAATGCCCAGGAATCTTTGAGATGTGCACCAGTTTCAATATAAGCGGTCTTTTTCACACAAACTTAGGGGTCGATTAGGATCGCGGACGGACTTGAGTCCGTCCGCGACCCCTGAGGAGGAGGGAACGTCCGCATGGGCTGCGGCGTTCCCTCCGATCAAATTAGGATGTGACCGCCAGTGTGGCGGTCACATCCTCCATCTCTAACATTGCGGCGGGTGCAGCTTCAAGCTGCATCCGCCGCAATGTAAAAAATCCATGCACAGCATTTGCGTGCACAAAGCGGCAGGCACCGCGCGGTGCCTGCTGCATTGTGCACGCAAATGCAGGGGGGTACCATAGGTACCCCCCATGTGCACCCCCCACCCCACCTTCACCCAGGGGGCCCGCAACGGGCCCCCGAAGTGAAGGTCCGTATGCTTTTCCACGGCGGTAAAGTCGCCGCGGAAAAGCATATATTTTCAGACATCCTAATATGCCTGGCGGTGTCTGATAGACACCGCCAGACATGTTAGTGCTTTTCCGCCGCGGTCGCCTTCCGACCGCGGCGGAAAAGCGGCGGACAGATTATCAGACCCACCAGCCATCCTAATTTGGCGGTGGGTCTTTGGAGTCTCCGCCGCGGTTTTTCCGCATCCTCCAGGCCGGCGGACACTTCCGCCGGCCCGGAGGATGCGGAAAAACCGCCATCCTAATCGACCCCTAAATGTGTCAGTGGTATCTGCTTTACCTCTCACCCAATGTGCATGCATGTAAATCTTAGCAGCATTTAATCTATTTTCCCTCTACATTCAAAAGGCGGCTACAATGCATGATTGTTAGCACCTTCGCCATTTACTGACATCACTTGAGGGGGAAGCATTGCTATAAAAGCCTTAGTTTCTGTTCCTGACAGGTATCCAATTAAGGATACCCCTGTCCTCTCTGAGTGGCTAGCCCGGCACTGACTCTCAAGGGTGATGATCACAGCATGCCCTCCGAAGGACGAACTGAGGCTTCAAGGCACTCCAAGCTAATATATCCCCTGACAGCAGTGGTGCTGAAGATTCAAGCACCTGATCGTAGATTTGACACTGTGGTCAACAAAGCGCCTTGAGCCTGTGATGTTGGCGCAGGAAACTTGTGTCTGGAGAATGAGAACTACAAGAACGCCAAAACAATGCAGGCCTCTGAGTGACTAACAGCATGACTCGCCAGAGTCGAGCGGTCCACTCTGGTCACGCCAAAGCCTGTCTGCTGCCAAGGACCACTGAAGCCAGAAAAGGGCCTCCACCAGAAAGCATTAGCTTTTGCTACTGCCCTTAAAGACTCATAAAGAGGTCTGTGCCTGCCCAGATTGAGCGTATCTGCACTCAAGCATAAAGTGGAATGTCACCATGCAGTCCAACTAAACATGGGGCAGCTGCCTTGCCTGTAGAGTAAACTCAAGGTTTAGGAGAATCTGGGCACTGTCTTGAATGGGCAGTAGCAAGGCATCCTACATGTCCTTCTGCAACAACATGATGGTCAAGTACCCACTTCTACATCTGTGCAATCAACTAATCTGTTGTACGAGCTAGCTCAAGCTGAGTGTGCCAAAAGATGCTGGGCAATTTGCCACAACCCAGGGAGGCAGCAGCACGACTACCAGCATGACTCTCCAGAGTGGAGGAATCCGGTCCACCAAAATTGAGAGGCACATCTGCAGACAAAGACCACGAGAGCCTAGAAGAGGGACACCATCAGAAGCCAGCTGCTCCTGCTGTCTGCGCAGTCCGGCCAAGTGACATGCATGTCGCGTTACAGTAATGCAATTTACGTTAAGTTCCAGCATTACCACATGAGCAGTAATTTGTCACCCAAACAAGATGAAGAGACAACTAAGAGGGATATCTGTAATTCCCTGCCTTGTTATTGATGGCTCTATGTTACGAAGAAACACTCAGGTAAGTTGAAGTAGTATTTATTTACTCCAAATGTAAAGCCGCCAACTCCAGCTGCTATCTTGTCAGTTCTCCTGGTAAAACTGTCTCACATGAGACGCTACTATGGAGATAGAACCAAGAAGCAACAGAAATCACTTTAAATCATTACAACATATCCCCCTTACACAGAACAGAAGAAAAAGAAGAGAACAGAAAAGAAGAGAGTAACTGAGCAAGTGCAAGAAGAAGAAATATAATCAAGGTAAATCAATACGTTTCATAGTCTTCAAAACAATTTGAAAGACAACGAGACCTGGAAGAAGAAGAACTTGGCTTAGGCAAACTTGGTCCCGGTGAAACATCTGGACATATAGAAAATTTAGACTTGTCACCATGAAACCTCACCAGGCGAGACATGCTCCACTTACCACCATTATTAACAGTAACAACATTCTTGTAGACAGGAGTAATCACAAAAGGGCCTATATAATCAGTGACCCCCTTCCTATGCCACCGTGGTCTCTTAACAAGTACCCACTCACCCACCTTCCACAATGTGTTTTTGTTTGATTTCTTCAGATCAAATCTCTCCTTGTACTTATCTTTATATGCTTTAATCCTATCACTCACCTCATCCTCATGCAAAACAAGACCTTCAATAAGAGGTAACCATCCAGGATTAAGTTTGGATTTGGCAACCCTCCCCCGTAACACATGGAGAGGAGATTTTTGTAAAATGGTGTTGACAGCAGTGCGATGTGCCCACCAAGTGCCCCTTAAGACACTTTTGAGGGAAACCCTCAATTCCACAGCTCTCTGAACGCATGCCTTAACCACTCTTTTCATGCGCTCCGCAAGTCCATTGGCTTGGGGTGCATAAAATGCAGTTCTGTGATGCACAATACCATAATCTCTCAAAAATCCATGTATCTCTTGAGAGACAAACTGTACTCCATTGACTGTAAGTAGAAATTTTGAAATACCTTCACTGGCAAACTCATCCTTAAGAAAATATATTACCACTCTGATGCTAACAGAACTAACATATCTGGTTGGGACCCACATGGAAGAATAATTCACCAAAAGGATGACAAATCTCTCAGCAGGATTAAGCAACTCAAAAGGCCCCATGGGGTCCAACCCAAGTTTGACCCAAGGTTCTCGCGGAAACTCTACAGGAGACGATGGGGCAACATTGGTGACTCGGGATTTGTCGTTGGAAGCACACTCCCAGCATTCTTTAACTATCTTTTCTACCTTGCCATCCATTCTTGGCCACCAATACCCTTCAGGAAGGCATGCCTTAGTAAGGTTCCTTCCCAGGTGTCCTTCATGAGCCAAATGTATGAGCTTGGGCTTAATTGCATCAGGAGGCACAACCCTTTCTCCGCGCATAAGTTGGCCTTAACAAAGTGTCAGTTCATTCCTGATGGACCAAAAGGGCAAAACCCCAGGATCAATATTTTTATCATTAGGCCATCCTTCAATAACAAAATGTGTTACAACAGGAAGAAGAAGATCTTGCTCCAAAGCATGCTTCCACTCAGATTCTTGGATGGCAGACTCCTTGACCCAACAAATATTAACTGAATCAAGGTCATAAGCATCTCCACAACACTCCACAGGTAATCTAGATAAACAATCTGCTGCTTTGTTAGCAGAACCAGGAAGATATTGCACATGACAATTGTACTCCTCTAACCCTTCGCTTCATCCTTTAAGTCTTGGTGTAAGTCTCTCACTCTCTGCACAAGAGAACACCTGGACTAAAGGACGATGGTCAGACCTTACCAAGAAAGAAATCCCCCAAAAGTAAAACTTGAAATGCTTTATCGCCCACACAATGGATAAAGCTTTTCTTTCAATATATGAATACTGTTGCACAGGCTTTTTCAGCGCTCTAGAAGCAACCACTTTCTCTTCATCGTCATCAATTTGGGAAAGTACACCTCAGAGGCCACATAAACTGGCATCTGTGGTCAAGAAAGTATTTATTTAGCATCAAAGTGACCAAGGGTTGGCATTTTCTCTATTGCATTCTTGATTACATTAAAGACTGTGACACATTCAGGAGACCAAACAAAGTGTGTTCCTTTTTTAAGAAGAGCCCTGCTAGCTCAATAATGGAGGCAAAACCCTGAATACATTTGGAATAGAATTCAGCGAGGCCCAGAAAGGACCTCACTTGTTCTTTGTCCGTCGGGGCTGGGGCATCTACAAGACTTTTAGCTAGATCCAGCGTTGGTCGGATACCCTTCCCAGATATGACATGACCCAAATATGTGACAGAAGATATACTTATTTTACACTTAAGTCTATTTACAGTTGAACCCTTGTTAACCAGTCTATGCAGAGTAAGTCTTAAAATATTGTCATGCTCCATGTCATCTTTCCCATAAACCAATATGTCGTCCTGGAAGAACATGATGTTAGGAATGTCACCCAAAATAACCTTCATAATACGTTGAAAACAGGCAGCCGCCGAGGCTAATCCAAAAGGCATCCTGATGAAACGGAAAGCTCCCAGTGGTGTCACAAATGATGTAAGGTGCTTGGAATCTGGATGGAGGGGTACTTGATGGTAGGCCGAAGATAAGTCTAACACACTGAAGACCTTGGCACCACCAAGCATTTTGATTGACTCCGATATATTAGGAAGTGGTTGATGATCCACCCATATGCATCTGTTTAAACTTCTCAAGTCAACACACATCCTAATATTCTTCCCTCCATCCTTAGGGGCCAAAACCAATGGGGCCAACCATTCAGAAGATTCAATTTCTTCGATTATACCCAGAGTCACTAGCCTATTAAGTTCACTTTTCAGGGGTTTCTTGCATCATGTTGGGAACCTTCCTGACTTTGTGCACCACAGGTACAGCTCCTTGCTTAAGCACGATGCGGTGCTCGAAATCTTTGAGTAATCCTAGATTATCAGAGAAAACTTGTGGGAATTCATCACAAAACTTGTTAGAAATGGTATTATGATCGATTAACACGACCTGCTCAGAGGGATGGCGAGCATTCGGATTGAGGATTATTCCTAAGTCTCACTGATGTCTCCATCCAAGGAGGTTATCACCACGCTTGGCAACAAAAATTTTACCAACGGTCTCTCTTCCCTTAAAGTTAATCTTCATGATGACGAAACCTATTACATCAATGTGTGAGCCACCATAACTGACTGGGTTAATGTCTGGCGCAAGGAGTTGTGTCTCAGGGAAAGTCTTGTCCCACAGTTCATTTCCTAACATCGTAAAGGGAGATCCAGAGTCTGCCAAGACTACAAACAGTTTATCGCCAATCACCACATCACATTCCGGCATTTTGATGAGGTCTGCATCTACCACGCCATCACCCCTCACACTCAGCATGGTGGTACTGGAGGTGACACTGGTGTCAACATTCTCACACACATTCTCCACGGTGTGTACTTTGCCAGCAGACTTACATACTCTGGCATAGTGGCCCTTGATGCCACACTTATGACATGTTGTATTTCTTGCATAACATTGAGGATAGTTGGAGGAGTGATTGTTACTGCCACATCTGTAACACTTTATCTTAGAAAATGTGTGAAAGATTTAGGTTTGGTTCCACGCACAACTTTAGAGACATTGTCAACGTGCTCTTGAGGTATTTCTTTATGTGTCAATTCATGAATGCTGCTGGGGGTTGGAACAACGTCAGGTGATGATTTCTGGGCTTTCATTTCCTTGACCCAACCAGAGGTGTTTTCCATCCCCTCAACGATGGCTACAGCTTTTTTGAGAGAAGGATTTTTAGACATTAACTTTTCTTGCACCCTAGAACTGTTAGTGCACCTAATGAGCTGATCTTGAAACAGTGAATCAGTGAGGTCACCAAACTCACAGGTACGAGCAAGTGTCAAGCTATGTAATTTCCAACTTTGTCATTAGATTCTTGGATTCTCATGAAAAATGTGTGCCTTTCCAAAACAACATTAATATGCGGTCCAAAATACATCTCTAGCATTTTTATGGACATCTCAAAAACATCAGATGGCTCACCATTACCTTCACCCACAGGGATAACGTCAATGCTCTCATAAATATTGCATCCCTCAATTCCAAGGTTATGGAGCAAACCTGCTTGCTTCCAGTGAGCGGAAAATTTGTCACCACCAAAAACCACTAAATAAGAGTCAAACAAGAGTTTCCACCTCTTCCATGGTAGATGTGGTTCACCTTTCTCGCAAAGAAATGGTGGAGGCTGACTCATTGAAGTGATAGACATGCATGGTGAAGTCTGATAGTTAATATTTTATGCGAAAAGTCAGTTAAACTTGAGCAGCAGGGAAAACTCAGAATTAATTACTTTGCGTGTTGTCAATGCACAAAGAAGTATGAGAAACAATACCTGTACCAGGAAACAGTTCAACTTCGGGTGAAAGGAAAATCATTGCTGGCTCCGTATCGCTTCACACTACTCTATTTCTCCGTAGTGATGTATATTGTTGGGTTACCATGGAAATGGTACACAAAATGGCGGCACGCACGTTACGTTACGTGCATGCATGGTGATGACGTAGGTACGAAGAGTACGTCAGCAAGTGCATGAGAGGATCATCGCGAGCTAGAATGCTTAAGAAAAGGTGAAAACACTCTACAGTAAAGCACAGTACAACACACTACACAATGTCTTAGATATTCGATATACAGTGCAAGTCCAATGTTCCCTATAGTGGGTTCCTTTCTACAAAATCCATCCTCCTGCACTCCTCTAACAGTTTGGTGCACAGTGGCATAGTCTTTAGGAAAGATGAAGCACTCTGCCCCCTCTCCCAATACTCACCCATCTCTTCCAGTGGTAGAGGGCCGCAGCAGGCCTTTTGTTTGTCACCCGAGCTGTGCTGACAGCGGCCCTGGCACACATCTAAACGGCTCAGTGTGGGAAGGCTGGCAGAGCTACCAAGTTTTCTGATTTCTAAAGTGTGACATTTCTGTGTTTTCATTGTGTTTATGTGTGACATTTGATAGCCTTATGTGTGACACTTTGAGTGATATTTGATGGTGAGTGTAATCAAGCAATTTTGTCTATTTAATGAGTGCTTGTCCCTAGCACCTCCCTGTACACACTGAATGTAAGTACAGATCAGCTAAGTTGCGTTGGTATGCCTGTGATGGGTCAAAATGTATTGACTGTAGTGTGGGATATGCCAGCTCTTGCACATGAATGCAATTCACAAGGCTGTTTTACAACATTATTATATTCAGTGACACTAATAAGGCATTTAATCTCAACTGACACAGTTATTAGGTAACCAATGGGACTGCAAAGTCAGAACTGGCAGAAACTGTAAATCACATAGGAAAGGCCACTTGGCAACCACAGCCTCTCCTGCAAAGCACAAATCCTGCGAAAATATAGTGTTTCTCATTCAATGGCATTTGTAACCTGCAGGCAGAGGAATTTCAAATACCTACTTTTATTCATTTCCTTAAACTGGACCTGCAAACTTCAATGTATTGAACCTATTTTACAATGCACTCACTACAGTCAGCAAGTGATAAGTCACCCTATTTACTTGGCCCCAATACTCTTGCAAGCAGCTGAAGCATAGTTATGGAACACTCTCAAACCTGGTCAGGTAAGAGAGCGTATTCTCAGGTGCTTATGTAAGCTTGCCCATCTGTCAGCAGAACTGTTACGGCTGTTTTGACCAACTGAACTGGCTGCCACTTGGTGTCACTGTCTGACATCTAATTAAAAAGAGTGGAGTATTGTAATGATTTAAAGTGATTGCTGTTGCATCTTGGTTCTATCTCCATGGTAGTGTCTCATGTGAGACAGTTGAACCAGGAGAACTGACAAGATAGCAGCTTGAGTTGGTGGCTTTACATTTGGAGTAAATAAATACTACTTAAACTTACCTGAGTGTTTCTTCGTAACACTGGCGACGAGCGGAGCTTGAGTGGGGACAAGCTGCCACCAACTTTCCCCATTTTCTTCAACCCACAAACAGACTTTCTTCTCCTCGACTTTCTGCGGTATGTAACCAGTATTGAGACTTTCCCGGTCCTTCTTGTGAAGCTCCGATGCCTTTTCCCGGTACCTGGGATTTTCTATGCCTTTGGAGTTGCAATTTGAAGGAGTTTGTGTGTTTTCACCTTTTCTTTAGCACTCTAGCTCGTGATGATCCTCTCGTGCATTTGCTGATGTACTCTTCGTACCTACATCATCACGCTGCACGCACGAAACGTAACGTGCGTGCCGGCATTTTGTGTTACATTTCCATGGTAACGCAACAAAATACATTGCTACGGAGGAATAGAGTATTGCGAAGCGATACGGAGCCTGCAATGATTTTCCTTTAACCTGAAGTTTAATTGTTTCTGGTACAGGTATTGTTTCTCATACTTTTTTGCGCATTGACAGCACGCAAAGTAATTACCTCTGAGTTTTCCCTGCTGCTCAAGTTTAACTGACTTTTAGCATAAAATATTGACTATCAGATTTCCTAGAGTGCGTGCACACGCTGATGGATTAACTTTGACTCTTACATTCTTATATTCTTTCATTCAATCTCACCAAATTACTGTGTAAACTGTTGTCTTCACTATGTCTACCACTTCGATGAGTCAGCCTCCACCATTTCTTTGCGAGAAAGGTGAACCACTTCTACCATGGAAGAGGTGGAAACTCTTGTTTGACTCTTATTTAGTGGCTATTGGTGGTGACAAATTTTCCGCTCACAGGAAACAAGCAATTTTGCTCCATAATCTTGGAAACGAGGGACGCAATATTTATGAGAGCATTGACGTTATCCCTGTGGGTGAAGGTAATGGTGAGCCATCTGATGTTTTTGAGTTGTCCATAAAAATGCTAGAGATGTATTTTGGACCGCGTATTAATGTTGTTTTGGAAAGGTACAAATGTTTCATGAGAATCCAAGAATCTAATGAAAAAGTTGGAAAGTACATAGCTTCTTTACAGACACTTGCTCGTACCTGTGAGTTTGGTGACCTTACTGATTCACTGATTTGAGATCAGCTCGTTAGGTGCACCAACAGTTCTAGGGTGCAAGAAAAGTTATTATCTAAAAATCCTTCTCTCAAAGAAGCTGTAGCAATCGTTGAGGGGATGGAAAACACCTCTGGTTGGGTCAAGGAAATGAAAGCCCACAAATCAACACCTGAAGATGTTCCAACCCCCAGCAGCATTCATGAATTGACACATAAAGAAATACCTCAAGAACACGTTGACAATGTCTCTAAAGTTGTGCATGGAACCAAACCTAAAACTTTCACAGATTTTTCTAAGATAAAGCGTTACAGATGTGACAGTAACAATCACTCCTCCTACTATCCTCAATGTTATGCGAGAAATACAACATGTCATAAGTGTGGCATCAAGGGCCACTATGCCAGAGTATGTAAGTCTGCTGGCAAAGTGCACACCGTGGAGAATGTGTGTGTGAATGTTGACACCAGTGTCACCTCCAGAACTACCATGCTGAGTGTGAGGGGTGATGGCGTTGTAGATGCAGAACTCATCAGTATGCCGGAATATGATGGGGTGATTGGCGATAAACTGTTTGTAGTCTTGGCAGACTCTGGATCTCCCTTTACGATGTTAGGAAATGAACTGTGGGAGAAGATTTTCCCTGAGACACAACTCCTTGCGCCGAGCATTAACCCAGTCAGTTATGGTGGCTCACACTTTGATGTAATAGGATTTGCCATCATGAAGATTAACTTTAAGGGAAGGGAGACAATTGGTAAAATGTATGTTGCCAAGCGTGGTGATAAGCTCCTTGGATGGAGACATCAAGAGAGACTTGGGAATAATCCTCAATCCGAATGCTCGCCATCCCTCTGAGCAGGTCATGTTAATCGATCATAATACCATTTATAACAAGTTTTTTGATGAATTCCCACAAGTTTTCTCTGATAATATAGGATTACTCAAAGAATTCGAGCACCGCATCGTGCTTAAGCAAGGAGCTGTACCTGTGGTGCACAAAGTCAGGAAGGTTCCCAACATGATGCTAGAACCCCTGAGAAGTGAACTTAAGAGGTTAGTGACTCTGGGTATAATCGAAGAAATTGAACCTTCGGAATGGTTGGCCCCAGTGGTTTTGGCCCCTAATGATGGAGGGAAGAATATTAGGATGTGTGTTGACTTGAGAAGTTTAAACAGATGCATATGGGTGGATCGTCAACCACTTCCTAATATATCGGACGGAGTGAGTCAACATGCTTGGAGGTGCCAAGGTCTTCAGCGCGTTAGACTTATCTTCGGCCTACCATCAAGTACCCCTCCATCCAGATTCCAAGCACCTTACATCATTTGTGACACCACTGGAGGCTTTCCGTTTCATCAGTATGCCTTTTGAATTAGCCTCGGCGGCTGCCCATTTTTCAACGTATTATGAAGGTTATTTTGAGTGACATTCCTAACATCATATTCTTCAAGGACAACATTTTGGTTTATGGGAAAGATGACATGGAGCATGACAATGTTTTGAGACTTTTACTCTGCATAGACTGGCTAACAAGAGTTTAACTGTAAATAGACTTAAGTGTAAAATAACTGTATCTTCTATCACATATTTGGGTCATGTCATATATGGGGAGGGTATCGACCAAAGCTGGATCTAGCTAAAAGTATTGTAGATGCCCCAGCCCCGACGGACAAAGAACAAGTGAAGTCCTTTCTGGGCCTCGCTGAATTCTATTCCAAATTTATTCAGGTTTTTGCCTCCATTGTTGAGCCTATCAGGGTTCTTCTTGAGAAAGGAACACACTTTGTTTGGTCTCCTGAATGTTTCACAGCCTTTAATGTAATCAAGCATGCAATAGGGAAAATGCCAACCCTTGGTCACTTTGATGCTAAAAAAAAACTATCCTGACCACAGATGCCAGTTTATGTGGCCTGGGAGCTGTACTTTTCCAAATTGATGATGATGAAGAGAAAGTGATAGCGTTCGCTTCTAGAGCGCTGAAAAAGCCTGAGCAACAGTATTCATATATTGAAAGAGAAGCTTTAGCCATTGTGTGGGCGATAAAGCATTTCAAGTTTTACTTTGCCTTATTTACAAGGCGGTGTTAAGCCACTTAACATGGCTTAATGCCACCTTGTAAATAAGGAACCCTTTTCACACTATACTTAACTTGAAAGAGGTGGACAACGTCTGTTGAGGAGGGTGTTCTGCCACACCACCCATTGATTTTGACGCTGCCCCCTATTTACAAGAGTGGCATAAATAAGAGGCAGCGCAAAAATTAAGGCCAGGGAAAAACTGGTCTTAACATGGCAAAACGAGGAGACATGATTTATTTCTCTTCGTTTTGTAGCACACTCTGAAATAGCAAAATCCCATGAATGATTTGTGCAGGAAGGTGTCTCTTCCTGCACATAATCAATCATTACAAAAATTACGATTTGCAATTTATATCTGTGCTACACAATGCAGCACAAATAGAAGTTACAAATCTCCTTCCTGCACATAAACAACCTTTCCCTCAAGGCAGACACCCTTGCAACATAGTGCAAGGGTGCCTGCCTTGGCGCTAGGCAGCGTACTTTAGGGCTCACACCAGGGAAAACACAGGGGTGCACCGTATCTTTGTAACTACTGCACATCCCTGCGTTTTCAGAATGGCATTGGTATTTTGTGCCGAAAGCTATGCTCCGCCATTCTCTTGTAAATATGTCCCACAGTTCAAAGTGTTAGAGAGTCATGA
Source organism: Lissotriton helveticus (assembly GCF_964261635.1). Taxonomy (NCBI): domain Eukaryota; kingdom Metazoa; phylum Chordata; class Amphibia; order Caudata; family Salamandridae; genus Lissotriton; species Lissotriton helveticus. The sequence goes on along the minus strand of NC_136068.1, from coordinate 461,659,035 downwards.
CATTGTCCTGAATGGGCAGAAGAAAGGCATCCCACGTGTATCTATTGCCACACCTGTGCAGTCGTCTCATTTTTGGTTATAGTCCAGTGTAAAAGTGTGCCCTAAGAGATGCTGGGCATATTCCAACCCAGCTGTCATTAAAAGCACTTTAAAAACATCTGCAAGTGACCTCACGTACCCTTTTACACCACTCCTCCCCCTCACTGGCATCATATGTTGAACCCTTTTCCCCAACCCCTTTGAACGCTCCTAATTGGTGCTAACAGGCTAGAGGAAGGGCAAGGAATAATAACTGCAGAAATTAAAGAGGGCTTGTTCTGTCTTGTTTACTTTCAGTCACTGTCACAGCACTCCGGACCAATGAGAACAGGGAGATCAATGACTGTGCTGAGCTTGCCGGGCTAGTGAATCAGTGCACTAATACAAACATTCGTCAACCTGTATTTGACCTAATGATCAAAGGTTCTAATCCCAGATGGTCCACTGAGCCTTCATCCTTGGGATGTCAATAAAATAAGTACCATTGAGTTGGGCTGCAATAAACACCTGTTATCCAACACTAAGGTGTCTCAAGGGGTGAACATCTGATTCACAAATACACTTGGTTACCTCTAATTGATGACATTGCCCTAATGTGCCCTGATACAGCCAAGTTGTTTTAATAATGTTTATATAATACAAGTGGCATGGGGTCTGCAGCCCTGCGAAGTGCCACGCATCAGGAGTTAGACTAACGTATTTCAGTATGGTGCACTAAACCTTCAAAAATGTGGGAAAACAATCTCTTACTTAATAACAAGAAGACTATAATCATTGATTGTGAAAAAAATGAATGAATAAAAGATACACTGGCTTATATGATAGGCTTGTAAGTACCAAGTTAGCTGAAGTCGTAAAACTTCCCATAATAGCAGCAGGCCCCTTAAACTTAAAAAAAAGTGATAGACTCACACAGCAGGAAAAAGAAAATCGTCAAAGGCTGATATCGAGCACCATCAAACGATTGGTTGCAGGCAGCACAGAAAAATCTGCAATTACAAAGTATCGTACTTTAGAAAAAACATCATGTCCCACGGAATAAAAGCAAAAGCTCTAAGAACTAAAAGCATTCTGCTATCCAGTGGATGCGAAACGGTACTTACTCAGAGTTGCGAGGTAGAGGCTGACTGTGGCAGAGGTGCATGCCCGGCCGCGCGAGCGTTATATAAATAGACCTTGCAGCCGGCCCCGCGCGTGCACGTTGTGAAACCAGTGGAACCACCCAAAAACAAACATTAAAATTAAACTAACGCGGAAGTGAGATCCTCAAACCATAATGGAAAATGTATTATCAATCCAAAGATTGTGGATAAAATGTAAACAAAAAGTTGTACTTTACATCACTGGGGTAGGTTACAAAGGAAATAGAAAAAATCTTGAATGGTGGACAAACCTGTTGCCAGAAGTTTTAAACTCATGCTATTAGCATGTATCTAAGACAAGGAACACATGGATATCAGCCATTACTGGAAATTAGAACAACATTAGTATATACATAACAGTTATCTGTTTGAGAGAAGGAACAAACAAGCTTATGCATAGTATTGAAAAAATAAATTCCATATCAGATAAATGCCGCTTGTCTCCAGTCTTTAAATGTATGGGGTCCATGAGAGATTGAGTCCAACTTCCCAATCCACTGTAATTCTTGACAGCAAATGTGATTTATCCCTCCCTGTGGGGCTGTTTTTCACTTGTCCAATAACTTGCCAGTGTGTACTCCCTGCTGTGTGTTATACAAGCTGGAAGTGTGCTAGTGGTGTTGTTGTGACTGCACACTGCTCTGATGTTGCAAAATCCAACTTGTAGCCTTCTGTGTTGTTTGACCTATGTAAATCAAGTCGCAGGGACACCAGGTAGCATAAATCACATCATGAGAGTTACAATTAGTGAAAGTATTCAAATTGAATTTTATATTGTGATGAGTAAACACTTTCATACTAACACAATACTTGCATGCTTGACAATGACCAGATTTACAGTGTCCGACTAGATGAGGTACACCTCCCTGGGAATTTAAGGTGGACCTCGATGGATTTGTAGGACAGCTCTAACCAAAGAGTCTTTCAAGTTAGCACCTCTTTTAAATGACAATAGGGGTGCTTCCTTATTAGACAAGTGGTCTTTAACCAGATACTCAAAAAACAAACAGTGTGGAGGGTCAAGGGGATAGTTTAATGACCTGTCTACTCACTCCCCAAAATTAGAATACATGACAACAAACGAGTAGACCAAGTCAAGAAAGTGGCGTGTGTCTGGACAAGCGACTATGTAACAGTTGGATGTGGATGTAGATGATACCAGAGACTGTTTGAGTTACAAAGGTTTTGAATAAAACCCATCAGACCACCCATTCGGTGGAATATCATCATTTGGGGATTGGTAAATATTCAAACCATTACCTGGCCATTTAGTGCCAGGGTAACATAGAAATTCTATGTGCAATGTTCCTCAATGTAATAATGTTGATAAAGTGCAGTGCTCAAATAATAATGGTGAATAAAATTGACTACTAAGACTTAAAAGGTTTTTGAAATGAAAGTCAAAGTGTCAAAGGTTAAAAAGCACGCCCTGTAGTTGGAATTGGATACTACTCAGTGGCGCTGAGCAAGGTGGTCGACATGTTTCAGCCTAATGGGGAACTACCCCGGCTTTCTTCAGGACCTTTCATGTAAACTTGCTACTGCAACAAACAATAATATGTGATATGAGGAATAATAGCAACCGCTCGGGAGAATGAGGCCCCGCTCTGTCCGTCGGTACCCCTGATGTTAAACGAGCGGGGTACCGACGGACAGAGCGGTTGCCGGGTGAGGTGGGGTCGTCACCCACACAAAGCTGGGAAGAAGTCTTGTCTCCCTTCCTCCAGTGAACATTGGAGTGCAAGTTCTTGGTAGATATGTGACTTCTTATAAGCACTATTTCTATTATTCCTCATATCACATATTATTGTTTGTTGCAGTAGCAAGTTTACATGAAAGGTCCTGAAGAAAGCCGGGGTAGTTCTCCATTAGGCTGAAACATGTCGCCCACCTTGCTCAGCGCCACTGAGTAGTATCCAATTCCAACTACAGGGCGTGCTTTTTAACCTTTGACACTTTGACTTTCATTTCAAAAACCTTTTAAGTCTTAGTAGTCAATTTTATTCACCATTATTATTTGAGCACTGCACTTTATCAACATTATTACATTGAGGAACATTGCACATAGAATTTCTATGTTACCCTGGCACTAAATGGCCAGGTAATGGTTTGAATATTTACCAATCCCCAAATGATGATATTCCACCGAATGGGTGGTCTGATGGGTTTTATTCAAAACCTTTATAACTCAAACAGTCTCTGGTATCATCTACATCCACATCCAATTGTTACATAGTCGCTTGTCCAGACACACGCCACTTTCTTGACTTGGTCTACTCGTTTGTTGTCATGTCTTTAACCAGATCCCAGTGTATAAGAACAATCATTTTGTCCTCATTAATCGCTGTACCGAATGTCATGTACTAACACAAATATTGGTATCAAAATCACTCACGTTTATGGGGGTCAAATAATGCCTGTCACGTGTTATACCAGGCACTCTTCCGTACTTGTTTGACTAGTCTCTTGGTGTAGGAGAGTAGGGTCTGCTTTCCTATGGTCACCCCATTTTCTTGCTTTTTGCTTCACTGGTTTTCGACTTAATGTGGCTGTGGGCCTGCTAATCAGACCCACAGCCCTGCTGTTCTCTCTCTAAATTCACACCATGTACTTTAGGTACATCACCAATTGGGATTTGGGTCACTCTTATGAGTCCCTGTACAGTGTACTATAGGTACCCAGGGCATAGGTGCACCCAAGGCCTACCAGGGGCTGCAGCCTATCTTTTGCCACCCCTGGCTTGCCATCCAAACTGACACAACTGGCTGATCACTCAGCTGGGGCAAGGTTGTGTAATCACCCCTTGCTTAGATATAGTATTCCTATGTCTAACCTTATATCTAGACACATTTACACCTATAAATCACTCCTATGGCAGGCCTTAACAATCCTGAAGGCAGAGTGCTTGGTTTTATGTGAGATGGTGCTCTAGCATGAGCTGAGCCTGTCTGAAGCCTTTGGAACCATGTCCTTATAGCTGTTCTAGGATATTGCCATACCATATACTCTTAAGTGCATTATGAACCTCGCGGTTAAATGCTAACTCTGGTTTGGCTTTATCAAAACATGTCGTGTAAGGTGTCATACGCTTTGGAATACTACCCCCTCGCCACTCCTAGTGACGGGGGTATCATTCCACCCTTCCAGAGGGAGAAGACATGTTACTTCCAGTAATCCCGGTTAAAGTTAACCAGAGCCTCAGCATCTTAAAATGGATGCTGCTGCCACAGACACAGTTCTGACCTCCTGCTGCTGGGAATCCTTCCAGCAAGGGAGGCTTAGACAATAGGTTTCCTGTCACAGGGAGGTGCTAGCACCACCCCAGACAGGCTATCGTGTATTGGTGCAGGGAGGGCTGAATGAAATGAGACACTGCTTGGGGCACACAAGGTGTCCCATGCATAGTCCTGTTCAAACCGGTGCTGGGGCACTCCAGCCCCAGCTCTGGCACGAAACTGGACAAAGGGAAAGGGGTGTAACCACCCCCTTCCTGGGTCCCACCCATAGGAGGGACCTAGCAGGTAATCCAGCCCCTAGATTTGGTATATAGGTAGGAGCTGAGTCCCAAGACTTTAGATTTATCCTGACTGAAACTCTGATACAAAACTCTGGACCTTCGACATCCTACTCGACGTAGAAGACAGAAGAATCTCCCTTGTGGTCAAGGAGTGACCCCCCTGTGCAAGCAGGCACCATCAAGCGCTCAACGGTTTGCTTTGTCGTTGCTCCCGCCAGAGCCCGAACACAGAGCCTGACAAAAACCGGACTTCCAGACTTCCTTCAGCCCGATCCACAGCCACAGCAAAGCTGAGACCCGTGGAGGCGATGCGAGACGTGGGACAGGCCATCTTGAAAAGCCAGCGAAACGCTTTCCGTGCAACTTCTGAGGCACCCTCGAAGTTGCACGGAAGCCCCAGCCCCGAGCATCCACTGCACCGAAGATCACCTCTCCACACTCACGGAGTGCTGCCTGGGGCCCTTTTGCATTTTCCTGCTTGACGCGTCTGTCCGGTCACTTGCCCATTGGCTAGTGGGCTCTGTGATGATGAAACCCGAAATCTACACTGCTGGTCTGGTTGCTCCAGACTGGCCCTTGCTTCCCTGTGAAGGAGAAGCCCCTCAGTCCTTGCTGGCCTGAGTAAGAACCCCTCTTCGAATCCTGCTTGGGTTGCCTTTACCAAGGCTTGTTGACTCCAATCCGGAAGCCGACACCGCTGACAGCAAGAGCTTTTGTGGGACAGTCCGTGCCCAACTCCTGGTTGTCCTCTACACCTCCTGGTCCACGTGGCAGCAGAGACAAGCTTCACAACATCACCTGATTGCTTCCCAACATCACCTGGTTCCTTCCTGGTTCCATCCTGGTCACTGGCTAGTGACCTAGACTCTGCCCTCTCTGCTTTCAGGTACTCTTTATCCTCGATCCATCCTTGGATCCAACCGGACTCTTCTCTCCTGGTCGCCTGCAGCATCTTTTCTCCAAGGCTCCATAGAACTCCACGACGAAACCCGACACACTTTGGGACCTATGCACCCGCTTCCTGTGGGTGAGGTAACGCGAGTACTGTGGTGCTCCTGTGAAGATTAACTCTCCTAGTGTCCTAGTTTCAAGTGGTTAGTTTCTAGTCCAGTCGGAAGACTCCTAAACCTTTAACTTTCTAACTTTACACACCCATTGACTTCTATGTGTGGACGCGTGTGCATTTAGACTCTGCACCCGCATCCCGTGGGCCTCCTGCTCCCTAACTACTGTTAGCCCAGTGTAGCCCCAGTGATTCCCTAGGCCCTAGGCCTTCCAATTGTTCGTGACGTGGTTCTTATACCACTATTTTAGTATATGGTTTAGCGGGCCACTCGGGCCTATCCATATTGTGCAACTTATTGTATGTTATATTAAGTTACTTGTTATGCGATTGTGCTTCTGTTCTCATAAAGAGATCAGAGGATTGATTTAGAAATAAATACATATATATTTTGAATATATAACCTGTGTGGTGTCCTTTCATTTGGTATTAAAAGGATTGCATATGGTAAAACAGCTGGCTTCACATGCCCTCTTGAGTTTAGCCTAAGACTGCTTTTGTCCATGCTACACCTAGGATAGCTGGTCTATAAGGTTGACTTTACAACCATCACCATAAGGGTTGTTTGGACTGGTGCAAGGTGATCACTAGAATAGTGAACATCATATACCAGGCCAACTTCTCACACTTGAGATAACCTCTTTCAAGTAGCATCTTTGGTGGAGTTCCTGCATATACACCAAAATTGCCCAAAGGGTAGATTATCCTTCAGGCTTCCCGGGTAATGGCTGGTATATTACAGTCATGAATTTCAGTTGGCTAACTGTAGAGTGAAGTATATATCTTTTGGTCCTCTACTTTTGCCCATAGGTGTAGAAAGGGAATAGCTGTTGTATCAGAATGCATAGTGAATTGGATGTCAGCTGTTAAACCATTGAGCCATGTACGAGATTCATTTAATCTAGTGTCAGCGCCCCTCCAATTTAAGAACACATCATCGATGTATCTCACCCAGTGCCCAATATTGTACCAGAAGGACTATTGGATGGAAAGACATGCACTTCTTTAAAATCAGCCATTACAGATTAGCTAGATCTTGAGCAAACCCTGCTTTCATGGCCACTCCCTTAGTGTCAAATTGAAAGTAGTTCTTACCCAGTGCTATCTCGCTTAAGGCTAATATTAGCCAACTGGTTACCTGAACTGGTTGTGCGCATAGGTCTAAAATGCATGCAATGATTCTCAAGGCTTCCATCTGGAGAATGTAGGTGTATAAGAACTGGATTTCCATGGTCACAAAATGGTCTGTAGTATTGGCAATATCACTGTCTTTGTTCAACTTCATAAATGTATGATGTCTCTTACATATGATTTACTCTTAGGTACCCACGTTTTTAAGAAAAAATAAATGTACTGGGGATTTGGAGGGTTTTGAAGTCTCTTGTGTACCTTGGGAAGGGTATCGAGTACCGGAATTCTCGGATGGTCCTTGTTCAGATATGCATAATCTTTTTTACTCAGGAAGCCCAGTTCCAAACCCTTCAGTGTGGAGTTTCCTATTAGGGTCTCAATATCATTGGTGGTGTCAGAGGTGACTCTACGATAGCAGGTTTTGTCCCCAAATTGGTTAAGGATCTCATTGTGATAGTCATCAGTGTTCTGGATCAGAATGCCTCCTCATTATCTGCTAATTTAATAACAATTTGGGGGTTGTTTTTTAATGTGTAGCTGGCCTGGCTTTCAGCTTTGGTTGTGTTGTAGTGCACATACCACCTTTGTTTGCTTAGGGGATTGGTCTCTGTCATGACCATTTTATCAAAAGTTATTAGCTCAGTGGGCAACAAATCAGAGGGTGGTATAAAAGAATGAAGGTGGTCAGAGTCCTGTGGTGTCCTAGTTAGTCTGAGTAGAATTTCTGTTTCCTCAAAAGAACACATGTACAGGAACAAAACACTGCTTCCCTGTGCAGTTGATCTAAGCTTCTCTGAGACAATGACAGCATGCACCATTTTCCTCCATTAACCATGTTCTTATCCGCTATTAAGAATGTGGGAACAGCAACTGCCATCTACCTTCATCCAGATGAATCCTTAGTTGGGTGTCATCTGTTTATTGCTGAAAGTTCAGCCATATATCCAATAAAAAACAAGGGATAAACTGCAGAATCATGTGTCTGCCCAAGGACTGAGTACCCTTATCATGGAATTGTTATCCTTACTGCTAAACCTGGTGTAGGAGAGTAGGATCTGCTTCCTATGGTTACCCCCACTTTTTGCTGTGTTTCACTGGTTTATCGACTTTAGTCTGGCTGTGGCCCTGCTAATCAGGACCACAGCCTAGCTTCTCTCTCTCTAAATTGGTTACCTGTACATTAGGTACATTCCAGATTGGTTACTGGGTTACCCTTGTGAGTCCCTAGTATATGGTACCTTAGGTACCAAGGTCATAGGTACCCCAGAGGCCTACCAGGGGCTGAAGTATGTATTATGCCACCCCTGGGAAGCCTTCCAAAATGGCACCACAGGTCTGCACTTGCAGCCTGGGTAAGGTGGAGTAAGAACCCCTTACTTAGATATGGTATACCGATATCTACCTATATATATAGACACATATAAACCTATAAGTCACTCCTATGGCAGGCCTTGACAATCCTGAAGAAGGAAGAGTGCTTGGTTTTGTGTGAGAGGGTGCCCTAGCATGAGCTGAGCCCCTCTGCAGCTTTCAGAATCCCTTCCTTATAGCTGTTCTATGATACAGCCATACCATATACTCTTAAGTGCATTATAATCCTTGCGGTTAATGCTAACTTTGGAATGGCCTTATCAAAACATGTCGTGTTTGGTGTCAAACGTTTTGGAATCCTACCCCCCCCCCCCCGCCAGTTCTGGTGGTGGGGGTAGAATTTCACCCTTCTAGAGGGAGAAGACATGTACACACTTACTTACCTGGTAAATGTTTAAAAGAGCCTCAGCATCACAAAATGGATGCTGCTGCCACAGACACGAGTCTGACCTCCTGCTGCTGGACGAAACTCCAGCAGGGGAGGCCTGGACAATAGGTTTCCTGTCCAGGGAGGTGCCAGCACCTCCCCAGACAGGCTTTAGTGTATTGGGGCAGGGTGGAATGCATTCATTGAATGCTTTTCAGACACTGCCTGGGGCACACAAGGTGTCCCATGCATTTCCCAGTTCAAGCCGGTTGCTGGGGCACCCAGCCCCAGCTCTGGCATGAAACTGAAGAAAGGGGAAGGGGTGTAACCACCCCCTCCCCAGGTCCTCCCATAGGTGGGACCCTAGAGTTAGTTCAACCCCTAAACTTAGTATAAGTATAGGAACCCGGTCCCTAGGACTGTAGATTACCCTGGACGAAACTCTGATACATAAATCTTGGACCTTCGACATTCCATGTCGACTGGAAAACTGGAAGAAATCTCCCTTGGGGTCAAGGAGTGACTCCCCTGTTCAAGCAGGCACCAAAGAAGGATCTTGCCGGTCTGCATTTTCAAGGCTTCCGACAGATCCCGAAGAATCTGGGACACAGGACATGGACTTCCAGACATCTCCGAGGCTGACACGAGTCCCCAGGGAAGCTGGGAACTGTAGTTATCACGAGAGACATGGGACCGGAACTCCTGGACATCCTGCACATTAGCTAGTGCATCAACTTCCCGAGCTTTCACAAAGTTGTGCAGTAGACTACTTGTAGTCCAAGCAACCTTTTGCTCCTTTTGCATTGAAGATTGTGGGCCTACACTCCACAAGTGTCCTATGGGCCTGCTTTCAGCATTTCAGCTTGAGGCGCCTTTGCGATCCCTAGTCTGTCGACTGGTGGGTCCCCACAAAAGAAAATACTTTGTTTCTTGAGCTTTTCTGGTTGCTCCAGATGTGCCCTGACTACCCTCCAAAGGGTGAGTCTCTCAGACCTTGCTGGTGTGCACCGAAGCACATCTTGTCATCTTGCTTGGGTTGCTGTTGCCAAGGCTTGTTGGGTTCAATCCGGATACCGACACTGCAGCACTCGACATCCATTGTGGGACAGCTTAAACCCATCTCCTGGTTGTCATTGACGCCTCCTGGACCTCGTGGCTGAAGAGTCAGGCTTCACCTCCTTCACTTGAAAGCACCAGACATCGGCTGGTATCTTCTTGTCGCCATCCTGGTCACTGGCTAGTAATCCAGACTCTGTCCCGCTGCTTTCAGGTCCTTCAGATCTCCGATCCACCCTTGGATCCATCTGGACACCTGTCTCCTGGACACCTGCAGTACTTCTTTGCAGCTCTCCATTGGAATCAACTGCGAAACCCGTCACGAAAAGACACCTATGCACCCGGCTTCCCTGGCTGAGGTAACATGAGTACTTCGGTGCTCCCGTGGGTCTTGACTCTCGAAGTGTCCAGCACTGAAAGGGTTTTACCATAGTCCACTCTTAAGTGCCCCTAATCTGTAACTTTGCAACTTTAACTTTCGCCGTAGAAGTCAATGGTGATTCGATGCTGTGTTTAGACACGGCACGCGTCCCCCTTGGGTCTCCTGTGTCCCTACCTTGGATGGTTGCTGGTTGCCCCAGCGGTTCTACAGGCCCTAGGCCTAACTTCTATCACTCATGTGGTTCTTATACCACTTTCTTAGTATATGATTTGTGAGGCCCCTAGGGCAAAACGTATACTGTGCTAATTTACTGTGTGCTATTTAAGTTCTTGGATTGTACTTTTGCCTCCAGCCTCATAAAGAGACTAGAGGGGTTGTGTTTAGAATAAATACATATATTTTATATATATACCTAGTATGGTGCTCTTTCATTTGATCATTCAAGAGATTATAGACTGGTAAAACAAGCTGCTTTGCATTCCTTCAAGACTTAGCCTGAAGGCTGCTTTCCACAGCTACCACTAGGATAGCTTTCTATAAAGGTTGTCTAAACCTACCAACAATAAGGGTTGTTTGGACTGGTGCAAGGTGCCCACTGGAATAGTGGACATCATATGCCAGGCCAACTTCTCACACCCGGTCCAAGAGATACGATTCCAGGCAAGTTTTGGTTGCTCCTCAACTTTGTAGGCAACAGTTCACCTACCCCGGAAGAACAGAGTACTCTATTGTATCATATGTGTGAGGATATGAGGCTTGTTATCTTGTCCAACTTTACCGTGTAATAACCAGCATTTCCTCCTATTGGTTCCTCGAGGTAGGATCCAGATCCTGTATCTAGCAGTACCATACAGTTAACGACTCCACCAGATATCCGGCAAGTCAACACCTAGAAGGAGGTTTCTTGTAATTTCCAACCAAGCTTCCAAGTTTTGGATCCGCACAAGTACTGTTTCTAAAAGATTGCAAACATTAAAAAAGTTTAGAAAAAGTTAAAAAAGTTTCTGAACAGTCTTGCCACAATTTTTTCAAAGTTCCTAAAAGTTGCAAAAAGCACTAGGAAATATGGAGATCAACTTGTCCATCTTACCCACCCTAAATTCAATTAGATAAGGACACTGTGCAAAGACAGAAAGATCGGGGGGAATGCCTCAGCAAAAAAGGAGGATCTAGAGAAACACCTCAGGGCTTGTGAAGAAGCGATCGAAGCCCAAGCACTGTTGGACAATGAAATTATCCCTGACAGTGGGATAAGAAAAAGATGACATGGAAGTCACTGAGGAGGAGGAGGGGGACAACAACAGCCTGGCCTCCACCATCCAAAAGATTTGTCCTTCCACATCTTTTAGTGAAAAAGGGCACTATATCACAAAGAGGGGCAGAGAAACTTGAGGCCCAAGTTAGTCTCCTGTAATTGGAGGAAAGGAGTATGGCCTTGGAGGAAAGGAGGAGAGAAGACTGGCCTTGAGGAGAGAAGGGTCAAGTTGGGCACGAACTCCCAAGAGAATGGTGGCAGCAACAAAGACTCTGAGGTAGGTGGAGGAGGTGCCTATGATGCCAGGTTGCACAAGGGTATGGTTCCTAAGTATGTTGAGGGGTATGACATTGATAGTTCCTGTCATCCTATGTGGGAGCTTTTAGGATGAGACAAGTAGGTGTTCAACACCGGGGGTCCCTATTGCTGCAACTGGTTCCAGTAGTTGAAAGCGATAGGCTTCTGACACCAGAAGATGACTTGGCAAAATCTTACGCACACATACGGGCGGCACTTATTGAACACTTTGGTCTCACCCCTGAAGAGTACAGATAAAAGTGCAGGAAAACTCGCAAGGGTGCAACACAAACATGGGTCAACTGTGTGGATGCTTTAGTAAAGTCAATTGAAGGCTGGATTAAGGAACACAAAGTGGATATTTGTGAGGGGCTCTACAATTTAGTGGTAAAAGAGCACATACTTACTATATGTACCTCAGAGAAGTTACACCAGCATCTAGCAGAGTCTAAGCTATCTAGCCCTAGAGAGCTGGGCAAGATGATTGACGAATGGGTATACACTAGGGTCCCAATAGGTCCAATGGAGGTGATCCTAAGAAAGGGGGGCAGGCTCCCCTTCAGGTGAAAGAATTGGCCAAAGATAACAAGATAGAGATCCCTAAAGAACCCCAAAAGAATGCCCAAGGGGGGAGGAGTTCCATGTCCCATCCCATTCCATGGTGAGTGGGTACCTGGTTAAGAATTATGGCCCTTCAAAGGCAAGGTGGGCTATGACTGTCAGCAGCCAGGCCACGAGAGTGGAGATGCTGTGTGCACCAAGAAGTCTCCCACTGGTGATCATCCCAAGGGCATTACCAGTGTACAGATGGGGGTTTAAGTTGTCCATGGGAATTCCAGAGGGCACACTGAGACCGCCTTAGTTTCACTGCATGGGAATGTAATTGAACCCTTCGCTCACTGGCCCCCAAGCATGCAAAAGTGCAGGCAGGGGTAAGAATCAACCAGGTTGAAATGAAGGCGCTGAGGAATACTGGTGCCAGCACAGCCATGTTAATGGCTAAACTTTTTTCCCTAGACCAAATAAACCCCAATGAGGTGCACCAGGTAGCCAGCTCTGACAATGATACAAACTCCTGTAGTGAACTTTCAGTGGGGAGGAGTTACTGGCCCAAAGAAGGTAGCTATGTCCCTTGCTATCCCAGTGGAGTGTCTGCTAGGAATTTACCTTGAAACCTTTGCCTGGATAAAGGTGGAGAGAAGAACTCGTGCGGCAGTGCTGGGTCTCTCTGGGTGGGTGTTTGTCTCCACTAGAGTTCAAGTGACCACGAAGGAAGGTCAAGGGAACCTGAGAGCTGGGAGAATGCCCCAGGTCCCTAGTAACAAGAGAAATGGCATGAAGTCTAGTCTATGAAATTCCCAGAGTCCTCAGGGCCGAAAGAGCCTAACCATGTGAGGAAATGCCTAGTGCCTGAAGAGGAGGCTGTTCCTATGGTAGACTTGCCAAGGAGCAAGTGGTCCCTCTAGAGAGGACTTGAGCCAGGGGCAGATGACTTGTCCCACCCTTGAGGCCTGAGGCAGCTGGCTGACAGGCAAAGACAAGGAGATGTCAATGGTACCCATAGGGCATACTGGGTGGAGAGAATCCTGTACAGTGAGGCACGGGCCCCAGACTAGGGGCAATCAGGAGGGTGGTGGTCTCCCAACAGTACAGACAGTTCCTCCTCAACTCAGACCATATCTTCCCCCTAGCTGGTCACCAGGAGCAGACCAAAACCTGGGAGAGGCTGGACAGTCAATGTTATTGTCCTCAGATGTCAGAGAAAGCAAAGGAGTTCTGTCACCCTGTGTCATCTGTCAAGCCAGTGGCAAGACAGTGGGCAAACCAAAAGCTCCCCTGATACCGCTTCCTGTGGTGTGGACTCCCTTTGAGAGAGTGGGGACTGATAATGTTGGTCCCTAGACCCACATATTACATCTGAAAACATGTTAATCCCAGTGATAGTGAATCATGCCTCTAGCTATCCAGAAGAAGTACCACTCAGGATAGTGACTACTCCTGCTGTGGCTAGGACCCTGCTTGATATCATCACCACAGTAGATTTCCCTAAGGAAGTCATTCCAGATAGAGGGACTAACTTTATTTCTGCCAATCTGAAAGCAATGTGGGATGAGTGTGGTGTTACCTATAAGTTCACCACTCTCTACCATCCCAAGTAAAATGATCTGATGAAAGGTATGATCATTGTTTTACCTGAGAAACTCAGGAGGGGAGGGGATGTTCTTCTACCATGCCTTCTGTTTGCCTACAAGAAGGTGCCTCAGAAAGGAGTGGGCTCCAGTCATTTTGAAATCCTCTTTGGTCACCCTGTAAGAGGTTCACTGCATTTAATAAGAGAAGGATGAGAGAGGCACATCAAGGAACCTAAACAAGATATTGTGGATTATGTACTAGGCCTTCACTCCAGGATGGTATAGTACACAAAGAAGGAAAACAAGAATTTAGAGGCCAGCCAAGAGCTTCTGAAACACTGGTATGACCAGAGGTCCTCATTGGTAGAGTACCAACCAGGACAGGTGGTATGGGTTTTAGAGCCTTTAGCTCATAGGGCCCTCCAGGACAAGTGTACTGGGCCCTATCCCATTTTGGAAATGAAAGGGGAAGTCACCTGTCTGGTGGACTTAGACACCCCAAAAATCCTCACTGGGTTATTTATATGAATAGGCTACAACTCCACCATGACAAAGCAGATATGACTATAATCATGGTGACAGATGGATGGGAAAAAGAGTAAAGTGAACTTCTCCCTGACCTAGCTGTCAAGCAATGTCAATGACTATTCGGTGAATGGAGCAGTCCTCGCCTCCACATTAACAGACAAGCAGCAAAAAGATTGTAACAGACTTCTGCAGCAGGTTGATGGTCTGTTTTCATTGACCCCTGGTCTCACAACTTCGTGTACCCATGATGTGGATACGGGTGACAGCTTGCCTGTCAAAATTAAGATTTACAGGTTGTCAATTGTCAGCTCAGGTCAAAGCTAGCATCAAAGCTAAGGCTGCTAAGATGCTAGAGTTGGGGGTGATTGAGTCCTCTAGTAGTCCATGGGCCAGCCCAGTGGTACTGGTGCCCAAGCCAAACCCCAAAGAAGATAAACTGGTGATGAGGTTCTGTGTGGATTACAGAGGCCTAAATGCAAACATCAAGACTGATGTTCACCCCATACCCAGAGCTAATGAGCTCATAGTCAAATTTGGGGCTGCCAAGTACCCAAGTACATTTGACCTGACTTTAGTTTTCTGGCATATAGTCTCAATCAAGCAGCTAAGGAGAGGTCTGCCTTTTCTACTCCTGAAGGCCCCTATCAGTGATACTCTATGGGTTAAAAATGCACTTGCCACCTTCCAAAGGTTGGTGAAATTAGTTATTTGAGGTTTGGAAATTTTCAGTGCAGCATATCTCGATGATATTGCTATATTTCGATCCAGCTGGGAAAAGCGTCTTGTGCACTTGAGGGAAGTGCTTCAGCCACTGCAACAGGCAGGACTGACTATAAGGTAAGTGGGTGCCAGTTGGTGCATGAATTTGTGTATACTTCAGCCACCAAGTAGCTGGAGGCCATGTCCAACCTCTCCAACCCAAAATACAGACCATTCTGGCCTGGGAGGCTCATAAGACCCAGACGCAGTACAGAGTGACCTAACAGCACAATAGGAGGTTTGTTAAATGTTATGGTACAATTGTGGCACCATTGACAGAACTCACTCCCAAGAAGTAACCCAGAAAAGTTACCTGGACTGAGCAGTGTCAAAAGGCCAGTTGACGCCCTCGAAGAACGTTTGTGCCCAGCACCTGTTCTAAAGGCACCTGATTTCAGTAAAGAGGTTATTGTCCAGACAGATGTTCTGGACATGGGATTGGAGAATGTTGGTGCAGGTAAATGATGAGTGCAAAGATCAACGAGTTGCCTTTATTAGTAGGCAACTCCTCCCCAGAGTGCAGCGTTGAAGTGCCATTGAGAACTTGTTAGTGACTACTGTGGTTACTTTGAAAACTTTTTGTAAAGTTATGTTTGACTCCTTTGGCCAGCTTTGGTCGACCAACTCCAGCAGGGAGTAAGTCAGTGGGCAGTAATGCTTAGCAGGGCAATTACCTTGCAGTCAAAGCAATCTCCAGTCAGGTTTCAGACTCTCTGGGCAAGCCACCACAGAGATCAATGGAGTGGTCCTCATGCAAGGGATACAGGATGCGGAAGATGCCGAGGATGCTGATCCGAAGAAGGGGGTTGGGGCAACTTTGGACATTGAGGTAGCTGTCCCTGAAAGACCAGGTGAAGTCCAGCCTGCTGTCCAGAGCCCATGATGTAACTTATCCTTGAGGAGGGCACCACAGGCGCAGTCCTCTCTCCTATATCCCAGGAGCAGCAGATGCAGTACAGTCTTTGGTGCATCCTCTTTTCCAGGTACAGAGAACAGCAGGGTGGTCCTTCTTTTGTCCTCTCTCCAGTACAGGCAAGATCTGACATCAGGGTGCCAGGGGTGCCATTTTAATGCCCACAGTTTCCCTCGGTGATACAGTGACTACTTGCCCGAAAGTGGATGGGCCCTAAAAGCACAAGTTCCCCACACAATCCAGACACTGCTCTCATACGATGAGAGCAGCGTCAGAACAGGTCTGAGCAGCCTCGTTTGCTGCTCAGACAGTGCCTTTTCTCATAATTTGGCCGGACAAACTGGCATGCACACTTATAAGAGTACCCTACTCCTCCTCCCTGCCATGCCCGGCCCTGTCCCACCCTATACTAATTGCTTGGGCTCAGTCTCCATCTCGGCTCAGACAGCGATAAATAAAATGATGATACAATTGTGTTATGATTTTATTTATCATCTGCTGGCTCTGGGCAGTGGGGCGATGCTCCTGCGCTATTATGGAGGAGCCGCCCCTGACTGCTGCATGTCTCTGTATGTTGTGCTATTCTGAGAGTCCTTGTGAAGGCGGTATATGATGGACATGGATTGCATGTGGGTGAAAGGGGGCCTTCCCTGCACCTTACCTTGCTGTAGGGCCCCAAGGGTTTTGTTATGATACTGAAAACAGACAAACCAAATGGTCCCTACACTAACTCCAGCCGGGTAAAACGAAAACCTCATCGAAAGGATACCGGTCACACTACCCCAGATTCAGACTATGTAACAGAGAGGAATGGATCTCAAGAAAATTGATAATGCTACACCAGAAAATGGAAACTGCACCCGAAACAAAAATAATCATGCTACCTTACTGCAGACTTGATAACATATAAAAAAGCATTCAAAGCAAACTGGTGCCACTGTACTAGCTCAGACTTGGTTAAATGAAGAATGCACCCAAAAGGCAGTGGTGCCACTACACTAGCACAAACCTAGTCAAATATGGAATGCCATCAAAGTCAAGAGGTTCCACTGCACGAACACAGACTTAGTAGAGAGGAAAATACATGCAAAGTGAACTTGTCCCACAACACTAGCACAGACTCTCAAAGCGGGCTGACCTTACCGTGGTGCAAATACTGCTTTAATAAAACATGGTCACATTGGAAACCGTGCCTAAAGGGAACTATTCGCCACAAGTTACTTCAAACTTCCCAAGCACATCGGATGATGAATGTGAAAGCAACTAAAGTTGAAATGCATCTCAACCTAAACAGGATGCATCAAGACACTTCAAACGATCACCCTGCTGGTTACTGTATGTTTAGTTTAATTAAATCGGTAGCAAAATACTTGTACTACAATATGACTTGTCAGTTGCCTCACATGGGTATCAACCTATTGGATCCATGTGAGCATTGTGTGTGCCTTTGCATGGGATTAACGTCAAGGAACATTAACATACCAGGATACATACTAAACGACCGGCATGAAAGCATGCATTTAAATGAGCAGAGAAAGCTGTGAATGCTTGTTCCACAGGATTGTAATTCTGACTATAGACCCCGAGAATATGGTGCAAGTATATTGAGGACAGAATATCGAGGGACAAAATATCAAAAGGTAAGTGCATATAGGGAAGTATAGATTTACTATTCCTAACTCCACATCTACGTCTATTGAAGCTATATGTACTCCGTAGGGGCATATATGTGCACTTAGGTATAAAAAATATACACATACTTAAATGTCAATAATGTTTTCGATATTTTTTCCTTGATATTGTACCCCATCAATATTCTGGGGTCGATATTCAGGGTGCACCCTGTTCCACAGGCCACTATGCAATACACACAGAGGGTACATAACATCTATGCACATTTCACGAGATCAAACATTCACAAAGCTGTTGTTGTAAAAGCTTTAATTCGATACGTAAATATCTTAAAAGCGATACATACAAAAATACATTTTCAAGGCTTATGATAACATACAGTTATAATTACTAAAATAATCAAGTAAAATGCAATAAATAGTTAAAAAAAGAATTAAATTGAGATAGAAAGCCTTTTGGCTCGGATCACCCAAGCCCATTTTAAAAACTTTGAAACACCACAAACAATGGAGGGGGATGTATCAGTCAATAAAATGCGAAGGGCCAGCAGATGCTGTCGTGTACCTAAGAGCCTGCACAATGGTATTAGCCAACGCCTCCTTGGGGCACGATAGTCAGGACATTCAAAGAAAAAATGTGCCACCGTCTCCACCCGTGTCGAGCACATAGCACAGAAGGATGAGGACTGGGAAGATGAAGATCTCCACCTGGACACCAAGTTGGCCATAGGTAAGGTGCCCTCTCTAAGTTTGAAATAGAGAGCCCTGTCCAGGGGAATAGAGATTAGGTCCAAATAAGGCTCATAGGCAACCACGTCTTTAATTCTCAGGAACGCTGCGGTCGAATTGCAGTGACGAGGATTGCGAATGAGTTTGGTGGCTATCCAGTCCCAATATAGCTTCTTCAGGGTGGCTTTCGGAGGGGCAGAGCGAGTAACCCAGGAGTCTTCCAAACCCAGCTCCAACAGTAGGCTCTTGATGTCCCTTAGCCATTTGATTCGATGCCATCCCTCCATTGCAATTACCTCGGACAGACCTGCTGCATAGGAGGCTAGCTCCGGGACCCTCCACAGGCGGGCCCACAAAAGCAGAGGCCGTAATCGCGCCTGGTCCGCGATTGATTTGCACTCCAAGTCAAGAAGCACTGGAACTGTAGGTGTGCTCGATGGGAGTATCAAGAGTTCTTTCAGGAATTTACTTTCTGCCTTGGCTAATACCTCCAGGTTTGTGGAGCCCCACAGCTCAGCCCCATACAAAGCCGCAGCAACCCCTTTAGCTTTATAAATATCTATCGCTGGGGAGATACAATGTTTGGGGGATGAACGATGTTCCCTGAGTAGAGCACAAGTCACTCTTTTGTGGTTGAGCAACATCTTTTGGATATGTGGGGTCCAGCTCATGGAGTTACTGAGGCGAATCCCCAGATAATCAAACTCACGGACCCTCTCCAGGGGGACGGTATTTAGAACCGGAGGGGGCCCTAGCTTTTTAGGAGGGTTCATAGTCAGGAATTTGGTCTTATCTACATTAATTATCAGGCCCCTAAGGGAGCAGAACTCCTGGAAGCGGGTGAGGAGCTTTTGGAGACCCTGAGGTGTCTTTACAATAAGCAGGGTATCATTGGCAAAGAGCAGGGTGGGGATCCGGGTGCCCGCCAGGGACGGAGCATCTGCAGGTTCCTTAAGCAGGTGCTCAACCACACCATTCACATACAAAGAGAATAGTGTGGGAGCCAGCACACAACCCTGGGGGACACCCCTACGCACTGGAATTCTGTTGGTTTTCTCCCCAGTCTTGCCCCACCGCACCTGTGCATAGTTGTCTGAATGAAGTTTAATCAGAAGTGACAGGATATAGGCGGGCAGTCCCAGCCCCTGCAGAACCCTACATAGCTCCTCCCTTGGTACTAGGTCAAAGGCAGTCTTCAGGTCAATAAAGGCCAGATAAAGACTGCCCTTGCCCAGCACCACCACCTTCCAATACAGGAGCATCAACCTGAATGCTTGTTCTATCGTCCCCGTACCTGAGCGGAAACCTGCCTGGAAGTCCGACAGTATTTTGTGCTCATCTGCCCATTGGAGGACCCTCCCCAAGATCACCTTCCCTGCCACCTTTTGGGAAGAGTCAATTAGGCTGATGGGCCTGTAGTTTGCGGGGTTGTCCCGTCACCCCTTTTTGAATATCGGGACAACCTCCGCCCCCTTCCAGGAATCAGGTACTAGAGCGCCCTTCATGATTGCATTTAGTAACGTAGCGACCAATTGTCCTCATTCCTTGGGATAAGCACGAAGCAAGTCACCGGGTATCCCATCCGGCCCCGCAGCCTTTAATGGGACCAGGGACTTGATTACAGCCTCCACCTCCCTCTCAGTAAAATCATCCATGTCACTAACCGTTGTGTCGTTCTCCCAAAAAAAGGACTCGCTAATAACCCCTTCAGGATGAGAATACAGGGCCTCGAAGTGAATATACCAGAGCTGGGCAGGGATGTTACATGTAACCAGTGAAACATTGGGCCTATTCTTGTTCCTAATCAAACTCCAGAAGCCCCTTGCGTCCTTTCCCTTGCTTGCAACCACAAGATCTTCCCAAAACTTCTCCTCCCACTCCCTTTTTGCTACCTTTATGGTGAGAGAATAGTCCTTCCTTGCTGTTCTAACTGCTAGTGGGGACTTGGATTTAACAGCCCCTATCAAGGCCTTTTTCTGGGCACTGCATTTGGTCGTATACCAACCCTGTCTTGTCCAGGATTAATTTCTATTAGACATACCCGGGGCACTGCTGGACGAGACGAAAAATTTGCTCAGTGCCCCAATTAGGGCACATAAAACCTGCGTGGCCTCCTTAGGTGCACTAAGCAATGGACCCAAATTGCTCTGGGCTACAGCCAGCA
This sequence comes from Lissotriton helveticus, assembly GCF_964261635.1. NCBI lineage: Eukaryota > Metazoa > Chordata > Amphibia > Caudata > Salamandridae > Lissotriton > Lissotriton helveticus. The sequence continues at coordinate 461,638,559 of NC_136068.1, read as the reverse complement.
GGGCCCCTATGGCAGATAGGTTCTCACTGGACAGGGCGATCTTAGGCCATTTTAACCGCCTCCCGCAGTTGGATACACTGATCGTCTGGGTGTTGGGTGCCAACAATAATTGTTGAGACCCGACCTTACCCCTTAGCCACTCCGGAGACAAAACAAGAGAGAGAAGATTATGATCGCTTTCGATACTCTCGATAATCTCCATGTCGCTCAGAGTGTTCCATAAACATACGTCGAGAAGAATATAATCTATTCTCGATGTATGATTGGGCCTATTGTATGTGTGTGCGCCCTTCAGGTCAGATTTGGACCTCCCACTTACCACCCTCAGATCGAATTCCAAATTAAATGCATTGATCTGCAACACCACTTGCGTCCACTTCTTAATGGGGAGCAGGGCCAGGGCCGGAAACCCCTTTCTCGCATCCTCCTCTTCCATGCCTAACATGTCATCGAGGCCCAGGGGCTCGAACGTGCAATTTAGATCACCCGCCACCATGGTGCACGAGTTCCTTGGCCGTTGCCTTAGGAGATCTTCCAGAAGTGCAATGGTGGCCGATTGCACACCTCCCCTAGTACCTCTAGCATAGACATTAAAGATGTCTAAGAGCAGGCGACCCCAAGAATCCTTCAACGTAATGTTGAGGATGTCAGGAGAATTTGTGGGGTGTTCCTCCACCCTGCAATCCAGGGAGACAGCGACCCAAATGAGGAGGCCCCCCGAGGGGCGCCCCCTCCCTGCCTGGGACATGACAGCGGGAACAAAGTGGGACGAATAGCCCACCTTATGGCAGGGCTCCATGGCCCATGTCTCCTGGAATATGCAGATGGAGTAATGTAATGTAATGTAATGTAAAGGACACTTCTATAGCGCTCCTATCACTCCAAGGAGTATCTTGGCGCTCACCCAACCCAGATGAAAGGGTTAGAGGGAAAAAGATGACCTGCACACCGCACCACACATTACACCAGCGCCCTACATGCCGCATCGGATAAAGAGAAGACCCACGTTTTTAGTGCTTTCCTGAAGTGGGTTTCTTGGGATAATGATCATAAAAAGGGCGGAAGCTTATTCCAGGCCTTGGTGCCTAATACAAAAAGGGATTTACCACCTTTTGTTACCAGCTTGAATCGAGGGATTGTGAGCAAATTCTGACTGGCAGACCTCAGACAGCGTGTTGGGTAATATCTTTTTAAACCATTACACAGGTATTTTGGACCTTGCTGATGGAATGCCCTGAAGGTAATTATAAGGATCTTAAACAGGATTCTTTTACCTATTGGTAGCCAGTGGAGTGTATTAAGTGCTGCTGAGGCTGAAGACCTACGGGGCCAACGTAGTACAAGGCCGCTGCATGTTGGACTATTTGTAACCTATGGAGAACGGTTTTATTAGCTCCAGCATATAAGCCGTTACAATAGTCCAACCTGGAATTTATTAAGGCCACTGCAACCGTTTTTCTGGCCGACAACTGGAGAAGATCAAAAAACGTCCTCAAAGCTTTTATAATATGGAAGCACGTCCCAGCTACAGCCACCGCTTGATGTTTTAAAGATAGTTGGTCATCGAACTTGATGCCCAAGTTGCGCACAGATGTCATTGTGTTGGGAGGGGCTTCTGCATCCGCAGGCCAACACATTTTTGGGGAGAACAGATTGTGATTCCCAAATGGCAGAATGTCTGTCTTTCCAGCATTACATTTTAAATGATTGTCAGTCATCCATTTAAATGTTGCTGCTAGACATTCCTTAAGATCTTCTTCGGCACCAGGCCGTTCCCTGTCCAACACCAGGATGAGTTGGGTGTCGTCAGCGTATGATATTGAACTGATCTGAAATGATGCGATCAGTTTCACTAGGGGTACCATGTACAGATTAAAAAGTACAGGACTTAGACTCGAGCCCTGGGGGACCCCTGCGCTGACGACCTTTGCTTCAGACTGGTATTGACCCAACACTGTGACTTGGCGTCTATTGCTGAGGAAATTCCTGAGCCATGCCAGGACCTGCCCCCCTACACCTGCGGCAGCCAACCGGTCCACTAAGATGTTATGTGAGACTGTGTCGAAGGCTGCCGACAGGTCAAGTAGGATTAGGACAGCCTTCTTTCCCTGGTCCATGGCCGCTCGCAGAGTCTCTGCTGTAAATAGCAGGGCCGTCTCGGTAGAGTGTTTTGACCGAAACCCTGACTGGTTGGGGTGGAGAATGTTATTCTTCTCCAGAAAGCTCGTCAGTTGACTATTGACGAACTTTTCCGCCAGTTTGAATAGCACAGGAAGCAGGGAGATGGGACGCAGGTTGGAAAGAATAGTAGGGTCGGCTAGTGCCTTTTTTTGGAGCGGCTTGACAGCTGAAAGCTTCCAATCGTTAGGAATGATTGCCGTGGCTAATGATGAGTTATTAATCCTATTAATTATAGGATTAACCATCTCTACTAGGGTCTGTAAAACTAGAGGGGGACAAGGGTCAAAAGGGGATCCAGATTTGCTGGTCAGAATAGCCTTGGAGGTCTCTTCAAGAGAGACCGGGGCAAATTCCTCCAGGCGGGCAGAGGTCCTCATCTCCTCTGTCAGTTCAGAAACCACCGGCATAGTTGGTGCTGAGGGAAAAGTCCTCACGATGGTAAGGATCTTATTTGTCAAAATAATCAGATATCGCGTTGCAAAGATCTTGGGACGGAGGAATCTCCTGCGATAGAGCTGATGGATTCATAAAGTCCTTAACAATCTTGAAGATTTCTTTTTGTCCCTGGCCCGCCGTGGAAAGGGCCTGTAGATAATGGGTTTTCTTGGCTGACTTTATTCCAGCATGATACTTCCGTCTCGCTGACCTATAGGTATTACGGGCGGTGGCATCATAATTTCTGCGCCACCTCCGTTCCACAAGGGTATTCCAGTCAGGCAACTCCAGCTTCCTGTTGATTCCCGCGATGTTCCAGCTGAGAATCCTGAGAACTGGATCCGTCACAGCTGTAACACCGCCGGAGTCGAGGTCATTCCCCCCCGCCAAAGAGTCCTGGAGTACTAGGCTGCTAACCCCCCCTTGCCCATCTGGAACCTGACCTCTCTCATGCATGGGAGTGGGGATTACTCTGCTCGGGGAGGGTGTGGCAAAATCCGCAGACAGCCCACTCAAATCAGAGTCACCAACAGATTTGCCAACTCCGGGGGCCTCCCCAAGATTAGGTTCGTTTCAATATCCCGGAGGTCTCCACCCAGGTGATGGCCAGACTGCCTGAGGATAAAATAGTGGTTTAGCAGGGAAATCAAAACAGTTGGTGCTATTACTCCGTCCCGTGCTGAAATCTCGACCAGTCGGGGTTGGGACTAATCTTGGATAAAAAAACGTTAAGTCCACTATACCGATTTCCTGCCCCCCAGAATTAGGTTTGTAGTCGCAAATGGTTTGTGCAACTCTTCTGTCCCTAAAATTGACCACCACGCAGTCCCCTTCCGCTTGCTTGTGACCATAACCCACCCAATTCACCCTTCTGGCTCCTATAATATGTCCATCAAGGCCCCCACAAGGGGTCTGTTGGACTCAAGCCAGTGCATGGTCTTATTTAATAAAGCTTGGGGGGATTCGTTGTGACCATCCTTCAGTGTGGGTACATTTATAAGGACAGCAACATACGGGTGGCAGTCAGGGGGCAAGTTCACTGGAGGAGATTTAGGGGCAGTTTTGGAAAATACGGCTTTGTGGGCAACATTTGGAAATTGTGTTTGCGGGTGTGTAGGGGGATGGTTAGAAATCAGAGATTCAGCAGGGCAGGCCTGCGAAGTGGCTTTACCTTTGCCCGACCTCTTTAGAGTTCCCTTTGTTTTTACTGGGTGTAATGACGTGTTTCTCTGTATGTTTTGGTGCTTCTGTCAGTCACCAGGTCATTACTTACCACACCCTTTCTCAGGTTACAGAAAGACACCACATTTCACAATACTTACCCAAGAAAGAAATAAACACTGACAACATATAAGACCATTGCTGAGGAGCTCGCAAATAACAACAAGTCACAACACCTCCCAATCCAAGAGGGTACGCAGAAATTCACAACACCTCCTAATCTAAGAGGGTACACAGCGCATGCTCCTCCTAGCAATGTAATTTAGACATCCCTGATGGGAGGCACTTTCCCTTCCGTATCAACAATTACCCATTAGAGGGGAATCGCCCATCCCTCTGTAAGTACTTGGTAAAAAAGGGGTCTTACCTTCCCTCACAAGGAATACCAACAAATTATATGCTCTAGGGTTTCTTTATTACATGATAATAGGATGACAAAAGAAAGAAATAACTAAACATCACAGTCAATCATCAGCACATAGATATATATAGAGCCTGAAAATAAAAGCATAGTTAGATAAAGTTAGATATACATCGAACACCTCACCATAATCTTAGGCGTCTTTTCATCTGAAGAAGGGTCCGTCTCTCTTGCCCTCACTGGTTGGTTCCGGACTCTCTGTGGCACACGCACGTCTGCACGTCTGCACCGTGATGTATCATCAGACCGCCAAAACACCAGACCAGCATCTCAGCATCTCTCCAGCTCTCAGCATCTCAGCTCTCTGCCTCTCAGAAACTCTCTCTCTCTCATATAGAACTCTATCCTCTATCGAAGCTTCTGGAAGAACCCGCCTACCTTTCTCACAAGATTCCTGTACTTTTCCACACCAAGCACCCAACAGCAGCTGGCCAAGCTTTTGTTCTGGCGCTAATGCGAAGAAGGCACATTCCTCCTGATAAGAAATGGTCTGCTCTCGAGTGACAACTGCGCCTTCGACGAGGCCTGGTCACCCCTCCTGCCTCCCACGCCTGCAGCTGTCTCCTGCCTGCTGAAAGCGCGACCCAGCCGCCGCTGGGCCGCCCGGATCACCCCCCCTGCTGCCACGCTCGGAGTGCCCGCCGCCCAGGGTTCCCGCCGCTGCCCCCTGCGGACCCGCCCACCACCAGCCCATTCGCCGCCCAGCTGACCCGCCCTCCCAGGCTCCTTACTTATGACGCCCCCAGAGCGACCGCGCAGCGGACGCGTGCAGCGGGAGCACCAAATGAGCGCCGAAGGCGCGCCAAAGGTAAGCCCGTCTGCGCCCGTCCGCGCCTGGACCGCGCCCAGTGCCAGGACCCCTGGCTCCCGCAGACACCAGCCCACCCGCCGGACCTACGACGCCACCGAACTCTACGCACTCAACGCCGGCTGAATCCCGGGATGCTATCGAGCCACCCCGAGACGCACTCACGGACCCTTCTGCTGCCACTCCTGCAAGTACACCTGCATCCGGACCTGCACTACTCCAGCACCGACTAAGACCAAGACGGGCAACAGCAGCAACCACCTGAAGTGCATCCTGCTCAACACCCGCTCCGTCCACAGACACGCCGTCGAGCTCTGGAACCTGCTCGACACCACAGCCCCAGACGTCGCCTTCCTCACGGAAACCTGGATGAACGCCTCCTCAGCGCCCGACATCGCCATCGCCATCCCAGACGGCTACAAGATCATCCGGAGGGACCGCATCAACCAGACTGGAGGAGGCATCGCCATCATCCACAAGAACACCATCCGCATCACGACCAACGCCGACGACACCCTCGCACCCGCCGAGCACCTGCACTTCCAGGTCCACATCAACTCCAAGACCACCCTCAGAGGCACCCTCATCTACAGACCCCCGGGACCACGCACACAATTCAGCGAAGACATCGCCGACTTCATCAGCCCGCACGCCCTCCCCTCCGCTGACTACATCCTCCTCGGAGACCTCAACTTCCACCTGGAGAACAACAACGACCGCAACACCACCACCCTGCTGGACAACCTTGCAAACCTCGGACTCAAGGAGCTGTTGACCACCCCACCCACTACGCCGGACACACACTCAACCCCGTCTTCTCATCCAGCAAGGACATCGCCTTCAGCCACGCCACCGGACTCCACTGGACGGACCACAGCTGCGTCCACTTCAGCTTCAGAAGGACCACGACTCACCACCACCAGCAACAGGTTGCACGCAGAAGCTGGAACAAGATCACAACCGACCAGCTCGCGACCTCCCTGAACAAGAACCCACCCACCAGCGCAACGAACCCCAGCCAAGCGGCCACCAACCTCACGAAGTGGATCAGCGACTGCGCAGGCGACCTCGCCCCCCTGAGGACCCCGCCCAGCAAACCCTGCAGCAAGAGAGCCCCATGGTTCACCGACGAACTCAAGAGCTCCAAGAAGAACTGCCGAGCCCTCGAGAGAGCCTGGCGCAGAGACCCAACACCAGACAACATGACTGCCCTCAAGCTCGCCACCCGAAAACACCACCAACTGATCCACGCCACCAAGAAAACTGCATTCAAGGAACGACTGGACAACAACGCACACAACAGCAAGGAACTCTTCAACATCGTTAAAGAGCTCTCCAACCCCAACGCCGGAAACAACGACATCACCCCTTCGCAAGACCTCTGCAACTCCCTCGCCGCCCACTTCCACAACAAGATCGCGGACATACACAACAGCTTCAGCACTCAACCGACGCACGCCACGACCGAACCACCGCCCCCCACCACCACCCTCCGCGCCTGGACCCCGATCAGCACCGAAGACACCGTCCGCACGATGAACTCCATCCACTCCGGATCTCCGTCCGACCCCTGCCCTCACCACGTCTTCAACAAGGCCGACGCTGTCATCGCACCCCACCTGCGGGACATCATCAACACCTCCTTCGCCACCGCCACCTTCCCGGAGAGCTGGAAGCACGCCAAACTCAGCGCTCTACTAAAGAAGCCTTCAGCCGACCCCACCGACCTCAAGAACTACCGCCCCATCTCGCTGCTCCCGTTCCCTGCAAAAGTCATCGAGAAGACCGTCAACAAGCAGCTGGCCGCCTTCCTCGAGACGAACGGATCCCTCGACCTCTCGCAGTCTGGCTTCCGGGCCAACCACAGCACCGAGACCGCCCTGATCGCAGCCACCGATGACATCCGAGCCCTGCTCGATACGGAGAAACAGGAGCCCTCATCCTCCTGGACCTCTCCGCGGCCTTCGACACTGTCTGCCACCGTACACTAGTGCAGCGCCTCAGCAACGTCGGAATCCAGGAGAAGGCACTAGAGTGGATCACCTCCTTCCTCGCCGGAAGGACACAGAGAGTCCGCCTCCCCCCGTTCAGATCAGAAGCCACCGAAGTCATCTGCGGCGTCCCTCAAGGCTCCTCGCTCAGTCCAACCCTCTTCAACGTCTACATGAGCCCCCTCGCTAACATCGCACGCCAGCACAACCTCAACATCATCTCATACGCCGACGACACCCAGCTGATCCTCTCCCTCACCAACGACCCCACCACCGCCAGAGCCAACCTTCATGAAGGGATGAAAGAGGTAGCCGAATGGATGAAGAACAGCCGCCTGAAGCTGAACTCGGACAAGACAGAAGTCCTCATCCTGGGATCCTCACCCTCCACCTGGGACAACTCCTGGTGGCCCCCCGCCCTAGGCAGCGCACCCAAACCAACAGACTACGCACGCAACCTGGGCTTCATCCTGGACTCCTCCCTCTCCATGACCAGACAAGTCAACGCCGTCTCCTCGTCGTGCTTCAACATCCTGCGCATGCTACGTAGGATCTTCCGGTAGATCCCCACCGAGACCAGGAAGACGGTCGCCCAGGCCCTCGTCACCAGCCGTCTGGACTACGGCAACTCCCTCTGCGCCGGAACCACCGCCAAACTCCAGAAAAGACTCCAGCGGATCCAGAATGCCTCAGCACGACTCATCCTGGACATCCCCCGTCGCAGCCACATCTCCGGACACCTGAGAGACCTGCACTGGCTCCCGGTCAACAAGAGAGTCACCTTCCGTCTCCTCACCCACGCACACAAGGCCCTACACAAACAAGGCCCAGGATACCTCAACAGCCGCCTCAACTTCTACGCTCCCAAACGCCAGCTTCGATCGACCAGCCACGTATATGTTGGAGTCCACTCCAACATATACAGTCCACAATGAACTAGGAGTAGGATATATTACGGACCAGATTAAAGTGGCTCCTGTTTTAATATGTTTAAAAATTTGGTTGAATCAGAAGATGGCTGCAATCGGAAAGGGGGGTGAGGCAGGGGTGCATATTGGCTCCCCTTCTATTCACCATCTATATAAATGGACTAGAATCAGCCCTAATGGAGGCAACACTCGACGTCCCTCGTGTAGGAAGACTGGGAATTCCAGTCCTTCTGTACGCGGATGACGCCGTTTTGCTTTCACGGACTGGTGTTGGACTCCAACGCCTCCTGGACTCCTTTGAAGAATTCATGGGACTGTTGGATTTAAAAATAAATGTAAGGAAGTCCCAAGTTATGATAATGGGAAAGGCAAACAAACACAAGATTTCAAAAACATTTACTTGTGGTGAGCAAGAGCTATGTAGAGTAGCCACCTTTCCATATCTAGGGATAACTTTTGACGAGAGAGGTACTTAGGGCCCTCAATTGAAAAATAGAAATATTTCTCTCGCTAGATCAGCTTCTGCCTTACAGGGTTTTGCAAGAAAACTGGGAGCTAGGCCAATAGCAACTTTGATAAAAATCTATAAAGCTAAATGTCTTGCTGTGGCCACTTATGGGAGTGCAATCTGGGGATATTGTTCCCCCGATAACATCCAGATCACCGAGAACAAATTTTTAAGAGCTGTTCTCTCAGTTCCACAGTCCACTCCAACATATACAGTCCACAATGAACTAGGAGTAGGATATATTACGGACCAGATTAAAGTGGCTCCTGTTTTAATATGTTTAAAAATTTGGTTGAATCAAGAAATCCCTCTCAATCACAGTATTTTAAAAGACTGCTTGCAGCTAGACAGAGTTAATAAAATTACCTGGTTAACCTACATAAAAGATAGTCTTGCAAAGTTAGGTCGACCAGAGCTTTTCTTTTCCCCGGCCTCTATAACAACTAGGGATATTGCTGTGATTAAAGGTATGATGGGTGATCTGCTAAGACTGGAGAGGGAACAAATGGAATTAGAGAAACCTATGGTGAGGGCAAGCATCATCTTGAGTACACAGGCTGGCCCAGAGTTGTACTTAACAACTGTAAACAAACCTTATCACCGTTTCCTTTTAACGCGTTTTCGCCTCAATTTAATCCATTTGATCCTTGGACACTTCCCAACCTGGAGTACCCCAGAGAATGCGGCGCCGTGTAGTTGTGATAATTTCTCGACCCAAAACACATTACATTTTTTAATGTTCTGTGAATACTACACGGCAGTAAGATCAAAATATCTGATCCCTATTTTAAAGGAGGTAGGGTTTATTCAGGTCAAACCAGCTCAATATGTTCCTACAGTTATTGCAGACCCCAAGGACTATGTTCCCTGTTGCTAATTTTTTAGTGGGGGCTGTAAGGATAAAGAAGAGGAACTTGATAAATAATTCCACTGTCATGGAACTGCAATGAATGAATGATTAATGGAACTAACTATTTTAGAGGAAAAGTCCGCTTTATGACCTGTTCTGATGTTTTTGTAATTATTATGAGATTATGATGACTGATTTAAATGACCTCTTTTTATGGTATTTTATCCCAATTTTTAATCATTTTTATAACAGAAAATATTTTTGTATCTAACTTGTAAATATATTGGATGTGTCAATGAAATACGATTTTATCTTGTATATAATAATCATTTAATTAAGTATTTTTTTTGTGTGTTTTTGTGGTGAATATTGTATTGTGCTATTGTCTTTATATGATATTAATTTATCGAAATAAAGTATTTTGACTGACTGACTGATGGCTGCAGTTTAGAATATGGAGTTGCTCAAGCATAGGCCTCTACTACTTGGAAAGCAGAATGATATTATACCCTGTCAAAGCCAATAGGCTAAAGTCATAATTCACCTAACTCAAATAACACTGTGCACTTAATCCCTCAGTATCCACTATGGAGCACATGTGTGCACCATCACCAACAACTCTGCACCTCGACATCCCACACCTTCTATTCTTTGGCAGGATTATTCTAATGCAAGACGATCCTACATTAAGGCTAAAGTAACATAGCACACTAAAATCAGTTCACAATGGTGGTGATCGAGGGTCATCACAGATCATCAGACCACTAAAGTGGCGCATGCACTACAACTGGGCCGTTCACCCCAGGCGGCTCGGCCCGGCCCGGCGCTTTGGGGTGCTTAGGGATACTAGGAAGAGCTTGCGCTCTTTGACCAGCACTCCCCAAGGAAGCCTCCAGCGACACTGCAGGTGCAATGTCAGTCGGCTGAGGGATTGCTACACTAGCCACAGGGGTTACATCAGGGAAGGCATGCTGAGACACCATGGTAGTACTGTTTGGGGAGGTCCCTCCCTGCCCCTCCTCCCTTATCTTGGAATGGAGTTTGATAAGTGCTTTCAGCGAGAAAAAGCTATCCAGGGTTGATTGTTCAAGCCTGTCTAGCCTATCTCCCAACCCTGCTACTCTGTCGGCAATCGGGGACAATAGTGATTTCAACAATCCCTCAATTTGTGCAAAGGTAGCCGGGACACAGGAAGACAAAGGCTGGTGGATTGGAAAGGGAAGGGCACTTACATTTTCTGCGGTGGAACCCGTCCCCTTAAATAGAGAAGAGGTGTTTGTTGGACATTTAGAACCTAAGCCCTTGAATCCCTGTTTCCTTGCCTTCTTTTACAGTTTCAGGGAGCTCCTTTTAAACGGGCTAGCAATCCTTTTCCTTTTCCTTTTAGTAAGTGCCGAGATCTTAGGGACCGACAGCGGTTTGGCTAGGGACTTAGGATTTCCCGCTGAAGGAGGGGTGGACATAGGGCTGGTTATAGCAGCAAGGGAAACAATAGGAGGGGATGCCTCAATGCCGTCAGCCTCAGGAGCGTGAGTGGATGATGCAGCGAGGCTTTCCAGTCTGTCAATACTAGCCCTCAATGAAACAAGCCGTGGTTCGTCGGATATAAGAGGAGAGGTTAGAGGGGGAGCAGAGTTGCTTATGGGTGACTCTACCAGAGCTATAGAGCCCAAAGATGATCTCTTAGACGGATTTAGCTCCTGCGAAAGCCGCCGCTCCGTCATGGCTATCTCCTTCTCTATGACGGCTGCTACCCGTGTGATGAATTTGTCCATGGTACCTATGACACCGCTTTGACACCCTCCGCCACCTCCCCTCAAACTCTTCCCTGAGCGGGTGGTCATTAACTCGAGCTATAAGGGAAGAGCAGGTACTCTCACTAGGGTCAGTAGGTCAACCAGCGCTGTGTGAGTCGCCAATGACAGAGGGGTGGCCCAGCCCAGCCTCGGACAGCCCCTGACTGCCACAGACTGCCCACCCTTTGCTCGGGCTTCGCTCGGCGTCCCGCTCGCGTCCTGCGAGACGCTGGAAGAGCTGTTGATGTAGGGGGCGTTGCAGGCAGGTGGTGTGGCTATCAGGGGGTGCGTCCGCGATGATCCTGGCTGTGCAGGGACTCCTGGCAGACAGAGTCCCTGACGCGCACCACCCCTGAGGCTACTGCTGTACTCCCCCTCTCTCCACAGAGTCCACTAGCACAGATGATTGCTTCCGCCCTCGGTCCTCAGCGCGAAGCGGCACCCGCGAAGCGGGTGTGGCGAGCAGCAGCGCCATCCACTGAAGACCACAGGAGTCCACGCAGAAGGGCAGGAGCGAGGGTCCAAGAAAGGTTTCCCAGCTCCGTAGTGTGACAGCAAGGTGAGTGTCCCACAAGCTCACAGGGAGAGCCTAACTTTAAACACCTGGTCAGGCAGGGGGCGTGGCTATCAGGGGGTGCGTCCGCGATGATCCTGGCTGTGCAGGGACTCCTGGGAGACAGAGTCCCTGCCGCGCACCACCCCTGAGGCTACTGCTGTACTCCCCCTCTCTCCACAGAGTCCACTAGCACAGATGATTGCTTCCGGCCTCGGTCCTCAGCGCGAAGCGGCACCCGCGAAGCGGGTGTGGCGAGCAGCAGCGCCGTCCACAGAAGACCACAGGAGTCCACGCAGAAGGGCAGGAGCGAGGGTCCAAGAAAGATTTCCCAGCTCCGTAGTGTGACAGCAAGGTGAGCGTCCCACAAGCTCACAGGGAGAGCCTAACTTTAAACTCCTGGTCAGACAGGGGGCGTGGCTATCAGGGGGTGCGTCCGCGATGATCCTGGCTGTGCAGGGACTCCTGGGAGACAGAGTCCCTGCCGCGCACCACCGCTGAGGCTACTGCTGTACTCCCCCTCTCTCCACAGAGTCCACTAGCACAGATGATTGCTTCCGCCCTCGGTCCTCAGCGCAAAGCGGCACCCGCGAAGCGGGTGTGGCGAGCAGCAGCGCCGTCCACAGAAGACCACAGGAGTCCATGCAGAAGGGTAGGAGCGAGGGTCCAAGAAAGATTTCCCAGCTCCGTAGTGTGACAGCAAGGTGAGCGTCCCACAAGCTCACAGGGAGAGCCTAACTTTAAACACTTGGTTAGGCAGGGGGCGTGGCTATCAGGGGGTGCGTCCGCGATGATCCTGGCTGTGCAGGGACTCCTGGGAGACAGAGTCCCTGCCGCGCACCACCCCTGAGGCTACTGCTGTACTCCCCCTCTCTCCACAGAGTCCACTAGCACAGATGATTGCTTCCGGCCTCGGTCCTCAGCGCGAAGCGGCACCCGCGAAGCGGGTGTGGCGAGCAGCAGCGCCGTCCAAAGAAGACCACAGGAGTCCACGCAGAAGGGCAGGAGCGAGGGTCCAAGAAAGATTTCCCAGCTCCGTAGTGTGACAGCAAGGTGAGCGTCCCACAAGCTCACAGGGAGAGCCTAACTTTAAACACCTGGTCAGACAGGGGGCGTGGCTATCAGGGGGTGCGTCCGCGATGATCCTGGCTGTGCAGGGACTCCTGGGAGACAGAGTCCCTGCCGCGCACCACCCCTGAGGCTACTGCTGTACTCCCCCTCTCTCCACAGCGTCCACTAGCACAGATGATTGCTTCCGCCCTCGGTCCTCAGCGCGAAGCGGCACCCGCGAAGCGGGTGTGGCGAGCAGCAGCGCCGTCCACAGAAGACCACAGGAGTCCACGCAGAAGGGCAGGAGCGAGGGTCCAAGAAAGATTTCCCAGCTCCGTAGTGTGACAGCAAGGTGAGCGTCCCACAAGCTCACAGGGAGAGCCTAACTTTAAACACCTGCTCAAGCAGGGGGCGTGGCTATCAGGGGGTGCGTCCGCGATGATCCTGGCTGTGCAGGGACTCCTGGGAGACAGAGTCCCTGCCGCGCACCACCCCTGAGGCTACTGCTGTACTCCCCCTCTCTCCACAGAGTCCACTAGCACAGATGATTGCTTCCGCCCTCGGTCCTCAGCGCGAAGCGGCACCCGCGAAGCGGGTGTGGCGAGCAGCAGCGCCGTCCACAGAAGACCACAGGAGTCCACGCAGAAGGGCAGGAGCGAGGTTCCAAGAAAGATTTCCCAGCTCCGTAGTGTGACAGCAAGGTGAGCGTCACAAAGCACACATGAACCATACAGTGAATATCAATCAATCAATCAATCATGTCATTTGTAAAGCGCACTACTCACCCGTGAGGGTCTCAAGGCGCTGGGGTGGGGAATGCTGCTACTGCTCGAAAAGCCAGGTATTGAGGAGTTTTCTGAAGGTCAGCAGGCCTTGGGTCTGCCGTAGGTGGATGAGGAGGGTGTTCCAGGTCTTGGCGGTGAGGTGGGAGAACGATCTGCAGTCGAAGGTCGCTCTTCGGAAGCGGGGGACTGTGGTGAGGGAGAGGTCGGCGGAGCGGAGCTGGCGGGTGGGGGTTTAGAAGCTGAGTCGTCTGTTGAGGTACGTTGGTCCAGTGTTGTGGAGTGCCTTGTGTGCGTGGGTGAGGAGCTTGAAGGCTATCCTCTTGTTGACTGGGAGCCAGTGCAGGTCTCTCAGGTGGGGTGTGATGTGGCTGCGGCGAGGGATGTCGAGGATCAGGCGTGCAGTAGCATTCTGGATGCGTTGGAGCCGTCTCAATATCAATATTTTTAAGTGTTAGGCGTTTACATATGCTTACATATATGTGCATTCTGTAGAACAAGCTCAAGTGAGAGGTGTGGCGCAGCGGCCTGAGTGGCTGACTCCGGAGCACAGGGCTCACGGTTCGCTCACCAGCGGCAACTCAGCTCAGCATCATGTCACTCTGGGCAATAGCTCACTTGATCTTCCCGACAGATCCCCAGCGCCTGAATACCCTTAGGGGTGATAGGTTTGCGCTTTACAAATGTGGAATTATTATTATGATGGACAGCATTTAGAATAGTGTTGCCCAAACATTTGGAGGAACATACAGTCTCACCTCTCATTGCTGCAGAGCTCTGATTGTTGGTGATACTGCTATTGAGACTACGGGGGCCACAGATGCCCAAGACAGCTCCATGATAACCACAGACCTGCCTCCGTACATAGACTGCCAAGCCAGGTCCTCCCTGGACCAGAAACACGCATCTTGGGATTGGTTTCGGGGTATTACCCCTCATCAGCCAGGCTAGCTTGAATCCATTAGAACAGTAAGCAATGGACCCACCTCTGGGCATACCATCCCACTTAGGGCGAAAGTGCTATGCAAATAAATAATGGATGGAATGCTGAATAAATCATACATTTACAGCCAGTCAAGAGATCAGGGTAAAATCCATTGTTTATTTGCTGTCCATACCACCCCAGTTTAGACCCAGCCATATGCAAATCAGTGTTGACCCTGTTCCTTATGGGAACAGTCCAGCCCAAACTGCCAAGCCAGGTCCTCCGTAGACCAGAAACAAGCATCCTAGGACCGGTTTAGGGGTATTAACCCACATCAGCCAGGCTAGCTTGAATCCAGTGGCACAGTGAGCAATGGACCCATGTCTAGGCATACCCATCCCACTGAGGGCGAAAAGTGCTACGCAAACAAATGATAGACGAAATGCTGAATAAATCATGCATTCACCCCCAGTCAAGAGATCTGGATTAAATCCATTGTTGTTTTGCTGAACATGCCACACCAGTTTCAACCCAGCCATATGCAAATCAGTCTTGACCCTGTTCCTTATGTTGTGTTATGTTATGTTATGCTATGTTAATAAAATGTATTGAGCGCATGAATACCCGGAGGTGTGTTGGTGCTAAGACCGTTGTAAACCCAGGAAGGAGCATCTAGTTCTGAAATAGCCACTTTTTAAGACCCTTTCTAAAGTAGGTAAGTGAGCTAGTGCTTCTAATATCAAATGGAAGCGTGTTCCATAATTTTGCTGTGCCATACAAGATGCTTTGGCCTCCCCAGCATGAGGTCCGGAACCTTGGAACCCTCATAGGTCTGGTGCCTGTGAATTGTAACTGTTGACCGGATGGTACCAAGAAAAGAGATTTTTAGGAAACATGGTTCCGGTGTTGTTCAGGGCCTTGCATGTTAGGCATAGTGCCTTGAACTTGACACGATGAACCACCGGAAGTCAGTGGAGTCTTTGAATTTCTTTAGCTACTGACTCGTATTTAGGGACATTCAGTAGTAGTCTTGCGGCTGCGTTTTGTACCATCTGACACTTTTGTTGCTATTGTTTCTGCATATTCAGGTAGAGTCCGTTGCAGTAGTCTAACTTTGACTGCACAAGTGCAGTCACTACTGTCCTTTTGGAGTCGACGGGGATATAAGGTAGAATCTTCTTCAATTTCTTGAGCAGAAAATGGGAGGTGGACACAATAGTATTGGTCTGCTGAGCTAGGGTAAGTTTGTTATCAATCAGCACCTCTAGGTTTTTTGCCTTTTGAACTGGTTTTGGCAGTTCCCCCATTTACGCCGGCAACCAAAAGTCATCCCATCTGGGTTGCAAATTCCCAAAGATCACTACTTTGGTTTGATCAGAGTTAAGTTTGTGACAGTGCTTTTCCATCCACCTGTTTATTTTTCCATCATACAGTTTTGAAACTGCAATGTTGAAGAGGCTTGATCTTTTTAGGCTGCCACCACAATCTAGGTGTCATCGGTGTATGAAGTGAGACTAAAGCTGGAGTTTTGGATCAAAGGGGCAAGTTCTAATATATAAATGTTAAAAAGAGATGGGCTAAGTGATGAGCTCTGTGGGATTCCACATGGAAGGACGCAAGGTGTTGATTTAAACTGGTCCACTACCACTGTTTGTCTTCTTTCCTTCAGAAAGGAGGATAGCAAGGCCAGTGCCGTACCCTTAACTCCTAAAGTTTTCAGACACAATTGCAGTAGGTTATGATCCACAAAGTCGAAAGCCACCGATAGATCGAGGAGGACGAGGGCGGCAGCACCCCTTCTGTCCATCTCAGTCCGAATCTCCACAGTGGCCTTGATTAATACTGTTTCTGTACTATGTTCAGGTTGAAAACTGAATTGGGAGGGATCAAGTAAGTTATTTTCTTGTATAAAATGAGCTAACTGTTTGATCATGATTTTCTCCACTATCTTGGCTTGGAGTGACAGCTTGGCTATCGGGTGATATTTGTTAGGATTAGATACGTCCAAATTGGTTTTTTTATCAATGGAAGTATTGACGCATCCTTCCCTGGAGGGGGAAAGATACCAGACGTGAACATGTTATAAAAAAATTCTGTAAGCAAACGGCTCACCTCATTTGCTATATCTTTCAGAAATGCGGGCGGACAAGGGTCTAATGGGGATCCAGATTTAATTTGTCTGATGTGTTTTTTTGACTAGTTCAGTAGTAAACTGTGAGAAGCTGTGAAAAGTCTTTCCATTGAGCTCTGAACTTGGGAGTATTTCAGTAGTAACGTAAGTGGGGGTGGCTTCAAAGGAGTTATAGATGTCTAACTTTATTTCTAAAGGCATCTGCAATGGCATCACAAAAGCTTTGTTTGTTCTTGGTGCATTTTTTCTTAGGTAAAGAAGAAAGCTTCTCTACTACCCCAAACAGTTCTTTGGGCGAGTTCTTGGCTCTCTCAATCTGCCTGGTAAAAAGGCCCTTTTTTCTGAAATCAGCGGAGTTTTGTATTGAATCAGTGCGGATACATAGATGCATTTGTCTGTTGTTTCATATTTTGCTCTCCAGCGTCTTTCGAGTATGCTGCATTTTTGTTTTTCCTGTGGCAGGGCCTCCGTAAACCAGGGGGCAGATGGCAAGTTACGGTTCCCTGAAATTTTACCAGTGGGTACCATGACCCTAATGGCCTCATTTAGCCAATCCGTGTATTTGCTGACTGCTAGGTCTGGGTGTACATTTAGAAGTGGCTGTGTCCTGTCCAATTGGGATTGAAGCATGGCTTTATCAACCTTGTTCCAGGCATTATAGGTTAATAAATGGGTTTTGGCTACCCCTCCCTTCTGGACTTTTGGGATTGTATAGTTGAATATGATTAAAGAGTGATCTGACCACGTAAGAGGGTGAATCTCTTTTACTGTCAGGCCCGATACAAATGTGAATCAAGGATGTGTCCTGCCTCGTGTGTAGGCTTGTGCACCGTCTCAGATAAGCATAGTGTCCCTAGAGTCTCTAGGAAAGATATTGTGTCTTTATCCCCCATATCCTCTTGGTATACATTAAAATCACCCAGTATAGTAAACCCATTAGTGGAGAAAATGGGCTGCATGAGAATATCTAGGTTATTAGTGAAAGAACTTCTGGCGCCTGGGGGACCATAGAGAAGCATGCCCCTAAAGGTTTTTAGTTTGCGTTTAGTTCAAGTGCAAAATAAAGTGCTTCATAGTAGGGACTGGGAGCTGGGGAGAAAAGGGCTTCAAACTGCTCCCTGTATATTACAGCCACTCCACCTCCCCTTCTGATAGGCATATCTACCCTAAATGACAGAAATCCCTTAGAGGCTGCAATCACAAAGCCTGATCTGAGGCTACATCAGCCCATGTTTCTGTTAGTAACAGACATGTCATTCATATAGGGATATAATGTCTGCTATTTCATACTTGTGTTTAGCAAGGGATCTGACATTGATGAGGCCGCAACGTGCCTCTGTCAGACCTGGGGATACTAAAAACTTCACCTCATGATTGTTTCTAGCGATTTGGAGCGCCCTAACCATCTGTTGAGATGGGAGTGAGAATCCACACGCACATTTTTGCTTCTCATGTGGTTGATCTTTACTCAAATGAAGGACACAGCGGCCCAAGTTGGAATGGACGAGATCTTGAAGTTCCTTACCTATGTACCTCACAGGCTCAAGTTTTAACAGACCTGAGTTTCTGGCCCTAGGCCCGGTCCAGGCACGGACTTGTGCAGACAGGCTTGCCTTTGGCGCACGTTCAGCATGCCGGTGGCGCGCCCTCTGAGCACGGCAGCTGTGCGGCCGCACCATTGTCAATTATTCGAGTGTAGAATGGCGGAATAGACTGTGACTGGGGGTGAATGTCTGAAAAGTTTCAGGGCTCCGTCCATCATCTCCTTGTGTTTGCTTTGTTCACCCTAAGCTAGCAGGGTATTCCTAGACTTGGGTCCCTTGCTCACCCTGCCACTTGATTCAAGCTAGCCTGGCTGATGAGGGGTGTTAACCCGAAACCGTTCTCAGGAGGCTTGTTTCTGGTCTAGGGAAGACCTAGCTTGCCGTTCAGCCTGGACTGTTCCCACGAGGCACAGGGTCAAGACTGATTTGCATATGGCTGGGTCTGAGCTGGGGTGGCGAAGTGAGCTAAAGAACGATGGTGTATTCAACTCAGATCTGTGACTGGGGGTGAGTGTCTGAAAAGTTTCAGTGTTCCTTCCATCATCTCCTTGTGTTTGCTGTGTTGTTTTTGTAAAAAGATCAATTGATGGACAGAATACTGAACATTGTCATACACACCCCAGTACAGAGATCTGGGCCTACATCCATCGTTTTTTTGCTCACCATGCCATTCTAGTTTGGACCCAGCCATATGCAAATCAGTCTTGACCCTGGGCCCAACGGAAACAGTCCAGCCCGAACTGCCAGGTCAGGTCCTCCCTGGATTGGAAACAAGCATCCTAGGACTGGTTTAGGGGTTTCACCCCTCATCAGCCAGGTGTGAGGAGGAGCCTGCCTTTACCCCCATCATGACCCCTGCACCAGACTCACAGGTCGATCTATCACCTGCCATGGGCCCAACCCAGGGAAGCAAGGGTTAACAAATCCGGACTCCTCTCCCATACAGGAAAAGGAACACCCCGAGGAGAGAGAGAACCAATGGAATAAAGCCAAGAGGTGGGGCTTCCTGCTCAAATAGGGAACCCGGAAGACGCCAAGGTAGAGAAGGGTGATCGGAAACCTGAAAGAGAAAGCTCGACGAGAACCATGACTGACGGAGAAGGGATTTGCTACACACCGTGACGCGAGGACGTCGGATCCAGGACCAGCGCCGACTTCGAGAAGGACTCGGAGGACGTGAACACGGAGCCCGAGACTTGGTCGAAAGACTTGTGGACACCCCCGGAGGATGCCTTCACGCCGCCGTAACCCTGGAGAGTTGCGGCCAGTGTGGTGTGCGTGCGGTCCTGGAAAGGGGAGAGAGTGAGGGGAGGGGGCTTTTGTGTTACGGGCATACGGGTTATCGGGACAGTTTTTCTTTGTTATTTGCGGGAGGGAAGGAGTCACTGTGCACACTGATATTAATTTTATTATTGAAGTCAATCTGAGGGAACGTCAGAATTCCGGGCTATGGAGGCCTCACTTGAACCCTAGATTGGGGGTCTCTTGCACGCCTGCCGCTGATTGGGGTAGAAACCTCCTCTAATTTGGGCTCTGCCTATCCTTATATGCTCTTTTCTCCTTGCCACCTGAAGCTAAGGGGCAGGAAGTATAAACAGTTTCCTTTCTATTTTCTATAATAGCTCGATGATAACTCGACAAATACCAAAGACAGTCAACCCTGTTTGGCCAACATATATTTCCCAATTAATAAGTTCAAATTAAGTCCCTGCTCAACTGCACCAAGACCTGGTCGAAAGCCAAATTGCAGCTCCGATAAAAATTTTCATTAGCTTCGGCCCAGTCCTGAAGCTTGTTTAGTATAATATGTCCTGCCACCTTGAACAATGAGTCCAGTAATGAGATTGGCTGGTAACAAGCTTGATTATGACTGTCACCTTTTTATAGATCGGTACCAAAAGTGATTCAGACCAGCTATCAATAAAAACTATGGTACAACATGCTGCCATGACTTGTGTCAGAGTGGGCCCCAAAGAGCAATAGTAGCTTTAAAAAGGTCTACCAGTATACTGTCGGGACCGGATGCTTTCCCCCTTTACTTTCTTCTAAAGCTAGAGTAACCTCTTCTAGGGTAAACTGCAGATTTATTAGCAGTTTTGGGGGGAGGTGGCACTCATAGTTAGTGGGGCACCACGGGTTCTTGTATTCTCTACTGGAAGTTTGTACATGTTAGAGAAGTGGGTCTCCCATTCCTTTCTATTTGTTGTGCACCCTTGTAACCTCTGTTCCACCCAGCACAGTACCTAGCCTAGTGCACACGTCTGAGACTGGTGACGGTACTCCTCTCTCTTTATAAACCAGGCACATTCATGACAATCAAACTTACTGCCTTCTATTTCGTCTTTCCTCTCGGTATCCGGGGATGTCGTCACCACTAGTCTGGAGGAGGAAAGAAGGAAGAAGATCACCAACCACCTGGATACCCCAAAGACACTCATCTTTTGTTTTGAGTTGCTCTCTGACCCTGTTTTGACAATAAATTACGCCATCATTGATCCACGAATAAGACCTCCTCGATTCGTCTTCTGCACGTCCCTCTCACATCTGGTGTCAGAAGTGGGATCGGGGAAAATGGAGTCCGCGATCCAGAAGATGGAGGAGTATCACGAGAAGCTAGGATGTATAATGGAGAGGTTTCTAGCCGTTGCAGAGGAGGATAGGGAAAAGTTCCATAAAACTCCAGAACCCGGGGGCTCACAGTTCGATCCCTGGCGCTGGTGGCAGATCAGCCCATCACCATGTGACTCTGAGCAATAGCTCGCTTAATCTTCCCGATGGCCCCTAGCGCCTTGACACCTTTGGGTAATTGTTTGCGTCTTTACAAATACTGGACATTTACATTTACAATGAGGGTTATAAGGTGTAGAAATCACGTCATCCGTACTAGCAGACAGTATAGTTTAAGAGTGCAGAAACTCAGAATTTACAAAGTACCACAGTGGATGGGAGTCTGCTTTACTAATAAGAATGCATTTCTACCCCAAGTAACCTTTTTTAGCAACATTAGGATAATAAAAGACTGTGGAAAAAACATGCAGCTCTTTGATGACAGTTCATAGCTGATTGTGCTATATTAGGATTGTAACTTGTGAACTGCAAGTAACAAAAGGATGTCTGTGACAAAAGCAGTGACTCACCTGCTATCCACATAAAAAAATACAGTTCTGTGATCTGCATGGTACACGTTCTTTGCAGCAGACATTTTAACCTTTTGCACTACCTTATGATGAGTAACAACACCCACTAGGCACAACTCTGATTTTCTCCAGCAGGAACATTAATCACACGTGTTATCTTGACTTTTTTACTGTTGTCTGAAAAGTGCTGCTCAACAGACTCTGCAGCTGGTGTAAGTTATTTCTACACACAGCAGCCCCTCGAGGTCAGCGCCAGATGGGGCTGCTCCGGTCACACCGCCCTAAAGCTGACCCTGCTCACCGGGTTTACCACCTGGCAGCTTCTGCTGATTTTGCATGTGAAACTAGCAGTCATTGGTTTTAAAATGGAGAGACCACATTCTTGGAGGCAATCTAAGGTGATTCAGAGCAGTAGGGGAGAAGTAGTTATCAAGCGCTGATGTATGTTGTATGTAAGTAGTATTGGTACAATGCACATCTAGGCAAAATGCAGCAGAATACTGTACAGGATCAAAGACAAGCCTACAGTTAGAGAGGGACAGGAGAGGTAGCTTAGTTCTGGGAGCAGAAAGTATTGGTATTGTGGTGTAGTGTCCTCTAAAAATATATGTCTCCAACTCTTTCCTAAATTGGAGTAGCATTGGGGCATTCCTGATGGATATTGGGGTGTTGTTCTAGATCCTGGCTGCATAGATGGAAAGGATCTGCATTGTTTTTTCTATTTTAAACTTCCAGTCTGATAGTGTCCTTGTGCACGTGTGTCAAGAACCCCCAGAGATGGTGTCCATCACAATGCTAAGGGGCAAACGTTAACACTGATTGGGAACACAGATGATTGCTAACAAGGTCTACTTTGCACCTCAATGAGAGCCTCCACGGGTTTGTGCACTATGCCACCTCACCCCCCTGGCAATAATGTTTGCAACAGAAGCTGTGTGTGTCTGAAAAGGTTTGACCCTCCGCACTGGTGCACATTTTCCTGACAGAGAACAAGCTTTGCAGGGAATTCACAAGCTGCAACTTCTCGTGGTCTGCTGGTCATGTTCCCTCTGTTTACTGATGGATGGAGCTGAGTATGTGGGGGGCATGGTGACATGTCTAGTCACTTCTGATATATCATTATTTCTTAGCCCAGTTGGATCCATTGTATTTACCTCAGAAGGATGACAAGTTGAACCTGGCCTTCTGGGACTGAAACTAGGAATCTTTAGTTTGAGCATAGATGACATCAGAAAGGTCATTAGTGAACTTCTCTATCTTACACGCTTGATGCACTTTGGTATCAATACCAGTCAGAATATTGTAGCCTGCCTCATTACTGCGAAGGCTTCCCGGTAGTAACCAGTGACACTCTTTAAATCCAGACACCTGACTCCTCATTGTTGATAGTTTCCAAGGGTTCCTCATCTTTGTTGGACTCCCAGTGTTTCCATGGACCTCTAATCCCAAGACCACTCATCACTGCTAAATACAGGAGGCCCTAATTACCACCATCCTTAAGGAGGTGCTCATTACTGGTAGGGTCCAAGTCCTGCAACACCCCGGCCAATATGTTAGGTCCTTGTCTATGACTTCCCAACCCCAAAGAGATCAGTTGAAGAATAATTTCAACTGCAGCTACTCTCACCTGTAGGTGGCATACACCTCCCACAGAGAAGCACCTCCCTGTGCGCTTTGACACAATAGACCATGCCATTAGATTAAACCCCTCATATTAAATGGATTTTCACTAGAGAACATCAAAGGTCTCTTCCAAATCCACAGTCAACAAACAATGACTGGGCAATTAAACGATAGGGAAATCAGGTTCCATGTGGTGTATCTGACGGGTGAGCTATCAACTTTCGATCTTGTCACTAGGTGTTTGTGAAGGTGTTCTGTGAGTGAGCTGGTCAAGGGAATATTACTGATTGCCTGTTTAACATGTTGTTACATTGATCCTGAAGTCAGGAACCCGAGCTGATGGTCTGTTCTATTCATAGAATAAGTGCATAGGTGTTGTTGGACCTGGCCCTTTTTGGCAGGTTCAACCCGAAACTTTTAGCTTTTTCCTAGCCTGTTTCTGTAACCTGGTGTTGGTGATTTTAGACCTCTGCGCACTTTTTCACTGTGGTACAGTGTAAAGTGCGTGAGCTCTCTGTGTATGTGTGGTGAGTGACCTGCCCTCCCATAGGAATGCATGGGGAATATGTGTGACCATGGTAGTTCCTGATGTGTGGGGAGTGCAGGGTCGAGTTTGGTATGTGCGAACTCGTGAGATTGAATGCTGCATAATGATGAATGCGGCATAAATGTGTCTAGTGTGGAAGTGCCACTTCTAGACATGGGTGTGCGTGTGTAGTGAGTGTGCTGGCACGTGATTGGCTGGAGCCTGGCTCCAGGAGTCTAGATGGGTCTGCCCAGTGGTGAGTGTTGAGATTAGCATGCTGATGTGAGGGGAGGGGTGCACCTGGGACCTGAATAGGGCTGGGCTTTCCCCACAGAATGCTGGCTCCGCCCCCTGTGGTGCGACTGATGACCCTAGCCTGACTAGTGAATGGGAGGGGTGGCTGAGCTCATCAAGGGGGCTCCCAAACCAGCTGTGCCTGGTTTTTCCCCCACCCTGCACCTTTAGACAAAGGAATTCACTGTATAAAAAGGGGTTGTGTCCTCTTACAAGATGTTCTTGTTTCTGACTTCAATCCTACCAGGTACGTGCTGCTGCTTGGGCTCAGGGGAAGGCTTGCCTCCCTGGGCCCTGCCCAGACCCTGGATACCCTGGAAGCCTTGTCCTGTGATGTCCTACTTGTTGCTGGGACCCTCCTTGCTAATGGGGTCATTTCTGAGGGGCATGGCGCTGTCTGAGCACCCAGCGCCTTGAGAGCGCTTTATCTTCTTATCTTGGGCAGAGCGCTAGATTCTACTCAGTCCCCAGGAGAGGGGAAACCGTGGGCTGCGCAGCGCGCTGGCTGCAGCCCTTGTAGAGGGAATCCCGACGTGAGGGATTCCCCCCTGATGCCACCATTGCGAGAGCCCACCTCGCTGCTTTATGCCCGGATTCATGTTTGTGTTGCGGGGGCGTCCCGCGTCATGGCCGCCAACATTTGTATTTACTTTCGAGGGTGCCTACCCCTCTTGCCCCCGAGAAAAGGAAAAGCCGGTGCCGCTGCCGCGGCGAAACCGGAAACCCGGCCCAAGCCTGCCTGACTGTGGGCGGGGCCTCGATGCGGTTGCTTCCGCTTCCACCCTGCCCGGGGGAAAGCCTGTTTGCTATGTTGCCGGTCTCCCATGTGGAGAGGGAGACCGGAGATACTGGCCGCGAGAGAGAGGATGTCGGCGTCTGCCAAGCAGGGCTCCGGTGTCCCAGTGAGAGCCCTGCACCTGTGGAGTGCTGCCGGTCCCGCAGCCCAGGAGGAAGAGACCGGCGCCAGAGATGGCAGCGGATGCTGCTGCCCCGCCGAGCGGAGACTGCTCCATGCACCTGGAGAGCCCAGTAAGTGTGGGGCTCTCCGTGGTAGTGGTGCCGTGATGGGAGATGAAGTCAGAGCGGCCCGTGTGCTCAGTGGGCCGCTCCAACGTGGGGAGAATTGTTCCCTGGGCTAGAAGGCACGTGATGTGTTCAGTTAAGGGCATATTTCCTGGCGGTGCATTTAGGGTGGCCCCGGATGGCAGTGGGTCACCCCAACGTTTTCTAGAGCCCACGAGGGCTCCCTGTGGGCATTTGTGTTTCGAGCCTCGCGGCTCCCACGACCACGGGGGCATTGTTGTCTAGAGAGCCTGTGTGGCTATCCCCTGGCCTTATTTTAGGCGTTAGTGTTTGGGGACATATGTATTTAAAGGACCCAGTGGGGTCCTCAACGGTCAGGGAGGGCCCTGTCGCAGTTTTTGTTGTTTCCCTCCCAGCTGCCCAGCAAGTAGTGGGCAGCTGCACCGTTTAGGCGCCAATGGGGAGTGAGTCCCTGTGTGGGACAGAGATGGCACAGTGGTGCCAGGCCTTTCACAGCTGCGCAGCACTTAGTGCCAGCTGCAGCGTTTAGGCCCTTGTGATTGTTCTCAGCTGCCCAGCAATTAGTGGGCAGCTGCAACGTTTAGGTTTGCGCCGGTGGCGCACCCCTGACTGGCGCTGTGTGGCAGCGCGCCCTGACATTCTGGACACAGGGCTTTTTGAGTCCCCTTGATGGATGGCCAGTTGGCCAGGGAGCTGGTATGTGGGGAGGGCGCAAGGCCCTAATGTGATTTGTGCGCAATGTGATTTTGCTATGTTTATGATAGTAAGTGCCTAAGGTGATGTTTGCGCAATGTGACTATGAGGTTATTTTACCTATGTAGGTTTATGCTAGTGAGATGTTTTCACTATGTGAGTCACGCCCCTAAATATGATTTATTCTTAGGAGGCAGAGTCTAATGTGTTTAGACTAGTGAGGAGATTGCCTACTGTATTTTTACCGGTTAGGTCCAAATGTGAGTTATGCGTAATGTGCTATGCCATTATGCCTGTGACGCCTCTGAATGTGTTTTATGCATTATGTGTCTTACCTACACCTCTGAATGTTTTTATGCATCATGTGTTTTCCTGTGCTGCACCTCTGAATGTGTTTTGATGCATTATGTGCCTTGTTCTTACACCGCTGAATGTATGTTTATGCATCATGTGTTTTCCTTCCCTACACCTTTGAATATTGTGATGAATCATGTGTAATGTGTTCTTGCCTATACCCCTAAATGTATGGTGATACTTAGGCGGTTGTTCTTTCTAGTACAGGTATGCTAGAGTGATTATTATTCTATGATCTACAACGTGCTATTTCTAACAGTATTTCTAGTCATCAAAGTGCTGATTCCTGACAGTGGTCCAGGTGGCCCTGTCTTGTACATATCCCTTGTGAATATTGCCTGTGCCAGTTGGCACAATGTATATTGTGTGATTACTATCTGATGTGTTTTGACAATACAGACGTTATTTTTATATAACCTTGTGTGGAGTTCCTTTTGTGGTGTGCCTAGTATGTTGTTGCTGTTGTGTGCGTGCGCAAATGCTTTACACATTGCCTCCGGGATAAGCCTGTCTGCTCGTGCCAAGCTACCAAGGGGGTGAGCAGGGGTTATCTTGGCGTGTGACTACCTTACCCTGACTAGAATGGTGGTTTCTGCCTGGCTTTGGCGTCAGCCTTAGCCTACCAGAAATCCCAGTTCTAACATTGTTGGTCAGCGGTGAGGATTAGGACTTGTGTTTGCGCAGTGCCACAGCGACAGCTGGCTACATTACAAAACTCTGCATTTTAGATAGTCACATGTTTGGGATTATTGTTATGATTTTGTTTTTCCTCAAGAGTGTCATTTTCAAATGGTGTTCCTGCGCTTTATTTTTAGTGGCAGATGAGAGAAAATGACAGTGCAGGACGCCAGTAGAGGGGCAGGTTCCCATAGATAAGGAATCCCTTGCTGGGTCCAGTGCCCAATCCCTGTTCCTGTCCCTGTCTGGGTAGATGGAAGAGAGGGAGTGTGGAGGAGAAATGGCTTGCTCGGGAGGGTGGTTATCCCCTGAGTGTAGTGTGTGTGTCTGGATTCCCCAGTATGGTAGGATCCAGTGGTGGCAGCTAAAATATGTCCAGTGTGTGAAGTCCCATTCCCAGTTCCCAGAGTATGGTGCCTGGTGCTGAGTAAGAGGGGTACAGGTTGAGAGCCAAGGGCAGTGAGGAACTGTCTCGCCAGTCTGGAGGGGGAGTGTGTGGATGAGTGGTGTGTTGAACTGGAGGAGTTGGTGTGAGGTTTTTTTAAAGGAGCTTGCACGGGAGGTGTACCTCTGGTGGTGTGCAGGAGGTCCTGCAGAGGCACTGGATGAGAAGGTGGACGTCTGGCGGTGTGCTAGATGTCTTGCAGAGGCATTAGGGAGTGATTCTAAAAGTAGAGGCTTGTGTATCTGATGATCCTGTGTAGGGGAAGAGGTTCATGTGTAGCCCAGCTAGGTCCCGGTAGGATGGTAGGGGTGTAGGGGCTCACGTCCTGTCTCAGTGGAGGCGGAGTGAGTGTGGGACAGTGTGTCCCAAGTTGGCCCGAAACCCTGTCTCAGGGCCTGGAGGGTTCCCTAAGGGAGCGCCAGGTCAGGGGCCTAGGCTGTACTTACAGGTCATTTGAGGAGGATCTTCCTGTGTCTAGAGGACGGGGAGTGTCTGTAACAAGAACTCCGGCGGTTCTGGTGTTGGGCAGTACCGCTCCTAAGTGGAGGGTGCAGAAGTCCTGGTTCGCTGGGCATTTGACCGTCCAGAGTGCTTGACCATTTTTGGGGGTCGTTCCCCGAGGAGGGGGGAGGCCAGGTTCAGGTTCAGCCTGACCTGGAGGGAAGGGCATCTGTAAAATCAGTGTCTTGACCGGTTTTGCTTCCAGGGGTACCGCTCCAAGGTGGGAGGGTGCAGAACTCTGGAAGGGGGTGCAGAGGGACGGTGTCCTTGCCTCTGACCTGCGTGCAACCTGAGGGTTTAGACCCTAGGTTGGGAGATTAGGAAACTTCCAGGTCAAGAAGGAATCTCTGCCAAAGTAGATCAGCTGAAGAGACTGAGGGGGCTGCCCTTGCTGTGTGATCTGGGGCTCACCTGCAATTTGTTGTTTCCACTAAGGTAGAGGAAAGGGGACTTTGCTGTGTGCTGTGTCCCCCCACCTGCTTGAAGAGGGACTGTGCTGTGTGCTTTGTACCTCCGAAGTGAAATAGTTTCCAGATCCCAGGTGGTAGACCAGTTGATGGAGAGAGGTCCTGAACTGGTGGGAGAGATGTGTTCTGGTGGGTGCTTCCCTGGGAGGGTGCGGAACCCCAGAAGTAGAGGTAGGGTGGGGCATTCTTGCCCGTGACCTCTGGTCAGCCTGAGGGTATGGTCCCTAGGTTGAAGGATCAGTGATAGTTGTAGCTACACTGAGAGGGAGAGTGGAGAATGGCTATTGTGTGCCAGGGGTTACTGCCCCCCACCTCTGTGAAGTGGTCAGGACCTGTGACATTTGGATGGCCTAGGGCCTGGTCCTGGCTGTGGATAACTAGGGAGTGCCAGTGGGGTATCCTAGTTGGGTCAGAGAGTTCTGGTTTGGAGGTATCCATGTAGGTTCAGAGTGGTGCAAAACCGGAGGGTGTCCCTGCCGTGCGGGCCCGTGTCCGTGTTTTGTCACCCAAAGTAGGGAAGCCCATCAAGGGAGTGATTGGTCTACCCTGCGTTTTGGCTGGAAGGGGGTTGTGTTGGACCAGGCCCTTTTTGGCAGGTTCACCCAGAAACTTTTTGCTTTTTCCTAGCCTGTTTCTGTAACCTGGTGTTGGTGATTTTAGGCCTCTGCGCATTTTTTCACTGTGGTACAGTGTAAAGTGCGTGAGCTCTCTGTGTATGTATGGTGAGTGACCTGCCCTCCCATTGGAATGCATGGGGAATATATGTGACCATGGTAGTTCCTGATGTGTGGGGAGTGCAGGGTCGAGTTTGGTATGTGCGAACTTGTGAGATTGAATGCTGCGTAATGATGTATGCGGCATGAATGTGTCTAGTGTGGAAGTGCCACTTCTAGACATGGGTGTGCATGTGTAGTGAGTGTGCTGGCACGTGATTGGCTGGAGCCTGGCTCCAGGAGTCTGGATGGGTCTGCCCAGTGGTGAGTGTTGAGATTAGCATGCTGATGTGAGGGGAGGGGTGCACCTGGGACCTGAATAGGGCTGGGCTTTCCCCAAACAATGCTGGCTCCGCCCCCTGTGGTGCGACTGATGACCCTAGCCTGACTAGGGAATGGGAGGGGTGGCTGAGCTCATCAAGGGGGCTCCCAAACCAGCTGCGCCTGGTTTTTCCCCCACCCTGCACCTTTAGACAAAGGAATTCACTGTATAAAAAGGGGCTGTGTCCCCTTACAAGATGTTCTTGTTTCTGACTTGAATCCTACCAAGGGCGTGCTGCTGCTTGGGCTCAGGGGAAGGCTTGCCTCCCTGGGCCCTGCCCAGCCCCTGGATACCCTGGAAGCCTTGTCCTGTGATGTCCTACTTGTTGCTGGGACCCTCCTTGCTAATGGGGTCATTTCTGAGGGGCATGGCGCTGTCTGAGCCCCCAGCGCCTTGAGAGCGCTTTATCTTCTTATCTTGGGCAGAGCGCTAGATTCTACTCAGTCCCCAGGAGACGGGAAACCGTGGGCTGTGCAGCGCGCTGGCTGCAGCCCTTGTAGAGGGAATCCCGACGTGAGGGATTCCCCCCTGATGCCGCCATTGCGAGAGCCCACCTCGCTGCTTTGTGCCCGGATTCATGTTTATGTTGCGGGGGCGTCCCGCATCATGGCCGCCAACATTTGTATTTAATTTCGAGGGTGCCTACCCCTCTTGCCCCCGAGAAAAGGAAAAGCCGCTGCCGCCGCCGTGGCGAAACCGCAAACCCGGCCCAAGCCTGCCTGACTGTGGGCGGGGCCTTTATGCAGTCACTTCCGCTTCCTCCCTGCCCGGGGGGAAGCCTGTTTGCTATGTTGCCGGTCTCCCGTGTGGAGAGGGAGACCGGAGATACTGGCCGCGAGAGAGAGGATGTCGGCGCCTGCCAAGCAGGCCTCCCGTGTCCCGGTGAGAGCCCTGCGCCTGTGGAGTGCTGCCGGTCCCGCAGCCCAGGAGGAAGAGACCGGCGCCAGAGACGGAGGCGCGATGCTGCTGCCCCGCCGAGCGGAGACTGCTCCATGCACCTGGAGAGCCAGGTAAGTGTGGGGCTCTCCGTGGTAGTGGTGCCGGGGGGGAAATGAAGTCAGAGCGGCCCGTGTGCTCAGTGGGCCCGCTCCAACGTGGGGAGAATTGTTCCCTGGGCTAGAAGGCCCGTGATGTGTTCAGTTAAGGGCATATTTCCTGGCGGTGCATTTAGGGCAGCCCCGGATGGCAGTGGGTCGCCCCAACGTTGTCTAGAGCCCACGAGGCTCCCTGGGGGCATTTGTGTTTAGAGCCTTGAGGCTCCCACGACCACGGGGGCATTGTTGTCTAGAGTGGTAGGTAATAACGGGGTAAACCCTTTACTCACCGACCTGGGTCAACATGTAGTTACAAAAAAGGGGGTGGTCGGTTACATAACATTTCCTAAAATTAATTTCATCAGCAGTTGTTAAAAGGTACACACATAAACAGAGTAAATATGAAACTGAATTTAATTCAGCTGTGTACAGTGATATCCAGTACTTTCACAAGTATTATATTTCATTTCATACAATACATAGCAATTGATGAAGTATTGTATGAAATGAAATATAATACTTGTGATTGTTGTCTAGAGAGCCTGTGTGGCTATCCCCTGGCCTTATTTTAGGCGTTACTGTTTGGGGACATATGTACTTAAAGGACCCAGTGGGGTCCTCAACGGTCAGGGAGGGCCCTGTCACAGTTTTTGTTGTTTCCCTCCCAGCTGCCCAGCAAGTAGTGGGCAGCTGCACCGTTTAGGCGCCAATGGGGAGTGAGTCCCTGTGTGGGACAGAGATGGCACAGTGGTGCCAGGCCTTTCACAGCTGCGCAGCACTTAGTGCCAGCTGCAGCGTTTAGGCCCTTGTGATTGTTCTCAGCTGCCCAGCAATTAGTGGGCAGCTGCAACGTTTAGGTTTGCGCCGGTGGCGCACCCCTGACTGGCGCTGCGTGGCAGCGCGACCTGACATTCTGGACACAGGGCTTTTTGAGTCCCCTGGTTGGATGGCCAGTTGGCCAGGGGGCTGGTATGTGGGGAGGGCGCAAGGCCCTAATGTGATTTGTGCGCAATGTGATTTTGCTTTGTTTATGATAGTAAGTGCCTAAGGTGATGTTTGTGCAATGTGACTATGAGGTTATTTTACCTATGTAGGTTTATGCTAGTGAGATGTTTTCACTATGTGAGTCACGCCCCTAAATATGATTTATTCTTAGGAGGCAGAGTCTAATGTGTAGACTAGTGAGGAGATTGCCTACTGTATTTTTACCGGTTAGGCCCAAATGTGAGTTATGCGTAATGTGCCATGCCATTATGCCTGTGACACCTCTGAATGTGTTTTATGCATTATGTGTCTTACCTACACCTCTGAATGTTTTTATGCATCATGTGTTTTCCTGTGCTGCACCTCTGAATGTGTTTTGATGCATCATGTGCCTTGTTCTTACACCGCTGAATGTATGTTTATGCATCATGTGTTTTCCTTCCCTACACCTCTGAATGTTGTGATGCATCATGTGTAATGTGTTCTTGCCTATACCCCTAAATGTATGGTGATACTTAGGTGGTTGTTCTTTCTAGTACAGGTGTGCTAGAGTGATTATTATTCTATGATCTACAACGTGCTATTTCTAACAGTATTTCTAGTCATCAAAGTGCTGATTCCTGACAGTGGTCCAGGTGGCCCTGTCTTGTACGTATCCCTTGTGAATATTGCCCATGTCAGTTGGCACAATGTATATTGTGTGATTACTATCTGATGTGTTTTGACAATACAAAAGTTATTTTTATATAACCTTGTGTGGAGTTCCTTTTGTGGTGTGCCTAGGATGTTGTTGCTGTTGTGTGCGTGCGCAAATGCTTTACACATTGCCTCCGGGATAAGCCTGTCTGCTCGTACCAAGCTACCAAGGGGGTGAGCAGGGGTTATCTTGGCGTGTGACTGCCTTACCCTGACTAGAATGGTGGTTTCTGCTTGGCTTTGGCATAAGCCTTAGCCTACCAGAAATCCCAGTTCTAACAGCTGTGTTGTCTGGATTCCTCACAGCTACAAAGTATGAGGCTTATTAACAAGCCCCTTGAGCCGCCGGTGCGTCACTTTTTGTGATGCACCGGCGGCAGGTTTTTCTGACCCATATTTGCAAGGACAGGAAAAGCCACCCTGCATGGCTTTTCCTGTCCTTGTAAATATGGTCCCATTACATGCAGCACTTTGCCTAAAAGGGGCATTCTATGGGTGCTGCTGTGGGTGTTCCCATGCAACACCCATGGAACCTGACACAATTCCAGTTTTACGAGAAATCGTAAACCTGGAAATGCATCTGAATGCTACGCCGCCGAGGCGCAACGAGGAATATTCTGCAGCACACATGGCACAAGGAAATCACCTCTTATGATTGTCCTTCCTGCGCATAACCAATCCTCCCCATGACGCAGGCATCCTTGCACTATGGTGCAAGGGTGCCTGCGTCAGCGCATGGCAGGAAATTGTGTGTCAGCGCAGGGGAGAGCACAGGGATCCGTCATACACTTGTCGATATGATGCATCCCTGTGCTTTGAAAGTGCTGCAGCATGGTGCAGCCAAAGGGCTTAGGCTGCAGCGCTGCAACACTTTCTTGTCGGTTGCTTTACAGGCCATAAGATCTCAGTATTCTACCTAGCACAAGTCCAAGTTGCCTTGTCTCCTTGTTTCCAAGTTTCTCTCATGTTCTCAGGATCACTTTTCTGGAGAATTTATGGGTTTCCGTGAACTTCTTAATTCTAAGTTGTTTTTTATCATTCTTTCTTCATTCTCTAGTGGTGAGATTTGTTTGTTCTCCCTTCTGGACCATTGTGTAGGATTACCAAAATATTTAAAGACTTAGATAAGCTGATGTGTAGTTTGGTCATGTCACGCAAGGTTTGCAGCATTTATTAATCACATTGAAACAAACATGTTATTTAATGGGAGTGTAAGTAGCTTGTGTATGGTCTACTACTATGTAACCCAAATACAACATGCAGTTGAATAGCACAGTCGGCACCTGCAGGTTTTATTGTGGCATCAATTATTGCCTGGTTTGGAGTTAGAGGAATTGGGGAAGGGAGTCAAGGACAGTGTTACAAATTACTGAATATAATTTAGAAGGTCACCGGGATATGGCATATGGTACATTGTAATCTGTATCTAACTTTTTGTAAAATGCTGGTGGTCAGGATATTTTCTGCCCGAGGGAAATGCAAGACTGGCTGTATGGATTGAAATCACCTGTATAACAGTGGGTTGAATAGGAGTATTGATTATCTCAGGTGAGAGTATGGGATGAGGGTAAATTCCTTGCTGGTGTGCTTAAACCTCTGTACAATGATAGAAAGCCATGACCTCAAACACCTAAGAAACCATAACCCTTGGCTAGGTATCAGAGATATTTGACACTTAACAATTGCAGGAAAAAGATGACTGGTCTCTATAATGTGTTGTCTGCACGCACTGCTCCCTGATGTCAATTTGACTATTTGGGACAAATGGTATAGGAGTCTGGATGTTGCTTTAGAGAATGTAGAGTGAGACAGAGAGTCCAGACATCCTATAAGAGAGCTCTCAAATGCAAGCTTTAAATTACTGTATTGCAAAGTACTTAGAAATAATCTGCATGATATCTACATGGGTCCATGTATGTTCAATCAAGGCCATTCCCTGGGCTTCCCATGAGGCGGCGTTGGAAGACCTGTCTTCCT
The DNA here is from genome assembly GCF_964261635.1 of Lissotriton helveticus. Taxonomy (NCBI): domain Eukaryota; kingdom Metazoa; phylum Chordata; class Amphibia; order Caudata; family Salamandridae; genus Lissotriton; species Lissotriton helveticus. The sequence goes on along the minus strand of NC_136068.1, from coordinate 461,604,946 downwards.
ACACCTGATAAGAACCTGTCCTAACGATCCTACAGATTGTCATAAGGTTGCTGACTATGTTATGGGAAGGCTTTCCTGTTTTAGGTTTAAACCTGTAGTAACTGAAAAAAGTGAAACAACTCTCACTAGTGCAAATATATGAACACTGATAAATACCTGACCAACTATAAACTAAAATGTAAAGAGAAAAAAATTGAGAATGAGTCTTTTTCATTTCTTTCTAAAGGGACCAGCACAATATAATTTGGTTATATAAGGCAGCGCCAAAAAAGACTGGTCTAGGACTATTCTGCTTGAGTTTTGTTGCTTAGGGGTGTCACTAAAAATATTGCTTCTACTTTCTATTTTTTCTTTATTTCCTTCAGTCTTGTGTACTTGGATTAGAGGTGCAAGGTTTAGAAGCATGTTTTAGGTATGATCTAGTTATTTTATACACTACAGAAGGATGTATGACGTTACAACGCATGCTTTTACCACGCATGCTGTTACAACGCAGTTTTTAGAACGCAAACCTTTACAGCGCATAGCGCTTTGGGGTGCTGGATAGTGAATAGTTTAATTTACTATTCCAACTCCAGTCCCCGTGGACACTAGGGAAGGTGTTGGATAGTAAATTAAATCTATTCCCTATCCTAGAGCGCCCCCCAGCGCAATGCGTTGTAATGGTTTTCGTTGTAAAACCTGCGTTGTAAAAGCACTGCGTTGTAAAAGTTTCGTTGTAAAGGATGTTTCCCCTACAGAAACTTTGCGAATATCAAAATCATATTTAATTTTTTGCAGGGTTTATTTCTTTCACTGATTGGTGAAATGGCTGGCTCATAGGAATGTTAGCCAGTACACACTATTTCATTTATCCACAGACACAAAATGGGTAAAATCCTTTGATAGAACAGCCCACTTTTCTAACAAGTCAGTATTGATAGCAGGTTATCTGCCAAACACGCCAGGCTTTCATCATTCAATGCAAGGTGTAGTGATAGGTACCTGTGAAAAGAGTACGTTTACAATACACATGGGATAGTGGTGAAAACACGACAAAACCTTCCACATGCAAAAAAAAGAATAGTTGTAAGGTGTCCAATTGTTATGTGTGATTCCTTCAGCTAATCCTGGATTTTTACCCAACTGTTCTTAACTTCTGGGTGTTTTGAGTGCATCATCACAATGTTAACAGCACAACCTCATGTCCTAGAATGCAATATGATATCCGTTAAAAGGTCAGACCAATTTTAAATGAGGAATTTGCCATGAGGGACAATTGGCACCTATGAATGTCCACACAACAGCAGCACTGCCTTAATGTTGTCAGGCAGAGTGCAGTAAAGCAGTTCCAAGTATGCTTAAAAAATCAACTTTCTGGTGCCTTAGATTTAATCTGGTGTAATTTAAAAATGTAATGGTGTGATAAGGTACTATGCTGTTGGCAGTGTTGACCACCCCTACAATGTCATATTATTCAGTAAGGAGTAGGTGAACGACCCCAACTATGTTCAGGAATTTGTTTATTAAAACATTTGCATTCAGCACACCTACATTTGTAATCCATTAATCGTCCTGTAAACTAGACTGCGTCCTGACAGAGTGAGTGTGAGAGGTAATCAGATGTGATAGAAAGTAATGCGATGTGAGTGAGAGTGCAATAGACAGACTTTCTATGCTTAAAATAGTCTAAAATAAGTGCACTGAACGCACCACCAATGAAAAGACACTTCTTCTTCCCACAAAATACATGCTTTATAAAACATCACAGGAAAAAAACACAAAATGATTTGTAAACACTGTAAAACACAATGTTTGTCTATTTTGGGGAGTAAGCAACCGATTAAATACGGATAAGCACTGGTTTCAAAATGTTTGTAAACCAAGGAGAAACCACCACTGATATCCACAATCAAAGAAATGCTGAAAACAGGGCGGCCTAGTTATGGGCAGCACCACTGGAATTATGTAACACTGCGGATACAACATATTCCACGTAACTATGGATACACTTGCAAAAAAATTGACCATCTGCTGCTTAATTTACATTTTCATCAAAAGAAGCGTTTCTAACCCAAACAAGCAAATATATATAAAAACAAACAGAGCTGTCAAAAGAATGACGAGCAGAGAATCAGGCTTACATGGATAAACTTGCCAGCCAAGCAGAGGAGGCAGCCAGAGAAGGTCTTCAAGGTCACGGAGATAGTCAATGGTAAATCTTGTGCAACATACAACACCCCTATCAGGGACATGCAAGGCAGACTACTCTAAATAGAGAAGGAGCCGAAAGCAAGCTGGGCCCCTAAGTTAAAAAAAGACTTTACTAGACCAGTGCCAACAAGCAAAGCGGACATGCAAGAAGCAGAGACAGGGTTGGACTTGAACACCATCCCACCACAGAAAGAAGAAATCATCATTGTTGTCCAATCTCCAAGAGCAGAAAAGTTCCTGGCCAAGAAAAGCTGAATGTAGAAATGGTAAAAAAAAAGACCCTGAAATATCAACCAAAATCCCCTAACCACTGATAATGTCAATTTGGGAGGGAAAGAAAGGACCAGATGACTGGAACGAAGGCATCATCATCAAGAATCCAAAGAAGGGAGCATTAACGAACTTTAACAAATGGCGTGGAATCATCCTTCTGTTAATCCTAAGTAAAACACTGGTGAAAATCATTTTAGAGTGCATTTCTGAAGCAGTACACAAGCAGTTAAGGAGGGAAAAGGCTAGGTTCTGCCATGGAAGAGTTTGGAATGAGCTGACCTTTACTCTATGCATCATTATGAAGCAGTGCACAGAGTGACAGCGACAACATACATCAACTCATTGATTTTGAGAAAGCCTTTGACAGTATCTACCATGGCAGCCTCTGGTGTATACTGAGAGCCAATGCCATACTGCAGTTCTTTTCAGCAAGAGCTTCTATGTGAATGTTACCTATAGGCAGTGGTCGAAGTGGGTGGGATCGGAAGGGCACGGCATGCCCCTACTTTTTAAATTTACCAAAGTCCGTACCCCTACTTATTTATTTCCAGATTGCGTCCCAGGACAGCAGGAACAGTCCAAACTTAAAAAAATATTACAAGCCCTGTGTGATACTCATTGAGAAAGGCCTTTGCAGTTGTGTGAACTCCTCTCCCTTCCCCTCTGTATCTGTGGGAAGGGGCCTGCCCAGCAACACTGTAGGAGCCGTTTTGCACTGTAGGAGCAATCAAGCAGCATGAGAAAGTAGCTTCCTATGATGGCCCTGCTGCTGCAATGATTTACATATCAATTACTGACGATGCTACCTGCCTGTCCCCCAATGAGACTAAATACAATTCATCACATCAGGCTGCATTGGCGGCCCCGCCCTTGACCTCATCTGCCCTTTATTCTCGGGCTCACCCAGACTGACAACGCCACAAGAAAAGGAAGAGGACTCCAGTGTGGAATTTGTGGCAGACTGTGCCCAAACCATGGCGCTTAAAAAACGGTAGAAAATGTTTAATGTCTTCCTTATTTCCTTATTCTATTTTATAAATTGTGTACTGCTGTTCAGTCTGTGTTCAGGGATGTGGTATTTTTAAAAATACTGTTTACCTTTTTTAAGGTATTAACATAAAAGCAGCCCGAGGTGTCCAGTTCTGTGACACCTAGGCACCAGAGGCCCTTGTGGAGTCCATCCAGAGTCGGACTGTGAAAACAAAAAGGCCTAGGCACCAAAGCCGGACTGGCGTAATGGGCATTCAGAGGGAGGCTGGAGGAGTGGGAGGCTGGTTTTGTTACTGGGGGATGCAAAACTGTTCCCCAGTAACAAAACCAGCAGGGCTGTCCAGCACACTAAGGGGGAGATGTACTAAGATTTTGCGCCGTGTTTGCGTTACAAACGTGACGCAAAATCTTTTTTTCCCTATTTATTTTCAGAGCTAAACTTGTTTAGCGCTGGAAATAACGGAAAAGTAATGTGAAGCAGTGCCTTGCGCTGTTTCGCATTACTTAGAGCCAAGGGGCGTATCATGGGTGGAGCATGTGCGTTCCCAAGCAACCACCCATGGTTTCTCGCACTAAACCCAATTTACTAAATAAAGTAGATTGGGTTTAGCGTGAGAAAACTGCTCCTTTTTCAAGTAGGCGTACGGAAGGAGAAATGCTTTAATTTCTCCTTCCTTTTCCGACTTTGTATGCGTGCGGCACTGTGCAGCACGCATACAAAGTGGAAAAAACGTTGCATGTGTTTGGGTATCGTATTTTGTACAGGAAGGGTACCCTTCCTGTACAAAACCTATGATGCACTCATGCACACAACCTAGCGCTATGGCGCTAAGGTGTGTGTGTGGCGCACAGCAGCTGTAAAGAGCGCCGGCGCAAGGGAAAGGGGAGGAGTGAGCATTATCTCTGAAAATATGGCACTCTCCTGCTCCCTCTCTGTCGCACAATGCTACACTGGTATGAGGGGTGCTATAAAAACACGAAATGCATGTGAGATGGGCTATGGAGAGATGAGGGGCAGTGTTGGAGGGTGATGGAGAGGGAAACATTGAAGAGCCCCAACAAGATTGTCATATTCTGGTGCACTGTAAGGTCATCATTTACTGTGCTCTAAATGCCAATGCAATTGAATAAATAATAAAATGTGTTGTAGAATGCACAATCTATGTAATCTTTTCAACATTTTCTTGGGTAGGGAACACCCTCTTCCCATTTCCCCTTTGTAGTGGTCAGGCTCGCTTACTACGTTCGCTCGCAACACACCGTACAGGGGATGGACAAAGTACCAGGGCTGATTTGGGTTCCCAGTTCAGCCTTGTCTGGCACCACATTAAAAGTGCCCCATTTAGCAAATTAGATCTCTAAACACGCATTGGCAAAGCCAATAGTTCTTGCCCTTGGGACCTCTTAGGTTTGTGAATTTTTTTTGCAACGCTTTTCAGCATTACTAACATACTATTGTGTCACCCCAAAAAATAAAGTTGGATGTATCCTTCACTTCCCAAATGAAAATATAATTTTGGCCTTTTACTCTCAAGAGCTCTCTCAAGTTTTTTGTGAGACAGAGAGTTAGCCAAGCAGGACACTTCAAAATGTATCCTTTCCAGGACACTAGAGTACATAATGTTGATGTTTGAGCAGCTAGCTGGGTGACATGAATGTGGAGAAGCCCTTGTGGGTTTCCGTGAATCAGATAAAATTTTCCTGAAGTGTCCCTGTATCTTCTGAACCATGCCTAACCCCTTCCTTGATGTCCACAAGTGCAACAAAGGCACACCGGTATACAGGAGTAGCCCTGTATTCATGTCCTCAACGTTTGAGGCAAAAAACACTCATTTATTTCTGAGCAGTGAGAGGTTTTTTTTTTATTTTTATTTTTTTAGTAAATTTGATTGAAAATCAAACAACAAACAACATTATACACTTCACAAGACAGATATTCATTTCCGGGAAACATGAGAGGACGGGGATTAATTCCATAGCATATGCATACAATATTTCAAACATCAATTCCGGGTGAGGGGGGGCAGCGAGGAAACCGCGCGATATATTTAGTTAAGGTGGGAGAACCTGGAATGCCATCTAGGGAGACAAGGGGATGTTAAAAGTAAAGTCTTGAGGGGGAGTACATACATTCCCACGATAAGCATTCCATTGAGACCAAATTCTATTCCATTTCTTAGGTCTGCCCCGTGACAAGTACACCGTCTTTTCTCTGAACATGCACCAGTCCATGTTTTCCTTCCAAGCCGATATTGCGGGGAGTCTGTGGGAACCCCATTACTGCGCAATGTCCCTTTTCGCGATCATGCTACCGAGGGTTGCCCAACAGATCTGCGCCGTGTTATAATCATTCGGTTCCCATACATTAAGGAGACAGCGTCTGGCCTCAGGCAGGAGTGTAACCCCCGTGACCCTTTCCATGGTGGTATGTACTCGGGACCAAAACGCAGCCACCTCAGGGCATTCCCACAATATATGGAGGAAGGTACCAATCATACCGCACCCACGTTTACACAGACCATCCACAGAGTACCCCATTCGTACCAGACGCGGACCAGTAACATACACGCGATGAAGGATCTTGAGCTGGACAAACCGAAGGCGGGCAGGGATGGCCACCTCCTTGGGAGAGGACACGGCCAGTTGCCAGTCCTCATCGTCCAACTCCAACCCGTCAGCAGCCCATAAGGCCCTGAGGCGCACAGCAAGTCGACTCTGTTGTTGATGAGCTTTTTATAGATCAGTGAAATTGTGCTATCAGGTACGAAGCCGTCAAGGATACGGTCCTCGAGAGGCGAGGATTCAGGGACCTCCGTCCCCTTGGGGAAGACAGACAACAAGGCGTGCCGTACCTGAACATACCGAAAGAATTCCTTGTCGTCAAGCTCATATTCAATCTTAAGCGCCTCAAAAGTCTTAACAATCCCTTTAGACCAAAGATCGTCAACCTTGCTTATACCTATCATGTCCCATTTATCAAAACCTTTCGTCCTCCACAAATTGCCCAAACCATCTGAATCATACAACGGAGTTGCACGGGACAATCTATCACACCATCCCAGAGCAGCATTTGCATCACGCCACACTCGCACAGCAATTTTAGTGAGTCCAGTCAGAGTCTTATAGGGTTCCTTAGAATATAGTGCCCTGTTGAAATTCCCACCTGGCAAAAGATACTTATCCATTGCAAAAGCTGGCGTTAGACCGGGGGCATAAGTTGCATGATTGACCGCGCTCAGCTGGGAGGCCCAATAATAACGTCTGATGTCTGGGAGGGCAATGCCGCCATCGTACCATATAAGAGTGAGTTTGGAGAGGGCAATGCGCGCACGCCCGTCTCAAATCAGCCGTCTCTGAAGGCCCTCCACTTCACGAAAGTAGCCAGGAGGAATAGGATCAAAGGAGTTCTGGAGTGCGTATAAAAATCTGGGTAGCGACATCATCTTGAAGAGAGCCGCACGTCCCAAGGCTGACAGAGGCAGCCGGCTCCATCGTACAACGTCAAGCTTGAGCCGCTGAAGAGGGGCTCGAAGGTTACGGTCGTATCGAACGGCAGGATCCAATGAAACATAAATACCCAAATACTTAAAGCCGGACGTAGCCAACTGAATATGGAATCTACGGGACAACGGAGGGAGCTCTCCGGCCAAAACATAGTCACATGACTTGGTCCAATTGATGACAAGACCCGAGTTCTTCCCGAAGGAGGTCAGAACATCAAAAAGCACATTAAGAGACTTCCGAGGGGACGTGAGGTAAAGGAGGATATCATCCTCAAAGTCGGGAGTCCACCGAATGCCCTTCAGCGAGGGCTCCCAGCGAAGCCACTCAGCTAGCGGTTCCAAAGCAAGGGCAAAAAGCAATGGGGATAATGGGCAGCCTTGTCGAGTACCTCGCCCGAGCGTGAAAGTGCTGGAGACCCTCCCGTTAACAACCACTTGGGCCAGCGGCCGTTCATATAGAAGATTCACCCAGGCAATGAATGTCAGAACGAACCCAAGCTTAGTGAGAGCAGCCCAAAGATACGGCCATTCTATGGTATCAAAAGCCATAGTGTCATCAAGGGAAGCTAAAATGGCTGGCTCAGTCAGAGTCCCAGCTCTCGCGAGAACTCCATGGAGCCTCCGAAGATTAAGGGCGGTGTTCCGGTGCGGAATAAAACCAGATTGATCCGGATGAATCAAGTCACCAATCACCTTAATCAATCGAGTGGCTAACAATTTAGCAAGTATTTTGGGTTCGGCATTGAGTAATGAAATGGGCCTATACGACGCACAACGATCACGTGGTTTACCTTCCTTGTGAATTACAACGATGGTAGCCAGACGCTGATCGATGGGGAGGACACCAGAATCAAGAGCCTCAAGGAACATGTCCCTTAAGTGATGCGCCGTTTTGTCAGGCCGCAGCTTATAGAGCTCAATGAGCAAACCGTTGGGGCCCATGGCCTTACCTGACCGGAGGGCACGGATGGAAGCTGCGACCTCGTCTACCGTGATAGGCGCATCCATTAAAGCCCTGTCCTCATCAGAGAGGCAGGGCAAGACAATATCGCGCAACAACAGCCGAGAGTCATGTTCATCCCTTTCACTGACCGAGGCATACACCATCCAAAAATGATCCACAAAACACCCAACAATACCCACCGGGTCAGAAACACGTTCACCAGTCGACCTCTCAATCACAGGCACGACCCGATTCATTCGCTCTTTCTTGTCCAACCATGCAATCAGCTTACCCGCTTTGTCACCCACATCATATATTCTACCTTGCTGCTCTCTATTCATGACTTTCACAGTGTCAGTCACAAGGGCTCTATAATCGGCCTGTTTCAAACTAAGGGAATGCAGTGTAGCACGGTTAACATCACCATCGAGATCGCTCTCAAGCACAGCTATTTCAGATTCGAGGCGTACAAGTTCTTCGTATTTAGCCTTTTTGGCAGCAGCAATCAATGACAATGAATGCCCACGAACCACAGTCTTGAAAGCCTCCCACAATGAGATAGAAGAAGAAACAGACCCCACATTTTCATTAAAGTAACAGTCAATAGCCTTTACCAGCTCGGAGCGGGTCTTAGGATTCCGAAAGTACCATGGATTTATGGGAGCAACTCTACCCTCGCTACCCACTCCAGCCTCAAGACTGAACCACAGGGGGGAATGATCAGAAATACCCCTAGGAAGGTGACGGATCTCCCTGATGGAGGACGATTGCGCTGCAGGCATGAGGAAATAATCTAGTCTGGAAAGGCTACCATGGGCCCCGGAGTGGAACGTATATTGTAACTGTGTGGGATGCATGAGTCTCCAACCATCCGTTAGCCCAAAGGTTTCGATCAGCTCACTGAGCCACATTTGTGATCTAGGTAGGTCCCGAGGGGGGTAACGATCAGAAGTGCTGGAAACCACAGAGTTAAAATCCCCGCCAAGAATCAGAAAACCTTCAGGTAGCCCCAGTAGAAGCCGCCCGAGGTCAGCAAAGGTGGTGGCCTGTAGGCCCGGAGAGACATAGACGGTGACTACGGAAAGCGTCCTACCCTCCCACCTCCCAGAGAGCGCAGCATAGCGACCCCTGTCATCGAGCATTATCTCGTCAATTTTGAGGGGGAGAGAGGACCTGATCAGAATGCCCACCCCTCTGGAGCCAGAGGTGAATCCGGCATGTGCGACTAGTCGATATCCACGTCTATTCAACGCCTGGCAAGCATTGCCAATTAAATGAATTTCTTGCAGTAGAACAATATCAGGGGAGTGGCGTCGAAGGAACTGCAGCACAACCCCTCGTTTTATTCTGTCTCCCAAACCATTGACATTCCAGGACAGCAGTCTCAACTCACTACCCCCATCCCGAGAAAGGACCAGAGCCCCGCCCTCCTGAAGCCCCGCAGGAGAAGGAGCTAAGCAGACAATACGATGCCATGTGAAGGAAACAAAGAAACAAACACTCCCCACCCCCCAACGAGAACCTGTTACAACACCCCCAACCCTGCACCCCTGCATTCGAACTGGAAACCACCCCAACTTGCAGTGTGCCTGTCGCCCAATCATGAAACTAGTCTACACGAAGAACCCCGGAGGAGGAAGAGTCCCTTACACCCCCGCCACCCTTGGACCCATCAAAAAACAATAGTAAAAAGAACAAATAGCAAAACTCAGCTGACAAACAATTAGAAAAAGCAGACGTCGGGAACCATAATGTCACTCTTGATCTGGCGTGCCCCTCTCGGCGCCACCGGGGTGCTCAGATCGATCATCCCTTTTCGGCAAGGAATCAAGCCAGTCACTGACACTGTCCGGACGGTCAAAGAAGAAGGTTCGTTCCTCATATGCGATCCGCAGCCGGGCCGGAAACAACATAGCGTACTTGAGGCCCAGGTCTCGCAGCCACTTCTTCACCCCCTGAAACCCCAGTCTCTGTCTCTGGACCTGAGGAGTAAAGTCCGGATAAAAGTTCACGGTGGTATTATCGAACTTCAAGGGGCCATGCTCCCGAGAGGCTTGGAGAATAGCGTCTCTATCTCGAAAATGAAAAAGCCTAGCAACAATTGGTCACGGGGGGGCACCCGGCTTTACCTTCCCGCCCGGGAAACGGTATGCACGCTCGACCGCAAAGAATTTGCTGAGTCCGGCGGGAGCTAGATGGTTCAGGACCAGGTCCTCTACGAGGAGGTCGACAGCAGAGTTCTCAGGATTTTCCGGCACACCAATGAGGCGCACGTTATTGCGCCTGGCCCTGTTTTCATGCTCCTCACGCCGACGGGCCATCAACTCGTGTGATGATCTCAGGTTGCCGATCTCAGTCTGTGCATCCGTAACATCCGTGATCAGGCTGGAGGTCTTTAAATCCAACGCCTTCACCCTCTCATTAGTTTTGGCCATGTCCGCTCTAATCAGCGTGACATCCACGGCCACAATGTCGATTTTAGATGCAAGAGCCTCGTATTGCTGTCCCATAGAGGCCTGCATACCCGTGATGGCACTCATGACTTCACGAAGAGAGACGTCCGTAGGCGCGGTCGAGTCTGCCCTGGGGTCGTCAAGAATATGGCCGGAGGTTCCCATCGGTTGGGTGTATCGGTCCATGACGTTGGTCTGGGTATGTCCCCTGCGGACCGGCGTCTTTGTCTTGCGCTTCTCGATTTCTGGTTTGGTGGCCATATTGGAAGCTGTGCCCCGAAGGGGCCCTCTAGACCTGGTAAAAATGGCCGATCTTGGTGGGGCCAAGGAAGACAAGAAATAGGCCAAAAATTGTGAAATGTCAATAGAGCAGGAGGCCAAAACCCTCAGGAGGGGCAGAGCTCGACAGCAGGGCAAAGTCGCACCGAATCCGGAATGAGTCTGGGAGAGTGTCGGCGACTCGGAGCTCGAAGTAGAAAGCGAAACCGAAAGTGAGGATGAGGCCGACTGGGGGGATCCCTCCGGCCGTTGTTGTTCAACTACTCCCCGGCCCGTGAAGCAGCAGAGTCCCCCGGCCTCGTCCGGGTCAGGCCAAAAAAGTTGAAGTCTATGTAAAAACAGCTCCCGACGTCCAAATTCAAATTTGAAAAGGATGTCGAGGTCAGCAAGAGTTCGTCTTCAAAAGCCCATATTCAGAATAAGGATATGTTAAGGATATTTGCAGAAGGGCGGCGCGGGTCTCGGGAGCCCTGTGCTCACGCGACCATCTTGGATGCCCACGTAGCTCCTCCACTTGAACAGTGAGAGTTAAAGCGTTAAGGTAACCATGTTGTTCCTGCTTATATTTTACATGCTTTACATTGCCTATGAGTGTTTGCTTTTACCAGTATGTTATTATTTTTTTCCAGGCAGTGCATAATTTGAATCCAGTCACATCCAAGCGTTTATAACCGGGCACAGTTGGGTTGTAGCTGAAGGCAGTGCATGTTTCTCTCAGTGGGGCAGAAAGGTGTTCAGGTGGGAGAGGATGTGGCACTGTGGCCAGAGCTACCAAATTTGGAGCTGCGGAACCATGATCGGGCATCATGACCAGTCCAACAGACCACTATCCTGAGGGAACACATATTTATAAATCTTGCATCATGCTTGCACCATGGAACGTGGTAAAAGCATGACACAAATCTCCAAGTCATATTTATGAAGCCACGCAAAGCCACTTTGCATGGCATTGAATGGTTTCATAAATATGGAGTAATGCAACACAGCGCAAATTGCTGCTTTGCCTTACTCTGCACAAGGATGGCATTGCAGTGGGTATTCCCACTCAACATCCATGTTTTTGTTTTTAAACGTTTTTTATTGAAGAAGCAAAGCAATTAACTTCCATGGTTTTTGACGCATTCCCAGATCTACAAGGACTTGTAAACCTGGGAATGCATCAAAATCTTATGCCTCCCCAAGGGAGGCACAACAAGGAGAAATATCTTTATTTCTTCCAATTTCCTACTCTTTCTATATGTGCAGCACACATAGAAAGAGAAAAAAGCCTCTCAGGATTATTTTTGTGCAGAAATGTACACTGATGCCAGTGCGGGATTTAGTATAGATTGCATTCAGAGGGCACCTTAGAGATGCCACCTGAAAATCAACCAGCCTCTGGTGGGTTTCCTGACCGGTAGACACCAGCCTGCTACCACAAGACAAGTTTCTGGACCCCTAGGGTGGAAGCCTTTGGTCTCTGAGGTGTTCACACCTCCCGAAGGTCAGGAAGAGCCATCTGTGGCAGTGGAGCTTTAAAGGCATTGCCGGCTTTGCAACACCATTCCCAGCCTCTCCTGCTATCAGGAGCAGAACCCCTTCCTCACCTCCTTTTCGGCGGGAAGACAGGCGGGCATAATTAGGACAGCCTAGAAAGTGTGCCCACCTCTGCCAACTCCACCCCTCAGGTGGGGGAGGCCAGGTGAAGCCCACTCTTTAGTGCTCACCATCTTGCCGATGGCAGGCACTCTCCAATCAGGGTTAGGGATTGTGCCCACTTCCCCACGTGGGGTGAGGACACCAAGGGTGCAGTCACCCTAAGGTCAGTAGCCCATTGGTCACTAATCCGAGACCCCTAAAACGCCCCCTAAATACTGTGATTTGGGTGCTGTTCTGGACCCAGAAGGGAGATTCCCGCAACCTATGAAGAAGAAGGACGAAAGAAGAGGCACAGCAGAGGAGACTGCAGAGAAGAACTGACTTGACCCCAGCCCTACCAGCCCGTCTGCAGCTTCCAGAGGTCCTGCGCCAGAAGTCATCTTGTCCTGCAGCCAGCGACCTCCAGAACTCCTGGGAGGACTGACTGCCTTCAACAAAGGATATCCTGTGAACAGCAACTCTGTTCATAAGAATCTCCATAGAAAGACTCTGAGCCTGCTGAAGACAAAGGAACCCGATGCCTGGAACCACCACTCCACCCGTCGCCTATGGCCCGAGTCCAAGTGGCCCACCAATCCCCATGAGGTCCCCCAGCGCTCCAGAGTCCAAGTCCACCATGGGTTGACCCCTCCAGGACTTCCTGATATTGCCTGCAGCCTCTGTATGGAGACCCCCCAACCAGTAAACTTAAATCCGACCTCAAAAGGCACTCCTGCACCCGGCCGCCCTGCACCGTGGTGAAGAGGACCTGAGGTGGGCTTACGTCTCTGAGCCCTCAAACTTACCTGCCCAGCTGTTGGTTCCTCTCGAAAGACTTCTTGGACCGAGCCTCCAGCTAAAAAACAAAACAGGCAATCTTCATAGGATTGCATTGGGCTCCTGACCTCTCCTAAGCACTCTGCACTCGGAAGCCTGGTGCAGCTCATTTTGTGGACTTAGTGCTGACCAGGAACCCCCTTTGCCCTGGCCTTAACCCTAGGAGCTTGGCCCGTGAGCAGCCACCAACCAAAGGCCCCCCTAGCCCCATAGGCTAACATTGGGCGTCAGCCCTCTGCACCCAGCTGCCCTTGTGCCACTGAGGGTGCTTTTTGAGTTCATCCTTGACCCTGGGGGATTCCTTGTTCTAACCCCTGAAACTCAACCCTCAAGACCGATTACTTACCTGCAAACCGATGACCACATTTTCCTCCAAAGGACTGCTTAGACTGTTTTCCTCTGTGTTTTTAATGTACAAGGTTTTTACTTACCTTTGCCCAGGAAATGTCCGTGTGATATCTAGGCATATTACACTGAGTAGAAAAAGTGACCTAAAAAGTAATCACAAAGTATTCCAAAAGTACAGCTGTTGTTAAGCAGTGTACCAACCTTTAACAAAGTCAAATTCATTCAGCTTGCATATTATTATCAACCTGTCTGTGAAAGTACAATTTTACTTGCCGTTACCAAGTCCTGCTCGGTTCTAAAAAAAAATACAATAAATAAGTGTCTTTATACAAACAATTGGTCTGAGTTCATTCTTTGAGTGTGTGTTATCATTTCTTGCTCGAGTGTGTACAATAAATGCTCACCACTACCCTCTGATAAAGCATTACTGCTCGCCAACACTACCACAAATAGAGAGTAAGATATTATCTGCTTTTACCTTTGTAAGCCTTTGGGGATCCACTGGACTCTGTGTACACTATACCTTACTTTGGCTTAGTACATTCAGAGCCATCTTCCTGCACTCATAATTCCAGAGTTGATACATTTGCAATTCTCATTGCTAACTACCTTGAGTAGTAATTTCACAAACTACTAACATAATAGTTGTATCTCAAACATGTGATACTGCTTAAAGCATCTGCAAAACCAACATGTCTGGGTTGTTTTAGGTGTATATATTCACTTTTGAGTGCTATGTCTAGGTGCAATAAAGGGAAACTAAGAGGCATCTAATGCTGGCTTCATGACATGTTGCGTGAAGCACATAAAAAATGTAGGACTACAATTTTGCATTGACCATGGGGCGCAGAATGATGTAATCAACAGGGCTCCCCAAAATGTGGGGTTCCTGTCATAGAATTCAAACCCAAATTTTATGTTCCGAAATGGTTTGAAAAAGAAAGAAACTGCATGGCTCGAAGAAAAATGGCTTATGATTCCACTTATAAGCGTATTTGGGACATTCTGTGATTGAAAAAAATCCCACATTGTAAATGTATTTTAATGTCAATAACTCATATAGTAAACCTCAAATAAACGTGTATCTATTGGTTGCATTAAATAACATTATAAGTAGAAACTGGTCAGTGAAATACCAAAAATACTAAAAATTGGTATGTTTTTCTCTTTTTAGCCACACCTCTGACTCCGCCCACTGACCTAATCCTCGGGTTATTCCCACCCCCTGATCCTCCGCCCACTGTTCCCCTACTGTTTTTTCCCCACTTCGACCACTGCCTACAAGGGAGAGTGTAGTATAGCTTTGAAGCCAAGATGTGTGTGAGACAGGGATGTGTGATGTCAGTGTTGCTCTTCAACCTAGTCATTGACTGATTGATGTGATGTACAACTGAAGACCAATCCAGAGGGAACAAATAGACCATATTCTTTTCACTAGAGGATCTTGACCATGCGGATAACCTAGCCTTACTCACTCATACACACCAGAATATGCAGGAAAAGATGTCTTGTTTCAATATTCGTGCACAGCAAGTGGGCCTGAAGATCAGTCCTAAGAAATCAGAAGTCATGATGCTCAACATCTCCAACCCTTCACCAAACAAGGACGATCGATAGGCGAACCTAGCAATAACTGAAGAGTTCACTTACCAAGACAATACTATTAGACAAAATGGAGGAGCAGGCAGTTACATCAAGAGCAGACCGATTAAGATCAGGCATGCCTTCAGGATGGTAAACAATGTGCGAAGGTCGTCTCAAACCAGCATCAACACTAAGCTGAGTGTTTGCCAGAACTGCATTCTGTCAATACTCTAGTATGGATCAGAATGCTGGCATATGCCAAAACGCGATATCACCAAACTATCAGCCTTCCACATCAGTAACCTAAGAAGAATATTATGCATTCTCTGATTGTGAATCTTTTCCAACCAGTAACTGCTCACTAGGTGCAAGCCAGAGAGCATGGACATCATCATTATGAGAAAAAGATGGGGATGCAGATGGACAGGACAGACCATCAGAAGAGAATAAGGCTACTTCACAAGAACAGCTCTCCACTGGACACCAGAAAGGAAATAAAAGAGAGGTAGGCCAAAGAACACCTGGAGGCAAACTGTGGAAACATAAATGAAGACCCTGACCCACAGTTGTGACACCATACAAAAACCTTCCAAACACATGCAGAAGTGAAGTTCCTTCATTGCTGCCCTGCATGCCAGTTGCAGTTGGCATAACAGACAGCAAGTAAGTAAGTGAACAATGAGCACAGGCTTTGTGCAGTCAATAAAACTGAAGGAAGCCAATGGGTAAAGTGGACAGGCTGTATGCTGTGGTGGGTGAAAGAAAACCGTGAATGACAATTTAATAGTCCAGTGGATAAAGCCTGCTGACCAAAAGCCCCTCTATGTATGTATATTATGCACAATGTTTTATTTAAAAAACAATAGTCTGATAGGATTCACACGAAAATATATGCTGTGGGCAACACCCTGCCAGATAATTTTCAAACGTTAACTGATACTCTGTCAGTCATTACTGTATTAAGTCATTAAAAGGTGACAATTTCTTTTTTAGTATGCCAACATCTACTGCTGATGTACTGGACAGTAGCTTAAGTCTGTGAGAGGCATGAGTTCTCTGCAAGAAAATGTTTTGTGTTATTGCTTGTGCGGATTCCCATTTTGATTGCTGCCAGTGTTTTCAAAGCAGCAAGTATGTCACTGTTCTCAAGAGGTTGCCCAAAGTTTCTAATAATCCTGAAGTTTGTGCATGTTTTAAAATCTGATATCATGAATCTTACGGAACATTTAGTGAGACACAAACATAGTAAATGTTTTCTGAGACCCCTGCAGGGCGAACACGTGGTACATTTGAAAATGAAGCCAAGATTAACAAAACAACAAATGTGTGATGGGCAGAATAAAAAGAATAATCTTTTATGATTGCAGTGAGTATGTACATATGACTTGATTTTACTGCTGAGTGCAACTGTATGTATGTTTTGTACAAACCTTTTTGCTTTAGGAGATAGAAAGACACAATGGTGTTCTGTGTGTCTGTGCAAGACATACTCACAAAGCCAACAGATCTGTCTTTAGTGTGCCAGTGCACCTCCTCTTTAACACATTAAAGCCTGCCCTATTGGGTTTGTCAACACTGGAAAAGAAATGTCCAATGGAATGCAGACGTATAGAATGCATAGAGTAAGTAAAGAAGTTAATTGGCTTTTTAGATGTAAAATAGCTGTCACGCATTCCAATCATAGCTCTTTTTAGGAGATGAAATGATGTGCCAAATGGCATGTCATGAAAGAGAAATACTCCTGTCGGTGACATCAATGCCCACTGTATGTTTATTTAAAAAATAATTGGAAATAGTAAGTCTTGAGGAGAGCTGTGAGTTCTGGCTACTTGAGATGTGTGTGTATGTGTGTGTGTGTGTATACATCAGAGAAGGGTAAATAAGGGAATTAGGACTCACAGAAAACACAGTATATTGTACCCACAAAATCTCTGCAGCGCTCTAGAGGAAGGATGTCAGCCCATATACTTTATTGGAATATAAACAGAACAATGGCTCTGAGCGCATGCAACACACAGAGTCCACAACATCAATCCGGCAGTCGTCAATGTTCAGTCTTTTCTTTAATTCTTCAAACACCAGCCAACACGTGTTTCGTCTTTGGGAAAAATAACCCTAAACTTCCTCAGGGCTGGAATATCAAACGAAATGTCTTACACACACATCCTGTAATCTCAAATGCCTAACTTGGCATTTTATGTGAGTTAAAATGCGCTCCCATATCTTAAGTCACCAAAGAGGACCATAAGAAGTTGTGAATTCAGAAAGAATGAAGAGGCACAAGAAGGTAAGATACTATTAGGAATGAATGTTACATGCCAATGGTAGGTCAAAGAATATGACAGTAAGTATATAAGGTTCATGCAATTGACATAATCTCATGCCTTGCATAGTGATACAGAACAAATATTGCCAACCTCTCAATTGCCACTGCTACCACAAAAGAACAGAAAATTGTGATAACAAAAAGTAGAGCAGACACAACATAGTCTGGAAAGCCCAGTATGTATGTATGTATGTATTTGGTATTTGTTAGGAGCGTATATCACCAATAGGTCTCATAGCGCCAGCAGAGTACTCAGAGAAGTCGAGAGTGGGGACTAGGCAAATCTAGAAAAGCCAGGTTTTAAGGGTTTTTCTGAACCTCTTATGGTCCAATTCCAGTCTGAGAGGTAGAGGTAGAGTGTTCCAAGTCTCAGGGGCAATTTTAGAGAAGGATCTGTCCCCATTCCTTACTGTGCAAATTTTAGGGACAGGTAGAAGATGTTGACTGGTTGAACGGAGATTTCAGGCTGGTTGATATTTTGTCAGCTTATTAGCTAGATATTTTGGTCCTTTGCCGCTCAGAGTCTTGTGGACCAGGCAGCATATTTTGAATGTAATCTTTTTTTTGATGGGGAGCCAGTGTAAGGTCTTTAAACTGGGCGTGGAGGGAGTGCGGGGGGAGGTTTAGGGCCAGTCTGGCCGCAGTGTTCTGCAGGACCTGAGGTTTTGTTAAATGCTCTTCATTTATGGAGGCGAGTAGTGCGTTGCCGTAATCTAGACGGCTAATGATTAGTCCCTGTACTAGGGGCATGCGCGAGGGAAGAGGAATCCATTAAAATATTTTCCTGAGATTACGCATCAGCCCATAGCTGGTGCGCATCACATTGTTTATGTGGCTCGCCATGGAGAGTTTGTTATCTAGTGTTATCCCCAGATTTCGAGCTGCTAACTTAGGTGGAGGGCAGGGTCCCAAAGCGGGTTGCCACCAGTCATCTGTCCACTGTTTAGGCGCATCCCCAAAGAGCAATATCTTAGTCTTGACCGCATTAAGTAGGTGGTGGTTGTCTGTCATCCAGTCGTTTATGGTTAGCATACACTGTTTAAACCTAAGTTTGGTGTTAGTGGGGTCTGGTTCTAGGGTGATTAGTAGCTGTGTGTCATCCGCGTATGATACTGTTTCGAACCCATGCACTTTGATTAATTTTGCTAATGGGGAAACATATAGGTTGAAGAGAGTGGGGCTTAATATGGAACCCTGTGGGACTCCCTTGTCAATTTTCTGGCTTTTAGAAGAGACATTTCCTAGTTGGACTTTAGAGGGCCGATCAGTTAGGTAACTCTTGATCCTGTTTAGTGCAGAGGTCTCGACACCAAACTCTGCTAGGCGCTCCAAGAGGATGCCATGCGAGATGGTGTCGAAAGCAGCCAACAAGTCAAGTAGAATCAGGATGGAGGATTGTCTTGTGTCAAGAGCAAGCCGGATGTTGTCAACTATTTCGAGTACGGCTGTTTCCGTGCTCTGGAAAGCCCGGAATCCTGATTGGGAAGGGTCCGACAGGTTGTTATTTTCTATGTGTTTATAGAGTTGCTTGTTGACCAATGATTCCAGGGTTTTGCCAAAAAGAGGCAGAAGGGAGATTGGTCGGTAGTTGACAAGCTGTTTGGTGTTGGCTGTGAGATTCTTTAGGATAGGTCTTATTATTACCTCCTTCCAATGGGAAGGTACGGTGGATTGTGCTAGTGAAAGGTTAAAAATATTGGTCTGAATTGGGAGAAGGGCGGGTGCAATTTTGGATAGTGTCTGAGAGGAGGCCGTATCGGCAGATGACCCAGATTTGATCTTACTTAGAGTAAAGGCTACTTCTTCCTCTGTGAGTATGTGAAATTTACTGAGAGTAGCAGTGTGCAAGGTACGATACTTGTTTGCTGGCTGTTTCCGTGTTGTGTCGGTAGGTTGGGGGAACAGTTGTTGACGTCATTTATTTTATTTACAAAGAGGGATGATAGAGAATCGACCCACTCTTGGGTCGCAGCTAGTGGCTGCTGGCATGAAGGGAGATTGGTGAATTCTTTTACTATTTTTTATAGCTCTTTGTGTGAATTAGCAGCCAGGGTTATTCTGTTTCCCAAGTAGACTTTTTTGGCTGTGGCAATCTGATCCATATAGAGCCGATGCAATGTTTTGTAGTGCTGTCTGTCTGTTATGTTTTTTGTGTGTCGCCATTTACATTCAGCTTTCCTGACGGCGAGTTTGGTCGTTTTTAGGTCTGGGATGTACCAGGGGGCGATTTTAATCGGGCAACTTGTTAACTTTCTGGGGGCGATTGTGTCTAGGTTCGTGTTGATGGCAAGTTCCAGATCTATTCCTGCCTTGTTTGGCTGGGTAATTTCTGTAGGGCAGAGGGGAATAAAGTGAGTGGAAAAGGATTCTAGGCAGACAGTTGGTACTGATTTAAATACAAATCAAGAGCTGCATTATTTCTTGGGAGATAGGTGAACCCTGCTTTAGCTAATAGTATGTTGGTGTTCGGATACTGAAATATAATAACACTTGTGATTATCTGAGTTTTCAATATGTCCTTACTTTTGACTTTTGTTAATTCCATCCCATTTTCTTTAAGTTGTTCAAGTACTTATGCTTATTTTATCAGGAGTCATGTAACGCATAATCCTGCACTTGGTTCAGATTGTGATCGATTGCCACGACCATCATGTAATACATTTTGGCTCTGACTGGCACAGTTTTTTATGATCTATATCTACCACTAGTATAGACTTCTAAGATTTGTGAATTGGTCTAGTATGCATTGAATTATAGTATTGTATAGCTACAATCAAAGATATAGGCAGATATTGGTAATTTATGGATTTGATACATTATACCGACATTAGTGGACTTGTTCATGCAAATATATTAGGTCTTATGTCAAGACTCCATTATACAGACAAAATGGTGGCCCTCTCTAAGGTGGGTTACGGGTTACGCTCGGATGTATAAGTTGTAGTCCCTCGTCATGTTTAATTAGAGTTGATTCCGGACAGTGAAACCTTCTCTAAGTTGTGACCTTACTATTGACATTATCACTCATCTCTGACCATAATATTGGAGAGTATTTATGGTGCTGGACTAAGAATGATAGCGCCTCATTCCTCACTGTAGGATTTATCCTTTTTCAGCATGGCGGCCCGCTCACACTCCATTGCGGGTCACGCTTGTACATAACCATTACACGCTGTATGTATCTTCCATCTAAATAAAAGGTGGCTACAGCCCACGTGCTGCTTTCACACTGAACTGGACAGGAGACGCCGGCTCATACATGGGTAAGTGCGGGATCTAATTTACTGGGTTTGTAATGGTCCGGTAAGGGTTTAATTCTCATGACAGGGCGGACTTATTTTGTGTCTCCTATAGTTAGTGTGTGGAGGTCTGAACGTTAGCTCTGACAAGAGGGATCGACATGGATGCGTTCATGTTGGTCTCGCACACTGCTGTGTGTTGGGGGGGGCACTATGCTGGCTCGGAATTGAGTGATTCACCTTGACCTGTCTTTGACATATCCATTTATTTGGTCAGAGTGCTACAATAGCAGCTATTTATCACTTGCAAAACCCCATGATTCAAATCAATAGTTGATCCGTCATATTCAGATATAAGTATTCGTATTACGATTTTAACTCTGGGTCCTAGCTAAATCAAGTTGTACATGTACCTAATAGCTTTGAAGTAAGGTTACTTTTTTATCCACACATGAGGTGTGACTCCGCAGTAGACTGTACTCAGCAACATTACACTTATTGATATGCAGGCATGGGTATACCATTGTAGACACCTAATTATGAGAGACTCACTGGACTATATTTAGAGATTCTAATGTGGTTTTTACATGCACAGTTTTTTTTAGAAGAATCAATATAACTCAGATTGTTGATTGTACTCCGCAACACTACTCCTATTGATACGCAGGTATGGATATAAAGTTCTTATACACCTAATTATGAGAGATTTACTGGACTTTATTAAGAGATTCTAATATGGACTTCACATGCACAATTTGTTTTTAGATGGAATCAATAGAACTCGGATTTAAGTTAATCATGGTCTGCAGTGGTGTCAATGGTATTCGTATATAGGGTCACTAGTATTATTTGGATATCACTGGGCTTTCCAGACTATCTTACGTCTACTCTACTTTTTGTTATAACAATTTTCTTTTCTTTTGTGGGGGGCAGTAGCAATTGAGAGGTTGGCAATATTTGTTCTGTATCACTATGCAAAGCATAAGATTATGTCAATCGCATGAACCTTCTATAAGCGGTTTTGAGAATAGTTACTGTCATATTCTTTGACCTAACCCTTAGCATGTAATATTGATTCCTAATAGTATCTTCACCTTTTGCGCCTCTTTATTCTGTCTGTATTTACAACTTCTTATGGTCTTCTTTGGTGACTCAAGATATGGGAGCACATTTTAATTCATATAAAATGCCAATTATTATTATTATTATTATTAGGGACATTT
Source organism: Lissotriton helveticus (assembly GCF_964261635.1). Taxonomy (NCBI): domain Eukaryota; kingdom Metazoa; phylum Chordata; class Amphibia; order Caudata; family Salamandridae; genus Lissotriton; species Lissotriton helveticus. The sequence goes on along the minus strand of NC_136068.1, from coordinate 461,583,138 downwards.
GTAAAGCGCTGCGTTACGCACACCGGCGTGTCCACGCGCTAAAAAGTGGGAGAGGCAGCGGGCAGGGAACACAAAAACTGAGCAGACAATTATTGGGTATAAAGGAATGTTTTTAGTTTCGCTCGGAACCTCGTTTCCTCCGGTTCCAGGCGCAGGTCCGCTGGTAGTTTATTCCAATTATTTGCCGCTAGGCATCTAAAGGACCTACCACCCATGCGGGGTCTCTTAACTCTGGGGATCCTCAGAAGACCGCCCCCCGCGGATCTGAGTGCTCGTGCAGGTTGATACACTTCAATCAGTTTATTCAGCGGGTCGGGTGCCCTGCCATTCAAAATTCGGTGACAGGTGCAGAGGGCTTTGTATTCCACTCTTCTCCTCACAGGGAGCCAGTGTAACTTCTGGAGGGCCGCCTTAGAAGGCGCCCTTCTGGGCAGCCTGAGAATCAGACGGGCTGCCGCATTCTGCAGCACTTGCAGGCGTGCCATGCTTTTCTCTGGAGCCCCCAGGTACAGCAGGTTCCCGTAATCCGACCTAGCTGTCACCAGAGCATGAACCAGGGTTTGACGGGCACCAATCGGGAGTAAGTCCAGGACCTTTCTCAGTTTCTTCAAAATCCCGAAACACACTCCAACCACCGGTTGATCTGGGGGCCGAAAGTAAGGCCCACATCAAACCAAACCCCCAAGTTTCGTGCTTCTTGGCATGGGGTTGGAGTTGGTCCTAGACAGGGTGGCCACCATGCCGACGACCAAGCGGACTGGGCTCTCCCCACCACCAGCACCTCTGTCTTGCCGCCATTAAGCTTCAAGCAGTTGATAGCCATCCACTCGGCAAGCTCTTTCATGCACGACCGGAAGCCATCGGCAGCAAGACAGGACGCGTGCGATAGGGAGATCACCAGCTGCGTATCGTCGGCGTACGAAACCAATTGGAGCCCATGGCTCTCCACAATCGAAGCAACAGGCGCGACATACATATTAAAGAGGGTCGGGCTCAATGACGAGCCCTGAGGCACGCCTTGGCCCAGGGGGACCCCCTTGGAATAGCAGTCTCCTTGCCTTACTCGGAAGCTTCTCCCCTTGAGGAAGTCCTGGATCCATCTCAGCGCGGTGCCAGAAATACCGCCTCTGTTCAGACACTGTAGCAAGATGTTGTGTGCTACAGTGTCGAACGCCGCGCTGAGGTCCAACAGGATCAGAGCCATAGTTTGGCCGGCATCCACACCCTCTCTCAGATGTTCCGTAGCCATAAGGAGGGCGGACTCAGTAGAGTGGTGTGGCCTAAAGCCAAACTGCGTCGCGTGGAGCAATCCCGTCTCTTCCACATGCTTCATAATTTGGGTATTAACCACCTTTTCCGCCACTTTGGACAGAAAAGGCAGGAGTGAGATGGGCCTCAGATTTTCTAATACCTCGAAACCTATGTGGGGTTTCTTCCGGAGCGGGAGCACCACCGCCTGTTTCCACCCCTCAGGCAACTTTCCCGATCCAAAGGAGGTGTCCAGGACATGCCTCATATAAGGCTCCAGTACTTCCAGACTGCCCGCCAAACGTTTGGGTGACACCGGGTCCCATGGGGACCCTGATTTAACAGAGCGACACACCACTACTAGATCCTCAGAGGAGGGGGTGCGAAAGTTTGTAAGGTGCCCTGCCATCTCTATGTCCACCAATGCTGCCTCAAAGGCCAAGTTGGGCATTTGGGATTACACAACGTATGTGTAATAAATTTCTTTTGATACTTCCAGCCCTGAGGAAGTCGAGGGTTATTAAACCCAAAGACAAAACACGCGTTGGCTGGTGTGGTTGGTGTTTGAAGAATTAAAGAAAAGACGGACACATTGAAGACTGCTAGATTGATTTTGTGGACTCTATGTGTTGCATGTGCTCAGACCCATTGTTGTGTGTGTGTGTTTGTGTGTGTGTGTTTGTTAAAAAATATTGCACAAAAGACAGTCTCTGTGTTAATATGGCCAGCAACAATCGCTGTAATATTGTGTCAAGAAAATTATGGCAAATAAGCCAGCAAAGGAACGTTCCAACAGCAAAACTGTCCCAGCAGCAAAAGGCCACCAGAGGCTCCCAAGTTATTTAGGAAATATCTGAGATGTAGAATATTACTAGTCTTTCTCTCTGCAGCTATTCTGTTTGTAATATTTAATAGAGTTAAATGTGCCACTAACCTGATTACTCGACGCCTAGAGCTCAGAACATCAATTCCCAAAGAACTCATTGTCCGATGAAAAAGTACAATTTAACAGGTCAAGAAAGTGAAATACCTCCTACGTCACACTCTGTGTTACACCCTTCACACATAATAGAGAGAAAGAGACCAAATAAAGACAGGGTGCTCATTGTCAGGATGCTACAGTTGAATTTTTATTGAGTGTTATTGAATTTTCTCCATAATAGTTCATCAACAGGAGGACCGGGATATTTGACAGCCTCATGGTGCCTGAATCTGGGCCACACCAGTGCCGTTCAGGTTAGATACATAACCATGGGGCCTATCCCAGTGGAATCCTATACTGGTGATGAGGGAGCCCGAGTAGCGCCCGCTGATATAGCGCAGAACGGTGTTTCTGTGGAGTGGGAAGAGGTTAAAGCAAGAGCCAGAGGGCTGGCCAAAGCGGAACATGCGGCCCTTGTTGGTCAGGAAAATCAGCTCGTTGACATAGGTACTGTACTTCCCGGAAACTTGTGTGATGTGTTCTCCATAGCTGAGAGTGACCTCCAGGTAAGAACTCGAGGTGCTGCCGTACACCTGGCTCCACCTGCTGCCAAACCGTATTTGGATTCTGGAGACAGGGCAAAGAGACAACAGAAAACATTACTGGATTGTTGTTACATCATCTCTCTAGAGCTTGCACAGAGTCCATACATAAACAATTACCCTGTGAGCACATTTCGTAACTTTAAAAAACATCACTGCATAGGTGGAAAGTGTTTTTAAGTCACTTTTTACTTACAGGTAACTGGCATTACCCTGAGTTTCACTTTTGCTCATCACAGTCCTTACTATATGTGGTGGATCTGTCTGCATCATTCTTTTTCCATAAGTAAACCATTACAGAATTATCTGGAAGAGTAACTCTGCCCCCCGTGCCACAATACTGGACTTTCAGCCCTATCATCCAAGAATGCTAGGGTATCCTTGTACTGTTCACTCTCCTGGTAGATTCAGAGCCGCCTGTGCCATTGGTTGTTGGTTTTGTTCCTACTCTCTGGTAACACCTTCTACCTCATGGACAAGCCCGCGAGCAGCTGCCAGTCCTCTCACAAACCTACTCAGTTTTAGAACTCCATGTACAACTTCCGGGTGAACGCCAAGCTGCAGATCAAGAGCTCCAGTATCTCTGCAAAGACAGGAGTCTCATGCTGACACATAGGAGGGGAGAGAGTGGAATGACTGCAGGGAAGATCAAGTATAAAGCGGCGAAAGACCTGAAGGTTCACACTTGTACTGCACAATTCATGTTGTTATGCTGCTAATGTCCCAGATTTAGTTGTTTGCTGTTCAGAGTTAATTTATGCTGGGAGTCTATCTATTTCATGCATGGTTTAGTAAGATGTAGGAAGGCATGTGTATGAATATGCCGATCTTGCCTGGTTGTTCCAATATGCTCCTCATTACAAGTTGGCGGGATTTAGGTGTGGGGTTACTGTGGGACCAGATAACTGATTCAGGTCAGTTTCCCCAAACTTAAATCCATCTCTTATGAGTTTTCGTCCTTGAAATGGGGAGGAACAACATAGGCCAAGAATAGTTGCATTCTTTTCCACTAGTTTCCCCCAATTTCCAGTGATATACTTGCTGGCATTTATCACCTGCTCTGAGCACGTGGAAAATGTGGGGAAGTAAGCTTGGCTTGGGGTCTAGGAGGGGTCTGTGGCCAGGCTGGCAGGATGAGTTTTATTTGGTCCCTCGAGGTGCTGTAGGGGTTGGTAGGAGCCGGGTTGTGACTTTGCTTGCAGCCCCTGCCTCTCTTGAGTCAAGGTTTTACCAACTGCTGATCCGCACCCCGTAAAACCGGCTCTGGTGGTTTCAGATCCAGTGCTTTGGGTATGGAAACATCGACCGCTGTGTAGTATGGCAAAGCTGATTTCCCATTATCCTCCACCATTCCTAAGGGATATTGCTCCACCATACTCGTAGAGAGCCTGTAGAGCTTATTGTTTTTCAGCAAGCGTGTCCAATTGTTCCAATTAAACCACTAGACTGTGTTTAAATGACTCAAGAACATGCACTTGTGATCTGGTCCTCTCCTTATGTATTCTCAGTAATGTGGACAGAGCAGATTTTTGTAGTTGCTCTGGTTTGTTCTGGTGCAGAATCTCCTTCTGCACCAGAACAAACCAGAGCAACTACAAAAATCTGCTCAGATCCACGTGGATGTGAGAATACAGACACAAACCTTCAGGACGGAATTTAAAACACTGAAGACACATAAGCCCCTCCCACATCTCCATCTCCCCAAAAGTCTCCAAACTATCTAATGGGGTATTTGGCAAAGCACTTCAAAATGAATGCCTGGAGAGAGGAAAACTAGCAACAGAATTTCTGTTAATCATTCCAAGGGTGGCACTTCCATTGATCTGAGGACAAGAAATACACCCACGGTTTACACATGGATTTCATTGAGGTCTGGGGCTGGGCAGGGGAAAATCCATGCAAGATTTAGAAATCTAATCTATTCTCTGTCATTTAGCCTCGACTGCAACCCCTTTTAGCTGGTACTAAGAAACTGGGTAGCTCATGATCCCGCAACACAAACCGCCATTTACTTTGTGTAGGGAAGAGAAGGGAAGAATAAGTTCCACTTTCCTATTATCTGTATCAACTAAGGAAAGTATAGCTTCAAGGTTCCCAATGAAAAAACTTTCTACCATATGTTTTCGGTAATTGATTGATAAGTCCCAAGTCAGCAGACTAACTTGTAAAAAAATAATTCAATAAAATTTGTAAGGTTGAAAGTTAGTAATAATAATAAATGAGCTTCTAAAGCGCTTGGTTATACTAGCTAGTATGTCCCTGCTCTGCGGCTAGCCTCCCATTATGTTTTGGTAACCAGAGACACTCCTAAAGACTCAGCGAACTGTATGTGGAAGAGCCAGGTTTTTAGTTATTTTCAGAAGGTCCTTTCCAAAGGTTCTGACCTAAGTGACTGCGGGAGAACGTTCCAGTGTTTCGCGGCAAGCCAGCGAAAGATCTTCCTCCCATTCTTGCTCTTTTGATTACTGGTAATTTCACCAGTCCTGTCCCCAAGGATCTCAAAGCCCGGGTAGGGATGTAAGGGTCCAGTAGTCTATGTAGGTAGCTAGGTCCCCTTTGCTGCAGGATGCAGTGGCTGATATATAGCGTTTTAAAAATAATTATTTCCCTCACCGGGAGCCAGTGTAGGGCTGCGAGGGCATTCCTGGACGGAGCTCTCCTGAGCAGCATCAAAACAAGGTGAGCCGCTGCATTTTGAATGCATTGCAGTCTTTGTATACATTTCCCACTTGCTCCCAGATATAGAGCGTTCCCATAGTCCAGGCGAGATGTCACCAGTGCATGGACCAGGGTTTTTCTGGCGGATACAGGGAGCACATCTAGCGTCTTCCGCAGGCCCTTCATTACTCCGAAACATTTCCCGGCAACAATCCTGGTGTGGTGGTCAATGGAGAGCTTCGAGTTCAGCCACATCCCTAAGTTTTTAACCTGTTCATTGGGGGAAGGGGTTGGGCCAAGGGACTGTGGCCACCATGCCGAGGGCCATATGGAGGGAGCCTTGTCTACTATTAGAAACTCCGTCTTACTGCCGTTCAGTTTGAGGCAATTGCTTGCCATCCAAACAGCTAGTTCCTGTAAGCTAGAAAGTTAGACTTGAGATTGTTCCATTGTATACTTTTGGTAGTGGTAGAGTGGTTGAAAAACATCGCTCTTACCCAAGGATGTAACTGGTGCTCTCGCGGATGCGCAGGCCTGTGATTGGCCCATTCAAGTGCTCACCAGAGGTAGTGAATGCGACACCAGCTCCTCCTCCGAATTCCCCGCTGTGTGATGACAGCCGAGTCTTGACTGAAAGACAAAACAGGATACAAGGAGTCAACTAGTATCAGCTGTATTACCACCTAAAGGTTTGCTGCTACAAAAGCTAAGGAAAAGGGAAGCCCTGCAACAACCTATAGGTAGGGAAATGTGTGTGAAACCCTGCAACAACCTAGAGACAGGAAAGTCCTGTAAGAACCTAGAGAAAGAAGCCCTGCAACAACATGGAGGGAGGGAAAGCATACCAGGGAAGTCCTTCAAGAACACAGAGAGAGAGAAGCCCTGCAACAACCTACACAGAGGGAACCCTGTAAGAAACTAGAGAAAGAATAGTCATGCAAGAACATAGAAAGAGGGGAAGCCTGTAGGGAACCTAGACAGGAAGAAACACTGTGAATGAGGCCCAGCAAGAACTTAGAGAGGGAGTCCCTGCAGAAAATTATAGGTAGGAAGTCCTGCAGGATCCTGCATGGTGGTATGCAATGTAAGATCCTAGAAGGAGGAAAGGGAAGAAATGAAAGAGCAAAGTGGTAAGAGTAAGACAAATAAACATTGTTGTGGCAAGAATAGTAAAACAAAAAAAAGAGCAAAATCAAGTGAGGGGCGAAGATTAAAAGATAATAAAGTCACTGGTACATGCTGGTCACATATTTGTTTTTATACACATCCTTGCACCAGTGGGGCATCCCTGGCAACTGGTGTCCATCACTAGCATCTTATGGACACCTCGACATGTGAATTAAATTCTATCGAAGTGGGGCAGTAATGCATGTGAATAAATCGATGAAAATGCAAGATGTTATTTGAAAACAAAATGTATGGATTTATTTGCAATAACAATCTAGTTTATATGGCAAAATATTAGATTACAAATCCAAACCCTTTTCTGGGAGGTTTGAGTTCTGGTCAACCCAAAACAAAGCTGGTATTTGAGGACCAAATGTGCTCTTGTTCAGAAGATGACAAGCTGATATGTGGAGACAAACATATTGTAGGCCCATGTTATATTTGAAACTGGTATTTAAGGAGTATTATTTGGAGACCTGGAGATTACATTGTGCTGTGAATGTTATTTGAAGGTTCATGTTGCTGCATTACAACCTATCAATTGATAATACTTTATATGATCTTATTTACAGTATTGCTTTCGGAGGCAAGGGTCTGTAAAACTGCCTTAACTGATGGATATGGCTGCTGTCTGAGTCAACGTGGGATCTTTAGCTTCTGAATCTATGAGGTCAGTCTAAATTGAGGGATAGCCCTGCTGTCTACTGAGTATGAGATCTGTGTAACCTTCCATTTCCCTACTCTGCATATTCCAAGTAAATAGTAATGATATACCGGCTAAAATTCTACATGTCAGGAGCAAGGTGGGAATAACGAAGGAGATGGAAAGTAGAAGTGAAGAAGGATGCTATTTATACCTTAAAGATTGTTAGGAGGCCATGATATATGGAATAAAGTGCGCACTGCTGTGCATTATAAGGATATTGCATGTCACCAAGGAGTTTGTTTATAAGGTTATGGTACTTCAAGGTGACTTTCGGTATCCTTAAAATGTATGTCAGCGGTTATTTTATTCCTTATAATACACGGTCACAACCGTCACCCTTCCTATAACCTGCCTAAATCCTTAGTGTCTAGCACTTTAATATGAATGAGATCGTATAGCTGCAGACTTTAAGAATAAAAGCATAATTTAGTGTAAAACTAAACACATCAAAAAGCAGTGAGAAATGTTTAGCGAAAGTTATTAGAACACCTTAATGAAAGTCAGAATTAAACAAGCATTGGAAATGCAATAGGTCGCGCATTAGGAAAGTTTGAGCTATTGGTCTTATAAATTACATTTTTTTTATGTATGTGTTTGTTAAAATAGCTAAATTAATAGCTCTGTCATTTACAATTCCAATAGTTATAACTTTCGCAAATGTGACACCTATAGCATTTGTAATGCAACATGTTTTTTATTTACGTGACTTAGATGTATTAATATTACAAATAACAATGGCTTTTATTTTTTTTGTTAAATTGTTAAATACTGTATTTAATTTATAATGGCAATAGCTTAAACTTTTGTAAATAACTTTTGTGAAGATTATATTCAGTGTTTTTTATTGTGACGAAAATCCAAGAACAGAAGTGAAATATTAACATCTTTTTGTGATTTGTAATAAAGCTTGAAAACAGCTTGAAACAGTGTCACCTGTCGTGAAATGAGGGCTGTAACTCACTGTGTAATGTACTATGTAAAGGCGACCACAAAATACAGAAACTGTGAATTGAACTTTAGAGGAAATGGGAGCCGAACAATGGGGAGAGGGAGGGCGGGGTGATTTATGATTCCAGATTATGAGGTGGAAGTGCTCTGGCGAATACACCGCCCTCTCCCCACAGTTGCAAGTCAAACTTGAGCGAAGAGAAGAACATGCAGTGTTGCAGATCCTGAGCTAACTTTTGTTTACCTTTGTCAGTGGCAGTGTAATCCCTGTAAAAGATTACATGTTGTTTTTTATTTAATATTTACTTTGTGTTTGAGCCTGCCGCTAGTTGTGCTAGTTGTGTGCATGTGTGTCTGGTATTCATGTGAGTGTGAGTGTGTGTGCATGTGTGTGTGTGTGTGCATGTGTGTGCATGTGGTGTGTGTGTATGTGAGTGCATGCATGTGAGTCTGTTTGCAAGTGCATGCGTGTGTGTGAGTGCGTGCGTGTGTGTCTGTGTGTGTGAAGAATTCTCTCATGCTGTATTTTGAGAAAGCTTTTGTGTATGCTGTCTGTTTGTAAGCGCTGCGTTTAAAAAACAAGGATACTGTGCTGGACACTAAACTATTATAAGGTCCCAAAAGCGAGACCTATTGGCTATGCCAATGCTTGCTTTAAGTAGGGAGGTGATTACTTGAAGGGAAGCAGCAGGCAGCGCGAGAATAAATGCATCCTTGCTTGTTAGAGGGAGAATGTATGGCTCATCAACACAAACTAAATACTCGACTAAATGCCAAGAAACCAAAACGGCTGTTTTTTAAAACCGTACTTGAATATATTAATTTAAATGATTCCAATCCTTTCTGAGGCCGTACATAAAGCGAGTCATCAATCTCTATTACGGAGCATTTCTTTTCCCCGGACTTAATTGGCTATTCGTCTTGCGCCGAGGATTTTAAGCTCATTTGCTCAAGCACTCTTCAGTGTCATTGCTGAAGCTTTGACTGAAATTGCACGGAGGCAAAAACGTTCAAAGCAAAGACAAATCGAGCAAGGAAAAGTAGAAGTGTTAATAGAAAATGCAAGAGTGCAAGCAGTTGAGAAGACGACAGATACTCAATGACAACGAGCACAAACACTACAAATTTGAAAGATGTAAACTTTCCACTCCAGCACACTCTATGCATGCAATGTCATAAAACTCACTTTGACTTTACAAAAGTGGAAGCTGCGCGATGCACACAACACTGCTGAGATACAGCACGGCCGGCCAGCCGTGAAACTGAAAGCACGGCCGGCCGGCTGTGAAAAAGCCTTTGATGCAGCAGGGGGTAATTAGGGGAGGAGAATGGCTGGGCTGAGGCAGTGCGCCAAGCCTTTGATGCAGCAGGGGGCGGAGCGGGAAGAGCTGCTGGCGGCACTAAGCTGACGATTTGATGCTGTGCACGCGCATTTTAACTAATTGCGCTTGCGCATTGAGTTAAAAGTGCACATGCACTTCATCAAATCGCCAGTGAATCGCCAGTGTAGGTGAGCTTTGTTTAAGCCCCCATAGTCTCGCTCTGCTCAATGCGCATGCGCATTGACAGGCGAGACCTAAAAATGATGGGACTCGCAGTGTGTAGTTCTATTTTTACTGTAATGACCTTTAACGTGCAAAAACTAAATATGTTCCCATAAATATCTCTATTTTCTTATAAACGTTACTGTCAGGAAAAGAAGACCAGACGAATAAAAGGCTACTTTTCATTTTTGCTGCTTCGTTTAAGCTGCAGTTGCAATGATGCTGAGAGTCTTGCTTTAGATTTCCGTTTGAACAACTCTGTCATTTCTTTATAGCAGGTGGCTAGATACATCTGAGGTTGCCTTTAATAATAAAATCAGATATGTCAGGAGTGGCATGCGTCCATATGGGAAACATCCTTTACAACGCACCTTTTACAACGCACTACCATTACGACGCAACTTTTACCACGCAAGTTATTTCAACGAATTGCGCTGGGGGGGCGCTCTAGGATAGGGAATAGTTTAATTACTATCCAACACCTTCCCTACTATCCACGGGGACTGGAGCTGAAACAATAAATTAAACTATTCTCTATCCAGCGCCCCCCAACGCAAGTCGTTGTAACGACTTGCGTTGTAAAACCTGCGTCGTAATGGCATGCGTTGTAAAAGCATGCGTTGTAGTGACATACATCCCGTCCATATATTATAAATTGTATACCCAGTGTATGTGAACTGTTCATAAAATCTATGCGTGTTTTAGGTAAATCGAAACCACTGAGGATGAGCAGTTTAATCAGGCACATCACAAAAATTATTGTATTGTAATGTTTAATGATGCTTCTTTAGAACTGTCTATACAACCCATGCCTTTTAGTCAAGATCATTGAAAATGGTGCTTTAAATGGACAATATGGCCCATGGTTTCAGACTTTTCTTGAGAGGAAGACTTCCAAACCCTCCTGTATTAGATGAGCATCACACATCAGTCGTGGATTTTGTTTTTAGTACTTCGTGCAGGTCCTTTCAAAACTGCCTGGAAATGGTGCAGCTTTTTGGCCACATTTTTTGAAAATCCACACCTGCTCAAGTGGTAAAACTACCCCTCCCCCATGCTCAAAAAGACCAAGTAAGTGATAAGTGTGCGCTATATGAAAAACACATAACATGCAACATTTGAAATAATGGGCTTAAGGTATTAGAGGGTCTTAGCCATTCCATGCCTATGGGGAAATGTGTTGACACATAGGGACTTGGTATCAAGTGAGAAGTCTGACTGGAGTCACTGTGGAGTCAGTCCTTTGATCTCCTGGTAACAACTTCTCTCTGCACTCGCCATGTTCCCGGAAATGTACTATGATTTCAACATCTCTGTCATGTCTATTTCCTCTCACTGTTATCTCACCTGAATATTAACTCCTTACCTCTCCTATTCATTGCTGTTTCCATGCATTTCATTATTACCACTCCTGCGCTTGACTGTTGGGCCAGAACAGCCCTCATATTCACTATTGTGCTATTCTGTGCCATATTAGCATTTTGGGGACAAGAAGTTCCAGAAAAATCATGAAAAATTTGACCAGACCTGCAGGTCTAGCCACTTGAATAATCTACTCACCCTAAATGTAATACTGAGGGGCCCCCGGTATGTCGCCCCCGGACCTGGAGGTTACCAACGGAGATTCTTGAGGACCAGGTGGGGAAGCACCACATAGAAACTGCCATAACTGACCTTAACTTGAAGAAGGTCTCTCCACACTCCTCCCGAACACGACGGAGTCCCTCTCTACCTCGGAACTCACCTCGCTCTACCATTCGAATCTGGAACTCGCCCTGGATCAGCTGGCACCTCTAAAACTAAAAAAATCCAGAAGCATCCCCTCTAGCTCTTGGTTCTCTACTGACATCAATGAGGAAAGAAGACATCTAAGAGCCATGGAAAGAACCTGGAGGACCAACCCCACCGCCCTCCATCGAGACCAACTCAAGACAGCACGCAAAAACTATTATACCCACATCAAGAGCAAAAAGTCATCTTTCTTCTGCTCCGCACTAGACAATGCCAAAAACCGCCCTAAAGAACTCTTCAACATTATTAGGAACCAAACTTCCATCCCTAAGGCAGCCAACCTAGTAGCATCCAAGACCCAATGCTTAAACTTTGCAAGCTTTTTCAATGAAAAAATCGCCAAAATTGATCGCTCATTCAGCACGAGCCCTGCACCCAACCTCAACCCTCCACTAACCCCATCTATCCTCTGGGCATCTGTCCAGCCGATTAAGGAAGAAATGATAAGCAATCTTATCGCCACCGCTAAACCCTCATCTCACTCCCTCGATCAACTTCCCTCGAGACTGACAAAGGAATTGAAAAGCACTCTAGCCCCTATCTGGGCCAAGATCATCAACAGCTCCTTGAACGAGGGTTTCATCCCTGACTGCCTTAAACTAGGTCAAGTCACACCACTTCTGAAAAAACCTGGCCTGGATCTCACGGACTTGAACAACTTTAGACCGGTCTCGAACCTTCCGTTCCTAGCCAAAATTCTTGAAAGATGCGTGCTTTCACAATTAACCCAACATCTTGAGGATTCTAATCTATTGGATCCACACCAATCAGGGTTCAGGAAAGGCTGCAGTACTGAAACCGCAATCCTAAATGTCCTAGTTGATCTGCACATGTCACTCGACTCCAACCAATGTAGCCTTCTCATCCTCCTCGACCTCTCGGCTGCGTTCGACACAGTGGATCATACCCTCCTACTCAACGCCCTCCGAGAGAGAGCGGGCATCGAAAAGACAGTCTTAAAATGGTTCTCCTCTTTTCTGAACAACCGCACTCAAAAAATAAAGATCAACAACTTCGAATCTGACCCCCTCCCCGTCAGCAGAGGAGTCCCTCAAGGGTCAGTACTCTCGTCACAACTCTTCAACATCTACATGGAACCCCTCACCTCACTTCTAAGGAACTCCAACATCCCCTTCCACCTTTACGCGGACGACACACAACTCTATTTGAAAACCACTTCGATTGCAGACATTCACAGACTTAATGCGACACTCGTGGAGGTCCAACAGTGGCTCGCAGCCAATCACCTCAAACTGAATGAAGAAAAAACAGAAGTTCTCCTAATTTCGAACAAAGATGAAAACCCACAAATAGTGGAATGGCTCAAAGCCTTAAATGCCCTCAACGTCTCTCTAACGCCAACAGACTCCGCTAAATCCCTAGGAATCACTCTCGATCCCAAACTGGACATGAACAAACACATCTCTAAAACCGCCAAAAGCGCGTTCCTGAACCTGAAACTCCTATACAAAATCAAACCCTTCCTCCCCCCCAAAGACCTGAAACAGGCCACGCAGGCACTTGTGCTCTCCAGAATTGACTATGGCATCGCAGTGCTAACTGGAACTGCCAAGGCGCACCTAGGACCTCTCACCTCCACCCTCAACGCAGCAGCAAGAATGGTCACAGGAACTAAGAAATTTGACCACATCTCTCCAGCACTCAAAGAACTGAAATGGCTCCCGATTGACCAACGAGCCAACTTCCGCACAGCTTGCCTCACACATAAAGCCCTGCATACAGGCAAACCGGAATACCTGGCCTCCAAACTCAAAAGGGCGGGTCAATCCAGGAACCTCAGAAGCTCCAACACACTACTACTCATCCCTCTGAAATCACAGAAACGCAAAACCTCGAATAAATCCTTTGCGGGAAATGCCCCCAGGATCTGGAACGCCATCCCCCCCCCACATCAGAATGACCGTCTCATTCCCGCAATTCAAATCGCTACTCAAAGCCCTCTTCCTTGAACACTCTGGTGCCTAAGGAGGCCCCCACGCCGGACGGTCAAAGTCCCTATGACTGTCGTACTGACTCTATTTCCTGCTTGTTGTTCTTGATTCCTGTCTTGCTTATTATCATTTACTGCATATCTGTATTTGCTGTGAAGCGCTCTGATACCCTCGGGTCCAGCTAGCGCTATACAAAACTTCAATAAATAAAAAAATAAATAAAGAAATAAACTGGGGGGGGTCTCTCACTAGCCACGAAATGGGATGCCCTAAAAGTGGTGGTGAGGGGGACGTGCATGAGCCTAACCTATGGGGCTTGTAAGCAGCTCCAACGAGAGCTACAGGAGGCGGAAAGCCGCCTCTTACAATTACAGACCTCTGAGGCCCACGACACTATGGCGAGAGCGGGGGAACATGACACTCGGACACGGTTGTATGATGGAACAACTACCACTTGAACAACTACAGTCTAAATAACTACTCCTTAACCACTACTTAGTCTAAACCACTAAAGTTTTAACAACAACTATCTTTTACAACTACTATGCCTTTACCTCACTTGCCTTTAGCCCATTAATGTATCTATTTTACTGGTAAGTTTAAACCCATATGTATATATATATATATGTGTGTACATATATACACATACATACATACATGTATGTGTGGGTAATGGGTTTGTATGTACCTGTAAAACCCTTGAATTTCGTGGTAAAGGCATGCATGCGAAAGACATATGTGTTGTAAAGTGAATATTGGTAAGTTTTAACACTATATATACACACACACACCTATACTCACTATTAATGTCATACAAAAACCTTTCCACCCAAAAAACCTACACCCACCCCACACCTTTAAAATTCCCTTTCCACCCAAAAGCCTATACCCACCCTAAACCCTACAAATTCCTTTTCCACCCAAAAACCCACACCCACCATAAACCCTAAAAATACCCTTGCAATTCCAATAACCCATACCAACCCTAAACTCTAAAATTACCCCTGCCACCCAAAATCCATACCCACCCTAAAATTACCCTTGTCACCCAAAAACCCATACCCACCCAAAACCCTAAAATTACCTTTGCCACCCAAAAACCCACACCCACCTGAATCCCTTAAAAATCCCTTTCCACCCAAAAACCCATCCCTACCCTAAATCCTAAAAATACCCTTGCAATCTTAAAGACCCATAACCACCCTAAATCCTAAAATTAACCTTGCTACCCAAAAACTATGTCTACCCTAACCCCTAAAATTACCCTTGCAATCCCAAAAACCCACACCCACCCTAAATCCTAAAATTACCTTTCCCACCCAAAAACCATACCCAGCTTAACCCTAAAAATACCCGTGCCCACCCAAACCGTAAAAAGTACCTTTGCCACTCAAAAACCCATACCCACCTTAAATCCCAATATTACCCTTGCAACCCAAAAACCCATACTCACCCTAAACCCTTAAAAATACACTTGCAACCCTATATATACATATACAGACACATATATATATATTTTACACGTACCTTTAATACCGTTTACCTTTAATACTTACCAAAATACTTACATTTTAAAGTAATTTTCATTTTTACGGCGAGTATGCCTTTACCTTTAATGCATTTACAACGAAATTCAAACACGTTTTCTCATAGTAAACACTATTTTAGAAAACGGTTTCCTAAACATATTCGGTTAAAAAACAAAACATTCACTCTACAAAACCATATAAAATACAGCCATCCATCATTTTAGCGCAATAGTAATACATCTTTCATATACAATCCAAGAGTGCCATCTACTGGCCAGAGCTAGTTGTAAATGCATTAGTGGTTAAAAGACTCATGATTCATGTTCAGTCGTTGTTAAGGAGTCGTGGTTCAGGCCCTTCGTTGTGAATGGGTCGTTGTAAAGGTCGTTTCCCCTCGGACACGCATCCACAATATTCTGGATAGACTCGATAAATATACCCTCACACAATACAGGCAGCGTCTCCATAGGGAGGGAGATAAATTGGGTCGACTTTTTGACTGGATTCTTCGACGGGAGAGGGCCCTGGAGAGGATTGTGGCCCCACGGGGGCCTACGGGGGCTTGGTCCACTCTGAAGTTGGACTGCTGCGGGTCCTTCGGTCTCATCTCCAGCAGGTGTAAGCTATGGACCCCACTGTTACCGAGACGTCTAATCTCCCTTACCTTCGGAAATTGATCCTGTGGTCTATCCCCAAGTCGGTGCAGGAGGACCTTGATGAAGCTCTAACTCTTGGTGAGGTGCGCATCCCCCTGCAGCGCCTGCTGAGAGTCAAGTCCCCGGGAAGTGACGGATTCCCTCCTGAGTTTTATCAGGCTTTCGAGGGTACACTCCCCCGACTCCTATTGCAGGTTTATCTTGAGGCATTTGAGAGCGGGATTCTCCCGCCAAGCATGACGCTGGGGTAAATATGCATGACGCCCACGAGCCTTCATCGTATCGACCGATTACGGTGATCAATACAGACATTAAGATCTTGTGCAAGCTCCTGGCAACGCGCTTAGTGCCGTTCATGACTCACTTGGTCCACGAGGACCAGTGCGGTTTCATACCAGGACGTAATTCGGCTATGAATCTGTGGCAGTTGAATCACATTCTACATGAGGTACGTGGTCAGGTGGAGCAGATGGTGTTGGTGTCCATTGACCTCGCCAAGGCGTTCGACACAGTCGATTGGGGTTATCTCCTTGAGGTCCTCCGTGCTATGGGGCTCGGACCCAATTTTTGTCACTGGATTCGCATCTTGTGAACGGCCCCTCGTGCCAGGGTGATACTTGGGGGCGCACTGTCTGAGGAGTGGCGGCTGGGAGGGGGTACACACCTGGGGTGTTCCCTCTCGCTGCTACTATTTGCCCTAGCCATAGAGCCCCTCGCTGTTTGGGTCTGAACAGATATGGAGCAGTGGGGTATCAGGGCGAGGGACACGTGCAACGTTATTTCCCTGTATGTGGACGATGCCTTGTTCTATTTGACCGCTCCCCAGGACACATAGCCGATACTGCTGCAACACTTAGACCGGTTTTGGGAGGTGTCGGGGTTACGACTTAACCACAGTAAGTCCCTGATCTTTCCACTGGCGGGGTTGGATTCGGTTCCCTTGGGAGACCTACCAGACCTCGGGCTGCGCTGGGAACGGGAGGGGTTCCGTTATTTTTGGAATACAGGTGGCTCCGACGGACACACAGACGCTAGCCCAGAATGTGGATCGTATAATCGCGTCCTTACAGCGGTCAGTGTCTTTTTGGAATTCTCTACCACTCTCGTTGATGGGACGGCTGGCCGTCGCCAAGATGGTAATGCTTCCTATGACATTATATGTCCTCCAGAACTCACTGTGTCCGCTCCCACCACGAGTCTTCAGCACTCTCAATACGCTTCTCACGTCCCTGCTGTGGGCCGGCCAACGCAGTAGGGTGGCTCTTCACACCGGTGCCCGCAGCTATGAGGAGGGGGGCCTTGAAGCTCCACGCTTCAATCTATATTATTATGCGGCCCAGTTACAACATGCGACCCGTTGGTTTACAGACGCTGGCAATTGGGAGACACGCCTCCTCTCTGGTAGGGTGGATATTCAGATGCTACAGGTTGCCCTGATGCAGGGTAGGGGGCGGACACGTCCCTTCCTTATGTTGTGCGACAACAGCCGGTATATGGCATCGGTTTGTTGAGAGAGTCTTACGGAGGGCACCCTTTCACAGGGACCTCCCGATCTAGATACTGGCCCCCTTCATCGACATGGAGCAGTACATGTCCTTTTACTCCTGGAGGGAGGGGGGCTGAGAAGTTCTGGCTGACCTTTTCCATAACAAGTCTTTCCTTACTTACAAGCAGGCAGAAGAGGCCTTGGACGGGGACAATATCTGCACTTCCAGGGACTCCAGGATGTGGTGAAGGTCACCTGGCCCCAGTACCCTGACGCTCCACCACTGACCCACACTTTGGACATCCTCCTTTCCTGTGGCAAGGGGCGTAAACTGATTTTTCCCCTCTATAAGGCCATGAAACATGATTCAACCCCCCCGGTGCCACCGTCCCGGGCAGCCTGGGAGGCAGATCTCGGCGCTCCACTAGTCCAGGGAAAATGGACGCGCATAGATTCCCTCACGTGCAAGGTCTCATGCAACGCAAGGTTTAAACTGCCGCACTTAAATTGTTTACACTGCACCTACCTAACCCCAGTATCCCTGAAGCGTATCTCTGGGGATAGAGGAGACGGATGCCCTAGATGTAACGCTGAGAAAGCAGGCTTCTTACATTTAGCCTGGGACTGCCCTTTGTTTAGGCAATTCTGGGTGGGGGTGGTGGAGAGAATAGTCGCAGCTACAGGCCTTCGGATGGCACTCAAACCCCTGCATTGTCTGCTTGCGCTAGTCTGGAAACCCAAGAAAAAGAAACTTTCGAATAAATTCCTACAATTAATGTTGGTACTAGCAAGGCGCAGGTTGGCGATAACTTGGGTGGGGCAGAGGGCCCCGGAGGTGCCCACTTGGTTCAGAGATGTACGGGAGTGGTCCCTAGCCGAGGAAACTCACATGCAACTCACTCGGAGGGATGAGAAGCTGCAGGACTATTTAATGGCCTGGCACGTTATGTGTGCGTCGGGGCTGGCAGAAGAGGAGCTCTCCTCACACGACACAACTGAAAGTGGGAGCAGTGGGTTGGACACGCCCGTTGGGTTTGGGTCTGACGGGGGCAAGGGGGTGGACCCCAGTGATATTCACCACCTGCATCAGCGCCATGCCTGGTTCCTTTCTCACGGTGCTTTAATTGTATGCTATTGTATCCCTTCCCCATGAGTCCGTTCCCTCCCTGATGCCGCCTGTAGTCCTAAGTGCCGCTAATGAGGTCATCGATCTGCTTACATACACTGATTTGATGCCAGTTATGTGTTATTGTTTATGATGTATAAACTGAAAAAGAAAGTTTAAAAAAAAATTTAAAAAAATATAATACACTTGACCCATAAACTGGTCTCAGATTTGGGGATCCTAGGCAAATCTTTTATGTCACAGTAGCCTTTTAGTTTATTACTACATATTAGAGGACCTTCTAATCTGTGAGGTTAGCATGTCTGCTGCAAAAAAAACAATGTTGGTTTTAATAGACTAAACATTGTTTCATGTATAACAAGAATCTAGTCCACATATAGGGTACACATGACTGCTGACTTGCCTCTTAGTTCACTAATAGCGTTGTCATCAGGGTGGGGGTAGGAATGTTTCTCAGATCATTTTGAATAACTCTCACTTTTAGTATATTACTAAAACATGATGTGGTAGTGCACTGCCTGATACAGACAGCACATTTTCCATTGAAATGGTCATACCTTTTCCCACTGAAATGCAGTATTATCACAAGCAATAATGTATGAAAATTTAGTTTCAGCAAATATTTATCATTCGCAGATCACCAAATTGAGTGTTCTGATTTCTTTTGATCCTTTTAAAATCTTTGTTTCCATCACACTTCAAAATTACCAAAAAAGTGCTTTCCTAACTCTTATTTTTTTAAATATTTGTACAGTTCATTCTTAAGCAATTTTAATGCTGTTAGGAAAAAAATAACACCCTATAGCCTTTCATTTCACACAGCCTTGTCAGACAGTTCCCTTTGCAAAATCCTCTAACTTTTCACAGAGAAAGAAAAATGAACACCAAATGTACCATTTAAAATAAGCAGCAATTTGTAAGAAGACATAGGCTGACATTTGACTGTTGTCTTTAAATGCACAGCAAATGTCATAAGATAAATACATGATTTAAAGGCATTCTAACAGTTTCTTCACCTTCTGAATGAACAGAACAAACACCTGTTCTTTGCAAGCTCCAACTCTCTTGAAAGAAAGGACCAGTAGGCCCTGAAAATAGCTCTCCCTGATAACATCTTACTGCCGTGGCCAGTGAGTGAGCGAGTAGATTTTTTCGAGGCCTCATAACTATACATCCAGATGGCTCCTTCCACCTTCTCTCTGTTCCCACTATTTTGTTCCCTACTATTCTCTGCGTCTTGTCCATCAATCCAACTCCCCTACTCTTGAGGAGAGCTAGAGGTGTGTTACAAATAAATAACACCATATGACTTGTGGGTTTTCTTTGGCATTTTAGGTCTACTAGAGACATGTTTGGGTTTTTGGCTACCTCATGTGTTTGTTTATGTTCTTCAAAAAAGGACTATAAGAAGTAGAGAAAGATTGGGTGGTGGGTCAACCCACTCAACCACTGTTTTACCATTTGTTTTCATGGTTTTGTCAGATGGCCTGCTTATAAACGAATGGCATTGCAAGGATGGTTACATTGTCCCATTTGTATTCCCATTAGGTTGCTATGCATTTTTTGTTTATTCCCTGCTTGCTGTTTGGATGCTTTAGACTGTTATAAAAACTATTCGCTAATTACTCTTCTTCGTACATTTGTTTTACTTTGTTGACATGGTAATATGCAACTGGGAGTAATGTAATGTTTTTCTATGATGTCTTTTAAGTTCACACTTGCAACGCAGACTTCATCTCTTGACTCCCTTTCATAACACGTTTGGAGGGTGCAGTTTACGCTACTAATGCAGTCTGATCAAGGAAGGGACCCAACTCCCAGCTTTCACATTGCTGTTGCCTCACTGCTGCTTTGTTATGGGAGTTTCCTTCAATGGCAGCTGGGGCAATGCACACAATGCTGCCCAACTATTACAAAACATTTAGGGCCTCCTTACGAGTTTGGAGGTGCAGGAGCAGGACCACCCCGCTCCCGCACCGCCAAACCTGTGGTTGAACTGCCGCCAGATTAGGAGTTTTCTCCTGTCTGATGGCCGGTTCTTTGGCGTTCCCACGGCAGAGCCTAAGAAATAGACAGCACAATGGAAATGTCAAATTAGGCACCTGCACGGCATGGACTGCAGCAGTCCATGCCGTGCAGGTACTGGGTTGCATGTACACAGGGCATAACATGTGCCCTCCTGCGTGCACCCCATGGCCCTGAGGCAACAGGGGGCCCTGTGCGCCCCCTATGTTTCCCCTCCTCCATGGTTTTCATGCGGGCTCACTGCACGAAACCCATGGCAGAGCGGAATCTTGCAATATGCTTGGCAGGAACGCAGCCGTCCCCCCAAGCATATTTCGGCCCCATGACCGCTGCACCACCACCAGGGATCTCTGAACAATGGCTGTTGCCGTGGTCCCAGGATGGCCCGACCGCCCTGGTTTTAATAGGGTGGTCAGAAGGCCGCCAGCGTCGCGGCCATTGCTTTATCATTGCTGATAGGTTTGTGCATTTCACTGACCATAAAAATGAGACTGATTTAAAAATAAATCAGGGAAGAGGATGGCAAGATAGGGGAGAGGCCTTGGTTAGAGCACCTAGCTGCACATGTACCTCCAGGGTTACACCAGAGTCTGGAAAGTGACCCCACCCGTAATATTGTTTACTGCTAACTAGCTCAAAACTATAAACTACAATAAATAGATAACCAGTAGCTAGCTTACTGGAGGCCACTTAAAGGAATAGTTTTTTAACCTCATCGCTGCTTGAGATTTCCCCTGCTGTGCTGGACAGCAATAAAAACGGGTGTGGTCATGACGAGCTCAGCTCATCATGAGCACCTGAGAGGTATATGCCATGACGAGCTGAGCTCATCATGAGCATGGAAGGGGTTAAGTACTTACTGGTGATAGATACACTGCCATTCTGGCCAAGTAATGTTATTGACTCGTGTCACTGCCCTTTGCTAAAACTGGGGCCATTGAGTAACAGGCTAAATGCCAGAGTTAAGCTCTGTATGAAAAACTAGAAATCTTATCTGCTCTTCGCCCCACGATGTTGGCTCTGGGATGTGTGTGACAGTCTCAGGAATCCTGCGCTGCCTGTTGACTAACTGCTTGCTTTGTCAAAAAATTGCACTTATGTACAAATGTGTTCAATTTAAGTGATTATCTCCAGTTTTAGTTTTGTATTATGTATTTTAACGTGTTTCTATGCACTCTATAATGGCCTCAGTTACGGAAATAAAGTTCTTTTTGACTTTGACTAAACCCCTTCTCCCCAACGGATAGGACAGTGTAAGAGGAAACCCGTATACTTACTCTCAGAAGATAGCACAGGAGACGTGAGCAGGGCGAAGGCCACGAGCGCGTACATTCTGTGGAGACAAGAAGGACCCAAAGTTAGATCAGGGATAGCTCGATAGCACAGCGGCTCCAGGAACCTCCCTATGGTGGCAATACACCATGGGAACCCGATCACCCTAAAAAGCATCCACTGGGCACCCGCTTGGAGTGAAGCTGAGGAAGAGTTTCCCTATGGGATCTTCTGGCAATTGATGCTGGCCATGGTCAGAGGATAGGTGATAAGTGGATATTAGGGCAGGGCTTGGAAGGGGTTGTAGGTTTAGTGAAGTTTCTGGGACTTTCTTGCAAGATCCTACACTCGTGTGGGCAGGAAGGTTAGAAAAGGTCTTTCCACTCCCACTCTCCCTATGTTAGTATTTACGGCTGTAGGTCTGTTTTAAGTTATTTAGGTCAACTTTGGTAGGAGAGTGACGAAGTAAATTTGCCACTACAGGACAAGATGCAGACGTAATGGAGATGAGGAGTCGCTATTTGGATGGTGTTGGATATCTCTGGTAAGTCAGATGGGTTGGACAGCTTTGATGAGTAAGATGTATTTTTTATTTTTGCCGTTTTATAGGGCGCACACTCGGTCCAAAGACATTGGATCGCTTTAAATGAGCACCACTTACATTACAAAAGGTCACATTCACTTTTTTTTGTAGGGAGATTAAGTGATTTGCACAGAATCACAAGATGTTGAGCCAACGGTCAGCCAGATAGGTTGGAAAGCCATGATAAGTCAGATGTTTCCTGACCAGAGATGAAGGAAGAAGCTAGAGTCAAATGGTTCAGAATTGGGGGAAGTGCAAGTGGTTTGAATATGTGCGCGTGGATGAAAGACTGAAGATGGCGGCTTGATAGTAGGCGTTGTTTATTGGGGTGAGTGTTTGCGGTTCAGGGAGGGTCAAGAGTGATAGGACGGTAGGGTCTCACTTGCATTAGTGAGTGGGCTTTTTATTGTAATTGTATTAAATATCCTGTTTGGAAAGCCGACCTCTCCTAAAAAAGTGCTTTTTGAACGTCATTTGCGGGTCTTTGGTAAGATCTGCCTCTCCCAATGTCACCCAGTTAGTAGAGGAGTTGGTGTCAAAATGGCACTATACCATAGTGTCCTTGTTGTTTGCAGCTCCTAGGGCGAGATGTACCACTGTTTTTTGCGGTTGCAAAGGGGTTTTAGGCCTGTTTCCATCCGCAAAAAACATGTGGCCCATGTACCAACCCTATTTTGTAAGTTGCAAACAATTTGCAACTAGCAAAATAGGGTTTAGCGACTCGCTATTAGGAAGGGGTGTTCCCTTCATAGCGACTCAAAAGCTATGTAAGAATATTTTGCAACCACAATTGCGGTCGCAAAACGCTTGCAGTTTACCACTCTTCGAAGAAGGGTGGTAAAGCACTTGCAAACGGGAAGGGGTTCCCAGGAGACCCCTTCCACTGTGGGAATGCATACACAAACATTATTTAAGGGCATGCAGTGGTCCCAGGGACCTCTGCCTGCCTTTAAAAAATATAAATGAAAAGTTATATTTTTATGTTTTTAAATGCATCCCGTTTTCCTTTAAGGAAAACGGGCTGCATTAAAAAAAAAACTGCTGTATTTAAAAGCAGTCCCAGACATGACGTCTGCTGACCCCAACAGGCCACCATCCCTGGGAGTACTAGCCATTCCCTATGGGGGTTCATGAGGCATGCAATTTGCGACCCCACTGGGAATCGCTAACAGTGTCTCAAACACTGTTGTACATAGCATTTTGCGACTCGCATATTGTGACTCACAATTTGTCGCAATTTGTGAGTCGCAAATTGCTATGGTAGTACATCTTGCCCTTTGTGTTGCAAAACTTCGGAAAGAGATGCGATATAAAGCACAATTTTGTACTTATTATTAAGAAAGCATTTTCAATCTGTGCAACGCCCCAGGGATATTTAGACCAGCCATCACTCAGATGCTCTCCTGATACCCATACCCCAAGGAACATGCCACCAACTGAATGGTCACACAGTTTGCGATGGTAAAACTTCCAGAAGACCATCCTGGCCAGACGCACTAGAATGACCCTGTCAAAGCAGGTTAAGATAGATTGGTGAGTTAATGATAACTCAGATGGCTAGCATATTGCAGTTTATTGATGACGTTTGATTGAAATAATGATAATCAGCAATGAGGATAACTCAATTAATTAATGGGATTAAGAGTGTGTCGCTAATGAGTTTAGTTACCTCAGCAAGCTCAGTGGGTTAATGATCTCTCAGAAAGCTCGGTTAACAGCTGAAACTGCTAATAACAACAATCCCTCCATACTGAAGTGGATAAACGAGGCGTCCATCTTACCTGGTGCAGGGGGATCTTCACGCTTCTGGTAGAGATGCCCGGGGTGGGTTTGCTTCTGCCTCTCTCTGTTCCTCCATCTCTCCTTTTATCCAGACTGCCGGCTTTGAAGTCTGCCTGGTCAACAGATGCTTATCAGCAGGTGCCATGCGAGCACCCAGGCACTCTTGTGATGCTCAACGCCACTCCCTGAGTGGACAATGTGGGCTTTCATTAAAAGCGGATACTACCCTGTCCCTGGGGCAGAGCTGGGCCTCACCAGCAGGATCTGGGCAGTTTATGGCACGGACAGACACAGGGCACCAGACAAGGCCGCCTGTGCTGGGTTTAAATAAAGAGGTAAATGATGAGACTTTAATTGCAGAGATGTTTGAAGAGAGGGAGGGAGGCTGGATAAGAACTGAGGGATGAAAGCATCGCCGTCTGCCCCACGCCCAGGCTTGCTGCCAGCGGGAGAGGTCTGGGTATAGCTTTGTTCTGCGGAACCAGTGGCAGAGCTGGGTAGCCATTGGCCTTAGTGCAAGCAAAGTAACTGGGCTCACTCACTAGGGGGACATCTCTGTCAGCTCCTCCTGACACTCCTCAACCTTCTTCAACAAAGTCTGCATCTGCCATATCAAAACTCACTACCATTCTCATGCAGACACTATTGTATTTCCAGTCGCTGCTCTGCATTTCTGCAAGTCAAAGCACTAACCCTAAAAAACATTACCTAAGCCAATAGGTGGTGGCCCTTGAAAAGGTATGCGCATCAAAAACAAAACATACAGAGAGCCCATACTCACACTGCTGTCCTTACATAGGCACACTCCCCACGCTGCACTCACACAGGGACAACTTTTAACCTGTAAACCATTCACAAAAATCACCCTCAATTCTACATTCACGCGCGCACCCCCTCCCAATTCACTCACAAATATGGTGGTTATCCTGCACTCACACACGCACACTGCTCACGTACAAGTTCACCACTCACTAGGGAGAAGCAGAGTGGGGACAGATGTGGCACAGGAGGTACATGTTGAGCATCTGGTCCACTAGTGCAATGTAAAGCAGTTGAGGAAAGCTACAGTGAAGCCTGGATGTCAAATGATGGTATCTAATCGACCATCAGCTACACCTGGCCCGGCACTACAGAATATGGGCCTCATCTACAAGAAAATGGCGCTGTGCTGTGCCGCAAGCAATTTAGCTGCACCGTGCTGTGTCATTTTCAAAGCACCGGGATGCGTCATATTAACAACAGTACAAAGCATCCCTGTGCTTTTCCCTGCTCTGGCCCACAATTGGCTTCCATGTGCCAGTGCAGGCACCCATGCGTCATTTTGCAAGGGTGCCTGCGCTGCAGGGATGATTGTTTCTGTGCAGGAATTCATACCTTCCTGCACAAAAATAATAATTAATGGCATTTTCCTCTTTCTATGCGTGCTGCAAAATGCAGCACGCATAGCAAGAGGAAAAAACGAGGAAAATAAAAGTATTTAGCTCCATTGTGTCATTCCTACACCTCCCTTGCGGGGTGTAGGATTCTGACTTATTCCCAGTTTTACACAATGTTGTAAATCTGGGAATGCGTCGGGTTCCGTGGGAACACCCACTGGACCACTCATGGACGCCACTTTCCGACGGAGTAATGCATGAAAGGGGCCTTATTTACAAGGCTATGCATAGCCACGCAGGGTGACTTTGCGTGGCTTTGTAAATATGGGCAAGCCCATTGAGCCGCCGGTGCGTCAAAAAAAGTGACACACTGGTGGTGCAAGAGGCTTGTAAATGAAGCCCTACGTGCATCTGATCTTTTGCATTTTTGCGGGACAGAATTTTTGTCATAAAAAAGTCCCACTTCTTTTCTAAAAACAAGGTGGTGATTTTTTTTGTAGTGCAAGCATATAAAGAAAGAAATGAAGAAACAAACAATCATATGCCAACTAAATGTGAAGGACATGTGCTTCACTAAAAAACATAAAACTTCACTGGTTTGCCGTTCTTGTTACAGGAAAAAATTATAGAGTATGCAGAATACCGTTTCAAGATGGTAGCATGGTTTCGAAGCTTGCAGCAGTGATTTCTAACACCAAGGAAGTTGTGGTCAAACAGCAATGGCGGCGGAGCTGCTGGTACTCTTATGTGAACCCTAGTCTGCAGTAACAGGTGAGCTGCTGGGGAATGAACTATAGGAAATATCCCCTAAGGTCAGACTTCTCTGGATGCAGAGAAACACAGAGTAAGCAGGCAAAATACTGTTACTCAAGCTCCCTTATACCCTAAAGACTAGTGGCTGTCTACTCGGCAAATCAAAACATTGTTGGGAAAGCCAATGGCTGAAGAAGGCTGGCGCACTGCCTAATTTATGTCTGCTGTTCTGAAGGGCTGAACCAATATGTAAATGACACTCTGATGAATAGATGAACTGGGCTTACCCAAATAACATTTTCTCTAACCAAGATTATGTATTATTTTTAAGAAAACATGAGGCTTGTAATCAGTGGCAGCTCCTCCGCTAAGGCCCCACTGCTTGTGAGAAGCAAAAACATAAAATGATAATAACTTTCAGTTATTATCATTTTATGTTTGGGTTGCTTTACAGGTGGGTGGGTGGACAGGGCTGCTTTGCTCCCAGAGGAAGGCAGGGGAGGAGTGGTTTGCCCACTCTTAAGCACGCAATGACTTTTTGGCCAGCCCTCATGGGCCGCCCAAACCAGTCATGGTCACACCTAAAACACACAGGGCAGATGCACAGCAGGGCCTTGGCTCACATGCATAAGACATATAGCACTAGTCAAGAGCATCACAGTCTTCTTTGAAAATAGAAAGATTGTGTGATTGTGTGAAGCACGACAAATTTCGGACCATAATGGCTGATCAAGGCGTTGCGCCACCACTACTAGGTTTCCTGAGGCAATTATATACTGGCATTAAAGCAAGGGTTCGATATGGGGCTAAGGGTGTGTGCACAACATCATTCAGCATAGAGAAAGGCGATGCGTTTTGGCACCCTTTCTTTTTACATTATACATTAACAGTTTGGGCCAGACACTGTTGTATCAGTGCCGGGATTTACCACAAATTGGACATTGCCCAATACCTGCCCTCCTCTATGCTGATGATGCAGTGCTTATGGCATGCTCTCAGTTAGTGCTCCAACGACTATTAACAAGTTTCACTACTTACATGCAGAACTTGGGGCTGTAAGTAAACAAATCCAAGACCTTTATAATGAAGTACGGGAAAGGGAATTTAAAGATCAGGGATATCCTTGTAGACAATAAGAAGATTGATTTCACCAAGACATTTTCGTACCTGGGTATCTTGGTCGGACAGAATGGCTTGTGGAGTCTGGCAATCAAATCAAGAAAGCTGCTGCTTTTGAAAGCCAGGGCAGCCTTGTCTAACTTTTCAAGGAAGACCGCCAGTAGAACTAATAAACATATATAAGGCGAAGTGTGTAACAATCGCTATCTATGGAGCTGGTGTTTTGGGCTATTTTGATTGCCAGCCCCTACAACTCGTGGAGAATGCCTTTTTAGGATTTTTACTAGCTGCTCCGGGTGGCTATTCCACCAATGTATGCCATGCGGAGCTGGGGCTACCTTATCTATCAGACATAAGTAAGATACAGGCAATTCTTTTATGGCATAAGATTTGGTCCTCAGAGAAAACCACCCTAAATAGGGATATTATAAGGGATTGTTTTAAATTACAGCAGGTACTCAGTATACCCTGGATGAATAAATAAAGATTTCATGAGCGACCTGGGTCATGCGGAATATTATGAACAGCTTCAATCCCTAGAACACATCAGCAGAAAAGATCTTAAAAGAGAATGTATGATGTAACTAGAGGCTTTTAGATTATCTTCATAACTATTAAAGCTGAGTGTTTGGAGGGGACAGATTTGTTTTTACATGTTCTAGATTGGGCATTTTCCACCACATAACAAGCTTTCCTGAGATACATGACTGGTCAAATTCCCTTTGTAAGTGTCCCTGTGACAGTACGTCACAGCATACACCATTTCATGTTGTGTTCTTTTGTAAATTTTATGAAAAACAGAGAAAGATTTGGGTTTTATGGATTTTAAGGTCGCTTGGGAATAGGCAATGTCGCCCAGCATTTTTATTCCTACAGTTGTTATCCAATGAGTATATCATGCTGTTTATGGCAAGGTTTTTAAAGAATGTAATTAATTGCGGAAAGACCATTAGATTGTGAACTTTATGGTGATGTTAATGTGTCTGTATTTTATGGCTTTTTTTAAGATAGTGATTGCTGCTGAAAGAAATGTAATTGCTAAACAAGATTGCTGCACATTCAAATAGTTTGAATACAACTTATTGTCTTGTAAATATTAACCCTTTTTATATGCATCTGCTTTTATGGTTTCTTCTGAAGAAATCGATTAAAGCTTTTTGATTTGATTTGATTGTACCAGTTAGATACTACAGGACTACATGATTCTTCAACGTTCTATCCTAGTAACCAAATGGTCAACAGACATTTTGACTAATGAAAATGTTGTTCTTACGGAGCATGATTTGCCTTTAAAAAACAGCATTTCCAGAAATATAATTTTCGTAAATATAAATATATTGCCCTGACGAACTTACAATAGAACCATGAGATTACTATCATACCTGCAGGCAAAGGAGGTGGCCTTGGTTTTTTTTATGAAGATGAGGTTATAACAAAGAGATACTCAAGCAATCAGTAATCTCATTGAAGATTTCAACTCTGACATTCTGGTTAAAACCGATATGGAGAGTTTATATAATAACATTCCACAAACAGATGTCTTACAAGTTATACATAATCTACTTGACACTAGGACCTGTCCCCACCAATTCCCTACTTCTTTCATCATTGATTTTTCTGAATTAGCACTAAGTGGAATGACTTTGTTTTTGATGGTCAATTCTACAAACACGTCAAAGGTGTTTTACCCCAAATAAAGCAAATATTTATGTGACAGATTTTGAGAATAAATCATTTCTCCAACCAATCCTTTTTTACCTCATATTTCCAAATGGTTGAGCTATATTGATGATGTTCTATTAGCTTGGCATGTTGACACTGATATACTATTATAATTTCATATATAGCCTAACTCCCTCAACTACAATCTAAGATTCACACTCAAGTCTAATTCTACCAATATTAATTTCCTTGATTTAACAATTAAAGTTGACAATGACAAATGATATAACTTTGAACACGAAACCCACAGCTAGGAATTTGTTGTTGAGATATAACAGTCACTGTCTTCAAGGAATTAGAAACAATCTCCCCATCAACCAATTTGTATGTCTCAGACGTAACTGTACTAAGAAAAGTGATTACTTCAATGAGGCTAACAAACTGTCTTAGAAACTTCAAGCTCTGGGGTATCCACACAGATTACTTAAAAGATATTTTAAAAGGGATTGGTGCAGTCACAGAATCTCTTTTTGCAGATAAGAATAGACCCAAAGAAGCAAGGTTAATGTGTGTCTCAACCTTTAGTACTCTCTCTAACAAGATCGAAAAAATGATACACAAACATTTAAAATTACTGCATAAGGATTCCATTTTTCATGAAAAACCAAATGTAGTACTAATCTAAAAGGCAGATAAGTCAAAGCTTATAATGAAGCTGTCAAAGTTTATTTTACAACCAAGATTATGCCTACAACAAATTATTGGTTGTTTCCGCTGTGCTAAATGTATGGTGTGTGACAGCTATAATGTTGGTAAATCTTTCACCATTAATGGCATTAATTCAATATAAGTCTTTCAAAAAACGGCAAAGTGCACACCTTTTCTTCGTGTTTTTTCCATGTTTATGTTTCTTCAAACTTAACGATCGCGTGCAACCCGGAAGCGTGGACAGCCCGACCACGCAATTAATGATTGATGCACAAGAACCTGGAGTAGAATTCCACCCCACCGGATGCACAGCTATTTTCCTTTGCATATACAAATGCCACAATTTTCGAATTTCACCAATTTCTTTATTTGTTGTTTTTCTTCCATGTAATCCAAATTTTCAGTTGTTCTTCACATTCCTCATGTCACAAGGGAGACGCTTATATTATTAATATTTAGTTCAATGTAAAACACATTTCCAACTGCAATACTAAAAATGTTATTTATCACATTCTTTACTGTGCAGTCTACCCGACAGTAATAAAACCATACAAGACATATGAAATTAAATTTTGCAAAATCAATCGCGCAGCTGAAGTAATACTGAACATGGCCCCTTGATTGATCATTTTCTCAAATTGAGCCACTCTGCGAGAGATATTATATGGTGGGTATTTGATGCAATGAAACCTCCCTCCAAAATAACAATGTAGATCACCTTTTGACAATCTGTGAAAAAAAATGGATATGAAGAGTGAATAGTGCTTCTAAAGGTCTCAATTCGCCTTGAAACATTCGCCTTAGCATTATTACAAAACAGTTCCTACTTATGACATTGCTTTCTCTACTGACATGTTGAAAACATTTTCTCATCACTTTATTTCATACAATAATTATAATTTTTCTCATTATGTCTTATGGTGTCTTAGTGGTCTCCAAATGTATCTTTTGTTACATTTGTGATTGTTTCATGTAGTGCAATGTCACTCTCAGTGCCCTTGTACTAATATATAAGTTGTAACTTTTGGGCTTCAATATTCAAATTAAATTTTCTATATCCTCTTATACATGGATGGTATTGTGATTATCACCTTTGTATATTTGATTGTTCATTAAATTCGTCATTCTTGCCTCTTTTACTCACATTGAGATTCTGGTAAATCAGGTGACATGGTTACATTTCCATTTTTTAATTGCCTTTTGTATCCTGATTGGTAGGATTGTTTATCATTGTTCAATTATGCCCCCTCTTTTTTGTACAAGTAGTTGGATATGATTCATGGTATTTGCCTGATTGATTCTTTCATGCATATATTCTCTGTTTCAAGATGGGTGCCTTTTAGTGTAAACTAAGTATTTTAGTACAGCCAACTTCATCGCCGGTCTAGTGTTTTCTCTTTGAAGTCACTGAAACCTGCGCTGTCAGGCTGGCTCTTACGTAACCTAGTAGATGCATGGTAATTCTCTTTTTTTTAATTTTTTAGTTTTTTTATTTTGCAATTTTTATGCAAGGAGTAGACAAGCATCACAAATACATAGGAAAGCAACAGCATTTACATAGAGTCAAAACTTAAAACATGAAATTATGTACAACAGCATATTCAAGCTGGGAAAAACAAAAGCCAGCATCGGGAGGGGAAAACAATGTACATTAAATCCAATTAGTCACCGGAGCCCATAACCTTGCCCCAAAAAGTCTCTTCCACCTCCCCTTAGTCTTATAAATAGCAATTTCCAAGTTATACATCGCCAATAGTCTTGCCCGCCAGGCGCCGAATGAGGGGGGGTCCGGAGAAATCCATTCCTTCGTGATACAGGCACGTACAGTTGCCATACAGATAAATTCAAAAGCAAACGTTTCCTGTGATATATCCAAGGTAGGTTCTGTCTGAACACCTGTCAAAACTAGTTCCCCAGTAATGCAAAATGGGATACCAATTAAAGATTCTAAAAAAAATTCTATAGCCGTAAAAAAAAAACTCCAATTTAGGACATGAAAAAAACATATGTACCGCATCTGCCACCAGGGCCCCACATCTGCTACATTTCGTTCCCAGTCCCCGTACCCCAGTTTGATATTTTGCCAGGGGTATAATATATATCAAAAATAGACATATAGGGGCCGATTCCGATTCGGGAAAAACCGCTCTGAATATCCGTTCGGAGCATTTTTCCCATACGAATCGTACCCTGCAACGTCCCCCGTACGTACAATGAAGTACGATTCGTACCAGGAGCCGTACTCCGTACGAGTCGTACAAAGACCGTACGACTCTAATCTCCGTACGATTCTCCCTCGGAACCCACTGTACGCGACATCTGTACGGTTCGCGGCTGGTTTTTACGACCCATCAAGTGCGATACGTGTCGGGTACGCACCGTACGACCCTTTTTCTACGGGAGCTGAAAACAGCCGTAAAAGCAGAGTTTGCACCAAAACAGGTACGGAACGCTCTCCCCGGGTACGGTGCATACCCCCATGATCGCAGGGGTACGGTGCGTACCCCTGTGATCATGGGGTGTACGCACCGTATCCCATGTACGCTGGGTGTACGCACCGTACCCCTTGTACAATGGGTGTACGCACTGTACCCCATGTACGCTGGGTGTACGCATCGTACCCCATGTACGATGGGTGTACGCACCGTACCCCATGTATGCTGGGTGTACGCACCATACCCCATGTACGATGGGTGTACACACCGTACCCCATGTACGCTGGTTGTACGCATCGTACCCCATGTACGATGGGTGTATGCACCGTACCCCACCGTACCCCATGTACGCTGGGTGTACGCATCTTACATGGGGTACGGTGCGTACACCAATCGTACATGGGGTACGGTGCGTACACCCATCGTACATGCGGTACAGTGCATACACCCCATGATCGCAGGGGTATGCACCGTACCCCTGTGATAACGGGGTGTACGGACCATACGGTGCGTATGTGTTTGTGTGCTTTTCCGTACGACTCGCCCTTACCTGACGTGGACCGTATGAATCGCGTCCTCATACCCCGGTCTGGATCGTACTTGTTGGGTCGTACGGCATGTGTACGAGTCGTACGGCATGTGTACGAGTCATACGGTTCACGGTTTCAGCCTTGCAATACGTACGGATTGCGACGATTCACGGAATACGGATCGTACTACGCGACTCGGACGGACGGGTACGATTCGTACGGAGAGGGCTCCGGATACAAATTGTGCGGATGTTTTTTCCCCCAAATCGGAATCGACCCCATAGTGTTGAGCCCGCATCCTCCCAGTCAGAAGGAGTTGATTTGCCAGCAATATAGATTGAGCTAGATCTATCTCTTCTACGTTTAACTTACTTGCCCACTTCTCTTGGCGTTGCTCTAGATCTGATGGAAGTAGCTTTATTAAATTAGAGTAGAATAACCCAATCGGAGTATGTTTCTCTAAGAGATCAATCAGTGGGACCTTTCTAAATTGGACATTTAAATCCGTTCCGAGTGTATAGACAAAACTTCGAACTTGAAGATACTTTAAAAAGTCCTGTCTTGGCAAGCCATATTGCCTTTGAAGATCTACAAACGCTGGTAAGCTGCCATGGGGGCAGATATCTCCCATCCGGCGAATTCCCTTCTGTCGCCACCGCCATACTGTTTGATCTCAAAAGATCAAAGGGAGGACCCCCTGCAATTTCTAAAGGGGTATAAGCATTCAAATTCATAAGGCCAATATGCCGCTACACCTTTTTCCAGACAGAGAAGGCAGCTTTCACTATTTCAAATTTCGTTTTTTTATAGTAGCTCGGCTCCAAGATCTTAACCAAGCAAGAGTTTGCTGCTTTCCCCAACCCAAATTCAAAAATTGAAGGAGAATGACAAGGCAAAATAATGGCTCTGTCCCCAACTATCAAAGGAGAAATAAACTCTAAAACCGCAGAACAATAATAAAACAAGAAATATGGAATACCCCAACCCCCATCAGATCTAGGCAACGCCAACTTCTTACATGCACTTCGATGCCTTTTATATCCCCAGAGAAATCTAGAACAGGTATAATGTAGATTTTGTGATGCAATAAGGCAAAAATTCAAGCCGAATAGTTCTGAAAAAATAAAGAAATTTAGGTAACACTAACATTTTTAAAACATTCGACCTCCCATGTAATGATAGATGAAAATGGTCTATTCTTTGTAACATAGAGATCAGCTTATTTATTACCGGATTAATATTGAACTCAGGATACTTGTTAATTGGCAAGGAAAGCTTAACCCTTAAATAAGTGGCTTCTGAGACCGTAGATATACCCTCGGGAGGGCTACCGCCAATACATAAAATCTGTGTTTTCGTAAGGTTGAGCTTATACCCAGAAAAAAGCCCGAACTGTATTGCCAAATGCCAATTCTTCAATTATTGGCAATGTAGTGACTAAGGGCCAGATGTAGGTGAGGGACATTTACCGACTCATAAATACCGAATTTTACCGATTCGGTATTTATGAATCGGTAAATATGAAGGAGGGAGATGTAGCAAATTTTGAAAATAGAAATACCGAATCTGTAACATTCGGTATTTACCGATTCGGTAAATACCGAATCGGCATTTCCTATTGATTCCTATGGGCTGTGAAGCCCATAGGAATCAATGGGAAATACCGATTCGGTATTTACCGAATCGGTAAATACCGAATGTTGCAAGGGTGCAGGGGGTGTCACTTTGACACCCTCTAGCACCCGAAGTAAAGGCATGTGTGACATGTGGCACACATACATGCCCTTAGGGCATGTCTGTGTGTCACATTGCACAGTGTGCATGCACAGATGTGCATGCACACCTGGATTCGGTATTTTACCACACAATAGGATTGTGGGGTAAAATACCGACTCTTAAGGGCCTGTGACAATCTCAGGAGTGTCACCTACATTTGGATTTACCGAATCGGTAAAATTACCGATTCGGTATTTTACAGAATCAGTAAATTTACCGAATCGGTAAATTTACCGATTCTGTAAAATAATGGCCCCTACATGCCAATTCCTAAATACCGGTCGGTAACGGCCGAAATCGGCCGTTACCGACCGGTATTTGGGCTCCTACATCTAGCCCTAAGTATGTAGTAACGACCACAATATCATCCGCATAGGCCATTGCTCTATACTCAACATAATGAAATTTGCCATAAATTTCCATCACTTTTGCCGGGTTCTCATGAAGTACCCCCTTATCGCCCTGAATAGAATTAATCCTGGTAGCTACTTCTTTCTGCCTCAACCTTTTAGCTAAAAGGCTCCCCGAATTCTCTCCCACCTCATATACCTCCGTACGGTGTACTGCAATAAGATAAGCTAATTTTGTTGCGAAATTCTGATATACCTTCATCTTCTGTACAGCAAGATCTGTCAACATTTGCTCGTGTTCCCTACCATCAATGATAGCTGCCATGAACTTTGTCTCTAATAGCCTTAATTTATTTAATTCTTCTGAATATTCTGCCCTTAGCCTGGATTGTTTTTTAATAGAATAGCTGAGAGTCTCCCCCGCACTCCTGACTCAAAGGCATCCCAAACCTTCAATTCTGAAGCAGAGCCACAATTAAACTGAAAAAATTCTGTTATCCATTTATTCATTCGGTCTCAATACCCTGGATCAAATAAAAGTTGTCGCTCAAATGACCATGTCCCTGTTTTCCGCCATTGATTATCACCAGCTTCTATTTCTAACTCAATAGTATTAGGGTGATGGTCCGAGATTATTTTTGGATGGATCTCAAACCTAACATTCGTAGTCATTTCCATGGGGACAAAAAAATAATCAAGTTGGACATGCTTCTGGTGGGGGGCAGAGAAAAAAGTACTCCCAGGATCACCTCTTCCTCTCAGCCACCCATCATCAACCAATCCCAAATCACTTACTAATCCCTTGATGGCTTTAAACACTTTGCTCTTTTTTCCCTCATAAGTAACATTGCCCTGAATATCTACATCTTCAGGCAAATGAATATTAAAATCCCCGCAGAGAATTAGTGCAATGACCAGTTAGCTAGCTCAATACTTAAATCATTCAATAGGGCAGGTTCATCAGTATTAGGTCCATACATTGAGCAGATTGTAAAGGCCAGTCCCTCTAGCCTTAATTCAGCAATCGGCCACCGACCATATGGGTCCACTTTAACCCTATTACATTCCCCCATCCATATTTCTTAAAAATAGCGACACCTCTAGTAGTCGTGCATTGTTGTGTACAGCAAACAAGTTCTAAGCCTAAGTCTTTTAGCCAAGCCCTATTGTTCCAAGCTATGTGAGTTTCCTGCACGCAGAGCAATTCTATTCTCATTGTTTTAAGGATCTGTGCCATAATTCCTCTTTTTTTCTTATTATTTAAACCACAAATATTCAAAGAGCAAATAGTAAACTTACCCATAATTAAAGTAACACTTTCTCACCATTTCAGTAACATAGCAGAACATTTTTCCCCCCCAAACCCTGATATACAACAATCTTTGTCACGAAAAAATCCCCAAAAAAACATAGCAATGCTGTAGCACATTTATTCACCCAACCTTTACATGATTTTGAAAACCCCTGCCTGTGTCTCCTTGCCCCTCCACCCCCTCCACCCCCTCCACCCCCACCCTCCCTTATCCCTCCCTGCCCCCTCCTTACATCCCCATTCCCACCCAACTGGAGCAACGGGACTGAAAAGTCCCGATTGGTGATGAAGAGAGGATTTAGTGCCCCCCCACCTCCCCCCAACCCTCCACTGAGGCCATGAAAAAAAACACCATAAACATCACACACAAGGGAGTAAAGAAAAATACAAATTTTTTTCCCCTTTTAAAAAAAAAATCTCTATGCCCGTAAAGAAGCCATTTCTCCCCTACAATGTGCCCAGATACTCCTTCGAAACTATCTCTGCTGTAAAGAGGATGTTTTCTCCTTAGAATAATCTTAAACTTTGCTGGATTAAGCAAATAGGCTTGTGACCCCTTCGCCTGAAACAAAGGGATGAGCTGGTGCAAATGCCACCTCTGCTGCACCGTTGTACGGCAATAGTCAGGTCGAACAAAGAAATCACAGACCTTTGCCTTTCTTTTCCGATTTGGGCGTGCTAAATCATAAAGCTTCTCACGCAGCAAAAATTATTCATGATTGCCCTAGGCTTAACCAGAGCCCCACTATGGCCACCCCGTAACTGAAATGGAAATCTATGAACTCTTTGCAGCTCCGTCTCCCATTTCCACTCAGACAGTTCAGGGAAGGCATCAGTACAGAGCTCAATGACAAACTGGCGAATATCTTTCCCCTCACATCCCTCCGGAATGCCCAATATACGTAGATTATTCCTGCGGGCTCTGTTTTCCATGTCTGATAGCTTCCAATTTATATCATCTCTAATTGAGTGGAGGGTAGAGAGGTCAGCTTTCTGAGAAGTCAAGTCATCTTCTATTGCCGATATTCTCCCCTCTGCTTCGCCAACCCTTACTGACAGCTCTGTACATGCTTTTGCCACACGTCGCACTGAATTCTATAACTTCTTAACTGCGCCTTGGACCCGGAGACTTTCTGCCTTAGTTTCTTCTCAATGTTCCATGATGGTCAGATAAATAGTAGTGAGGGTGATATTATCGCCTAGCCCTCCAGTATCGTTCAGCCCTTCTGGCTGCAGGTAGATACCAGAGTTCAGAGAGGGAGAGGCATCCCCACTCGACGCCCTCCCCAACAGTAGCACCTGCCTTTTACGTGCATCACTGGTATCTCCGATAGCCACCAAAGTATTCTTATTATCTTCAGAAAGAGGTGATCCATTAAGACCCCTGTCCTCACCCCAGTCTCCTTCCAAGCTTTCTTCTGCTTCAGAAGTAACAGATATATCTGACATTGAACAGAAATTTCCACATGAATCTCCCGAGTCAGCCTCAATACCAGCTTTGTTGATATTCGTAACATCCGTAACATCGGAAATGTCTGCTCCCTCCGCCCCTAGCTCCCCAGGTAAGTCCATAGGGGTAGATACTACAGCGTCATATGACATAGAGGGGGGGGGGTGCCTGTTATGACCCCTGTACCTATTTGAGGCTGAGTTAACGTCACAGTAGGAATATTTACTACGAGATTTTGCCCTTTACTCTTAGGAGTCTGCTTCTTCTTGTTAAAAATCCCCGGAATGGTTACCTGGGTTTGTTTTCTGCACTCTCCTTGAGTGCCCCCTTCAATTTCTGCTGTGACACAATCAGCTGTATCCACTGCTGCCGATATTCCAACCTGGGCAGGCTGAGCAGGCTGAAGACCTTGGTCTGGATTTGCACCGGCACACCCCACAAGTCCCTCCGCCGCTGGTCCCGAAACCGAGGCACTTGCATTTGAAGTTACTGCAGCAGCTGCACGCGTCCTCGGGCCCTTTGAAGTGGAAGAAGTAGATGAAACCAGTGCCTCAGCTGGATTTTTGGGAACCATCGTTTTTCGCCGTGATAGTGTATTCCGCTCCCTGCCCGGGTCTTTGTGCCGGCCCTGAACTGCTCAGAGCGGCTGCTACTTTTTCCGAATGTGTTGCCGGTATGCTCTATATCCAATTGTTTCTTGGGCGTTGAGTTAGTCTACTAGAAACCTCTTTTCCTTTTCGGCCTTAATTTATCAAGTTATGTAAACATTTCAGCCTACAAATTGTAAATACTTGGTCCCAAACACGTGTTCTGACAATTTTTGGCTAATAGTTTATAGTGCTAAATGGTATACCACTTCTCTATTTTAGATACAATATTGTTGATTCAGTGTAATGTTTACAAATCGGTACTTATTGGCATCATTGACCTTTTCCTCACTGTTTCTGCACTGCTTTGATACGTCACTTCGAGTGTGAAGTGTAAAACATGTGTGCTTCACAGTTGCTATGTCAGAGGCATTTAATTAGTCATACAGGTGCACATTTTAAAACTTCTTTTAATTTTTCTTCATTAGTTCATTCGACATTGGGGGGTTGATAAGTCAGTCTGTAGCCAAAGCAGTCCTGAGGATGGTCTTGTGACAACTGGGACAGAACATTGACGGTGCTTCCACTTAAACTGTCTTCTAGATCCTCCTCCATGAATTACCTGCTATGCATGGTGAACTCAATCCTCAAAAAAGAGTGACCTTATCATGCCTGTGTCCATGGTTTAGAGTATCTACAAGTAATTGATGCCAGACGTGATTAATTCATGATGTTTTGCAATAAATGTTCTAGTAAATTCAAGTCACATACGATTATTCTTTCTGGACAGGCTCCAACCTACTCTGAATTACACCACATGATTGAATCTCAATGTCATCTTTTGGAACATTAAAAACATTCCTTTAGTTAATAATCGCTTCATAAATGATGCCCTTGTTGGTCATTTACCTTGACAAATTAAGCAAGTACATCATTCCAATCCCAAGGACAACTGAACCCTGGCCTGCATGTGTGGGTGGCCTGTTGCTTGACAAGCATTATTACCATCCATTTAACACTTAGAAGTTGAGCAGATGTGCCATTTAACGCTGATAACCCTATCAGACCTTTGTCAAACTGGTATTTTTATGGTTTATTCGAAATTCTCACTTTACATGTAGCAGGCTATTGTTTTCACCACCGGTTTTGTCAAATGACCATGACTGCCTCATTTGGGACACGTGTCCTACTTTCCAAAAGAAATCCATTGCCCCTGTGTATCTTTAATTGCATTTTTCTAACCCTAATCTACTGCATCAACTAGAATTTCATAATAACAATTCCTGTCGGGCTTGCATCT
Source organism: Lissotriton helveticus (assembly GCF_964261635.1). Taxonomy (NCBI): domain Eukaryota; kingdom Metazoa; phylum Chordata; class Amphibia; order Caudata; family Salamandridae; genus Lissotriton; species Lissotriton helveticus. Next base: position 461,543,783 of record NC_136068.1, on the reverse strand, counting down.
AAATCCCGGAAATGAAATCCAGGCATCATACAGCCTTGTAAATAGAATCATTTTCCTTTTAACTGCTCATATAACTTAGTCTAAATTTAATCTTACCCCTGTGTTGTTGGCAGAAATGCACAGGACTGAATACTAAATACGATTAAGAAGGCCTACAGGGGAAAGATCATTGTGGAATCGTTACCAGCCTTAACACTATCTTAGGGGTCATTACAATGTCAGATGGACTTAAGTCCATCCGCCACCATCACGGGGATTGGGGCCGGCCACCTATATGGCGGCCATACCGCAAGTGCCTTTTTTTTTTTTTTATGTTTTTATTGATTTTAACATATTTATCCCCCCCCGGACAGGCAAACTTTCTGTTCATTAACATCATGAACTTTACGTTGTGTTTGTCATATTTAAATATACATTTTAGAGAATTTACAAAATAAAATATATTCCCAGCATCACGAAAAAAACAGTTAAAGCAGTAACATGAATACATTACAGTATCGATAATAAATCAGTTTTGTAGAGCTCGCCAGTGTGTGAGAGGAGTCCAGATTTTCATGCCCCTTTCGCGTCGCCGTCTGCCTTTCCGCTTATATATAGCTGTCTCGATATTATGCACAGCTAAGAGCCTGGCTAGCCACTGTTGGAAAGTAGGTGGTAGCGGGTCTAGCCAAGCCGAGGCTAGGCATAGCCGCCAAACGGCCATAGCAACAAATATAAAATCATGGCCGCTCTCAAGATTATCTGGATCCTCCGCCCCAAGTACCATTACCTCTGGTGACAAGGCAACCTTTCTATGAAGAACAGAAGTTAAAAACCTCTCTATATTTTGAATCAAAGGTATTAACACCGGGCAAGAGGCAAAGATATGGATGGAGTCTGCCTTAAATAGGTTGCATCTCCGGCAGCAAGTCCCATTACTGGTTCCCCATTTTGCAATTTTATCGGGTGTATAGTAAAGAAAAAAACAGGTTTTATAAAATTGTGCCTGGAGTCTGGTCGAAATAAGAATGGTTTGAGCTAGCTGATAAAAAATCCCTCTTTAGAGATCTCGAGTTTACCGTGCCACCTCGTTGCCGTTTTATCTAGATCATCAGGGAACCTGTCCAGCAATGACACATACACTCCACCTATTGACTGTTTCCTTGAATGTATAATTGTCTCCACTACAATAGATTGTTCCCCGAGTATCCTTGCTCCAGATTTGTGAGTTAGGAAGTCCCTAATTTGGAGATATTTAAAAAAATCCCGCCAGTCTAAACCAAATTCTCCCTTCAGAACATCAAACGATTTAATCCCCTGATTAGTATAAAGATCCCCAAGTTGTGTAATTCCTAAATTATACCATTTATTAACGCAATTATCTTTAAAGATTGTTGGTGGAAGAGTTGGGTTGTTTAGTACCGGAGTGTAATATGAGAATCGTCCTATGCCTAGTACTTTTTTTACAGCCTTCCATACCTTAAAACAGCTATAGAGAATCTTGAATTTGACCTTTTTGTGGTAACTGTCGTGTATGTGTCTCCAAAGTTAGCCATAGCAGGAATTCCCCACCAATAGCTGAAAGATTGAAGCGGTATGTACCTCTACGTTGTTCCCCCCTTGCAATAATTCCTTACTGTAAAGTAATACACATGACCAGTAATATCTCCTTAAATTGGGAAGTGCTAACCCACCTCTGTCCTTAGGAAGGGTAAGATATGTATATGCTCGACGGGGTTGAGCGTATGACCATATAAATCTAGAAAAGGTACGTTCCATTGTTGTAAACCACTGATTAGAGAACTCTAGGCAAATTGCCCTGAATAAATATAATATTTTAGGAAAGTACACCATTTTAATTGCATTTGCTCTTCCGATAATGGACAGGTGAAGATTGTCTAACCGTCGTAGATCCTTTTGTATCGTGTTCAACATTGGCTTAAGATTTATGCCCACTACTTCCTCTAGCTTTGAAGAGATTGTGACACCCAAGTATGTCGCTCCCTTCACCACCCTAGGGTCATCCATCACAATTTTTTGATTTAAAACAATTTGTGTCTTTCCTTGATTTAGCACGTAGCCAGAGACCAGCCCAAATTTCCTGGCCTCAGCCTCAATGATCAACATTGCTACTGTGGGGTCTGCGGGTAACTATAGCAATATCATCAGCGTATGCTAATGTTTTTGTTGCATACCCCTGTGATATAATGGGGGTTATATGATTATTTTTCTCCAAATAACAAATAAAAGAATCTATATATATTGCAAAGAGCAATGGCGAGCAAGGGCACCCCTGGCGTGTTCCCCTGGAGATGGCGATTTCCTTAGTTAGACTTCCATTGATAGATACAACAGCCCTAGGATTATTATACATTTTTTGTATCGCCTGAATAAACTTGATTCGAAATCCCATCATCGCCATTGCTTTCCGGAGAAACTGCCATGAGACCCTATCAAAGGCCTTCTCTGCATCTAAAAGGATCAGGGCCATAGGGTCTCCTGTAGTTTCTGTTCCGTCAAAAAGTGTTATTACCCTCTGGATATGATTTATCGTTGACCTTCCAGGAACAAAACCATGCTGGCTTTTGCCGATTACATTGTGTATTATAGGGGCAATTCGGTTTGCCAAGATTTTGGAATATATTTTAGAATCAGCATTTATAAGGGTTATGGGGCGATATGATCCTAAATGTTCTGGGGGTTTCCCCTTTTTAACGAAAATCACAATTTTGGCGCTGGACCAGGAGCTGGGAGGTTCCCCCCCGGAGAAAATATGAATAATCAAGTCCCTAAATATGTGTTTAATTTCGTCTATAAATGTGCTATAGAACTCCGAGGGGATACTGTCCAGACCTGTTGCCTTTCCTTTAGGGAGGCTATTGACTGCGGTCAATACCTCTTCCATATTCGGAGTTTCCTCTAGAGCCAGCTGCGTATTTACCTCAAGCTTTACGATATCACAGTTCTCTAAGTACCTTTCTATTTCTGTAATGTCTTCATTGCCGTTATCCGTATATAGTTCTTTATAAAACCTCCAAAATTCTTGCTTAATCAGCTCTGAGTCTTTTAACTGGCCTTCCACTGGGTCTATAATTTCCCTTATTAGATTAGCATTGGCCTGTTGTCGCAACCGAACCGCCAATTGATGACCCACTTGCTCATTGACTTCATATATTAATTATTTTCGTGCCGTGGCTTTCCGGATTGCCTTATCTGAAAACATATTAGTAATTGCTGCCTTGGCAACTGCTACTTGGGCTAAGGTGCTAGAGATGTCCCCAGTTGAGTCTCTATTGCTAGTGACACTGATAAGCCCTACTTCAGCTAACATAAGCTCATCCTGCAGCTTCTGCATCTCCTCTTTCTCTCGCCTGTTTGCTCTAAGGGAATATGACATAGTCTCACCCCGGACCCCTGCTTTCAACGTGTCCCAAACAACCTCTATTGACATACTATTAATGTTTTCTGCTAGGAACTTGGGTATCCAGTCTTTCATGTGGATACAATACTGAAGGTCGTTCAGTAATGCTTTTTCAAATAACCACAGAGTAGGCTCTGATTTAGCTAGCCTAATAGTCAGTGTACAGAGAAGGGTGTTATGGTCAGATAGTACCCGGGGCAATTTAACAATTTGGGAATTCCTGAATAGTGAATTAGAAAGTAAAATATAGTCGATTCTGGCATGCGTGCGGTGTGGATTTGAATAAAAGGTATATCCAAGGTCCCCGGTGTTAGTATTTGAAGTCTGCCAGCTATCCACAAGTCCATGTACAAGACACAAATCTTTAAGAGAGCGAAATACTTTAGGTTTACGTCCTTTATAGACCCATTCATCGTTTAAGGACCAGTTAGCCGGGAGGTTTATATTAAAATCCCCACAGACCAACACCGGAAGAGGCCAGTGTGAAAGTTCGTTAGAGACCTCATCGAAAACCCTGGGGTCATCTGTATTGCTCCCATAAATAGCACAAATTGTGATTTTTTGCCCTGTTTGATAGCTGCATTCGGTAATAGCCCAGCGGCCAAACTTATCAGTTTTAGATTTGTTAAACACCAATCCACTCCCTTTAGCCAGAATAGCAACCCCCCGAATTTTAACACCTTGTGAGGTAGCACACACCAGTTTATACCCTAGTGTATGTAACAACTGTCTCTGGGACCCTTCAATATGCGTCTCCTGCATACATACAACATTAGCTCCCCAATTTTGTAGGCCAATTGCAACCATTTGCCTTTTCTTAAGATCGTTCAGACCACAAATATTCAGAGATAATATTTTTATCCCAGCCATGCTCCTAATAAAAGAGTGCCATATTTTATATCCCAGACAATCTGGTTTCCTGTGATCCCTGTAGGTATTTCCATAATTCTTATTGACATAGATTTACTTCCCTGTATGTCTAACCTGTCCGGCCTTCCCCCCTCCCCTTTCCCCCCCTCCACCCACCACCACCTTTGAAGGTTACCTGAACCTGTCTGGACCAGGGGTGCGACATCCGCGCAAGCAGGCTCTGCGAACTAGGCTAGTTTGTTAGTATAAGTTTTATGCTTATTTTTTATAATTGACCCTAAGCCTAAATTTCCTAATAATTTTTCAGACTTAATTTCCCCAGATCGTTCAGCCATTCCGCTAAAAGTCCACGCTTTCCCAATATATACCCTCTACTTGATATACATTGCAATAGATCCTTCATCTTATATATCCCTTTTACTACAAGTCTTTAAGTCTTTAAATCTGATTTAGATTATTTCCCTGGATTTCGAGAGGCTGTCTCTGAGATTTCTCGAAGATAGTCCTCCGCCTGTATTTCGCTGTTGAAGCTTCTTGTTGCACCTTTAAATATAATTTTCAAGCGTGCCGGATTTTGCAAGAATACTTTTGCTCCAACTTTTTCAAAGGGTCCAAATAGCTGACGCATTTTCCATCTTCGCTCCACGGTGGCGTGAGCGAAGTCCGGTCTGACAAAAAAATTGAACCCCTTATGCTCTCTTTGGGTGGTAGGTCTTGCAAGGTCGTAGATTTTTTCACGGAGGAGAAAATTCCCAAAGCAGACCAGCATTGCCCTGGGATATTGATTTTGCTTGTTAGAGTTTTTTGATAGCATTAGAGGAAAACGATGGGCCCGCTGAACTTCCCTTTCCATATCCCAGGCTTCCAATGCCTTTACAATGTGACCGCCACTGTGGTGGTCTCATTGTGCACGTTTACCATTGCTGCAGGTTCTGCTAGCTGCAGCACCCGCCGCAATGGTAAAAATGCAAGTTCTGCATTTCCCTGCACTACGTGGCAGGCACCACGCGGTGCCTGCTACATGGTGCAGGGAATGTTGGGGGCACCATAGGTGTCCCCAAGTGAAAAACGTGAGTGCCCCTGCTTAAGGGGGCCCACTACGGGCCCACAAACTACTTTCCGCCAACCTGTGAATGGCAGTTGAACCGCCATACACAGGCTGGCGGGAATGCAGCATCCTAATCTGGCAGACGGTGCCTGCTAGGCACCGCCACAATTTTGTGGATGTGGGGCGGGTCAGACAGGCAATCGTAACGATTGCCTGTGTCGGAACCATGGCGGACGGACTTCCCGTCACCAGCAATCCACCCGCCATCCTTATCTGGTGGGCGGAGAATTGCCTCAGGCTGCCGGTGGCGGATTCATCGCTATCGTAATGACCCCCTTAGTATTTACAAATGTGTAGATTGCTAGAACCAAAACTAGTAGTCAAGCAGGAGCTCTATTTAATTAAAAAAAGTTTCTATCTAAAACTTATGTCTTCCCTTAACTCAATGGATAAGTCATTCTACAATTTTGCCTCAGCCACTAAATTAAATATTTCCCTTGTGGTTTTGTAAAATGAAGGAGAAGCTAACAGCCATTTAGCATCTTACCTTAATTTCTTACCAGATACATAAAGTAAAAAGTGTTCTCTCTGATTAATTTGAGACCATTTACAAGCTAAATTTGTTTGTCAAAGTTACATTTTTGAATTTCAGCCTTAATACCTCAGGTAGCTAATGAGGTCTTCACAATGTCTGGGTAATAAGTATGGGTATTTTTGCCACACTTCCGACATCTGAAATCCTTGTCTTCTCTAACATGTTAAGACGTTTTAGGAAGACCCATGAACAGAGTATTAACGTACTCTGGTCTGGGGTGAATAATAGCTCTCACCACATTGACTGTCAATTTGAGTAACACAGTGAGTTAGTGAGGGCATCATTTACTTGTAATCAAAAGAATGTGTTGGATATTTTTTAAATTGCACATTTTTACTGAACTTGACACTAGTTTAAATCAGCCTTTGTATTAAATTTACATTTAGTTATTTTTTTCTTTAATTTTCCTAACCCTACACTTTCCTTTAATCTAATCTTAACCCTTACCTCTAACACTATCGCCAATGCTGAACTAGCCATACCGGGCAGCAGGCATTTCGCCGGGAGGCTGGAAGGGTCGGGGGCAATTTTGTTAGTGCGGGCAAGGTTTGTATCAGTGCAGCAGTTTAAAAGTACTGCAAAGTTCCTTGTATATTTTGCAGTTTTCAGGCAACAAAAAACGTTTTAAGTTAACTCTGGTGATTAATGTACCTGCTGGAGAGAGATCGGAGTTGTGTCTGGTGGCTATTTTGATTCATGTAAGGGCGCTCAGAAGGTTAATATGCCTACTGCTGCATATTTTATGCGCATAGCTCTTTGGGTTACTGCTTTTGTCACAGAGATTCTTTTGCTACTGTGCAGTTAATAAGTTAAAACTGTAATCTAGCACAATGAACTGCCATCAAAGAGCTGCATGCAAGATGCATGGTACAGGTGAGGAAGTTATGTTTTCACCAGTGTTTTATTATCCTGATGTTGCTAAAAAAAAGGTTTGTTTGCGTAGCAGTATGGATGACAAGTGAATCTTGCACCCACTCTTTGATTATGTAACATTTGTCTATACACTGATTTACACTTTGTCTCTGTATGAGTGTGTGATGTAATGTTCTATGACACCCTACACTGGTATGAGAGGTGCTATAAAACAAATCAAATACACGTGAGGGGCTATGGAGAGAAAAGGGGAACTGTTGGAGGGTGATAGTGAAATTAATCAACAAAGATTGTTGTATCCTGGTGCTCAGTAAGGTCATCATTCACCATGCTATAAACGCTAATACAGCTGAATATATAATGACAAACGTGTTGTAGAATGCACCAATTTTCCCAAATTTTCTTGGGGGAAACCCCCCCAAAAACCCTCTTTGTAGTGGTCAGAATTGCACACTGCACTCGCTATGCACCGTACGGGGGCTGGTCTGACAAAATTTGCCAGGGCTGCTTTTCAGTTCCCCATCCAGCCCTGACTATTGCTAGCCCTAATCTAATCTGTACCCCTAACCTTGTCCATAATCCTATCTTTCCCCAGGACCCTGTCTTTAAGCCTTGTCCACACTGTAACTCTAATGCTAACACTTGTCTTAGCTACAGACCTATAATCAGACATACCTTCCTTCTCGCTATTTGTTTCACTTATTGTTTTTTAAACCATTTGGTTAGCTCTACATGTAATTAGAACCATATGTTTTGGACTCGTCAAAGTTTACCTTTCTTTCTTGGCCCCGAATGGTCACTCAATAACTTCTCCATTTGTGCCACTCATTAAGATGTCACTCTATTCACTGTGAACTTTGTTTATAAGTGGGGTGCAGTCATAGAGTTTAAAAACTAGGCCCGCCTTTACTGTAGTTTGTTCAGTTTAAGTTTTAAGACAATGAATTTCATAAGAAGCTCAGGTCTGTGAGTCAAAGAAACGGTGCTGTTGTTCAGGTAGAGGTGTATCACTAGCTCCTGAAGTGCCTGTGGTGCAGTGGGACCCCCGAGCACTCACATTGACATCAATTACTGGGTTTTCAGGGTTCTCAACTGTGAACCCTGGCTTGCCCCTTCCGACCCATGGAACTGGCTTTGTGACCACTGGACTCAGAGGTGCAAAATCAGTGCCAAGAACCCAGGGATGACTCTGCATTCCATATTTTCAGCACATTTTACTTTATACTAATAGTGAATAGTATCCTATTATTCACTATTAGTGGAATAAAACATGGAGCATGCTTATCTGACATGGAACCTCTGGTGGCAGGTGTAGTAAGTAAAATTATGTTTAAATGTATGATGTGTGCATGCTTAAAGGTGAGACTGTGTTTATGTGAGATTAGAAGGTATGTATGTGTAAGCATGTGTATGTGGTAGCATGAGTGTGTGAGTGAAAATGAGTGAGAATCAGTGACAAGTAGTGAGTGAGATTGTGTGAAATTGCTGCCCACATTTTCTATTTTTTGGTGCAAGGCAATGCTGTGCCAAAGATTCTGTGCTGCCTTGTTTCAAAGAGAGAGAAACAAAATGCACCATATCTACTACATTATGGTGCATTGCTTTTCTCCCTGTGCACTGGTGCACTTTTGGCAACCAAGCACCAACGCACACACCCTTGGGCCAGTGTGCAAGAGTGAATGCGTTCTCTGAAGCATATGCTTTGTACTGGAATGGGTACATTCCAGTACAAAAAGCTGTGCTTTACGGCTTCACCCACTTTGTATATGTGCTGTACAATTCAGTACATTCAAAGCTGGAACAAAGAGGAGAAATGAAAACATTTCTCCTCATTATGCCTTCCTCGAGTAGTCATAAGATTTTGGCACAAATCCCTCTGTACCAATACTTGTTGATAGGGATTTGCTTCAAACTCCATAGGTAGTTGCATGGGTATGTCCATGCAACATCAATGGAATGCCCAATCAGTGCACAATATTGCAAAGCAGTGCATACAGCAACTATGTGTTACTTTGGGATGCTATCCAAAGCATATCAGCATTTGCGCTGGATAGTAAATACCATCCTAACACTTCGCACCAGGCTTGTGTCTCAAAAGAATGACACAAACATGGTGCAAAACATAAGTAAACCTGGGCCTGAATGTCAGTGTGAGTGAGTACAAGCAGGGGCGGTTCCTCCATTAGGGCGGAGGTGCGAGAAGCAGAAACATAAAATGGTAGAACTACAAATGATGCTCCCTTTCCAATCATACATAACAGGTTCTCAGCATTGTCTGGTTTGGATAACCAGGAATGACTGCTACCCTCACTGGTATACAACGAGATTATCCTTACACCTAACATGCATCCATCAGTGCCACGTGAGCATGACATCTTAACTGAGGCGACTATTGATTCAAATGTAAATATATTAAGCGGAAATATCTCTGGTTTAGAGTAAAAAATAACCCTACCAGACTGGCTAGAAATAGTCCAACATCAAGACATCCTTATGTTTCAGGAGACCTGGGCTAGGCTGGATCTATATATTGAGGAGTTTGAATGTTTTAATACTGTTGCCTTAACACCTAAGCTAGGCCATCCATCTGATGGCCTTTCAATCTGGATCAATGTCTCTGCGGGAGGTAGTGTCAAGGCTTTAGATACAAAAAATTACACATTTCAAGCACTAATATATAACAGGGGAGAATCCATTTTTACTCTTAATTTTTATAATAATGATTTTCATTCCACAGCAAACATGAATTTTACCAACCTGTTTGACTTCATTCCCACGCTAAAATACCGTAGTAGCTTTGATAATTTACCTGGCATTTGTTTGGGGGGAGATTTTAATGCCAAGATTCCTAGGGAATCTATCCCAATTATAGAACATATCACTAAGGCGCATTCGTGCAATAGGGGGGTAGAATTCTTGGATTATCTGCGCAACCATAATCAAACTAATGTGATGGAAATTGCCGCAACAACCAATAATAATAACCCTCCTGAACCAACATTCAGAGGCAGAGGTTGTTCTTCCACTATTATGTCTGTATTTCCCCCACACTTGAGGATTGCTTGTTGAAACTTGAGGAACTCAGGAGTGTACTGGATACGGGTGGGAAGGCTGCCCTGATCCTTTTGGATCTTTCGGCAGCCTTCAACACCGTTAACCATGATATACTCCTAACCCGCTTAGCAGAACTAGGAGCTTACGACACAGCACTCTCGTTGATAACCTCATACCTGACCGAGAATAGCTTCACAGTCAAAGTGGGAGACCACACATCTAAACCTTTTAAGTCACCATGGGGGGTGCCTCAGGATCTTCCCTGAGCCCTACCCTCTTTAACATATATGTGGCCCCTTTAGCAACCATCATAAGGAAGTGTGGGTTCTTACCCGTTTCCTACGCGGATGACACACAGATAGTGGTGTCAATAATGAATAACGTAGATGAAACAGCAGACAGATTTAGTAACTGCATGGAACAAGTTAATCACTGGATGCAGCTAAACTGGCTAAAACTGAACGGGGACAAAACTGAAGTCATGATACTTGGGACGGACCTTAACACCTGGTCGCCTAAATGGTGGCCTGATAACTTAGGCATCTGCCCTTCCCCAGTGGATAATGTCAGGAACCTGGGTTTTGTTTTCGACAATAAACTAAAGTTTAATGCTCAGATTAACAAACAGTCCTCGTCAGTGTGGTACATTCTAAAATGGATAAAAAGACTTCTGCCTTTTATTCCCCAAGAAGCTTGCAAAACACTAGTAACAGCACTGGCCCTATCCAGGTTGGATTACGGAAATGCCCTGTATGCGGGGCTACAAGCCCAACATCTGACTAAACTGCAGCATCCACAAAACGCAGCAGCTAAACTGGTTCTGGACATCCCCAGATCTGAGCCGGTTGCCCACAGATTAAGAACTCTCCACTGGTTGCCTATGGAGAAAAGAATAAGGTTCAAGTCAGTGTGCCTAGCATACAAGGCCCTTCATGGTGTAGGCTCCTATTTCCTAAAAACGCAATTGAAACGGTACGAACCTCCTAGGAACCTAAGATCGAGTGAGGCTAAGCTGATAAAGGTTCTCAAATTCAAGCAATTAAGATGGGGGGGAGAAGTTTTCTATTGCAAGCAGCTAAAACTTGGAACCAACTACCACTTTTAATAAAAAATAGCTCCTCGCTGCTAATATTCAGGAAGGCAGTAAAAACGTGGCTCTTCACATCTTAATCATACTCCATGTTACCAGTAGCTCCAGTCGTTTTTTTGCATTTAACTCAGCGCCAAGACGCCCTTGGGCATTCGTGCGCTCTATAAATTTATAAATAAAATAAAATCAATCAAAGCTGAGGTGGTCCCAACCACTCATGGTGACCACAACCCTATTAAAACAATATTGAGAATTGCCCCAAGGCAGATATATAACAAAAAGTATGGTACTAGGAACTTGACCTCCTCTACTAACAATTTAAGACTAGGCTGGCGAGGGGTCAATAATACTGATCTGTTTTATAGGATGATAAGGGACCACCCGAAACTTATTGATTTGTGTCTGTCATTACAAGACCATAACCCTGAGGCAATTGCCGCTTTTTCCAAACTTTGTCAGGGTATTAAATCTATATTATCTAAACCAATTATGGAAGCACAACATGGACCAAGATGGTTTAATAGCAACTGTTAATTAGTTAACAGACAGCTTCGAAAGGCACTCTCATCAAATCCCAGAGATCCTTCTCTTATTAAATAGTTAACGCAAAAGTATAAGGCAGCTATTTCCCACAGGAAGGATGAAATTGTAAAAGAGCGCTGGGACAACCTTGCGTGTGCTGCCACATTAAAGAGCGGGAATGGTTTTTGGGCAGCGGTTAAAGATATGAGATCCATGGGACAATCATTGACCCCGATAGGCTGCAATATACCTAGCGACGCATGGGAAGCTCATTTCTCTATGATTTATTCAGCCCTAACATAAAATGAGAGCCCAGCTGAACACCAGGTCCCTATTGGGATCTCAATATCTCTATCTGAAGTTGAAGTCGCTATCCAACAGAGCCTGGGCAATAAAGCTCCCGGACCTGACGGTCTGCCTATCGATCTTATTAAACACAAACCTGAGTTCTGGGCACCGCTTTTATTAAATGTTTTTAATAATTTAACTAATGCCCCAATTCCAATCACATGGTCAACCAGCATCATTGAACACATTTTTTTAAAAGGGTGATCGAACTCAAGCAAGCTGTTATAGACCGATTTCCCTGATAGATAACACTCTGAAAATTTTAGGGAGGATCATATATAATAAGATCAAGACATGGGCTGAGGAAGATCGCATTTTACAACCATGCCAGTTAGGTTTTAGAAGCAAAATAGGCACAATTGAACAGTGCCTGAACCTCAAACTGATTATTGGAAAGTACACCTTAGCCCAACAATCCACTATATATCTGGCCTTTATGGACCTTACCTCAGCCTTTAACTTTATTTATCGGTCATGTTTATGGTCCATTCTTTTAGGATACGGCTTGGATGGGGTTTTAGTTCACTTTTTAGCTTACCTACACAAGGATTTGAAAACCCGGGTGAGGACCAATAAGGGTGGGGAGGTTTGAAATGGCAACAGAGTCGGTAGAGGGGTCAGGCAGGGTTGCGCCCTAGCCCCTCTCCTCTTTATTTTATATATCAACGACTTACATAAATCATTGATAGTACTCTCCAATGACGTCCCTAAATCAATGGTAATATACTACTTGCCCTATTGTATGTCGATGATGCGGTGCTAATGGGCCGCACACCCAATCCTTTACGCATTTTAGTGCAGGCTTTGTTGATTTTATGGCTAGTTTAGATTTATTTACTCATTTAAAAAAATGTTTTATAATGGCTTGTGGGCCGAAAAAGTATTTCTTAACCCTATCCATGCTGCCGTTGGCCATTGACCGACGGCAGCACTACCCACCGCTGGTGCTGCCGTCGGCCAATGGCCGACGCAGCTCCACCCGTTTTGCGGAAGTGCCGCACTACCGCAAAACGGGCGGCGCAGCCAACAGGTTAAATTCCATTGTCATAGACAACCAAAGTTTACAACGCACTTGCACGTTTTCCTTATTTGGGGCTGGTATTTGCAGCTAATGGTTAGTGGGTTGACCACATGGTGCATAGCAGGAATAAGTTTCTAAAGCCATTAATTCAATCCTTGGTCTCCCTCAGCTAAGAAGGACAGGGGTAGTTTTAGCTATTAGGAAAATGTATAAATCCCAGTGCATTCCGACAGCAACATATGGTGCAGAGGTCTGGGGCTTCACAAAGAGTAACAGCATTCAGTGCGAAGAAAATAGATTCTGTCGAAAACTCTTGGGAGCACTGATCTCTACATCAGAATGTGTTTGCCATAGTGAATTGAAACTGTCTTACATTGAAAATGATATAAAGGCTCACCCTGCCATATTCTGGCTATCAATTTGGAAAAATCGAGCAGCGGCCCTCACCAGAGAGATAATGGTAGATGTCTCAAGTGTGAGATGGGAAGGGAAATACTGTGGCTTGCCGCAGTGAGGGAGAGTTTGAGTAGCATGAACCGTGTGCAGGTCTTTTTAAATCACTCCGATTTAGATGACATGAACAAAAAAGACCTACGGGAGGCCCTATATGCACATTACAGCAAACCAAGAAATTAAAGGGATGCCCAGAAAACAACTGTTGTCAGGTATATGTCTATTGAGGATGCCTCCCAAATGTCCTCCAGCTTCTTTTTAAAACCGATAGGCCGCTGGGAGAGAGGACTCCTCTTTCGTTTAAGGGCTGGCACGGTAAAATTCCTACTTTGTTTCCCCTTAGGGTATAACGTTAATTTAGATCAGTTGCCAATACCTTGTGACGGCCGGAGCGGGCAAACGGCGCTTCATTTTCTATTCTTTTGTAACTTTTACTCTAAATATGCAAAGTGACTTTTGATACCATTTTTTTTTAATTCTCCTATCACCTTTAAGCAGCTTACATGAAAATCCTCAAACTGGAAGAGGTGTTGGCTCCTTTTTGAAAGTTGCAGTACATGCCCGCAAAACAATGTGCACTTTATGAAGGTTGTTCTTCATGATTCTATATTTGTATTGTAATTATGATTAATGTGAAATACATGGATACTTTTTATAGACCCGTCTTCTTAACCCCTCATTATTGTTATGTACAGGTGTAAACCAAAGGGCTCCAATTGGGAAACTGTTTTTATGATGTTTGAATATGAACTGATTGTATCTTACTGTTTTTATGATCAATAAGACTTGAGTACTATTATGCTGCTAAGTGACTTGGCTTTTATGGATATATTTGTATCTGAATAAAGATTTTTGAATGAATGAATGAATGAATGGAAACTACCATTTTACGTTTCTGCTTCTCACACTGCGAGAAAGCAGATGGATATGCCTGGTTTGGGCTTGGCAGGTGGGCGAGTGTGCTGAAGTCCAGGGAAGGAGTAGCTTGCCCAATCTGAGTGGGCTGACTGTTTGGTCGGCTCCAGGGCCGACCAAACCACTCATACTCACTCTGCATTTTCTCCACGTAGGATGCATGCAGCCTACATGGAGAAAATGGCCTACCCATAGACGCCTGGGGGGTCAGCATCCCAGCCAATACAAACGCTGCAATTGCAGTGTTGTGATTGGCTTAGGGGAGGGAGGCTGCCTTCTCTGCCTGGTTCCTGTTCAGCAAAACATGGGACGGTAAGTTTCTTTTTTTAATAATTTTTTTTATTACACCTGAATCCCCCCGCGACCGCCCCCCCCGTGAGTTATGCCGGCCGCGACTGAGTATAAGAGATTAAGAGCAAACGCAAGTGCGTAAGATTGAATAAGAACAAGTGTAAGCAGGTGTAAGAGAGTGTGAGTGCAATGTTGGGTTTATGTGACATGCCTTTCTGAAAAAAATCTGGGTCATACGATGTCACTTCCTGTGAAGTCATTAAGGTCAAAGGGTATGATGTCAATTCCTCTATCCCCGGCATTTTGGTGAATTGACTCCCTTGTGTTCAGTGGCTCCCAAATCCTTGAAAGGGCCTCCAATCCAGAGAAATATCCTTGAGATAGATATGGGAGACTCAGTGGCCCCTTTCACATTCAGCAGGGTGGACCCATCATTTTTTGTTACGCTACTGTTTCCAGGAAAAGTGTGTTTTGCTGCAACTGAAGCCCACTGAAAGTCTACTGTAGCACACCGTTTGTACATAACAATCCTTCGCCATAAGACAATCCATCCCACTCCCCTCTCTCCCAATGCTCTTAATTTCTCATATATATATAAATTCAGAGGCCCAAAATAGGGGAATCAAATAATTAAAAGGCATTCACCACTCAAATCAGATTTTAATTCTAAAACGGAGAGGCATCAAATGCAAAATAAAGTCAAAGCATTAATGAATCGCAAAACAGTTGCTTCAATTGACAGTAGTGCAATCAATATTTACAGTGCTCTTGTTGTGAAGGAAAAAGCAGGAAGGGTAGGGTAAATGGTGGTGAAATTGTGGGTACGGGACAGGGTAAAGGTATAGTGACATATACACATTATTAATACATGGAGTTGGACCTTTACAGTCCCCCTGGGTCAAGGCCCAAGGGGGAATGCCCGCCACAGACAGTCCAGCTCTGATTAGGGGCTAATAGCGGCTCTTGAAAGCTGGAGTTGCCAAATTCTGGGTCCGCTGAAATGAAATCCCAAGGTTGCCTACTTTTGATTACACCTCGTGGGTCTTTCTTTCCCTTCCTCCACTTCTTGCCTCTTTATGCCACTCTTGAAGTTTCTTAATGCCTTCCGATCACTAGTTCTCCGTTTTTCATGTCCTTTTTCTTTTTTTTTTAATCCCTTTTGCAGCTTTCTCTCGTTTGCTCTGGGTGTATGTAACGATGAAAAATAAGTTGCAAACCATAAAAACTGCGTGTTGGTGCACACCACCTGCAACCACTTGCATAAATTAGCACTGCTTTCCCCTCCTCCCACGGTCTTTCAAGGACCACGCGCTCTAAATGGATTGACTGCCGCCTCTGTCACGCTATCAAGATGAGCTGCTGCGTCATTGTCAAAACAAATCTTCAAACACCCCACCAGTGAGCCAACTCCCGACAAAGAGATCTCTCCTTCCACAAACCTACCAGCAGTCATGCTGGGTCGAGTCTGCATCCGCTCCGAGGGCGGACGTACGCCAGCAGTTGTTTGCACTGTACACAATACAATAGATCATAAGCTTTAATCCACGTACCTTCTTGGTGGCACAAGCTTTAATAACATAACCCTCTTAAACAATTAAAGACACAGCCGGTAAAATTGGATTTGTTATTCTGCAATCTACCGACAAAGGGATTTGGAATACCGCTGAATGATAAGAGCAAAGAACAAACTTAATAACGCTCCAGCACAGTTAAGAGTGAAACATCTTCTTCTCAAAGTGAGCACAGTAGTCCTGTCTTTCTGTTTCAGTGCAGGACAAAAAGCTTCAGAAACTCGTTTCCCTTACAAAATCTAGCTCTTTCGCTTTCAAAAACATCTAGATAGGGTTGGATGGGGATTAAAAATCGGCCCGGGCACACTAAAAAAAATGGCCCACAGTTGCATATTGCCTTCCTTCAAAAACACTGCTTCGGCGACATTTTATTAAAAAAAGGGGGGTGTAATAAATAAAAATAAAAAAATGCACGGAATAGTTAACACTGGTGGAACACACCTGAAAACCGTGAGGCCGCTTCTGCTCAGGCCCCCTACCCCGTTCAAGATGCTTACATTAATGGGCCGACCCAGCAGGAGAAAGGGAGTGACACCTCTGGCTGTTGATAAAAGGGAGGTAATGGGCCCATCAACCTCAAGAATGGCCACTACGCTGGCAGTATCCGAACCATGCAGTAACAACCTATTCCGACCCCCCAGACTGCTCAAAAAAGCAGCCCACAGCTGGAACTAGGACAACGGCCTCTCAGGCATTGCCCGAGTGCCCGTTTTACCAATCCGACTCTGCATCTGGATGAAATTTAAGGCTTTTCCTCATAGCTTCATGCACGATGAGCCAAATATCACAAATATGTCCTATTTAATATGCTCTTGTTAAATTAGATTTCATTTTGTACTAGAAATTGCAATTCTGTACATAATTGGAATATATATATTTATTAGTAATATTCAGAGGCTTTAGTTTTGAAAATTAAGGACTACAGCCCTTGTGTGGCACGTTAAAACTGAAAAAATAAAGGTTAAGGGGATATTATAGTTAGGTAAAAATGTCTGTTAAAAACGTACCTTTTAAAACAAACAAAACCATTGAAATTCCCCATTATAGTTATCTCAAGTAACTTTAACGTGCCCAAAAGTAACTATACCTCACACCCCTCCATGCGCCATCTTGTCATCAATTATGCCATTTCAGATGTTAAAGTCATGCAATCAATGATATCATAGAGCATGTCATTAGTGATGTAATATGTGAGGTCATAAGCAGTGCATGGCGTGGGCACGAGTTATAGTTAATTTAGGGCATGAGTTATAAATTTCTGTGGTTTTCTTCACTTAAAATTATATGTTTTAACTGACATTTTCACCTAACTGTAAACGCCTCCTTAGACGTTGGGTTTTTCAGTTAATTTTTAAGGTTTTTCTAATGCAAAGTAAGATATTATTACCATACCTAACTATAACATTAG
Organism: Lissotriton helveticus; assembly: GCF_964261635.1. Lineage (NCBI taxonomy): Eukaryota > Metazoa > Chordata > Amphibia > Caudata > Salamandridae > Lissotriton > Lissotriton helveticus. The sequence continues at coordinate 461,526,324 of NC_136068.1, read as the reverse complement.
TTTAACCTTTGTTTATTTCAGTGAATTTCTATGACTTTTTTAATAACATAAGGTAAAATATCCATCAATATGCTCTAGGTCCTCCGACTACCTGCCTGGTGGCGCCATTCCCCCCCGAAGTACATGTCATTTGGCCATGTGCGGCGGAGTGTTAAACGCAGGGTGCCGAACCACCTGCTGGCGGCCAACCCCATAAGCAGTGCAGCAGGGGTGTTGTGCGCTGAGCCTGGCCAATGGCCAGGCCTTGCACCCAACCCCCTGCTGGCAGCCAACCCCAGGCTGCACGCGGCCGGAGGCTCTGTGTAGCACATAGTTAGGTGCAGGGTCTAGCTGCTCAGCAGGGAGGTGGGTGCATGGCCTGATCCCCAGTGGCGCACACGGCTAGACTATGTGTAACCACATAAAGAGTGTCATTTTAAGTAAGGTATACATAATTGCTGTGTCGAAAAGCCACCAAAACTATATTAAAATGTATATTTCATAAATTCAAACATTGCAATGTGTCCAATTTAAGTAATTGTCAAGAAATATTTTTAATAAAGCCTTTTTAAAAATAAAAACAAAACATGACCATGAGTCTTTCGTTTAACATTTTTTCAAGGCATAGCTTTAAAAACAACCCACTTACTAACCAAATAGAGGTTTCTGCAGTCCCGCTTAAGAGCACAGAGCTCCAGCTCAGAGTGCTTTCAATAAATATGGTAAGCTCTCGTGGGGTCGTGGATTTAATGACCCCAGGGACTTACTGTTATCTATTTTTATTGATGCTGGAGCACTTTTTTTTATTGATGCTGGAGCGCTGCTGCACTCCCTGCATCCACCACAACATTATAAAAAAATGTTGATGGTGGCCGAGCCACTTCTATGGGCACCACTAGCAAGAAAATACATACTTCTATACACCCTAGGGCATTACGCAGGGCTCCCTTCCATGAGCAGAGAATAATCAATGAGCTGCTCTAGCCACTCGTTTATTATGGGGGTGTTTTTTTTTTTTTCTTTGTGGGTGTCCAGGTCCCACACATCTAATTTTTGTTGGTTAAATTCCACAGGGGCACGCATGAGTCTGCAATTTTTATTTTTTTATCTGGCATGCACCAGTGCCTCAGTGCCCACCCAGGACACTCAACAATATTTTTTATGATGGGGGCAATGGGGGGGAGTCCAAGGGTCCCTGTGTCCCAACCAGCTCCTTTTGATTGGCCCCATATACGGGGCCACACACGAGCCATCAATTAAAAAATATATATTATCCTTGGTTGCCATGGTACCCACACAGGGGCACCCCACAGCATTGGTCTAGTTGAATGATGCAGAGGGAACCTCAAGGCCCTCGCAACAGTGACGGCTCCCCTACCAAAACCCATCCCAGGTGTGGTGGAAGCCGGCATTGCTCCCACCCCACAGGAGTAGTTTTCTTTTGTTCCCGTTTGGCGGGAGGAATTTGGTGTCTCCCTGCCCACAAGAACATGGGCAGGGAGAAACTTTTGTGCTTCCACCCAGTAGCAGCAGTTTTCTGCATCCGCTGGGTGTGAGCACATTAGACTTCCTTGACCAAAGTTCTCGCTGGCTGGGAATCTACGGTGTCCCAGGGGTTTGGTGTACAGGATACCGCAAAAGAGCCAGTCTCGAGCAATGGGGTCCCTGGGGCTCAGGAAGACACGGACACCCCCTTCCCTGTTAACTACAACACCCCCAGGCACACCCCGGGGTTGTATTTTATAGCATGGGAGCCTTCTTTTTACCATTTTACTCAGATGCAAGGATCCACCATTAATTTACAGTAAAATATTTTGTAATGTGTTTTTTGCCGGCGGGGGGGGGGGGGGGGGTGTGAGTATGGGGGGGGTTTATAATTTGTTTCAGGACAGGGGACGAGTGCCAAGTCCTAAAATTGCTGCCGCCATATCTTTGCTGATGTGGTGTCAGACAATCTGTTTCATTTGGGGGGACATTACCCATTTCTATGGAGAAGTGCCCAACAGCAGGGAGGGACTAACTACAGGCTTCTCATCATCATTCAAGCTTTAATGAACATATGCGACCAGTAAAGACTGCCTTGTACTACATCTACCTCAATGCATTATATGGGGAGGAGAGCAAACAGGCTTGCATACAGTGTGTAACTCCACCTTCTGAAAATATTAGAACAATCCTGTTATCTACGGTTTTTATCTGGAACAGTATTTAAAGGTTCTGTAAAAAAAAAGCAGCTCCAGTGGTAATCCGGGCGCCCTGATATATCTCCATGAAAAAATTGTTGTCAGAGATTTTCATTTTTGTTGTTGGATCATTAGAGAAATAATTTAGCTTGGGTAGACATTGCTGATCAAAGCCGATTTTTCCAGACGCCATTTTTAAAAATGGCGGATGTAGTGCAGTGATCATGTAATATTTCAGGAACCATGAGACCTATATACGACATTTTGGTATCAAAACATAGGTTTTGGGGGTCAGGTAGTCTTACAAAGACAGAAAAGAACTCCTCAGAGTTAACCCTTCAACCTTTTTTAGGTTTCGCCTGCCGTTTACTGCGCAAGCAGTATCGCACAGGCGAAAACTTTTGTTTACAAGTATGGAGCTTTCTCCCGCCTCTGTCTTCCATAGGCTAGCTCCATAAATGGAGGCTAGCCTTTGGAAGACAGATCTGCCCGTCATTGCCGGAGCAGATTCGTGGGCGTTCCCGTGATTTTTACTCATCCCACCCCTTTTCCTACGTCATGCGGCGGTGGGCGGAAGTTTTATTTTTTTTTCGCCATGTTTTTCTCATTTCCAATGTGTCTGTTGCCGGTGGAACTGCCCCAAGAGTGCCCTCCAGCTGTCCACCCACAACGTCAGATTAGGTCAAACCGAGCCGAACAGCAGTTCATATCTTTTTTTTCAAAGGTAGAGTGATTCCGAGTCTATACTTTTTATTGTTGGACCTGGTGTTGTTTTGTTGTATTGCTTTATGGTTCCTTGCTGTTTATTTTATAGTGTTCAGTTACAAGCACCGCGTTTCATCACACAGCATGTGCACCTTTATTCACGCACGGTGCCGTCCGTCTCTTCCCAGCAGGCAGGCATGGCGCAAACAAAGCAGTTTGCCTAAAACGGCTTCCTTCTGCCTCTCCCCACTGCCACAAAACCCCATCGAGGCGCCCACAGTCTCTTCTACCTCTTCCCACTGCTACGAATCCAAAGCAGGCAGGGTGAAAATAGAGCAGGCTGCCTCAAATAGCTTCCGCCCGCTGCCAGCAAACGCTTTTAATTTAAATTTATAAGCCTCGGAGCGGCAGTCTTTGTAGGTATTACAGACTAAACGTGTGCCCGGGGATACTACACGTTAAGAGCTCCGGAAATGGAGGGGTGTGTTCGAGCCCATCGGCTTTTGGGGACGAGGCTTGTTTTGCATATCTCACCCACTACCCCCTTCTTCCACGGACCTGATGGGCAGCTGCTGTGTGCAAACCCAGAGAAAGTCCTGAAGGTACGACATCTTTATTATTCCCCCCAATCGCCCCCTCTGCTCGGCCCCCTCCCGCTGTCCGTGCCTTTCCTGCCCTCCCTCCCGCTGTCCATGCCTTTCCACTGTCTCATTTTACAGGTTTATACTTTGCCTACTTTTGTGTCGTTTGTGAATGAGTTAGTATTGCAGGTCTGCTTGCATCAGAGCAGGAAGTTACAGGAAGTCTCATTGACCCTCTTTTAAAAACGTTTTTAGGACTATCGGCACATATCCGGAAATGGACAGTCAGCAATGTTTGATCAATGGCTAGGGGTTCTACACAAGTAACTTACTGTTCGATATGTCAGGTCTGATTGTGCAGCTGTGCTTGATGGATTCTTACCAATCCTTTAAAACAGAAGTGCCTTTCCCGCACCCCCCTCCCGCTGTCCGTGCCTTTCCCGCCCCCCTCCCGCTGTCCGTGCCTTTTCCGCCCCCCTTCCCGCTGTCCGTGCCTTTCCCGCCCCCCTCCCGCTGTCCGTGCCTTTCCTGCCCTCCCTCCCGCTGCCTCTGCTCGGCCCCCTCCCGCAGTCCGTGCCTTTCCTGCCCTCCCTCCCGCTGTCCATGCCTTTCCACTGTCTCATTTTACAGGTTTATACTTTGCCTACTTTTGTGTCGTTTGTGAATGAGTTAGTATTGCAGGTCTGCTTGCATCAGAGCAGGAAGTTACAGGAAGTCTCATTGACCCTCTTTTAAAAACGTTTTTAGGACTATCGGCACATATCCGGAAATGGACAGTCAGCAATGTTTGATCAATGGCTAGGGGTTCTACACAAGTAACTTTGCTGTTCGATATGTCAGGTCTGATTGTGCAGCTGTGCTTGATGGATTCTTACCAATCCTTTAAAACAGAAGTGCCTTTCCCGCACCCCCCTCCCGCTGTCCGTGCCTTTCCCGCCCCCCTCCCGCTGTCCGTGCCTTTTCTGCCCCCCTTCCCGCTGTCCGTGCCTTTCCCGCCCCCCTCCCGCTGTCCATGCCTTTCCTGCCCTCCCTCCCGCTGTCCGTGCCTTTCCTTGTTCTCCTAGGTGCTGGTCAGATGGTTTTGCTTACATGGATCCCAAACTGTCGAAATGGCTGCCACTCTCCCTACAGAATCTCCCCTTCCTGGTCTGCTGAGTCCGCTCTGCTAGCACAGTGTGCTACTCTGTATTGTAATGTATAAGACCTTTTTCTAGCATGTGCTCTGCATAAATCCTGCATAATGTTGTTATTAAAGGAACCGCTAATTTGTTTAGATTGCACATTTTGACCGTTCTCCTCGCCCATGGCTGAGTCAAACAGAAGAGTAGAAGAGATTTAAAACCTGTATTGTTCCAGCAATAAACTTGGAAAAACGCATTGGTAGATTAGGGTAATTTGCTAAAAGTTTATGCATGTCTCTTAATTAACAATGTTATTTGGTGCTTGAAAAGCGGCATATTGCAAAACCTTTCCACGGTTGCCAGCAAGTGAGTTTGGTGAGTGTGCCTCTAAAGAGCAGCAGAGGAGAAACTGACTGGGCTACCACGGGAACAGATCATAACATTTAAATAGTCATCTGCGCTCATCAAGATTTGCAGTTGAGTCGGTCCCGCGGGACATACTGCAGCTCCTCACTTACGCAACACACCCGCTCCAAATGGATGTGGCTGCCAGTTATTCTCTACCTGAAAGCAAGACACTGAAGTTTGGATCGAAGGTTGGGCTTGTATCTTGTGCTTTCAAAAAGGAGTTCACCCTATGTTTTCCTTTCAACATGTTTACCTAAAATGCATTTGCAAAACGTGTTTTGTATTTCCTTACTTAGCTCAGAATATTTCTTTGGTGTATGTGCGCGAAAGCCATCAGACATACATTTTTTCGTGACAGAGGACTGTGGGTGCTATTCTATTGATTTGGCCTGATAGAGCGCAGGCTCACCTGCTCGGGATTTTACCATACTCACCTGGGCCCATTAACACATACTGCTAATGGCAATGTAAATGACAATGCCATTTATTTATCTGTTTTCAAAACGAATACATAAATACAAATTTTGTCATTTACAATGCCAATAGCTCAAACTTTTCCAAAGGCGAAACCATTGCATTGTAAATGCTTGTTCATAATGGCAGCTATGATGGAGTAAGAAGAGACATATCTAGAAATGAAACTAATAATAATGGTTTTTAATCCTTTTATGTATACACCAAACCGTGTTTATGATCTAAATATTTTAAAAAATAATGTTTATCACTCCTGTTTTAGCCACATTTTCATGCTTCACTTTATTAATTTGTTTTGGCAATCGCTTGAGGTGCATTTTCAGAATGTTGAACATTTGACAACAGCATATTGACAGGGACATTTTTAGGTAGCACAGGTTTTGCAAGTGAATATACGTGTAAGTTTTGTGGGTAGAGCCTTTAGAAATGTTTTAGGTTTTAGCACCCCAATAATATCTTCCTAACCAAATTCACATGGATCTTTCTCTACATATGCATGATCCAAAACATTTATACATCTTCTGATCAAGTAGAACGCTCTTTTAATGTGTCAACACACAGTATATGACGTCCGTAGAAGGTCACTTAGCGGGTCTGATTTCTTGAACTCACTGTACCGAAGACCGTCAAATGTGTGAAAGTCAAAACTCATGTTCCACACATGCACATGGTATTTTTCTACGTCTTTAAAGTCACATTCATTTTCTGTCTCAGCAAATCCTTTTAGAAACTTCACAGGTTCAACAGTTAAAGTTCCAAGCTTTGCTCCAATTTTACTCATAGTTTCCTCACCCGTAAGAATATATGCCTTGATAAGAACACCTGAAATCATTGGGTCATGTTTTTTGTACAGAATATGAAGCAGGATTAAGTGTCTTTTCTCACCTGTTCCATAACATATCTACAACTCTGACAAGCCTTGAGAATATTGCAAGAAATCTAAGTAGCTCAATAAGAACATCATTGTCATTTGACAGTACAATTACTCAATTGGAACCATTTCAAACAGCCCACTCGAAATGAAATGAAATGAAATAATTACGCATTTATATAGCGCATGGTTACCCTGAGGCATCCCAGCACTTAAGTGGTCCATTCATCTCAGCTGAGTTAGCAGAACAGAAAGGTTTTCAATATTTTTCTGAACCTGAGGTGGTTCTCCTCCAAACGAATAGCATCCGGAAGATTGTTCCAAAGTTTTGCAGCCTGTAAAGAGAAACGCCTGCCCCCGTACGGATTCTCCTAGTCCTAGGGATTACCAATAGGTACTTATTACTGGATCTAAGGGTCCTACATGTTTGATAGGGGCGGAACAGGGGTAGAAGGAGGTCTGGTCCAGAATTAGACAGGGCTTTATGTACAATAGTCATTGCCTTAAATTCAATCCGTTGTTGTACAGGTAACCAGTGAAGTTGCCTCAGCGCTGATTTGGCAGAGGTTCTTCGTGGGATGTCCAGTAACATTCGTGCTGCACAATTTTGGATGGTCTGTAAGATCTTAAGTGTCCCCTTAGGGGCCCCTAGGTAGACTGCATTGGGATAGTCCAGGCGTGATAAGATCAGTGATTGTACTAAAATCCTCCTGGCCTCAAACGGGAGTAGCCCTATAATTTTCCTAAGTGATCTCATTAGGGCATATCCAGTCCCTGCTACATTCCGAGCTTGAACCTGGAAGTTAAGAGCTGGGTCCAGCCAAACTCCTAAGCTTTTAATTTGCTCTTTGGGGTGAGGGGGCTGCCCCAAAGGGTCCGGCCACCATTCATCCACAGAGGTAGGTGGTTTATGTCCCAGCATCATGACCTCTGTTTTAGCTCCATTTAGTTTCAGAAAGGACTCATTCATCCACTCATGGAGTCTGCTAAGACAGGAGGATAAGTTGTTCTGAGATGACTCCTGCCCGGACAGGGTGATGATAAGCTGAGTATCATCAGCATAGGTCACCAATTGCACTCCCCAGGGTAACACCACCTCAGCCAATGGTCTCATATAGATATTAAATAGAGTAGGGCTGAGGGATGAACCCTGGGGCACACCGCATTGTAGATGTATTGGTGGAGATGCATCATCGGCCTCAAATACAGAGAAGGTCCGGTTGGACAGGAAGGACTGAAGCCACCTCAGTGCGGTCTCAGTGATACCTGCGTTACTCAGTCTCTCAGTAACAATCGTATGATTAACAGTATCAAAGGCCGCACTGAGGTCTAATAGTAGTATGGCCGCACACTTCCCTTCATCTAAGATCTTCCTTGTTTCCTCAACTACTGTAATGAGGGCAGTTTCGGTGCCCTGTTTACACCTAAACCCAGTCTGGGTGGGATGAAGTAGATTGTTAGCTTCTAGGAAAGTGGATAAAAGGGAGTTGATGTGTTTTTCGGCAATCTTACTCATAGTCGGCAACAAGGAGATAGGACGGCAGTTAGCACAATCATCAGGGTTGAGGTTGTTATTTTTTTAATAATGCCTTTACTCTTGCTTGTTTCCACATAGGTGGAACTACTCCGGCTGCCAAGGAGGTATTAATCACATCCTGTATCACCGGAGCCACTGTGTCCGAGACCAGATTAAGAACGGTTGGTGGAGCTACATCAATTGGTGAACCTGATTTCAAGTTCCCCAGAAGCACTTGGACCTTTGCGCAGTCTAGCCCACTCAACATGTGGCACAACACATAGGTCAGCTTCCTCCAATTTGCTGTTAAGTTCTTGAACAATATGGAATTTTTGAATATATCTCTGCAGGCACCAACTCCTCATTGACAATCATTCCACTTCCAATAATTGGAAATTCAGTGTTCACTGAAGCATCAGCAATGTTTTGGCAAGTTAGCATGTCCAGGTTCATGTTTTTCGCTGTTGATGACCAGAATTTATCAAGATGCCCAGGTACTGGTGTAAACTTTTTGATGTAGGCAAGGTCAATTTTTCTCCTTGTAGACAATCGTATGAATCCCTCACATTCTCTACAGATAGTTCAAGATTAAGTATGGGCACAAAATCCGCTCCGCTCGCGAAATTTGCAAATTTTCGGCAATTTCGCGATTCGCGAATCTCGCGAAATTCCCGAAAAATGTGCGAATTCCGAGCAGGCGGATTTTTTTTTGGGCCCCAGGAAGCACAGTTAAGGCGGGTGCTCGAGTTGAAGCTAACTTTGTAACCATTTTAGAATGGCGCCGGCAAGCTGCCAGAGTGCTTGCTGGCGCCATTCTAAAATGGTTACAAAGTTAGCTTCAACTCGGGCACCTGCCTTAACTCTGTAAGTGCTTCCTGTGGGCCAAAAATTAAACCTCAACAGGAAGCACTTACAGATATAAATAAAGCAGCTGCCCAAGTTAAAGCTCAAATTCAGTAAAGTTTTATTCAGCCCAAAACATTAGTGAGCACGGTCGAGGCTGGGCAAGTATGCTTTAACCCCATATATCTGCCGTCGAAAATTATCTGTAATACCCGAGGGAGGTCTTTGCATCCCTGAGTTTCTCGAGCGCAATCCCCGTTCCTGTGACCAGGAGGCTGCTTTCTTCTGACCTGCTGCCCTGCTCGCTCTCTGACCCTTTATACACAAGGCATTTTGACACGCATAGAAGCCCCACACCACACACTAGCAGTATCAAACGTCTTCCCGCCCTTTCCCAACTATGATGGACAGCTCACTCAAGGGACCTCGGCGCCTTTTGGCGCTGTGGCAAAGTTACAGACACACATGGTCAGTGGAGACATATCTTCTGGCCCTATGCAGCGGCAGTGTAGGAAAAGCACTATCATTTACCCAACGAGGTAGCACTTACTGGATTAGCCAGTAGTACTCCAGTTAAGTAGAGGTATTGCACAAAACGGGGGCATCTTCGTGGATAACTATGCAGGGCAGGATTCATTCTGGCACAAGGATCCTGTCACAAAAATTAAACCTCAACAGGAAGCACTTACAGATATAAATAAAGCAGGTGCCTAAGTTGAAGCTCAAATTCAGTAACATTTTAATCAGCCCAAAAGCATTAGTGAGCACGGTCGAGGCTGGGCAAGTGTGCTTTAACCCCATATCTGCCGTAGAAAATTAGCTGTAATACTCGAGGGAGGTCTTTGCATCGCTGAGTTTCTCGAGCGCAATCCCCGTTCCTGTGACCAGGAGGCTGCTTTCACCTCACCTGCTGCCCTGCTCGCTCTCTGACCCTTTATACACAAGCGGCATGTGAACACGCATAGAATTCCCGCACCACACACTAGCAGTATCAAACGTCTTCCCGCCCGTTCCCAACTATGATGGACAGCTCACTCAAGGGACCTCTGCACCTTGTGGCGCAGTGGCAAAGTTACAGGCACACATGGTCAGTGGAGACGGATGTACGACGTTACAAAGTGTACTTTTACAACGCGTGCCGTTACTATGCAACTTTTACAACGCAAGTCGTTACAACGACTTGCGTTGGGGGGCGCTGGATAGTAAATATTTTAATTTACTATTCCAACTCCAGTCCCCGTGGATAGTAGGGAAGGAGTTGGATAGTAAATTAAACTATTTACTATCCTGGAGCGCCCCCAGCGCAAGTCGTTGTAACGACTTGCGTTGTAAGAGTTGCGTGGTAACAGTACCGTGTTGTAAAACCTTCGTTGTAAAGGTTGTTCCCCGTGGAGACAAATTTTCTGGCCCTTTACGCAGCTGCAGTGTAGGAAAAGCACTATACATTTACCCAACGAGGTAGCACTTACTGATTAGCCAGTAGAAAGTACGCCAGTTGAGTAGATGGAAATCGCAAAAAAATCAGCGATTTCGCAGGAAATTCACGAATTCGCGGACTTTTTTGCGATTTTGCACGAATTCGCGGACCGCAGATCCGCAAAATTCGCCCATACTTATTCAAGATAACTGTCAAAGACAATGTGCAGTTCTTGCAATGTGCACACTGACTTTGATATCTGTAGAACAGTGTGAAAACCTTTGAATGGATTAAATCTTGACCATACGCAATTGTGACATATAGTCCAAAACAACAGCAGTTTTCAATGAGGACACCTTTTTGAATTGAAATTCTTCAGGTAAAAGTTTTTTTAAGCTCTTGTATGAGTTTGTACTTCACTGGTTTGGTTGCAGCATCTCCATCAAATAATGCGTTTGTTAAAAGAAGATCATGCGGCAGAGTGTCCTTGATAAATTCACTCCTTTCTTTTGCTACATCCATCTCTCAATGTGCTTGCGGAAGTTGTTTTTGTGTACCCTGTGTCTGTAGTGACTGGCTGGGCGAAACTCTTACAATGACAATAACGAGTGGAAGTTCAGCTTTAGTGATTATGTCAAACAGCTTTTTCTCTTTCAATACAAATCTCTCCATCTTCAGTTCTGCGCATAGTTTCAATCCATGTTCCAGGACATCTAGTAGATGCGTCTTTATATTGTTATCCACATATTGTTTGGTCACGAAGTTGTGTAGTCGCACAGGCTCAGTCCTTTCAAAGAGGTTTACTTCCTGCCTCATGAAATGAAGAAGGCTGTCAACATGTTTATTAAAACGTCTCCCTCTCTTTCCCACATATTCATGTTGAGAAACAGTTTCAAGGTGGTCCATTAATTTTGAATTTGTCATCTCTCTGAAAACATAGCAAATAGAAAGGAGTTAATGGTAAATTAGCCTCATTGAGCAACATAATCACTTTTACGTGTCTGACCAACTATTCCTTTGAAGCTTTTCTGTGATCTCTGGTTCATCTGTTCCAGTTTCATCTCTGGAGCCACAGCGTTGAACTTTACATTTCACCACAAAATGTCTTTGGATTAATTTTCTGTAGTGGTATGGTTTTTCCAACAGCTTCTTCAATCTTTCCAAATACCAGGACACATCTGTCAGGTAGTTTATGCAATCGAATTTGCAAAACACAGTAATCAGTGACTCCATTGTCTTTAGGTGCAGCACCCAATCACCTTCCCGATCATCATGTACCAAGTTTTTCACAAGAGCTATCATGCGTAAAACATATCCCCAGTACTTGTAAAGTTCTGATTTTTCTTCACATTCTTTGACAAACTCTGCAAACTTGATTTTCTGATTATGAGCTGAGTGTATTGAACAATGCATGGCTTTGCAGTGTGTCTTTTGAATGAAGTGCACCCTGTGCCCTGTTCACTTCTGAGAAAAGAAATGCAAAAACTAATTTGTCATTCTTGTTCCAGAAAACATTCCAACACAATGTTTCTATAGCCTCATATATGATGAACATAATGGGTTCAGCTCATACTGACTGGACAGCTTTGCTTCCAAAGATTTGAGTCTCAATAAGCGCATTGTCTATTCCACATCCACTGGGATAACTTCCTGCATACCGCAAAACAACTTTTTGTCATGTGAAAAATACCCATCATAGGATAAAGATCATCAAATTCCACTGGGTTGCCCATGAAAACATCAGCTCCAATACTGAAAACACCATAATCGCAGAAAATTGGCAGGATAGGCTGGTCTTCACGTTGAGCATGCAGATTTTTGGAAACGTTTTAGAACTGTGTATATTGTTGCCTAGTTTGTGACTGGAGAGGGTATTACTGGTAAAACCCAACCTTCTTCAGTGGGACTGTATTCTTGGAGATCAGAGCAATAATTCCAGCCCACGGAGGAACTGGCAATACGATGAATTCAGGTAAATCAACTTTGCGGGCCGCAGCATCAGGTAGAAGAAGATCCCTGTCCTCAGCACTTTTAAACTTTCTCGTCGACTGGGACATGCTGATAGCTTGTAGTGACTTTGCACACTTTGGCAAGGCAGTTGGGTTATAAGTTTGCAGCTTCATTTGTTTATGCCTACAGCTGACACAGCTTGTTTCCCAGCAGCTGCTACATTGATACAGTCTTGATAAAGTACCATGGCAGTATCATGGGTGCTGGATGTTGCAGAGAAAGAAGAAGTGTCTTCAAAATCAAAATTGTCAAGAGCAGCAATTGTAAATCCTTTCCTGGTAAAGTTACTTGGAAGTGGTGTGCTGTCGGATTCACAAGATTTTACAGCATGAGCTGTTAATTAGCTCCTGCTCCATACTAACTCATTATAACTTGTTGATACACCAATCCTATTCATTGAAGTGACTAGCGCCCTACTTTTGCCCTGGTCATAGATTGCGTGGGCAGTCATCATGTGTAGCAGAGTTTTTTTTTTGCCACAATGTAATTATTAAAACATGATTTGGAAAAGACAGTACATTTGCACAGCATAAGCCTATTGGTTCTTCCACTTCTTCACTTATATCTTCAAAGCCATCATCATTGTTGTCTGCTTCTGTTCCGAACTCAAGAACTTTAGTTTGTAACCGTTTTGCTTTGCTGATATTAAACACTGATGTAAAATATGTTAAGACAACATCAGGCATTCTTGTTAACTCCCATGATTTGTGGAGCTCTGGGCAACACAAAATTTGTCATTAAGTCAAAAACCTATATCTTTCATCTTCTCAAAGAGTGCAAACTTAACTGAAGTATGGCACTTACATTGCTGCTGGGAGCTCATTGTACATTCAAATTTTCGAATGTATGTATGCATGCTGTTCCGGTGGGCATACAAATCCGCTGCAAATACATTCACCTCGCTGTTTAGATCAGCTACTCGGCTAAAAACTTCATCTTGGAAGAAACTAGCAGGCGTTAAACACATCCCTTTGAGACTCACATACTCTGTACTTTGTTCTTTTGTCAATCCCTTGTTCTGGCTAAACCACGGATAACACATTTAAGATTCCCTGCTCTGTGATCAGTTGTTGGAGGTGGGCGAGGGATAGCCATCGAACTTCTAAGTGGGTGGGTACTGGGTTTAGTTGACGTCGCTTTCTCAATAGACTTTGATTCTTGGTTTCTGCTATTTTTTGACAAATTGTTTCCAGGATTTTTTCATCGCATAAAATTTGTAACACTTGTTACAATGATAAAATATTTGATCTTCTTCCCCAGTGCTCTAAATGGGAAAGAATAAGTGCAGATACTCATCAAATGGGCCACAGATGGGGCTGTGGGTGGGGCTAAGGCTGGGATCTGATACAAAGATAATTCTGTCAGCTGCCAGGTATCCATTTTGTCCTTGCATTGATCTTGTTACTAGTCTCAAATTTACTATATGTGCTGATTCCCTGTGACAATGTGGCACAGCACATTTGTGGTGGTGATTAAAAGGAACGCTGCTTCTATGAGCCTCTGAAATATGTCTGTAGTCAGAGGCATTTATACTGATCTTATCCTATGCTGTGTGATCTTTGGCCAGAAATGCGTGGACTCGGCTTAACACTGTTATTTTAACCCTCCTTATCTGATTTTGAGCTTTGACTGTGATTTAGGCCAGCACTGAGTGATACTGGACCACCAATGTACTATCTTTTGCCAGTGAGGTGGGGTCTTGGCTCAGCCCTCTCTGATCTTGACTTATCCATTTCAGATTATTGCATGGTTCTTTGTTCCCCACAGAACACACAGACTATGAAAAGATCAGCGTTAGCTCACAAAGATTGGCACTTACTTCCAGTACTGCCACAAAATAGTACAGGTGGGGCAGGGATTGGAAAACAAAGAAAAATTCACCTACCTGCTGGCCGGTGCCTCTCTTTTGCCCTCTTCGGTCGACTCACTAAAGCACACATGCTTCCAGACTCCCCAAAAGCCAATCACAACACTGCTGACATGCTTGTTATTACCAGCATGACAGCAGTGTCGTGATTGGTCTGAGTGGCCTGGTTTGCCGCTTAGACAGGGACTGGGAGCCTGGAACTATTCTCCACTGGCTGTGCAACAAATACAATTGCACATTATTGCTTTCCCATTTTTTCTTTTTAACCAGGTAACACCAATCCTTAGCTGTGCAGACCTGAGCACAGCCTCCCACCCCCTTCAGCACCATAGTTTTTGAATGATTCTCATTATAAGGCCTCATCCATCAATTTCTGTTGTATACAATAGGCCTTCTATTTAAGGTATATAGTTGGTCCACATCAGACCATGCCAAGGATCCTCCGAAAAAATTTGACAGATGAAAACTGTGCACAATGGCAGACACTGTACATGATGTTATGCGTGCATTATGTGATGCCTGCTCTTTGGGATAATGGCCATTGGAAGGATATTGTGTTAATTTGGGCCATTATTGGATAGCAGACACTCTTAGTGGGTCTGTGCTTTGTGATATTTGGTCCGCATTGTGTGATACTGCCACAATGTGGAATGATCTTGGCCTGCTACACTGTCTGTGCATGGACAGGGCCAGAGCAGTATTTTGAGATGGGTACTTCTGATGCACAAATGTTTGTTTCAATTTATTAACTGAAAGGGCATCCCTAGTTCTCTTCTAATTTTGCTGATTTTCAGAGCACCCAACAAAAGTGGATCAAAACCCCTTGGAGACCCAGAATGGATGTAGCTGGACCCATTGAATAAGCTGTGAAAGGATATATTTCTTTACAAGGTGACATGAGTGGGACTTCTATTTTTACAAATGCTAATATAGAGTGGTGTGAAAACTTGCTAGGAAGATTTTCTACTCCAGAAGGGAAGAAGCTGGTATGCCATGGATGTAGTCAAGCTAACAACGGCATTATTAGCACAATCAGGTTAATGGCCTGTGTGCCCCTGGCATCTGGTGAAAGAGACTTTGGAATAGAAGCATTAGTAATGACTTCAGTTGCAGCACACACCAAAACGTGTTAAGGGTATTGAAATGCACAAAACAGGTTGCCTCGCTACAAAAGAAATGAAGGCCAAATATCATACTATAGTAAAGTTTCCTGGTTTTGTCATATGTGCAGCTTCTTGATGCCAAACTGTTATTATTTGTTTGCACTGGACACAATACTCATATATTCTTGTGTGCGCACTCTCACAGAGGCCTAAGCAGGCATATACAAACAAAGCAATCCACACATCTTTTTAAATACCTCCTGAGAGTGTCTGGATACTCACTCTTCCTCACACACAAACACACATACAAGCAGTCAAACACACACAAGTGCACAGACACTCAGCAAAAAGCTCCTGCAGGATAAAAGAATTTTTTAACTCCTTACCTCCAATGACTTTCTTAAATTTCATCTCAGTGGCTGCCTGCATTCCAGTGTGTGCACAAATACACAATAATATGAATGTGATTGACAGTGTGGGGCCTGAATGGACCCTGCTCTGTCAAACACAAAACATGGTTACATTTTCAACACTTGGACATCCCTGAAAATGATAAAAATGCAACCAAGCTGCTGCTGAATGGTTCAGCAGCGGCTCAGCACATGGCAGAGTGGAAGTCAGAGTGTTGAAGAGACAGGCTGCACTCTGATGGCCTCATCTTTACTAGCATTAATGAGCCTGCCTGCTTTGAGCACCGGTACTCTCCTTGGCACTGGAGAAGAGCCAGTAATAAGAAGGAAAAAAATAAGTTGTGCCGGAATTCAGTGCCTGTGAGTACCAGCCCATTTAAAGCCCTGGTCTTCACCTATCAGTTTGAATGTTTTGTGAACTTTGTCTTGCCGTATTACTGCAGCACCTCGAACTCTCTTCTGTCCAGCTGCCGTTGATGTTAGTTTTTCTTTTGGATTAGTTTGGCATATGGCACATTTTTCTTTGTTGAGGGAGCCCTCAGATTTTGCAGTTAGCAATACTCTATCAGGAGGTAAAGATGCTCTGCTGTAACCTACTTCGCTCATGATTACGAATTTGAATCAACGGAAAACCTGAAACAAAAACAATATTAACATAAATGACCAATATGATGGCTACAACACATCAATATAGAACCGCCAATTCAGAAAATGGCAGAAGGGGTGCTCTTAGGAGTTATTTTCTGTCTCTATAGGACTACTTGACCCCCAAAACCTATGTTTTGACACCAAAATTAATTATATAGGTCTCTTGAAATATTAAATCATCATTACAACACATCCGCCATTTTTAGGTCGAGGGACCGTCGCACTGCAAAGCAGTGAGGGCGGAGTCCCGAAGATTTAATGTTTTGGAGTTGGGGGGCTTGGAACCCGCCTCTCTCCTCCATTCTCCTCCATTGGCTGGCTTCCTAAACGGAGGCCAGCCATTGGAGGAGAAGGGAGTCACTCCAATAAAGCCCCGTCTCTTTCGGATTCGGGGGGGGGGGTTTTTTGCGTTCTTTCGCCTGTGACGTCATCCGTCACTCAGAACGCCAAAAACACGCCCCTGAATCTGAAATTTTCGGATGTTTGTGGGCGCCATTTTTTTTGGTGCCGTTTTTCTTGTTCATTCTGGAAAGCTGCTCTGCTGTGCCGCCCCGTTGCGCCTTCACATCTCCCCCAGCCGGACCTCGGCTCTTCCCCTGTGCCCCGGCCGCCCGCAGCTCACTGAGGCCTCTTAAAGCTGCTCTGCTGTGCCGCCCCGTCGCGCCTTCACATCTACCCCAGCCGGACCTCGGCTCTTCCCCTGTGCCCCGGCCGCCCACAGCTCACTGAGGCCTCTTAAAGCTGCTCTGCTGTGCCGCCCCGTCACACCTTCACATCTCCCCCAGCCGGACCTCGGCTCTTCCCCTGTGCCCCGGCCGCCCGCAGCTCACTGCGGCCTCTTAGAGCAGGGGCGACCCGCCCTCTCCGGGACCGAATGCAGCAGCAGCCCGCTGTGCCAGGCGTGCCACTGCTCTCTCTCTGCCCCTCTTCGCCCCTCTCCCCTCGTTCCGTTTCTCCTCATGAGTAAGTGGGGGAGGGAGACACCACGCAGTGGGTAAAGGTAACACAGTAAAGATGCGGTGGGCTGCTCAGGCAACTTGAGACTTTGGCAAAATAACTTTTCCTCCGCCCCTCCGCTGTGCCCGGCGTGAGACTGGAAGCCCACTGGTCCTTAATGGCGGGTCGGAAGGTGTTAAACGGGAATTGGGGCTGCCAGGAGCGCCCGCCGGGGCTCTTGGGTTAATCGGTGTGTCTGTGGACAGATAGTGCACTTGGTATTCCTTCAAAAGCCAGTGACGACTGCAGTATCATCCTCTCTCTCTCTCCAGTTAATGAGCAACCTCTGCCTCGCTTGCCGCTGCTCCTGCCGCCGCCACCGCCGCCCAGGGAGAGCCGCCGGGGCACCGAGGAGAGCCATGGCCTTCGGGACCCAGCTGGGCCTGCTGCTCTGGAAGATCTTCACCTACCGGCGCCGGCAGTTGGTGAGTGAGTGAGCGTCTGGGAGGGTCTCAAAGCATGAGTGCACTCTTGTTGAAGATGAAAAGTTTCTCCCTCTCTACCTCCGTGCGCCTCTCCTTCCACCGTCTCTCCTCCCCCTGTTGTTTCGCCATCCGCCTGCAGCCCACCTTCCGTACCCTGCTCGCCTCATCCCTCCAGACGGATTTGATTGTATTATCTTTGCCAGTGTTTGTTCGCTGCTGTTATTATCTTTGCCGGAGCTTGCTGGCTGTCGGTGTTGTTTTTGCCAGTGCTTGTTTGCTGCCGGTATTGTCTTTGCCAGTGCTTTTAGAACAGCCGCAACGCACTGGCTAATCGAGCAGCAGAGACTTTATACAAGTGTTTCCCTCATACACTTTTCTTCCAGCAGGAGGAGTAGGTTATATGTCGGAGCTGCCTTGTAGTAAATCAATCGCACTAAAACTAGTGAATAATGACAGAGGCACGAGGCAGGGAGACCACAGCACCTCGGAGGCAGCCCGGAGCCAGGGAGATGTCTGGGTCCTCTCAGTAAACAGGTCCTAGCTCCAGACACAACCTTCATTAATAACATTATAATGACGTTTCATATAGTAATGGGCAACAAGCTGCTTCCATTGGCCGAGCTCTGGCCAATCACCTGTAACTTTTATCTTACCACTTCCGTCTTACCTTGTGTGAACTGAAAAGGTCACTAAAAGCTCTCTCTACACTTGGCTTGAAACTGTTTATAAGACTAATTTACCTTCAAAAGAGAATAAAGTGAGAGACAAAACCAGTAACACGAAATAATGAACATATCTTCACTTGCATGAGTGCCCTGTCTGCATCTGTTCTATTGCTGGAGGGTCATTTCATAAGGTGGCATATTTAGTGTCCCCAAAACCTTGCTTTGAATTCAGTAAATTATTCTAAATAAAAGACGAAAAACGAATCCCTTTTTGTCAGGGACTTTGCAGCATAAAATGCAGTTGCTCTCTCACAATGCAATTAGTGATTCCTATAACTGTAAAAGCTGTGCTTCGACTGCTAGGCCTTGAGATGGGGCCGTTCTCTATAGCGCCAAAAAGCCCAAGGAGGTCTGAGTCCACCTGTGATGTCAGAGACTGAAGATACCGGTCTGGATTCCTTGGAGGCTCCCTTAGTATGACACAGCCAGCTAAGCCATGTGCCTCAGCATCACTCCCCTTGTAGAAAGTCTGTCCCTGTGCCTTGCGATACAGAGAACAGTTTGATGGCCATCTCTTTAGCGCCAAGAAGCACAGAGACTTATGTGTCCATCTGTGATGTCACATCAGACACTAGAGTTTCCAGGCTGGATTCATCACAGGCTCTCTGAGTAAGTAAATCTTGACCCTGCCCTATTATGTACATCACTTACCCCGTGGTATCCTTTGTGCTGCTTAAGGCCCATCTCTTGTGCCAAGAAGCCCAGAAAGTGCTAAGTGCATTTGTGACCAGAGACTCAAGAGTTTCCACGCTGAATTCTTCACAGTCTCTCTGAGTAAGGAATAGAACCTGTGAGAGCTGTTTGAGCTGTGACAGCTGTGTGGGCTGTTGGAGCTGTGAGAGCTGTGAGAGCTGTGAGGGCTGTGTGGGCTGTGTGGGCTGTGAGAGCTGTGTGGGCTGTGAGAGCTGTGTGGGCTGTGAGAGCTGTGTGGGCTGTGAGGGCTGTGAGAGCTGTGTGGGCTGTGAGAGCTGTGTGGGCTGTGAGAGCTGTGTGGGCTGTGAGGGCTGTGTGGGCTGTGAGGGCTGTGTGGGCTGTGAGAGCTGTGTGAGCTATGCGAGCTGTGAGAGCTGTGTATGCTGTGAGAGTTGTGTGAGCTGGGTAAGAAATTTGAGCTGCGAGAGCTGTGTAAGCTGTGAGAAGAATGAGAACTGTGAGGGCTGTTGGAGCTGAGAGAGCTGTGTGAGCTGTTTATTTTTAAGAACAATACCCTAGAACAAATTGATTATCTTTGCTTATGTTTTTTTTAATTCGGCTGTTTAATACACATTAGCCTCCGTCGCATCGGTTAACCCTATTGTTTATATTCACTTGGCAGTACCGCTCATAACTCTCTACTAATACTATCTACTACTCACTCTCTACTACTCACTCTAATACTGTACTACTTACTCTACAACTCTCTAATACTGCCTAATAGATTTAGTAATGAGAAAAAATGCTGTGAGGTACTGACTGTAATACTCTACAAAAAATGTCTACAACACACAACTTACTACACACTACTACTCACTCTTTACTACTAACTCTCTAATATTCTCACTACTCACTCTACTATAAATATCTAATACTCTATACTCACTGTACTACTCAATATCAACTACTCACTACTACTAAAGTACTTATTCAACAACTCTCTAATACTCCCTACTCACTTTAGTACACTAATAAATACTCTACAGTACTCACTATAACGCTCTATTACACACTCTACTACACACCCTTTACTACACTCTCTACTACTCACAAATACTCACTCAAATAGTCACTCTATACTACTCACTATCAAATATTATCAATACTCACTCGAATACTTACTATACAACTCCAAAACACTCTCTACTCACTGTAATACTCAATATCAACTACTCACTACTACTCACTCTACTAAATAGCATCTAATGTATAGTACTTACTGTAATACTGTACTACACACTCTACTACACTTTCTACTACTCAACATTACTCACTCATAATTAGTCACTCTATACTACTCACTCTTTACTATTAAAACTAAAAATACACTTTGTATATGTAAGGGTGTGGCTGCGCATGTAAATGTGTGTGGCTCTAGGACTCTTTACTACTCACTCTCTCACTATTTAATACTCACTCTTTCACTTTTTACTACTCGCTCTCTAATACTCTCTTTACTAATAACTCTCTCCTACTCACTATCAACTACTACTCTACTACTCTACTGCTTACTCTGTGTGTGGGTGCTAATGCAATAGGTCTCGCATATGCAAGCGATTAAGCTATTGGCAATGTAAATAACAATGCCATTTATTTATGATTTTAAAAAAAAGAAAAGAAATATCATGAGCAATGCCAATAGCTCTACCTTTAATAATGCCGAGACCATTGCATTGTAAATGCTTGTTAAAAATGTCATCCACAAAAATCAAGCCCGGTTTAACAATATCTACCCATGCTAAATTACTTCTCTAATGATACAAAAACACTAATCAAAAATGAAAAGCTCTGAACAACATTTTTTCTACGGACTCTGGTTGGTCCCTTTTGCTGTTAAATCAAACCAACACTTAATCAATGTGTGCTGCTTCATGAAGAGGCTGGAGAACACATATGAATCTATAACACACACCAAGATACAAACATAGCACTGGAGTTCAACCATCTGTGCTTTTACAAAGCAGTTACTACTAAAGTTGCCATTGAATACATAGTGTTGTTATTATTCATCTCGACCTCTGAAGGATGAAAGGTTACATCAAGCCCATTACTAGTGGTTTATATACAGAGCTCTGCATTAATCGCTATATGAAGGCTAGTTTGAAGTTTAAAACTTTTTAAAGGTTAACATGTAATGTATAAGGGAGTGTTTTTTTTTTATTTCAATTTTTTTAATTAAAATATAAATTTGCATATCAGAGGATACAAACAGTACAGAGCAATGCAGGGGGTATACATTCGGGGGTAGGTTGGGCTTGTTCAGCCACTCTTGTGCGCTCCTGAAGAAATTGGGTGAGGGTTTTTTAAACCAACATTCCTAAGAAACGCTATCTTCACCTGTGCCTGTTCACATGTGCCCCTCTGCCTCGCATTTCTATCATAGCACCCGGATCTCACATAAGCCTGCGCCGAGCACGTGCGTATTTCCTGGGACAGAAAGCTGCCTTCTAGGAATCCCGAGCAGGGCCTGTCTCTTCTGTAACCTGGTCAGCTGTTTCCACGCCAGACAGTAACAAAATCCTCTCAGCTCACTAAGCCGTCTTGGCGGGCCTGCCTCAGAGAATGCCTTTCACTAGAGTCGTGGGTGTGCAGTGCAGGCGTCACTCGGCGGACTCGAGTCCTGATTGGAAGTAAAGCTTTCCAACTGATATGATGGGTCATCAACACATAGGAGAGTCCAATTGCTGTTTTATTTATAAAATAAATAAAGTACAGGCACCCAAAGACTTTGTCAGGAGCCCTTCTGGGTGGTCAAATACCAAGACTACCGATTCTTGATTCCACCTCACGCCTTTCTTCCACCCCCTACACTACTTGAGTGCCTATTTTACATTTTACTCATTTTTAATTTTTATCAGGAGTAAGGTTGAATGGTGACCTCACAGCATATTTTTTTACTCAAAGCTGCCTCAGAATTTCCTGTCAGTTGGATTGCTGAATTGCTTTTAACGAATTAATTCAGCAATCCAACTGACAGGAAATTCTGAGGCAGCTTTGAGTAAAAAAATCTGCTGTGAGGTCACCATTATACCTTACTCCTGATAAAAATGTTCCCAAATTTTTGCATTTGGGATGATGAATCCCAAATGCAAAAATTGCGCTTGCAAAGGGCCAGATTCTCAGAATTTGGCCCTTTGCGAGCGCAATTACCTTTCATGAATCTAGCTGTTTGACTTTTGGTCTAAGTTTAGAACAAAAGTCTAAACTTAGACCAAAAGTCTAACTTTACTATTAGTAAAGTTAGACTTTTGGTCGGAAGTTTAGACTTTTGGCCTAAATTTAGACTTTTGTTCTAGGTTTACATTTTTGAATCAGGTCCTTAGTGAGGTGCAAGGAAGGGATGAGATGCTCGAAAGGAAACTGTGTTGAAGACCATCCGGTCTGCAGTAGGTACGAGGAGAGATACTACACGGTTTGGAAACCTGACATCATAATAATAAGATGCCAAAGGGCAAACAGGGAGATTAGACAAATACATTAGAGATTATTGGTAAACAACGTTGTAGTGTTCTGATTAGGTTGGCCTTCTAGTCTTTGTTAGAATGTACCTATCCACTGTGTTCTACATCCCTTGCCAACTGTATTCCTATTTAGAATGCCGTTTAAAATGTTAACTGAATTGATGATCTTGCTGGCTGTGTGAGCTGCTGCGCAGCACTTGTTCAATAAATCATCTTACTAACTATCTGCCTACGATTGAATTACTACAAAAAACGTGGCGACGATTCCTGGACAAGTGTCTGCCATCCACGCGTGCATTTATTGGGTAAATACGGCGTTTCTGATGATCGACCATACATCAAGATCAGACGACGAAGAGCGTCCAAAAGAACCAAACCGCCACTCGAGAATACGTCGAGAGGCAAGTGAATGAGAGAATCGGTTCACCGCCCTCAACAGACGACGAAGAGCGCCCAAAAGAACCAAACTGCCACTCGAGAATACGTCGAGAGGCAAGCGGGAGAGGGAATCGGTTCACTGCTCTTACCTCACCGAATCTAAGAATACAAGATTAAGGTACTGTACCTTTTTGATAGTCTTCACATGTGAAGCAGCAGCAGTCTCTTTTCAGCCTTTTCTGTCGCGTCAGTTGCGCTCCAAGCGTATCTCGGCTACGCAAGTTCCGCATTATAATACGCCCAGCCACTGGAGCAAGTGTATGTTTCTACGCAACTGGCGTAGGCAAAGTCCAGAAACGTCACTGGAACGCAAGGCCCTCACGTTGAAACGCGACGTTAGAGGCCATTTTGTGATCATCTCCGTTTTTTTTTTTCTCGAAGAGTTTATTGACACAGCACTAACGTACAACGGAAGTTAGCGACTTGCACAGCTCAAAAGTAAGAGTTTTATTGCAGAATTATCACGCAGAACTGTGCCACGATTTATAATTTACAGTAAGTGAACGTTCACAAGGTGAGTGCAGTTGCCTCAAAAAATTGACCACGAAGCACAGAAACAAGGCTTTTAAATTTTTTTTCTCTTCACAAAACGAAGAAACAAGTGTGTTCTTTTGCCAACAGAACAGAACTGTGTTCTATTCAGAGTTGGCATACAACTATCCCAGTTATGGTAATTGATTGAGTCATTGTCGACAGTACACATCAACTTTGGTTTGCTCCTACGCTCATCCTACTAATTGACTGTGTATCTATCCACCGCTTTTCATCGCCCATATAAACATGAGCTTACAAGCTGTTTCTCCCCCTCCACCTTTTCTTGATCTTCCGGGTGAACCTCCTATCACCTGGAAAAAATGGTTTGACGCTTTCACCACGTACTTAGGGGCGGTTGGTGCGTCCAGATACAGGGCAGAAAGAAAAAAATACCTACTGCTGAACAGTTTAGGATTTGAAGGACGTTCAATTTTCAAGCATTTGCCCCCCTTGGTACAGTCTCCTGGAGAAGAAGATTTGGATGAGTACAGCCAAACAGTGAAACTGCTTGAACTACGTTTTGACATCAAACCTAGTATAGTTGTAGTAAGACACAAGTTTTTCAAGTCAGAACAAAAACAAGGGGAAAAGGTGGAGGATTTTATTTCTACACTTAGAGTATTGAGTGCAGAGTGCGAGTTCGAAAATTTTAGGGACCAAATGATAAGAGACCAGTATATTTGCAAATGTTTGGATAAAAATATTCAACAGAAGTTACTCTCACTTGATAATCCCTCTCTAGAGGAGACTGTGCGAGTAGCAAAAAGCATTGAATTCTCTAAAGTTTCTGTTAAGGAATTAGATATAAGATCTTCCTCTTCCAGTGTTAAAGATGAAACTGTGGTCAGTGTTGTAAAGGTTGTTGACAATAAGATGGGGACAGTAAGTCGTGCTGACAACAAATTTTTCAAACAAACGAACATATGTTTTAAATGTGGGAATTTTCCTCATTCAAAGTCTGGTCGTCCTTGTCCGGCCAGGAGTGTCACATGTAGGCTTTGTGGCAAGGTGGGACATTTTGCTAAAGTATGCCAAAATGTAAAAAGAAATTCTTCCTTCCCTCAATCTGGTAAACAATGGAACATTAATTATAACCCCACTTCAGTTGCATATGTATCTGATCTCTCTCAAGATGATTCTAATATTCAAGATGATCTGAGAGACATGGTAGCAGTGGTTAGCATTGAAGATCCTGAGTCAGAATGTGTAGATCCTTATTCTGATTTTGGTATCGGAGACAAAATAGTTTGTCTGTTAGTTGATTCTGGAGCCCGAATAACTATGCTGACCCAGGAACTTTTCGAAGAAGTTTGGGGTAATCGCAAACTCTATCCTCCAGACAGACTACCTTTAAATTATGAAGGCAGGAAAATTGATCTTTTGGGATATTTTGAAGATTCCATAGAATTTAGGGGGAGGAAAATCTTTGGCAAAGTGTATGTCTCAGTCAAAGGCTTGAACATCCTTGGGTGGTTCCACCAAGGGTTGTTTAAGATGGTTCTCCGCCCTGGAACCAAGGATCCCATTTCTATTGCTGTTGTTCAATCTGAGGACTGTCCTACCACAAATGATCTCCCTTCCTACCAAGATGTTGATTTTGTCTGCACTTTAGCCAAAGAGTTTCCTGGGGTTTTTAGCAATAAGTTGGGGGAAGTGAAAGGATTTATGCACACTATCCGTGTTAAAGACAATGCTATCCCAATTAAACACAAACTAAGAAACGTCCCATTCAGTGTGCGGGAGCAACTCGAGTCAGAACTTCATGATCTCTGTAGCAGGGGGATAATTGAACCCATTGAATCCTCTCTATGGCTTTCTCCCCTTGTAGTTGCTAAGAAGAAGACTGGGGAGCTTCGTGTCTGCGTTGACTTACGCAGCCTAAACAGAAACATTTGGGTCGATTCGTTTCCCCTGCCTAAGATCCCCGACATGTTGTCACTTATTGATGGTTCCAAGTGTTTCAGCAAGCTGGATCTAGCATCCGCATATCACCAGGTGGTCCTCGATCCTGCTTCCAGGCATTTTACTGCTTTCGTATCCCCAATAGGTTCTTTTCAATATTGCCGCATGCCATTTGGGTTGGCCTCTGCGGCAGCAGTCTTTCAGAGGATCATGACAAATATCTTGAAGAACATCAAGGGCGTGGTCGTTTTTCAAGATGATGTGCTTATTCATGGTAGGAGTTGTGATGACCATGATAAGACTTTGAAAGAGGTTTTGGAGGCTCTAAGTAATGCAGGTGTTGTTTTAAAGAAAGAGAAGTGCATTTTTAGAGCGCCCAAGGTGGAGTATCTTGGACACGTGCTATCCGAGAAGGGGGTAGAACCCAGACCTGGCCTTGTTAAAGCTATTGTCGACAGCCCTGCACCCAGAGACAAGGCTGGTTTGAAATCGTTCATTGGACTGTGTGAGTTCTATGCTAGGTTTTTACCTGATTATGCCACTAGAGTCCAACCATTGTCCAACATGCTTAAGAAAGAAGTACCTTTTTTATGGGATGCAAGTTGTGAGAAAATCTTTGCTTGGATCAAACAAGAACTTACTGGGTCAAAAGTTTTGAAGCCTTTCAATCCCAATTTGTTGTGCACCATTACTGTAGACGCCAGTAGTTTTGGTTTAGGGGCTGTCCTCACTCAGGAAGTTGATGGGGTGGAGCACACTCTTGGTTATGCTTCAAGAGTTCTTCGTGGAGCAGAGTCCAACTTTGCTGTTATTGAAAAAAAACTCTTAGCTTGTTGTTGGGCTATCAGAAAGTTTAATCCGTATATTTGGGGTAAACGCTTTCGTTTGAGGACTGATCATAGTCCTTTGGTTTCTATCCTCACTGGTGTTCGGATTAAAGATCATTCTCCCAGGATTGCCAGACTATCAACTAAACTGCTCCAATATGACTTTGAGGTCAGCTATATACCTGGCAATAAGAATGTTAGGGCTGATTATCTTTCTAGAAATCCTATTGTTGTTGATTCTGACAAAGATTGTGAGGAAGATTATGATGAAGAGGATTGTTTTGTGGCTTTTGTTGGGATTGATGATATGCGTTCTATTAGTGAGAGAGAGTGGAGGGAACATTTATCCAGAGACACTTTGCTGGGTGAAGTTATCAAATTCGTCAGAGGAGGGTGGCCCAGGGAAAAGAATGTTCATGTGTCCCTTCAGACCTTTGTCAAAGTTTCTGATGAACTCTCCATGGAGGGTGGAATCCTCATGCGGGGTGATAGACTCGTTCCTCCCAGTGATCTTAGGACTAGAATAGTCAAAGGTGCGCATGAAGGTCATCTTGGCAAGACGCTAACCAAAAGAAGAATTAGAGAGCATTACTGGTGGCCCAAGATGGATCAGGACATAGACACTGTGGTTGCTGAGTGTGTTGTTTGCTCTAGTGCTGAAAAATGTTTGAAAACACGTTCTCCTCCCCTCCAACCTATCCCGTTTCCTGACAGACCGTGGGAAAAGATTGGTATTGACTTGGTTGGTCCATTCTATTTACTTCCTCCTGCCTCCAGATTTGCCATAGTTGCTGTCGACTACTATTCTAAGTGGCCTGAAGTTCGTTTTGTAAGTGAAGTCACGTCTAAGAATATCATTGATTTTCTGAAAGACTTGTTCTTGCGTGAAGGTTTTCCGTCTTCCATTGTGAGTGATAATGGTCCTCAATTTATTTGTCAAGAGTTTAGTTCTTTTGTCAATTTGAGTGGCATTGATCATCTGAGGAGTGCGCTCTATCACCCTCAGACGAATGGTCTTGTTGAGCGCATGAACAGGGTGCTCAACAATTGCATTCAGTGGGCCATTGCTCAACACTGTCACGTCCCGAACGCAGTCAGGTCCATGCTGTGGTTTTATCGTACCACTCCCCACTCCTCCACCAAGGTTTCACCATTCGAACTGTTGCGTGGGAGAAAACCGTGTTCAAAAGTTTGTCCTGGGTGGATGTCACGATGGGTGAAATTGAATTCGATTGATAATGTTGATGAAGTAGTCAGATCTAATGTTTTGCATGCCCAGTCTAAACAGAAAGAGGTTTTTGATTCTAGGAAGAAGGTGGTTTCCCAGTCATTTGTTGTGGGAGATAGAATTCGAATCAAATTACCCACTCACTCTACCAAGGGAAATCCTAAATTTTCTGAACCACTTGTCATTGACAAGGTCTGTGGAAATTCCGTGAGAGTTAATATGAAAAACTGGTGGAATGTTGCCAGGGTTGTAAAAATAGACAAGCCTGTCGCTCATCCTGTTCATTCTTCTTCTGCTTCTTCTGTTTCCCCTTCTGTTGCTCATCCGGTTCTTCCTGCTTCTACTCCTTCTGTTTCTCCCTCTATTTCTACTCCTTCTGTATTGCCTCGTAGGAGTTCTCGCACCAGAGTCATTCCTGCCAGGTTCCGCTAAATTCTTGTTTCTTCTGTTCTGGATCTATTACTGTTCTCTCTTCTGCTTTTGTTTGTAGGAGAGAGGATGATGTAGTGTTCTGATTAGGTTGGCCTTCTAGTCTTTGTTAGAATGTACCTATCCACTGTGTTCTACATCCCTTGCCAACTGTATTCCTATTTAGAATGCCGTTTAAAATGTTAACTGAATTGATGATCTTGCTGGCTGTGTGAGCTGCTGCGCAGCACTTGTTCAATAAATCATCTTACTAACTATCTGCCTACGATTGAATTACTACAAACGTGTGATATTTATTTTGTTAATTCTTTAAACATTCCTTATTGTTAAGTCATCGGTTACTATGGTGATCATTAAAATGTGTATGATTTACATTAGATTGGCACACATTAAACACTAATTGATAATGACAAATGTGTGTCTATACCGTGTCGGGGGCAAGGATCACAAATTATACCCCACAAGAGCTTCTTTGGCATATTTGCTGTTTCCCTAATATCTCCGATAGTCTTAAGAGAATAGCACAAAGGAGTGTGTGGAAGCACCCGTCTATTTGCCTTTTCTGTGTGTGTGTATGTGTGTATACACACACATATATATATATATATATATATATATATCTACCGCATGGCTCCCTTTCTCTCCCGTTAGGCGCTGCTTGATTTTTGGCCGCGTTGCTCCTGCAGTTGAGCCCAACTGCTGACAATTTCGAACAGGGTTCCCCGTGTGGGGAGGTGTGGAGTCGCAAGGAAACAGACTCTTTTTACTCCAATTTGGTGCGAGGAATTTTCTTTTTATTCCATCAATCCAAGGGGTTTGTCAAAACAAAAACTACCAACGCGTTTCGACAGCGTCCGCTGTCTTGATCACGTAGTTGAGTTGCAAGGCCTCGTGACCACATGGATGAAATGTAACTCACCTGTGAGCAAGGCGTGATGACGCCGAAACCGGTCAGGACTACGAGTTATTTAAATGCTGCCTCAGACGAATAAAGTCTTTTGTTTTGCACGGAAGTCGGAGTGGGGCTCTGTTTCTTTGGAGTCTTATGCACGCAGGATTCTCCGTTCCTGCATTGAGAGCCCGCCCTGCAGAGTCGGTGGCCCCCAGTAAAACTGAGGATGTTTTTCTGAATCTTATGGAGGGGGCATGACACGCTCTGGTGCGCACCACACGAAGGACTGCCGCAGGTATTGGTAGCGCTACCAAGAGAAAGGGAATAGAGGAGACGTTTCTCCTCTTGGAAGCTCCGCAGTACAAACGCTTATCATGGATGGGGGCAGCATTTGTATGCACTTGCGATGAAATGTTATGGTGTGCACCCTACGCCTTGGATTGATGAAGCAAAGCTTCGCATATTTTGCGGCTTGCCGAAGTCAAGAACCTCGTTTATGTGTAATAAGGTAACAAATGTATGTTTTACTAACGTTTATGTTAAGTTTGAACACAGATAGTGAAGCTTGCACATGTGTTTTACTAAATTAATTTACCCAAGTCACCTAAAATGGCCGCCGCTTGTATTTAGTTACTGCGCATGCGTCAGCCACACTCACGTGTCCTGACGCGTCTGCAGAAGTGGAGGGAAAGTTATGCGCATGCGTAATTCATAGCTGTGCTTATCATGTGGTACTGCTCGTGCCACTGCTCTTGTGACTGTGTCAATGTAGCTAACATTTTAATGCAATAGTTTTATTTCTTGATGATGAGTCAAAAGTACCAATCCTGTGATGTATTTTCATAATGACATTATTATGTATTAATTTGTTTTTCGCTTACTTTTTATGTACCGCGGGGAATGGGGTTTGTCTGTGCCGAGAACCATTTTGGAGGTCCTTCTGCGCCTGCGCGACCTGCCAAGCCAGAGCAGACCTTGAATGATGGAACTCAGCCAGTTGGCAGTGATGAGCAAGATGCTCCTGAGAACGACCCGAAAACTCGGCTGAACCAATCACATGTACTCACAGAGCAACAATGTTAAAGTTGCCATTGTATTTCTGCACCAGTTCTCATGAGAACCCCAATCTAGTTAGGCGGTACCCTATTATGCAAATGAAGGCTTGAGACTCTATGTCGTGATTGGTGTGCTACCCAAATCCTACCTTAGGACCAATCCAAATTGAAGGATTCTGACACTTTGCAACATTGGGGGGTGGTACACTGACCCCAAACTGTATATCTACCCTGGGTTCACCTAGTGAACCGTCCGACTTGTCTGGTTTAGCTGACCTGTCACTGACCCAACGCACTCAATAGGTGACTGAAGATACAGAGCGCTGCGAAGCACTCTGTCCGAATTTGACCATAGACTAAGGTTCTACTGAACCTTAAAGTGCTGGCAAAGCACTTAGCTGGGAGTTCGCTGACCCAATCGGGGTCTTGATCGATAGCTGCAGAGCGGGTGGAGCGCAGGCGTTGCTTCCGAACTGTGGGTTCCGGTCCTGTCCTGAAGAGGGTCCTGTCCTGAGGGTTTGCTGTCCTGTCCTGAGGGTCCTGTCCTGATTCCTATTCCGAGGGTATCCTGTCCTGTCCTGGGTGTCCGTTCTGCACCTGCTGTCCTTTGAGGGGTATCCTTCCTTGAGGGTTTCCTGTCCTTAACTGACCCGTGGCCAGGGTTTGGTTTCCACACCTTTCTAGGTAAATATTGCTCTGAAAACTCTTTAAATCTTGCACCTTCTGAATTTCTGACTTTTGCTTTAATAAAGTTCATCATTGCATATGTTATATTTTCCATGCTTTTCCGCAACTATTGAAAGTCAATTACATATTTTTCCATAAGGTTTTGTTCCTATGTCTACTCACTGGTTAGAAATTATATTTTGCATTGCAGTCTGTAATTTTATGATATGGTCTAGAACTTCATTGCCTAGATTGTTCAAAGGCCCATTCACCTTAAGTGAAGCGTGTTACTCTTTATAGACCCTCCCATAGTTATTCATGCATAAACTGTCCATGCTTAAACATTTCTGAGATTTTATAGTATTTTCCATCTGCATTTCATATTACATTCGAATGATTACCCTGTCATTATTTCTTTATGCCTATATAATTTACGTTACCTTGGTTATTGATTGCCTGTACCTCATGCAAGAAGTTATTGAATTTAGATAAACATTTTAAAACTTCCAGTTGTCCGTGGTCATTTAAACAGTATTTGAATGTTATTGTGTGGGTTTGCATTTTGCTGCCTTTCTTTTACAGCTAGCTCCCTGATTCATTGTGGTCATTAGATACCCGCATCGGTGGATGGTAAGTCGGGTGCACTGAAAATTATTAGCAGGGAACACACACACATCAACTTGGTAGAGCTCGTGAAGTCACCCGATCAATGTATATGGTGATTTGAAAGTATATGGGCCCTGAAGCCGGAAACGGCGAAAACTATTGGTCGGGTGGCCTCGCGCGCTCTATCAGTTTTCTGGTAGCTAGAGGATGGTTAGGGACTAGTTGAGAGTAAGGCAGGGATTAGTTGGACTAAGTTGAGTCGGAAGCTGCTATTATATTGATGCTGCTAGAAGAGCGGCTGTTCTAAGAGACCTGATCATTCTCTTGTGAATACGCTGCTGAAACTCATGAATTTTTGCATTTTTATTATTCTTGTTCTTATATTGTTATATGTACTAATCCATGCATTTGTCAATCGTTTAGTTTCATGTTGTCCGAACTCCCCGGGGAATTGAAAGGGCAAGTGGTGAATAGAATCCATTGTCCTGAGGTCACAGGTTCGAGGAAAGTTAGGTGCAGGTTAGGATAACCGGGAA
The DNA here is from genome assembly GCF_964261635.1 of Lissotriton helveticus. Lineage (NCBI taxonomy): Eukaryota > Metazoa > Chordata > Amphibia > Caudata > Salamandridae > Lissotriton > Lissotriton helveticus. Next base: position 461,494,775 of record NC_136068.1, on the reverse strand, counting down.
GCACTAACTAGGGTTTTCTGAATACATGTGTGAATAAATGACAGTAACGGGGTTCATTGGCAAAATTCCCATAGTGGCGTAACCTAGTAAGGGTCACATCGGAAGAGTAGCAGGTTCCTCGGAGCTAGCGTGAAAGCAGAGGGGTCCGCTGAGAAACCTTAAAAACTCGGAATATATCCCGGAAAGAAGTGGATGAGTTTAGGGGAATAACAGGTTCACCGAGGCTAGAGTGAAGGGTAGGCGGAAGAGATCTGCCCGCAGCGAGTGAAAAGTAAATGGAAGTAGTTTACTTGCAGTAAAACAATTCTTTCTCTGTCTAGACACTTGAGCACTGTGGCGAATGTGTATTTGTTGTAAAATAACCAAGCACTGAGCACTTTAAAAGAAAGAAAGTTTCCGTTACCTTGTGAAGGGAGGGAGTCAGTCGCGAAGCGCCTCTGACGTCACTCTGTGCCGCGCTGGGATTGGTAGAAGCAGCGGGCGGGTAGCGGAGCTGGAATTGTAAAGGAGGGGTGAGCGCCGGAGCGTGGGAACTGTCTCACGAAGGGGCCGCGCACCCATTGGCGGAGCTTATTTAGTGTCGCGCACCCATTGGTTACACGAATTTCTGAAGCGCGTTCTGATTGGAGGTAGTTTGTAAACAAAGTTTAGCGCAGAAGTCGTATGTGGCACTCGCAGACTACAGGAACTCGACCTGATCCAAGGCACCTAGGGTTTGAAAGGGATCAGTGGAAGACTAATAGATACGATATTATGTACGGAACAAAAAGAAAAATGTCCCTTATAAGTAAGGTGAAAAATTATTTTAAAACGGACAAACCGATTAAATCTAGGGAAGGTGTTCTTGTCCCACCACCTAATAGTCCTGCCTCATTCATGATGTTTGACCGAGGGTACAATACCTGTGTGTGGTTGGAGAATTGGGTGAAATACACAAAAGATGACGGAGTATTGGCTTTTCCGTTAGATGGTACTTTCAATGGTAGGATCCTATTTAATTTAAGGACTCGGATGAACGAATTGCATCCCAGACCGAGACTAACGCAGTATGAGGCATTAGAGGAATGGGAGATTGAGGCTTTTGAAAGAGAAAGACCCCGAATGGACAAGGGTTTGACCAAGTGGTACCCCAGGCAGAAACAGGAGTCCAGGGATAAAAGGATGAAACAGTGGAGGCAGAGCATGATTGTTGAGGGTCTGTTTCCCATGATGCCGGCATGTCATAACATTGGAGCGGGTGAGAAAAGTACTGAAAAATGTAAGCATTGGGGGGCCCTGGGGGAATCAGATGATGAACTAATAGATGACATCTGTACCAGAAGTCCGCCACCTTACAATGAGGGAACCCGACCTTCCAGTGTAGGAGATGTTCCCCGACGCCACTTCCTAAAGGAAGAAGACAGGTCCCTGGGACTGGGAGGGGGTGGTCAAGTATTGCCCTATCCTGAAAAACCCGAACCGGCGGAAACAAGGGATATATATCCCAAAGTGCCCGCGAGCCAGGAAGAAAAATATTCACGTACGAAAATCTTTTTTCCCAGACCCTTGTATGAAAGCGAAGAGAAACCATCGAATTCAGGACTGCCTTTTGTTCAACCTCCATATGGGGAAGAGCGCAGGTCCTTTAATACTGGAACTTTATTCCCGAAACCAAATTATGGGGGAGGACCAAGCGAAACGCATCCTACTGCCCCGAGTTTTACTCCTCCGTTTAACCCCACAGATATTACATGACACAACTTTAAGAAGGGTACTAGTGGAAAAGGAACAAGAGGCTCTAGCTAGACAAAGGACAGAAATAATTCAGAAAATTTCCCAGTTAAATACCAGTCCTGAGGCATTGACTATTCCAGTAACTATTGGACCGGTGGTCCCGTTATACGGAAATGGTCAGGGAAATCCGATTACTCCAGTTATGACCCCAGTCATGGCAACCCCGAGACAGGAACCGATCATCATAGATGATCAGTCCAGTGAGTGCGAGTCTGAAGTTGCGTTCTTGGAATTGCCAAACAAACAGACTGGAAAGGGAATACAGCAGAGGCATAACCCTTTTAATACAAAAGAAATTAAATTAGAGACAGCAACAGGTACTAGGAATGTCTCTCTGGTAACTCCGGATGAAATTGAGAGTTGGAGTCGTGAATTAGAGAAGCAGACTCCGCAAACAAAACCTTTAGACCTCTACAAGCTGAGGGTCGAAATAGAAGAATTAATGGCAGGAAATGTGGGGTTGGATCGATTGAATACCTACTCTGAAGAAGAATTGTCGTTCATATGTAAAAGCTTTACAAGGAACACCAGAGTGCTCCACGAAAAACTGACCGAAACAGCAGTTAGTATGGGGGTAGATATCTCAAAATCCAAGCCCTTACAGAAACCGTACCGAGCAGACTTCTCAGACAAAGATATAGAACACCTGAATGTGGCAGGGAAGAAGTTGCAGATTAAAGAATTAATGGGGGTACTGCAGAAATGGGGAGATGTGGAAAGATGGAGAAGCAGGTGGGCGAAAAAGAGGGAAGAGGTTCGCTCCCGACAAGTGACTCCTGAGTTTGCTTTAAGGGAGGTAGAAAAACCTGAGCAGTTATGCCCCATGCGCGAAGTTCCAGGAGGGAAATATGTGCATGTCCCCTGGTCTAGGCAGGATATTGTGTCCTTCACGAACGATTTTCCAAAATTACGAGAGAAACCAGTTGACTGGTACAGGCAGGTGGAGAGGTTCGTGAAGGTACAGAAATGTCTGTGGAAAGACCTGGATGGGTTTTTCGACATTGTGGTTCCAGTAGATTTATGGACCCAGTGTAAAATAGCCATAGACTGGCCCAGTGAGGAGTATCCCAGAAACAAGGAAACTGGGGAGCCATCAAAGGATGTCATGCGAAAATATGAGCAGGTAATTCAGCATTTGAAAGAAAAGGTGCCCGCAAAGGAAACTGATTGGACAAAAATAGATAGAACAACTCAGGAAAGGGACGAGACAGTGCACTCCTTCTATGAGAGGTTATTGCAGGTATTTAAAACATACAGTGGTATTGATAACATCGATTTGAAGGACATGACGCACTTTATTTACAGGTTTGTAAATGGTTTAAGACCTGAAATTTGTCAGTGGATAAAAGATAATAAAATCTGTTGGCATACTAAGAAAATGGATGAGGTCCTGCGGTACGCTAAGTACTGCGAGGACGAGATGGCAGAGAAGAAAAAGGCCCTTCAGGAAAAGGTGATGTGGGCTCAGGTGAAGCTCGCAGAACAGCAGGAAAAACAATTGAGTAACATGGTTAAGAATGCTGAGAACAAAAGTCCTGGGGGAGGGGGTGGAGGAAAGCCCCGGCCCAAATTTAGCAGGGAAGAGGCTATGAAGAAATTTCCCTGCCATCAGTGCGGCGAAATTGGACACTGGCGAAACGAGTGTCCCCAATTAGTAGATGCTAATGAAAAAACTCCTGATTTAACTCCACAGACGCAGAAAGAAAGACCAAGAAAGACTCAACCCCAGGTAAAAACAGTCCAGGTGCCTCGAGCACCCAAGCAGGTATACAGGGGAAGACAGGCAGAAGATGAAGAGATAGAGGTTTGGGAAAGCGGGGAGAACAGAAATACAGCAACTTCGCAGTATCTGCTAAATGATACCTTCCTTTGTAATGATCAGGACTGACGGGGCCTGAGAGGGGAGGACGAGGAGTGCGTACTTGGCGCTTCCTTGCCGGTAGACCAGTCTGGACCATATATTGAAGGAAAGGTTGACGGAAATGATGTCACCTTTCTGTTGGACACTGGCGCTACCCGTTCTACTGTAAGAACAGTGGACGTTCCAAACCTACCCCTCTCGGGAGAAAATATCCAAGTAGTGGGTGTATCTAATCAATTGATTAGTACTCCTGTTACCGAACCAATGGAGATTTCAATTGGAAATTTTAAACAGATGCATAGATTTGTCGTCTGTGACACCAGTCCAGTGAATCTACTGGGTCGTGATTTGCTGTGCAAAATGAACTGTACCATCTTTTGCACACCAAAAGGTGTTGAAATACAGACCCCAGATGAAGATGGCATTTATAAACTATTGTTACTTAGACCTGACTCAGAAATTAAAAGATTGACCCTGCAGGACTTGCCACAAGAACTCCAGGAAGCCGTAAAGCCAGAGGTGTGGGATTTCACTGGAAAAGATGTGGGGTTGATGAAAGATGTGGACCCCATACAGATAGCCATCAAGGACAATGCAGTATATCCTAACACTAGGCCCTACCGAATGAATGCTGAAGTGAAAGCAGGTGTCACTCTGGAAATACAAAAATTATTAGAAGGAGACATCATACAGGAAGTGATGAGCAGCCCATGCAACTCACCGATTATGGGCATCAAAAAGCCTAGTGGCAAGTATAGGGTAGTGCAGGACCTGAGAAAGGTTAACAAAATTGTAGTTCCTTGCTGCCCTATTGTCCCGAACCCTGCAGTGATATTGTACCAGATTCCTTGGGATGCTGAATGGTTCACTGTGATTGATTTGTGTCATGCATTCTTTTCGATACCCCTGCACCCCGACAGCAAATTTCTTTTCTCATTTGCCTTCGAAGGTCACGTGTATTGTTGGAACCGGGTCCCTCAAGGGTATACAGAGAGCCCCTCTATCTTTAATCAGATCTTGAAAAAATGTCTAGAGACTTTGATCTTACCTGGGAACTCTGTGTTAGTGCAGTACATAGACGACCTTCTACTGGCGTCTAAAAGTCATAGGGACTGTGTAGTTGACACCATTGCCCTCTTAAATCATCTGTGTGAGAAAGGGCATAAAGTGGCCCCTGACAAACTACAGTTCTGTGCGAAATCAGTGAAATATCTGGGACACCAAATAGAAAAGGGTGTCAGAAAGGTCACATCAGAAAGAGTGAGAATAATTCAAAAGATGCAGTTGCCCCGTACTCAAAAAGATGTCAGAATGTTCCTGGGTGTATTAGGGTACTGCAGGCAGTGGATTCTGGGATTTGCAGCCTTAGCCAGGCCCTTGATAAAAATGACCACGAGAGGAATGCCAGATGTTGTAGAGTGGGACGATGAAAGTCTAATGGCTTTCACAAGACTGAAAAATTGTCTGTGTACAGCCCCTGCGTTGGGAATGCCAGATTATTCCAAAGAGTTTGCCCTATTCTGTGACACTCGCGATAATTGTGCATTGTCAGTCCTGACTCAAGAACATGGCACGACCAGAAGGCCTGTGGCCTATTTCTCTGCCACTTTGGACCCAGTAGCTGCTGGGTTACCAGGCTGTCTGAAAGCAGTAGCTGCTACCTGCGCAAGTTTGGAACAGAGTGAGTCCATTGTCATGGGACATCCTGTGACCGTGTATGTTTCACATGGAGTGGTAATTCTATTGACCAGAACTAAAACACAGTATCTCACCCCTAGTCGGCTGACTAAATACGAGAGGATTCTTGTGGGTGCAGCAAATGTAAGCATTGTTAGGTGCGGTATTCTGAACCCTGCCACTTTACTCCCCGACCCCTTGGAAATAGAAGGTGGGGATGATGATGAACATGATTGTATTGACCTGACAGAGTTCAGTACTAAACCACGCCCAGACATAAAAGAAGTGCCATTGCCTGAACATGATAAAGAACTATTTGTGGATGGTTCCTGTCTAAGACATGAACTCGGAGGCTTGAGTGCTGCTTATGCAGTAGTCTCTTTCACAAAAATTGAAGAAGCAGGTTACCTATATAACATCAAGTCTGCACAAGTAGCCGAATTAATAGCTATGATAAAAGCTTGCAAAATTGGGAAGGACTTACGCATAACAGTGTATACTGACAGTCAGTACTGTTATGGAGTTGTGCATGACTTTGGCCAATTGTGGCTGCAGAGGGAATTCATGACTTCCTCAGGTACTCCCATTCGGAATGCAAAGGTTGTTCATGACCTTTTAGAGGCCATCCAGTTGCCCAAAGAACTGGCAGTGGTAAAATGTGCTGCTCATAAAAAGAGCATGGACAAAGTATCACTGGGAAACGATTATGCTGATCGAGTGGCCCAATGGTGTGCCAAAGATCGGTATATTGTAAATCCAAAACGAGGGGGGCCAGGAACCAGCTGCCAGCTTCAGGTGTTTGAAGAAGTGCCTACATGGGATGAAGTGAGAGAGTGGCAGGAATCGGCTCCTTGGCAAGAAAGAGAGAAATGGAAGGAGGATGGGTGTAGACCGAGGCGTGTGGATGGTGTGATTTTGGGCCCAACTGGTATGCCTGTGTTACCCCGACACTTGCTTGGCGCAATGGCAAGATTAATACACGAAGGATCACACATTGGTAGGGATGCCATGATTCTGGTATTTCAACAGACTTGGTACAGTAAAAAGTTCAGGAAGGTAGCAGAGTCCCTCTGCCAGAGGTGCCTGTCATGTCAACAGATGAACCCAGGCAAGAGGACAATGGTTGAACTGAGCAAGATTGGGAGATCAGGGGGTCCCTTTATAAAAATACAGATTGATTTCATCACCATGCCCCGTTGTGAAGGAAAGCGATATGTCCTTGTCATTGTTTGTGTATTTTCAAAATGGGTAGAAGCTTACCCTACTCCCAAAAGTGACGCACTGACAGTAGCGAAGTGTTTACTAAAAGAACTGATACCTAGATTCGGCATACCATACATTATTGAATCAGATAAGGGTGGACATTTCCAGAATGAGATACTGGCTGAATTATGTAAGGCCTTCGGAATAAGGCAGAAATTGCATTGTGCATACCACCCAGAGGCTTCTGGAATAGTAGAACAAGTAAATGGAACTATCAAAAACAGACTAGCAAAGCTGACAAATGCTACTGGCATGACCTGGGTGAAGGCCCTGCCCCTGGTCCTGATGGGACTGAGAAGTGTTCCTGACCGCAAGACAGGCCTAAGTCCCCATGAAATCATTATGGGAAGAGTGATGAGACAAGCATGGGTGCCAGGAAGCAAACTGTTGAATATTACTGATGATTTGGTGCTTGAATACTGCAGAAGATTGGGTGATCAAGTGCGTTCTATCTCTCGCCAGATTGGAGACGACGGCATCCTCAATCCAACGACTCCTCTCCACAGCTTGGTTCCAGGAGATTGGGTCAAAATAAAGAAGCACACTCGATCAAGCTGTCTGGCACCAAGGTGGGGAAAGAAACGCCAAGTAATCCTGGTAACAACCACTGCAGTGAAGGTCGCAGGTGTTCCCCAGCGGATCCACGCTGGACACACCCAGAAGGTATTACCAGACAGAGGATTTGAAGAAGAAGGGCAACCAGTAGAGGACCCTGAAGGAGCCAGACCAGAAGCAACTGACAACGAGCAGCCCAGCACCAGTCAGGTTGCAGGAACAGCAGACATTGGCCCAGGAGTAGTTGACTACGAACTGCCAAGAATCCAGCCTGCTGAAGAGGTCCAGGAAACTGAGCCAGGAGTAGCTGAAGACGAGCTGCCAAGCATATGGCCAGAAGAATGGATACCGATGATTGATCTGACCGAAGATCCTATCAGAACAAGAGAGCGACTTAGTGAAGGTAGAGAGTGGACTAGTCAGGAAAAGCAAGGCACAGGCGAAGAACCTCAGCCGCTTGAGATTCACATCAAAACTGAGGAAGGAGAAGGTCAGACAGGGACAGAGCAGGTGTTCGATACCCCACCGCTAACACCTGATGCAGATAAAGGAGAGACTAGAAATAGAGTGATAGTTCGAGCAGAAGAAAATCAAGAGATCGAAGTGCTTGAACAGGATCAGAGAGGGTTAGAAGAACGGGTTCAGGAAATAGACACAGAAATAAAGACAATCGAAAGCCAAAAGCAAAATATTCCTGAACAAGGCCAGATTAGCAACCAGGCAGAAGAATTTGATGCTAGCCCTGGAACTAGCCAGATAGGGGAAGTAGAAGAAGAAAGTGGAGAAGAATTACCACAAGATAAAGAGAACAAGAGAATAAGAGAAGAAAGTGAAGTCCAAGTACCGACTAAGAGACTAAAGAAAAGAAACAACCTTGAGCCTAGGTTTGTAAAAAGATTGAGACTAAGGATAAGGACAGTGGAAGAAAAACGTGCAGAAGCAAGAAGAAGTGCTCGGATAGCAGAGCAAGAAGAAGACTCTTCCAAAAGAAGGAGTGAACGAATAAAAAGACAAAACAAAAAGTACAAGTCTCCTGAATGGACACTGGTTTTGGAAGAACTTGAAGATCTTGATATAACTGACGTGAGCGACGGAGAGCCCGTCCCTGGGTACTCAGCTGAAGAAGAAGACGAACCACCGTGAATTTGCACGAAGTAAGCTAGTTGTGTAAAGCCAAAAAGAGGGGTTCGAGAAACTCCTTCTGAGCCAAAATGTCTGATTCAACAGTGAATGGTAGACCTAGTTGCAGCCGTTTTAAGACGTGTTGCAAGGTGTGTATATGTAGTGTAGTAGTACTGATAGTTATCTGGATAGGATTAACAATTTTCATTCCCTTTGCTGTAAGTAAAGATACTAACATTGTCCCTACTGAAGTTGTAAATACTGACAGTGAGGAGCTAACAACACAGAGTGTAGCACGACATGAAAGAGCCCTGAGACAAACAAAACAGAACTTAGAAGCATCAGATGAGGGAGGACTACATTATCATGGAGTTAAGAACAAGACACACTTAAATGTTTTCGCAAACTTATTAATACACTATGTAGAGACTATGGAAATTGAAGATTGCTATGTCTGCATGAAGCTACCTACTTCTGTGGCTGAAGGCGTGACATACCATCACCTGCCATTGACATATGGAATCTCCTGTAGCATTTTAGCTAGTTTATTTTACAAAAGGGGACCGTTACAGTACTATTACTCTAACAATGACGTGATCTTTTCTGAACTTCCTATACGTGGGAACTTGAATCCTGTACATACCAAAAGTGACACCATAAGATATATGGGAGACTACTTTCTGACTATAGGTAACATTGACATAGCAGACGCACACAGAGATAACTTGACTTGTTCTTTGCGTGAGCAGGAAAAAATGTTCCTGAACATGGCAGAGAAAAGAAGAATTAAAATTCAAAAGAAGGCTAATGACGAAAGTCAGAAAAAGCCAAAGTGGGCAGAGAACATGGAAGGCACCTCATCTGGTGGAGCGGGTCCTGCTCTGTTGCTGGATTTTGAAAAGAAAGGCAAGCTATGTCTTCACCGCGAGAAGACTAGCTATTATAATAATGTTTTCATTGGTTCCAGTGAATGCGAACATAATTACAAGGTAATTGGAGGTTGGGGTTTCAAAAATGGGTCAGAGCCTGTGTTTCCTGGAATTTATTATATTTGTGGGGACAAGGCTTATTTCAAATTGCCAGATCACTGGTATGGAAGCTGCTACTTTGGCATTGTCTTCCCGAAAATATACCATGTGAATGGGAAAGCTGGAAGCAATGAAGATACTAATGGCTTAGTGCGTAGTAAAAGAGAAAGTATAGGTGAAATTATGGGTAGTATTTTCAGTGCACTGATACCTGGAGTGGGAGTGGTTCTGAACACTCACAGAATTTGCAAATTGTCTACTATAGTAGATGTGCTGTCTACTGAAACAGCTCATGGATTTCTGCTGGTCAATACTGAAATGGTTGCGATCAGATCAATGGTTTTGCAGAATCGACTTGCTCTTGACACCTTATTAGCGAAAGAGGGCGGAGTCTGCCGGATGTTGAAGGCGCAACATTGTTGCACTTATATTCCGGATAAAAGTGTACAGATCAAAAGATATGTGAAAAACATTACTAATTTGGCAAAGGAACTCAAACCACTCGAGGTTGATAGTGCCTGGAAGAGACTGGTAGATGGTCTCTCAAATGTAGGTCATTGGCTTGCTAGCATAGGTAAAAGCTTATTGTTCAAAATTCTGATGCCAATTGGTATTATAGGTCTTATTATACTTTCCATTTTCTTATGCTGTAAATGCCGCAAGCGCACAAAAAAGCACGGGGTAAATGCAAGAGGAGTGAAACGAAGTGTGGATGAGATTGAATTAGAGGAAGTGAATGATCAGATATACAAAAAGGTGAAGACTTCTCACCCTACTAAAACTGAGAGAGAAAAGTTAGAACGGTTGCTGGAAGAAATAGAACTTTATAAAGTGTGAAAGAAAGTTGGCATCTGGTTCCATTATAATTTGTGATGATACAAAATATCATCAAAGAGGGGATTGATGAAGCAAAGCTTCGCATATTTTGCGGCTTGCCGAAGTCAAGAACCTCGTTTATGTGTAATAAGGTAACAAATGTATGTTTTACTAACGTTTATGTTAAGTTTGAACACAGATAGTGAAGCTTGCACATGTGTTTTACTAAATTAATTTACCCAAGTCACCTAAAATGGCCGCCGCTTGTATTTAGTTACTGCGCATGCGTCAGCCACACTCACGTGTCCTGACGCGTCTGCAGAAGTGGAGGGAAAGTTATGCGCATGCGTAATTCATAGCTGTGCTTATCATGTGGTACTGCTCGTGCCACTGCTCTTGTGACTGTGTCAATGTAGCTAACATTTTAATGCAATAGTTTTATTTCTTGATGATGAGTCAAAAGTACCAATCCTGTGATGTATTTTCATAATGACATTATTATGTATTAATTTGTTTTTCGCTTACTTTTTATGTACCGCGGGGAATGGGGTTTGTCTGTGCCGAGAACCATTTTGGAGGTCCTTCTGCGCCTGCGCGACCTGCCAAGCCAGAGCAGACCTTGAATGATGGAACTCAGCCAGTTGGCAGTGATGAGCAAGATGCTCCTGAGAACGACCCGAAAACTCGGCTGAACCAATCACATGTACTCACAGAGCAACAATGTTAAAGTTGCCATTGTATTTCTGCACCAGTTCTCATGAGAACCCCAATCTAGTTAGGCGGTACCCTATTATGCAAATGAAGGCTTGAGACTCTATGTCGTGATTGGTGTGCTACCCAAATCCTACCTTAGGACCAATCCAAATTGAAGGATTCTGACACTTTGCAACATTGGGGGGTGGTACACTGACCCCAAACTGTATATCTACCCTGGGTTCACCTAGTGAACCGTCCGACTTATCTGGTTTAGCTGACCTGTCACTGACCCAACGCACTCAATAGGTGACTGAAGATACAGAGCGCTGCGAAGCACTCTGTCCGAATTTGACCATAGACTAAGGTTCTACTGAACCTTAAAGTGCTGGCAAAGCACTTAGCTGGGAGTTCGCTGACCCAATCGGGGTCTTGATCGATAGCTGCAGAGCGGGTGGAGCGCAGGCGTTGCTTCCGAACTGTGGGTTCCGGTCCTGTCCTGAAGAGGGTCCTGTCCTGAGGGTTTGCTGTCCTGTCCTGAGGGTCCTGTCCTGATTCCTATTCCGAGGGTATCCTGTCCTGTCCTGGGTGTCCGTTCTGCACCTGCTGTCCTTTGAGGGGTATCCTTCCTTGAGGGTTTCCTGTCCTTAACTGACCCGTGGCCAGGGTTTGGTTTCCACACCTTTCTAGGTAAATATTGCTCTGAAAACTCTTTAAATCTTGCACCTTCTGAATTTCTGACTTTTGCTTTAATAAAGTTCATCATTGCATATGTTATATTTTCCATGCTTTTCCGCAACTATTGAAAGTCAATTACATATTTTTCCATAAGGTTTTGTTCCTATGTCTACTCACTGGTTAGAAATTATATTTTGCATTGCAGTCTGTAATTTTATGATATGGTCTAGAACTTCATTGCCTAGATTGTTCAAAGGCCCATTCACCTTAAGTGAAGCGTGTTACTCTTTATAGACCCTCCCATAGTTATTCATGCATAAACTGTCCATGCTTAAACATTTCTGAGATTTTATAGTATTTTCCATCTGCATTTCATATTACATTCGAATGATTACCCTGTCATTATTTCTTTATGCCTATATAATTTACGTTACCTTGGTTATTGATTGCCTTATTTTACTGTACCTCATGCAAGAAGTTATTGAATTTAGATAAACATTTTAAAACTTCCAGTTGTCCGTGGTCATTTAAACAGTATTTGAATGTTATTGTGTGGGTTTGCATTTTGCTGCCTTTCTTTTACAGCTAGCTCCCTGATTCATTGTGGTCATTAGATACCCGCATCGGTGGATGGTAAGTCGGGTGCACTGAAAATTATTAGCAGGGAACACACACACATCAACTTGGTAGAGCTCGTGAAGTCACCCGATCGATGTATATGGTGATTTGAAAGTATATGGGCCCTGAAGCCGGAAACGGCGAAAACTATTGGTCGGGTGGCCTCGCGCGCTCTATCAGGATGATTGTTGGGACATTGTTGATATAACGCCACTTGGGCAAAAAATGAACACTTTGCAATGCCCATTGAAAATGAAACAACCATGGTTCATGCTGGGGCCTGTAGTTGAGTTGCAAGGCCTCGTGACCACATGGATGAAATGTAACTCACCTGTGAGCAAGGCGTGATGACGCCGAAACCGGTCAGGACTACGAGTTATTTAAATGCTGCCTCAGATGAATAAAGTCTTTTGTTTTGCACGGAAGTCGGAGTGGGGCTCTGTTTCTTTGGAGTCTTATGCACGCAGGATTCTCCGTTCCTGCATTGAGAGCCCGCCCTGCAGAGTCGGTGGCCCCCAGTAAAACGGAGGATGTTTTTCTGAATCTTATGGAGGGGGCATGACACGCTCTGGTGCGCACCACACGAAGGACTGCCGCAGGTATTGGTAGCGCTACCAAGAGAAAGGGAATAGAGGAGACGTTTCTCCTCTTGGAAGCTCCACAGTACAAACGCTTATCATGGATGGGGGCAGCATTTGTATGCACTTGCGATGAAATGTTATGGTGTGCACCCTACGCCTTGGATGATTGTTGGGACATTGTTGATAAAACGCCACTTGGGCAAAAAATGAACACTTTGCAATGCCCATTGAAAATGAAACAACCATGGTGCATGCTGGGGCCTGTAGTTGAGTTGCAAGGCCTCGTGACCACATGGATGAAATGTAACTCACCTGTGAGCAAGGCGTGATGACGCCGAAACCGGTCAGGACTACGAGTTATTTAAATGCTGCCTCAGACGAATAAAGTCTTTTGTTTTGCACGGAAGTCGGAGTGGGGCTCTGTTTCTTTGGAGTCTTATGCACGCAGGATTCTCCGTTCCTGCATTGAGAGCCCGCCCTGCAGAGTCGGTGGCCCCCAGTAAAACGGAGGATGTTTTTCTGGATATATATATATATATATATATATATATATATATATATATATATATATATATATATATATATATATATATATATATATATATATATATATATATATATGCAGGCAAACTCCTTCCAAAAAAAGAGCAGAGACCCAGGGGGATATCAGTTGGAGGCTCTTTATTGTAGCAATGGCGAATGCATTTCGGCCTGGTTTGGCCTTCATCAGCGCCCAGAAGCCTCCCAAGTATGATGCAGCACTCCGTAGGTAAGTCCCGCCTTTTAACCTGGATGTACTTTGGCCCGCTCCTCCCCCTGTTGGTAACAGCACACCTGGGTAGCGTTCCGGGAGTGTCAGGAAACCACCAGTCCCAGAATCCTCGTGGATGGATCCTCGAAAGTATGCAGGGGGAAACCAAGGTAATCTTGTAGTTTTGCGGGGATGCGGGACACAGGGTGCGCTCTACATGAATAATGTGTAGCAAAGTCAGCTTCAGAGTCCACAACGAAGCGCCTCCTCTGGTCCCCCAATACCGCCTCAGCCCAAGAGAACAAGAATCCATCCATATATATTGTTGCCTTTTACCTCTTTTCCTGCTCCCATGTTCTCCCTGATACTTGGATACCCGCTACTTGATCTCTGCCAGACTGCCTTATGTGTTTTGTTCTTTACACTGATTGTGGAGAGTGTTCGCACTTGCTCTCGTTTTAATTTTGTGGTTTATGAAATACTGGGATTCATGTTTCTGGTCTTACATGTTATTTTGCCTATCATTTTTTTAGGAGGAAAGGAAGGGACCCTCGCATTGATCTGGTGAAGTGTCACGGGCTCCCTACCCTTTTCTTCATATCGTCCATCAGGTGTTCTGCACCCTTCAGTTAAGGAATTTCACTTTTTGATTTATTATTTTTATTGTGTTGGCGCTGTTTGATTTCTTTGGGATTTGTAGTCACTGTGCACTGCGCCATGAGCGTCTTAGCACTCCCTAGTTTATACCTTAAATTAGCCATTTCCCCACTGTCTGCACAAGCACTTTGCTGCCTCCAACAATTTTAACCTGGCACACGTGGCATGTAAGCAGCTCTCCGGCTCACCCTTGATGCACAAAGCTGTTCTTTTTCTCTGGGGGAACCACCAAAGCACTTTGCCTACTTACAGTTATCTGCCCCCAGGACTCGTACCTCTATCACGGAGTGTCAAGCACGCCGACATGTACTGTAAGGGAGCTTGTCCCACCTGCAAGTTACATCCTGGTGGTGGTGTCTACCTCTCTGGGTTTGATTGTGCGCCACACTATTATACATGCCATTTTTCCATGTGCATCTGGGAAGCTAGTCACCACAATGGAAGGTACGCAAGCTGTAACATGTTGGCTTATTTCAGCAACATGATGCGTTTAAATATATGCGTATACAACTATGAGTTGACACATGATACAATGTAAGGTGCTTCTACCTAAACATGTTACAATATGGCCTCCGTTTACTGCTTCCACTCTGTTACTGCAACGCATGCAGTCCTAAGTTGATTTCCAAGGTATTCAGTCCTATGCTGATTTCTATTATTTCCCATGTAATGACACTTCCTTGGGCACGCCGTTGTGTGATCAAGACTGTCTACCGGTCGAAACGCATCACGCGGGGTTTATGGATTAATAAATCACCATCGCCCACATAATCGAGACCACACAAATACTTCATAGCATAAAAGGCCACTTTATTCAAGACTTATGAATTCCCATCAGATACTGTTTATTATATAATACAATTTGGCAATTGAAACCGAAACCATTTGTCATTTTAACTTTTGAATATATATATAAATCAGACCGAAACCATCAATGTACTTTTCTTGTGCTGAAATAAACTTCCCCAACATTTGTCTTTACATTCTTCCCCTCAATTGTTCTCTATAAACTCCTTCCCCCCCCCCACTAATAACTGGACAAGCCCGCTCTAGACTTTTCCTCCCCCGAATTTGTGCCACCCAGGAAAACCCAAAGAGTTTTCCTGCCCCCCCCCCTTCCTGAAAAGGAAGTAATTCATAACTTGGAAACACACCATAAATTGACTTGCAACTCATGAGCCAGCATATCCCTGATTTCAATTAAGTAATAGGCTACACCTAAATGTGACAGATGAACTCCATTGTCACGGAACAGGTGACGTTCAGTGCTCGTTATATTATTATGTGCAATACATTTGATCTTCATCACTGAACAAAATACTCTCATTGCCATATTCAGCTTCCTTCTTGCTTTCTCCACCGCAGCATGACACCTTGCTTTTCTCCAAGACTGTCTGTAAACAAATTCAGTCCATAAGAGGCGAGTGCTCGGCCAATTATTTCTCAAAACCGCTAAATCTAATTGCATATTTTTGATGAGCGTTAAACCAGATAAATCCACCAAATCATTTTCGCCCAGATGGATGATGAGATAATCAGGGCAACCTCTTACATGAAACATATTCGTGAGCGTTGGGAACAAGTCTGCCCATTTCATACCTCCTTTGCCTTTCCATACCAATTCATGACCGGCACTGGGAACACCAAGCGATCTTCCATAAATCTGCTTCTCCGCGAAAAGAGCCGCCCATTTAACAAATAATGACCTACCATCCACGTCTGTTTTTTAAACTTTGATGTAGCACCCCGAACAGTACCTAAGTAAGAAAGGCAGAAATCAACAAAGGCAAACACTCAATGTAGCAAAAATATTTATTGGCGTACATATCTTTTGTAACAACTGAATTTCCATCTGCCAATACGTTGTAAAACGTCCACTCCCAAGCCCAACCTGGATGCTTCCGTAGCTGCCCCGATTCTAAACAAATGCGTGGCAAAATTGTGTGGGTTCTGACCTATGAACATTAAAGCTTTACGTAATACCGCCAGGAATTGTGCACTCGTTATTTTGTTCCCATCCTCGTGAATGAAAATGTGGCCTTGCTGAAATGTATTGGAAGAAGAAAAATGTACCCATTTTTGTACAGGGCAGCAATGTGCTATCCCGCTGCCATTCAGAAAAACCCATATACCCCTGCCCAATTGATCAGTTTTTGACTTTTTGACCCATATACCTAAAG
The DNA here is from genome assembly GCF_964261635.1 of Lissotriton helveticus. NCBI lineage: Eukaryota > Metazoa > Chordata > Amphibia > Caudata > Salamandridae > Lissotriton > Lissotriton helveticus. The sequence continues at coordinate 461,478,522 of NC_136068.1, read as the reverse complement.
TGTGCCCCAAAACTGAAATCTCCTTGCTGCATAAACCCATATCCCCCCCCCAAACCTAAAACCTCTGACACCCTAAATGCGCCAAAAAACATCCAAATCATAGCTAATCTAAAACGGTCCTTTTCCCAAACATTATAACAACACAAAGAAAGCTGCTCTAACAACTGCTGTAACATCTCAAACGTAATCGGAGCCCGTAGGTGGGTGGACTTAACTTTCTCCCTATTGAGCCCTCTCAGCATTTTCCCAACTAAAATATTATCGACTGGATCAAAACCCCACAACAATTGTCCATAAAATGACACACCGGATAACTTGCCTGCAATAGTCGTGTGTGATAAACCTTTATCTATTAACATTAAAACAAACTCACAAATGCTCGCACCACCTGTGTCTGCGGACCCTGTCTCATGTATACCACTCTTAAAATGTAAAAAGTCTTCCCATGCTTGTAGGTAACTCCGTCTAGTCGAAGGTGCTATGGAATGCTCGACTAGTTGCACGATCCTCATTCCCCTAGGGCCCAAATGTTGTGTGGTACCATCGTTTTGCTGACCTCCGCCCCTGGTGCCAATGCCCGGAACTTCTGCCAATGAGAACGAGAAAGGGCGTCAGCAATGAAATTGTTAACTCCAGGGACATGCTTAGCTTTAAAAATTATATTAAACTGAAGACTCAGCAGCATGAACATTCTAAGCAACTGCAAAACCTTCACATCTTTAGCCTTTTGGTTATTCACTAAATTTACCACTGCTGCATTATCAACGTGAAACAAAACAGATCTGTTTCGGAATTCCTGTCCCCATACCACCAAGGCAACAATCAATGGAAACAGTTCCAAAAAGGCAATACTACGGCCCTGTTTCTTCCAATGATCAGGCCAACTCTCGGCGCACCATCTCCCTTCCCAAAATACACCAAAACCACTCGATCCAGCAGCATCAGAATAAATCTGTATTTGCCAAACAAAATCCTCATTCACGAATTGCAATGGAACTCCATTGAAACTATCCAGGAAACACAACCAAACTCTCAAATCTTCTCTCACTGCCTTACAAATCCGAACTCTATGGTGTGGAAGAGTAGCACCTGATAATGCCATGCCCAAACGCCTACAAAATGTCCTGCCGGCCCTCACTACTCTACGCGCAAAGTTTAAATAGCCTAACAAGCGCTGCATTTGCCTCAACTCAATCTTCCGTCTATCCAGAACCAACAATAAGAATGTTCTAATTTCCTATATCTTAGTAGCTGGTAGGCGCGCTGTCATATATAGTGTATCGATCTCTATGCCTAGAAAAGTAATTACCGGGCCAGGCCCCTCTGTCTTGTCTGGAGCCAATGGGACCCCCAAAGACCCTGTCAGTTCTTGAAATTGAGTCAGTGCTTCCATACAATGGCCCGACTGAGCCTTTCCCCTCAAACAGGAAATCATCCAAATAATGACAGCTGACACCTTTGTCACACACTTGAGAAAATATCCACTGAATAAAGGTACTAAACAATTCAAACAGAGCACAGGAAGCCGCACAGCCCATTGGTAAAACTCTGTCCACATAAAAATGGCCTTGAAAGAACATACCCAGCAATTCAAAATCAGAAGGGTGTATTGGTAGTAATCGAAATGCTGATTGGATGTCACATTTCGCCATCTCCGCCCCTTCTCCCATCAGTGTCACCAATGCAATCGCTTCATCTACTGTGGTGTATGATACTGAAGTATCCTTTGCTGAGATGAAGTCTTTAACAGAGCAGCCTTCTGGCCAGGACAGATGTTGTATCATCCTATACTCCCCTTGTGTCTTTTTTGGATTCACGCCTAGTGGGAACACAATTAGATTCAGTAAAGGACATTGCTGAAAAGGGCCCGCTATCCTGCCCTCCTTCATTTCGGCATTCAACTTGCGTCGCACCACCTCCGGCAACTCCGTAAAAGAACGCAAATTGTCAGCCCACCTATGATGACGAGGGCCCTGATAACCCAGCTTAAATCCAGTACTGAATCCCCAGAATAATTTAGCCGCTGCCTCGGTATCTGGTAACAACTCTAACCAACGCACCAGACTTGACATCTTAACTGGTGTATGTGCCTTTTGGAAAAGCATGTAAAGGGGCGCCTCTTCCCCTATATGCCCCACTGCTCTGTTTGTGAAATCTTTGCTGTTCACTGAACCTATGGCCGCCAAAACCTCCCATTGAGGAGCCACACTGTGTGAGTGGATGTCGCCCCCCACACTGCGAACATTCGTGCTTGAAACGACATAATTGTCTACTACACATTCCTCTATTGAAGTTCCAGCAGGCCCCCGTCCCTGAGCTTTGCCCCCTTCCCCAGACACCCGCCCCTGTTTGAGCGGGACGCCACAGAAAGGGCCGGTAAGTAACTGGCAAACCACTTGCCGTGTGTGTTGTTGCCGTTGGGTGAGACGTGGATATCCATTGCAGCCAAAGTTCAGAGTCCACATCCCCCCACGGCTTCTCAGCACATAAACTGATTCGCGCCCGAAACTTTTCATCATAGTTCAACCAGGAATATCCCCCAAAATGCATTTGTGCTTTTCTGACTATATCCATGTATTTATAGAGAGCAACTGACCTCCCAGGATATTTTTCGCAATAAATACTTGCATATATCAGAAAAGCCGAAGTCCAATTTTCTATGGTACGAGGAACCCTGGGACGTCGCGCCAACTCCCATTCCTCTTCTTTTGACCCCTCCTTAGCTTGGACATCCCTATGCAGTCATTTGAATACATCCACAAACTCATGATTCCATATCCGTTGTTTAGTTTTGTCAGTTAAATGCGTTCCCAATGGCATTGCAAGACCCATATACGGAAGCCTCTTTTTAACATTAACGGACACCGCTTTATCAGACCCTTCTTCCTTTGACAGCCCTTCAACTAATCTAGTTTGCCTATTCTGTGACCCTTCCAATCCCGCTACGCTAAATGGTGTCAAAACCCCTGATGATACAGATCTGTCTGACAACCCACCTTTCCCACCATCAACTTCCACAACAGTCTTTGTTACCGGTATCAGACTCCCATTTCCCCTTTTTTCCGGTACATCATCCCAAACTGCCCACCAATGAGGCTTACCGTAAGGTAAATGTTCCGCTCTTTGTCGAAACTCCGTTGGAGACATCCGGTCTTGATAATCTCTCGGCGTTTGTTCCGTATGAGAGGAGTCCGCACTTGACCTCTGAAATGATAAAACAGACTTTTGGGTTGCCCCCCCTCTTTTACCCCCTTTCGCTTTATAGACTATACCTGTTGCTATTTGTTTAGAAACCAAATTGCTATGACACTTATCCTTGCCCTTTACAGACATCCCATCTTGCACTCTTGCACTCTCAATAGGAGTGTGCAGCGTAGTACTTGTGCTGGGACATGCTCCGTCCCCAACCCCGCCATCAAAGGTTTTCCAAGCCGAGACAGCCCTCCGCTGCAGAGGCCTGCTCAACCGCCCAAAATCCGCTCTAGACTCGCCAATATCAGTATAAGTAAGCTCCTCCATTGTCGCTGGAACAGTGGTGGGAACCGCTTTATCAGATGGTACATTAAGTACACCAACCAGTTGGTCGTCATAAAGGTTGCAAGAACCTCGCATATAACTGGTAGTTCCCTTGTGGGCTCTCCACTCGGCTAAGTTGTCCCGGACAGGGCTTGAGTGCTCAACCCAGACCCACTGTCATTCCAAACTCTTTGGCTGGGGATAGCCCACTTCCTGTCTTGGAACAGGTGGCGGGCGAGCGCGCGGGAATAAGTATTCTCTGTCCCATCTCTTAACTGCCACTCCCGAGATAACTGTGTCCCTTTCTTCTTCAACGAGCACATCCTCTTCTCTTTCGTCATCACTGTCTCTCTCTAAATCAAACTCCAAATCACTAGTGTGATGACTCTCTTGGCTTCTGTAGCTCTGTGTTTGTATCTGGGGTCTCACTTGCCTTACCACTTGTTGGACCACCTCTCCTGAACCTACAATGTCCTCACACCCGCTTACGTCGTGAGAAAAAGTGCACTGTGACCTTGAAAATGTCACCTCTTTTGTAGGCTGTGCCGCGAACTCCTCACCTTCTTCACTGTCGCTAGAATAAGAGACCAATGATCCTTCCCGTCCCCCAACCAGAACAGGCTGTCCACTGGCACTTAATGTTATAGTCTGACATGAACTGTCCATTCCTATCTGACCGCCCCTGAGTGGGGGTGGTGTAGGCATCCCAGCAGCCCTCAAACTGCCGTGGCTGACTAAAAGTTTTTTAACAATTTTTTCTTTTCCTTTCCTCTTGAGAGCGGCAGCTTGTCCTCCGCTGGGGGCCCCCATTTGACTCACCGTTCTTCGAGGTGGGAGGGGAAATGCCCCAGCTCAAATCCATGTCCTTCCAAACTGCGCCAGTCGTTGAAGGTCCCGCCGTGCCTGCACTCAACGAGCGCGCTCTCCTGCCGCCTCTTTTGACTGGCAACTTGCGGCATGCTTCCACCGCGGACCGCACTCCCTTCGCTGCTCTACGCTGTGGTGGCCGTTTGGGTTGGAGCATCTCCTGAAGGGCCGCCGGCGTCAGCACGTCCTCTCTCCCTTCATGCTGAATGACCCTCAAGGCTTCCACCAGTTTTTCAGACATAATCATCCTGAAATTCTAATTTTGGGTATGGCAGCCACTGCCACGATATATAACGAAAAACGTCACCTCACTAAGCTATCTCGCTAAGCAAACGCCCTGCCGTCGTCTCCTCACTCACGCCTCTACCTGACCTACCTACGCACCTAACAATCTCTAACGCCCGCTACTCTGTCTGACGCTCCTTCCCCTGACTAGCGCATGGACTGTTCCATGTGCGCGAAATTCCCCAGGGGGAGACGGCTCGCGCCGCTCCCCCTGAGGACCCATTGTGCAAATACCACTGTGTGGTGCCTGAGTGCGCGCATTACTTCTTGTTATTTGAATATATATATATATATATATATATATATGAATATATATTATATATATATTGAACAACAGATCCGTGCAGCAGAGCAAATAAAACGCCCGCACTCCAGACAGTTTTTTAAGCTGATAATAGATACACACACACACACACACACACACACACACACATACATGCATACATACATACATACATACATACATACACCATTTCTCTGTCGCGGCGTATGTCCCCGCTAGATATCCAAACAATTGGCGAACCAAAGTCGATGGGCACTCCAGGGCAGTGTAAATCATGAATGGGACTATTTTTTCTATATCTATTGGCTGGTATCGCGGCAACTGACATATGTTTCTTTTTCTTTTCTTCCCACAGGTATTTTTGGAAGTATTATTAATATTTTCTTTTGGGCATATTTATGATGAATTATTATATGTTTTGGCTTTACACAAAACACTGGTGAATATGGGAAGAAACATTTATTTTGTGTCTATATCCTGTTGTGGATTTATTTTCTATTGTTGATGGTACTTGTTACCTTGAGAAAGGCTCATTTGAGCTGAAACGCATTTGGAAGCCACTTCGCTGCTAATGCAATACATTCTTTAATTCAACGCAGCCCTAAAGTGCCTGTCTCTCTTTCGTTCACCAATTGTTTATGACTCTGATCTTCGAGTGCAGGCTTTATTTTATTCCAGAAGGTACTCTGCATATTAAGAAGGCGCTTACAGTAACGTCTTTTACCTGCACCACTTGCGTTCTGGCAGCAAGCCGCAATTGTTTATAAATTAGTGCTGTCTGATTAGCGAGTTGAAAAGTGTGTATGAAGGCCTGCCACTTATGATAATTTGAAGGTGGTGGATAAATTGTAAAGGAAAACTTTAGAATTTGTAAAGTTTGTGTAGTTAAAAGTTGGTTTGCATAGGGAAAATGGATTTTCCTAACTATAACTAAGATTTAACTCTTGATTTTTCATTGGATTTCAATGGTGTTTTTAATGTTTTAATAAAAATGTGCTTCAAATCATAGAGTCCAATGTCACAAGTGGAGATTTGTTATGTGGAATGTCATATGGTACAGTGGAGGAAAGTGTTCTTAAGTCTATTGTCATGGACTGGAGTATTGTAGTTTTGAATCGAGTAGAGTATAGTAGTGCATCATACAGTGTAGTAAAGTGTTATATAGTGTAGTGCCATGGTACCTCATAAAGTGGAGTCAAGTATCGTAGACTAGAGCAGTGAGTCGTATGGTGGAATGGCATGTTGAACAGTAGATTAGGGTGTCGTAGACTGTCATAGAGAGGAGTAGAGTGTTTCACAGTGAAGTAGGGTGACGTAAAGTGCCACAGAGTCTTGCGTGGGTGCTGTGTCATAAAGTGGAGTGGTGTATTGTAGAGAGAAGTTGAGTAGCATGCAGTTGAGTGTCATACAGTGTAGTACAGTGGCATAGAGTGGAGGGGAATAGAGTGGAGTAGAGTGGCATAGAGAAGCTGAGAGTGTAGTATAGTGTTGTAGAGTGGAGTTGCATACAGTTAAGTAGAGTGTCTGACCGTGGAGCATCATAGAGCGGATTGTAGTACAGCGGGATGAAGTTTAGTAGAGTGGAATATAGTGGAGTGGAGTACACTGGAGTGGAGTAGTGTAGAGTTGAGTAAAGTTTTATAGAGTGGATTGGCGTGTAATAGACTATAGTGCCTTGGAGTGCAGTAGAGTGGAGTGGCATAGCATACAGTTGAGTGAGTTGTCATACATTGGAGTACCATGATGTTCAATGGAGTGTAGTGGGGTGTCGTACAGTATTGGAAAGTGATGTAGACTACACTAGAGAAAAGTGACATACAGTATAGTTGATTTTTGGAGAGTGGAGTGGTGTACAGTACAGTTCAGTGTTAAAGAGTGTGGTACAGTGGATTGGCATGCAATGGCATTGAGTGGCGTAGAGTGGGCTGGCATACAGAGGAGTAATGCAGTAGAATGGAGGACTGTGTCAAAGTGAAGTAGAGTGGGGTACAGTGGCATGCAAAGATTTGTGTACAATGTTGTATAGTGGACTAGAGTATCATAAAGTGGAGTAGAATGTTGGATAGTGGCATACAGTTTAGTACAGGATTGTACAGTGGAGTGAGGTTGTATAGACAGGAGTACATTATTGGAGAATGGAAACAGTGTAGCAGAGTATTGTAGAGTGAAGCTACATAGAGTAAGGTAGTGTGTGAAAAAGTGGGGCTGAGTAGAGTGTATTGTTGTATAGAAGCATAAAGTGAGGTAAAGTCTCGTACAGTGGAGCAGAGTCGAGTGGAGTGGTGTAATGCAGTGTGGAGTAAAGAACAACAGAGTGTTTTGGTGCGTCGTTGAGTAGAGTGGCGTGGAGTGTACTGGCATAGCATACATAGTAAACTGTTATAAGTTGGAGTTGGGTCTCGTACAGTAGAGTGGAGTGCTGTGTTGTATAGAAAAGTGTTGTATAGTGGAGTGTATGGGCATAGAGTGTAGTATAGTGTTGGATAGTGGAGTGCACGGGGAATAGAGTGGATCAGAATGTCGTAGAGTGCCATGAAATGTGGTAGACTTTTATAGAGTGAAGTTATATAGACTGGAGGAGAGTGTCTTACAGTGGAGTGTCTTACAGTGGAGTGGTGTACACTGCCGTGGTTTAGAGTGGATTACGTAAAGTGGAGTGGCATATAGTGGAATACTGTACAGTGGAGTGTAGTAGAGGGGTTTGGTATAGAGTGGAATAGTGTAGAGTGGTGTAGAGTGGAGTAGGGTACAGAGGATTAGCGTAGATTTTGGAGGCATACATTCAAGTGACGTAATTCAGAATCAAGGAAACGTATAACTTGGAATGGTGTCTCATATAGTAGAGTGCAGTGCTGTGTCGGTGTCAGTGTTAGAAACTATTGTAGAGCGGAGTAGAGTGTTCTACATTAGAGTGTATGGACATAGAGTTGAGTGCAAATTTGGACACTGAAGTGTGCGGCATAGAGTGGTGTAGAATCTAGTATAGTGGCATAGAGTGTAGTAAAGTTTCGTAGTGTAGTAATGTTTCATAGAGTGTACTTATATAGATTGGAGGAAAGTACACTGGAGAGGAGTAGCATGTAGAAGCGTACAGTAGAGTGCGTAGAGTGGAGTACCCTAAAGTGGAATAGCGCAGACTGGAGTAGCATAGACTGGAGTGACATACAGTGCAGTGGCATAGAATTAAATAGCGTATGGTGTGGTAGCACACAGTGCAATGGTGTAAAGTGTAATAGCGTATAGTGTAGTAGCATACAGTGGAGTGGCATACAGTGAAGTGGTTTAGACTGCAGTGGTGTATTGTGGAGTGGGGGAGGGTGTAATAGCATATAGTTGAGTGGGGTGGAGTGGGGTAGAGTGGAATACCATACAGTAAGGGGGCAACAATTGAAGTTGGGTACAGTGTAATAGCACAGAAAGGAGTGTCGTACAGTGAAATAGCGTAGAGTGGAGTACAGTGGAGTGGCGTAGAGTAAAGTAGCATAAAGGGAAATAGCATAGAGTACAATAGGGTAGAGTGAAGTGGTGTACAGTCACATGGTGTAGACAGTAGTAGTGTACAGTAGAGTGGGGTAGAGTGAAATAGCATGTAGTGGAGTGGCGTAGAGTGAAGTGGCGTCCAATGGACTAGTGTAGAATGAAATGGCATAGAGTAGAGTGGTGTACACTGGAGTGGCGTAGAGTGGAGTAGCGTATAGTGGAGTGGCATACAGAAGAATAACAGAGTGGAGTGGTGTCCAGTACAAAGGCATAAACTTGAATAATGCATAGTGGAGTAGCGTAAAGGAGTGTAATAGCACAGAGTGAGAGGTGTACAGAGGAGTGGCATCCAATGGATTAGTGTAGAATGAAGGGGAGTAGAGTCGAGTGGCATACACTGAAGTGGTTTAAAGTGGAGCAGCATACAGTGGAGTGGCATACAGTTGCATAGCATAGAGTGGAGTGGCATACAGTTGCATAGCATAGAGTGGAGTGGCATAGAGTGGAATGGCATACAGTGGAATGGCGTACACTCAAGAGGCGTAGAGTGCAGTAGCATACAATGTATTAGCGTAGAGTTGAGATGTGTACAGTATATGTCATGAGCCACCTACCTGCATCCCAGATGATTCCAATGGGGTAGCGACACTAGTTTCCGAATCCTCTCGAGACTTGCCCTCGGTTTACAGGAAGAGACACTGCTCCGGTGGCAAATCCCAGTGGGAAGGGGGTTGGGATGTAGAGAATATGCAGAGTCAAAGATGCTGTGGCTCGTCTACTCAACAGCAACACTGCAGCAGGCATTCAAACCAGTCTGATGAATGGTATCAGCAGCTATGGTATCTATAAACAAACAAATAATAAGGCTCTAGTCTAGTATTAACTCTATCCCTTAAGGTGTCACCTCATGAAAGCTTTTCAAAATGTATCCAACCTTTAGTTTTGTTGTTGTTTTGTTTTCATTTAGATTGTCCATAGAGGCTCCATTATCAAAATTTTCAAAACTGTAGTAAGTATGATTTCAACATTAAGCCCACAAGCAAATATGGACGGGGCTAGCCTCACCAAAGTCCTCTCTGGCAGAGCTCTGCCAACAGTACGTACAAGTTGAACAAAAACACTGGTTACTTTTGTTTACAGCACGATGTTGTGACTGAGCTCAGTATGTAGTAAAATCAAGTCTCTTAATGCGTCTCTCCCTTTCTTCTTGGTTTTTTCCATCCGGGTGTGAGACTAATGCGGGAAGTTCTTTGCAGTGACGTCGAAGCGGGAGGATCAAGGGAGCTGGCAAGACAGAGTCATGAAAGCCATGAAACAGGTAAGTGGGAGGTAAGGAGGCTAAGCGAAGGGGAGGAGTGTGGGCGGTCTTTAAATAAGACTGCTTTAGAACGTTCATGAAGTTCACATTCTAATTGTTTGTAATAAAAAACAGATGCAGATAATTAACTTGATGAGGCTGCCTTCTAGAAGGTGCTGTAGAATGTTCACAGAGGTCACGTTCTAATTGCTTATAACAAGGAACATGAGCAGGGGATTAATTTGATGAGGGCTGTCTTCTGGAAGGTACACGTTGAGGTCATCTATGCTGGTTGCTTGATGCTTATTCTGGTGGATTTTCTGGATGTTTCTTTGGCGCCTGAAACCTGACCTTGCATGATAAAACATTTATAATAGCTATTAAGCCTTTTCAAACATACTGGGCCGGGGAACACCTGCTGCAGCTAGCTATTACCAATAGCATGTAATATGGTCAAAAGTCAGGGTACAAGACGTTTGTTCATTCATAAGTCTCAGAGGAATAATATGAGTCATGCTGGTATGTTGTGATAGTAAAGAGCGGTGATCTATGGCAGGAATCCCGACACTATAATAACATGGAGTGACATAGAGCGGAGTAAAGAACAGTAGAGTGGCGTAGAGTGCAACAGTGTATTGTGAAGAAGCATACTGTGTAGTGGCATATAATGGAGTGGTGTGGACTGGAGTGACATATAGTGGCCTGTGGTACAGTGTAATAGCATACAGGAGAGTGGCATACACTGGAGTGAGGTCCAATAGAACAGCATAAAAGGAAGCAGCGTAAAATGTAGTGTCATACACTGGAATGGCATAGAGTGGAATAGCGTACAGTAGAGTAACGTACAGTGGAGTGGCATATACTGGAGTAGCATATAGCTGAGTGGCACAAAGTGGACTGGTGCACACTGAAGAGGCGTAGAGTGAAGTTGCATACAGTGTATTACATAGAGTGCACTGGGTTAGAGTGGAGTTGTGTACAGTGTAATAGCTTGGAGTGACTTAGAGTGGAGTGTTGTATCGTACAGTGGCTTACACAGGAATAGCATGTAGTGGAGTACCATACAGTGCAGTGGGGTACAGTGAAGTGGTGTAGACTGGAGTGATGTACACTGGAATGCGGCAGAGTGTAATAGCATACAAGAGAGTGGAGTACATTGGAGTGGGGTCCAATCGAGTAGTGTAGAATGAAGTAGAGTAGAGTGGAGTTGCTTAGAGTTGAGTGGTGTACAGTGAAGTGGCATGCAGTGGAACACCATAGAGTTGAGTGGCATACTACAGAATAGAGTAGAGAGGACTGACGAACAGGAGAATGGCGTAAAATGGAATAGTGAATAGTGGAGTAGCGTCGAGTGGAGTGTTGTACAGTGGAGTGACTTAGACTGGATTGGAGTACAGTGGTGTTACATACAGTGTAGTAGCATAAAGTGAAATGGCTTAGAGTGGAGTCTCGTACAGTGGAGACGTATAGAGTGGAGTGACCTAGAGTGGAATAGCATAGAGTGGAGTAGCTACAGTGGCGTGGCAAATGGTTGTATGTGAAATTTTGCAGCAATGTAGATTACGGTGTGCAGAGTACCGTAAAACAGTGAATTGGGCTGCCTTGTGTTTCTATAGATTTACTATTCAGCACAAGGTCATACATGGTGGCCTTGCGTTCCTTTGTAAATCTGACTTAAGTATTGCATTGCCCTTGTGACACCATGAGTGACGCAAGGGTACCGTAATCCAATAATACAGCTGGGCTTAGTTATATTTTGGACCAGGGTTTACAGGGATAACTCTGCAGTATACTGTAGTACATCGCGATGACAAGCCAGTATATAATTGGGCAATGGCTGTTTTAGAGAATAAAAAGGAAGCTATATTGTTTTTACCACCCTTTGTCTTGTTCAGTGTTAGGGACTTCGATATAGGTAAGTAGTAGGTCCCTACCTTTTACCACTTTATTCAAGTGGTAATAGGTTGGGTAATATATTTATATTTTGTATATTTTATTAAATAAGTTTACAGCCCTGTATCTGAGTAGTTTCACAAAGTTTTGTGAAATTCCGCTAAAGTGCAGCAGTGACAGATATCACTAAGTTTAAATATCTTATAACTTAAGAAATTCTTACCCTATTTAGCTGCAGTACTCAAAAGCCTCTTCTCTGCACCATAATGTATAATCCTGCCAAATTTCATGCAAATCCATTCAGCGGATTTCATGCTACTTGATATCTATGGAAAATGCATTGATGGGAAAACACATTTTGGGGCCCTCTTTTATTTTTACACCCCTTTACAATTCACTACAAAAATGTAAATGATCTCACAATGTAGGACATGCTATAGGGCCGGAAAGTTTTGTGGGGATTCGTCAAACAGTGAAAAGTTATTAGGGAGCTAGTATCTGAGGAATTCATATATTTGGGAATACTAACTAAAACTACAGAGTCGAAATAAGATTTAATGTGATTTCTTTCTTTTTGTCTATTGTATTTATTATGTATTTGTTTGTTAGTTTACAGAATCATGTGACCATAAATGTGTGTTTTAGTTGTTCATGTAGTAATTCTGAAAATGTACATATGCAGTCTAGTTTTTTGGGGGCTTCCCTGCTAATTGTAGTCGGATTTTGCTACAAATGAAGCCCAAAGTGAATGCAAGGCAATCATTGTTGTTGTAACATTATTCTTTTTTGCTAATGGCCGATTATCATGTCCTCCATTTAGTAATTTGTGTGGCTCAATGCTAGTCACTTTTCCACTTTGTTGCACAGGAGTATATAAGGAAGAAGGTTTTGGTTTGGCTTGTGTGCACAGTTTTATTTTGGGAGTCAGAGAGCATGCAAAGAAAACTTATGTAGATTAAGATGTATTCTATTTGTTATGTATTTTTTTATAGGTTTCCATTTTTGTGTGACCATAAATGGTTCAGTCAGTTGTTCATGTAGTAAATCTGAAACTTTACATAGGCAGTCTAGTTTATTCTTTGGGCTTCCTTGCTACTTTTGTAGGATTGTGCTACATATGGTGGCGACAATGAAGGAAAGGAAATCATTGTTATAAAAATTGGGATTAATATTTTTTAACATGTCCTCTAAATAGTAGTGTGTGTAGCTCACTGCTAGGTCAAGTTTTCATTTTGTTTCACAGGGGAGCATAAGAAAGATGCACAGCTGCCAAAGTTTCAGATTGCTTTTGTGTGACATTTTCATAATATCAGTGTAATTATGAGTGACATTCAACGACAATGAGTGACACTTTCTTGCAAGCAAAATCAATCAATGAAGATGAGGAAAACATATATATATCAGAAATTATAACCATTCGGGCAACAACAAACTCTAAGAAGATCTTTAAACTGCTGCAAAGTTCCAGAAATGGAAGGGCACTATGGGACCCGACTGTACCTAACAGGATGTGAGAGGCCCCAGTGTGGATGGCAGACAACTTTTCCCTCTACAGGATTCAGAAACACAGCTATGGACTTTCTTTGGTGCTACAATGAAACACCTGGACCAACCTCTTCTGTAAGATTCCTCAAGTGCATTAGGTGCTTGATCTTAACTTCAACAGTGGAGACATGACACCAGTATTTACGACAGCCACGTAGTCCCAGTTTGCGCCAAGTGCACTCTGACTCAGCACAGTCTGATCAGGCCAATGCACCGGATTGCAGGCATTTCCCTCGAGGCTCTAGTCTTACTCTGCCAGTGCATGAAGCAAATGTGCACCCAATTGCATGGTGCTATGGAAGGCTGCAGCAGCTCTACAAATCCCACATAGCTGCCAAGTTTTCAGGTTGTTCATGAGTGACATCTATTACGACGCGGTGTTTACACCGCACTACCATTACAACGCTGGTTTGACAACGCAAGTCGTAACCACGACTTGCACTGGAGGGCGCTCTAGGCTAAGGAATAGTAGATTTACCATTCCAACACCTTCCCTACTGTACGTAGGCTGGCGTTGGAATAGTAAATCTTACTATTCCTAAGTCCAGCACCCTCCAGCGCAAGTTGTGGTAACGACTTGCGTTGTAAAACCAGCGTTGTAATGTTAGTGCGGTGTAAACACCGCGTTGTATTGACATACAACCGTGACATTTTTATGTTGCCAGTGTGCTGGCATGTAAAATGTCATTGTCTTATGTGCAACACTTTGAGTAACACTATGGCAAGCAGAAGCAAGAAGTTAACTCTTGCATCGACATGCACACAAACCTAACAGGAGCTGTGTGAAAGTGTCTGTGAGCGCTAGCATTCTTTTACATGGAAGTGAAGAGCTGCAATACAGTGTAGATAATGGTGCTTTAGAAACATTTATTTGTCTTGATGCGAATAAGGAATGTGACTGCATGCTCATGGAGCTGTTCTAAATCAGCCATACCATGAGATGGTTAACAGCCACTCAGCCAACGGGAAAAGGGTAATTTTCAGCTGTGAAATGTAAAGCACTAATAATTATACATTTATGACTGGGGGTGGCAGTCGCACCAGATAGGGCCACCTGACAGCTATCTGATAATCACACGAACACTGCATTATAAAGAAGGATTTAGTTAGAATGATGTTCTTGTGATCACACAAAACATGCATATTGATGAATTTACTTAAATTGTAATTCAAAAACAAACATTTGGCCCTATGAACGAAAAAGTATTATACTCTTCTATGAGTTTAGTTTTAGATTCAGATTGCTGGACCAGTCAAGATCCGCTTCTACCAGTGCAGAAAGTGAAATCATTGACTGCTGCCTTTGCTTTGCAGCTTTAGAAATACCGAGATGGCCATCAGAAGAGATGGCAACAGGTGAAAAACAGCTTTCAAAAACAACTCAATGGTTATATCTATATTACCGCCCATGCCTCTGTTTGAATGCGGTTTTAAAACTACTAGCATACATGCTGTTATACTCTTGATGTTTGCAGGTCTTGCATAGAGATAAGTTAACACATGTATGTTCCTTATTTCATGTATTTTTCGTACTGCTCTTTAGGCTCGAAGAATGTGTCCCAAGGGGGCATGTTTTGTTTATAACATAGCTGGTAGCTCCATAATTGGTCCATGAAGATACCCTGCCCAGAAGAGCTCGTAGCACCTGTATTCATCTTACTGGTCATCCCTCGTCTTTACCCTGGGGCCTTCTCTGGTGGCAGCACAGCCTCGCACTGTGCCGGCCTGATCAGCACAGCAGCATCGAGGCTTCTTTGCACTGTGGCTCCTCTCAGCATCAGGCATCCGTGAGCTCTGAGCAGGTGCTGTGTAGCACTGGCTGCTAGTCTTTGCACCGATGCTGCTGAGTGCAGGCGCCCAGTCTACCTATTTTTTTTTTTTGATAAACAAATTTTATTCAGTTTACAGAAGTTATGCACCAGCCAAATCGTACCATATTTCAATAATCGAGAAGTAAAGTCACAGAATCCTGCTACCCAGTGTACAGACATTAATAAAGCAAAGATATGGTGGAAACAATCAAACTCCCCTTGATTAGACCCCTCCCCCCAACCACTTCCCCCAAATTCTGAGGTTTTTTTGGGGGCAACCACGTGCCTCGTACATAACTTTCTTCTGTGTGGTAGACCAGTCCACCCCATTCCGCCAACGCCCCACGGTTGGGGAATCAGGGCACTTCTAGGAGGCTGCAATGTTTCTTTTGGCTACCACCATGAATGTAGTGAAGAACAGTTTTTCATTGCGCGACCCGTCTAACCCATCAGTGATGCCAGAATCGTGTGCTTAGGGTCGTGTGGAACCCCCCAGCCCAGAACCTTAGAGAGTTCCTCCTCGATGCTCTTCCAGAATTCCGCCAGGAGGGGACAGGCCCAAACCATGTGGAGGAAGTCAGCTGGGTCTTGGCCACGCCTGGTACAGGCTGAGGACGGACTAAGCCCCGCACGATAAAGGCCTACAGGGGTGAGATATGTGACGTGTAGATAGTAGAGCTGCACTAAGCGCAACCTAGCGGAGGCTCTGACCTTCCAGGGGTCCCACTCAGTCCTCCCATTGCGTCCACTGTCGGTCCAAGGAAGTCGGGGTGTTGTTAATCAGTGTGCGGTAAATGCGGGAAATGCCACCCTTCCCCAGGTCCCCAAATATAATCTGTGCTTCAGGCGGGCTATGATCTGGCAGTCGCATGCCTGTTGCAAGGTGTGAGTGGAGGGCATGCCGCAGCTGGAGGTAGCAAAAGAATTGCGAGTGATGCAGCGAGTACATAGGTTTGGAGATCTTCAAAGGAGTGCATATGATCCCCAACCCAAACGTCCCCAAGCTGTGTGATGCCTATAAGGTCCCAAGCCTCGAAGCCCGGTCACCTCCCTGAGCCAGGTCCTGCGCCACAGGGGCGTACATTGGGTCAGTGTGTGTGTCCAGTTGGTGTGCCGCAGTGCAGCCCGCCAGGCCAATAATACAGAGCGTGTCACCTCCAGAAGATGGGATGGAATCGGGGTCCCACAGAGAAAGGATTGAATTTTGTTGAGGCCCAGCTCCCCAAGCTTGAGTTTGTAGGCCAGATCGGACCACCCCCATTGAACCAGTCATTTATGAAGAGGAGTCACATGGCCAAATAGTATAGGTAAAGGTGAGTCATCCCCAAACCCCCTTCAAACGAGGGGATCCTGCAAGCACTGAGCGCTAATCCGGACCTACCCTTCCCCCATAAGAACTTGCTGGTTAAGCCGTCAAGTTCACGGAACCAGGCCCTGAGAAAGCACATGGGGGTATTCTGAAGCATGTAAAGGAAGCTGTGGAGCACCATCATTTTAAAATGGGCCACACTCCCCATGGGGTTGAGGGGCAACGACTGCCACCGCTGGAGATCTGCCTTGGCTCGCTTCACCAGTGGAGTGACATTGAGGGCCCAGATGAGCTCCGACAGCAGGGTCACCCAGATCCCCAGATATTTGAATGATTGACGGCGTAGAGGTATTTCGGACTGCCAGTCAAAGCCTTCCCGAGAGAGGTGAAGGGGAGTCAGGACTGAGTTGTTGGGATTCAAACGTAGGCCAGAGGCCTACTCGAAGGACTGCAAGATACGAAGACAATGGCGGCCAGACCAGGCAGGATCTGCCAAGTAGATGAGAACATCATCCGCGTAGAGGGCAATTTTATACGGTTCAGCGCTGGGCCATTCTTATCTCCGCATCCGATAGCAATACCACATCAAGGACACCAAGGGCTCCATCACTAAAGCAAAAAGCAGGGGGGAAGTGGACAACCCTGCCTCTTTCCCCTACAGACCGGGAAGGGCTCCCACAAGACCTGGTTAACTAGAACACAAGCCCTCAGGAGGGAGTACAGAACCTTGACCATGGCCCGAAAGCGAGACCAAGTCCCATCATGTCAAGAACATCTTGCAGGAAGCCCCAGCCCACCGAGTCGAAGGCGTTCTCAAAGTCCACCAGGCGAAGTGCAAGGTAAGGGGTGAGGAGGTGGCGATGGGCAAGGCGGAGTGCAGTCTGCGAAGACAGTGTTGGGTGCCGCAGGAGGGCATAAATCCACATTGGTTGGGGTGGACCAACGTAGACAGATGGGGTTTGAGTCGCTGGGCAAGGAGGGTGGCAAACAATTTGACTTCAGTGTTGATGAGGGAGATGGGGGCGGTAGTCCGCACACTGCAGCGAGGGGGGTTGGGATTTCGGAAGGACCACAATGGTGGCTATGTCCGTTTCTTGAGGAAAGGAGTCCTTCTCTACAGCTTCGCGAAACAGTGCATCTAGATGGAGGATGAGAACATCCCGGTAGTGGACATAGTATTCCTGAGGAAGGCAGTCTGGGCACGGTGTCTTGCCAGATGAAACAAGGGCGATTGCGTCTCCAATTTCCTCACGGGGAAATGGGACGGTCCAGATCGGCTTCAACGGCCGCATCTACACGCCGAAGGCGGCCACCCTCCATTTCCATCATGTCCGTAAGGGTTAGGGTCGGGGATAAGGCCTCATATAGCCTGTGGTAGTAGGCGGCAAATGCCTGCTCCATTTCCATAGGGGCACGGCACTGTGACCCGTCTGGTGCAGCTATTTCAGGGATTATACGGTTCGCCATTGGGTACATAGCCAGGCGAAGGAGTGCGCCATTCTTGTCGCCCCAGCCAAATACCCTGCCAGTCTACCAATTTAACCACCTACCTGCCTGGCATCAGCAGAGAGCGGGCACTCTAGGACTTCCACTTGTCTATTGGGCGAGGCACAGAGCAGAGAGGAGAGGACACAATCTGGACATGCCTGCTGCCCGGCCAGGACCAATCATCATCAGCAGGCCTGGGAAAACAGCAGAAGGCGCCGGATCCACTGTGGCTGCACCCACAGTGCTAATAAAATGTATCCTTAAGTTATATTTCACTCAAGCCTTAAATGTATATGTTCTGAGGGCAATCAAAGCTATTACAACTCTGGCCTGCTAGATATGTTCTGTGGGAAATGAAGGATTGCACCTATGCTTGCTGTGATAAAGGGAAGCTTGCTGTGATAAAGGGAAGCTGGCTGTGATAAAGGGAAGCTTGCCTTGCGACTTTCATACTTTTCCAGTTCTGTGAGGCAGTAAAGCTTGCGCCGCTGCTGCCTGATTTGTACCTGTCTTGTGATGGGAAAAGCTTGCACTACCTTATCCGTACCTAACTTCTGAAGGATTGAAACATACACTCTTTCTGCTTTGGTGCAGCTGTTCTATGAAGAGGAGTGTTTCCACTGCTGTTGCCCCATCTCTTAACCCCTTCCGTGCGGCCGCGATTCCCCCATGTGCTGCCGCCGCCCGAACAGGGCGGGGCCGTGACGAACCCCAGCCGTCATCAGCACACGAGCACCGTGGAGCGTGACGGCTGGGGTTTGTCACCAGCATGGAAGGGGTTAAAAAAAGCTATTTTGAATGCACTTACATTACCTGCTAAGGCTAGTCAGAAGCTTTTATTGGACCAAGGGTAAAACGTGTAGTGGGGCCATGACACAGAGATCCTGGTTTCAAAATATTAAGCATGGTGGTTCCATTTCCTTTTGTGCATAGCACAACCTTCATTATAATCTACTCCAACAACAGATCACGGACTCCCAGCCTACTTCTGAGGATCCAGAGGTAGCCACTCACAATTACCTGAACGGTTTAGATGCTGTCTGCTCTCACTTAGCTCCTACTAAAACTGTGAAACACGGAAGGAAAAAACCCTCGGCTACCTGGTATACAGAAGCCCTTCGACTAGAAAATAAAACTAAAGAAGGCAGGAGAGGAAATGGAGATCCAATTATAACACTTAAGAAAAGGAAGCATACAAACTCTCATTGTCGCAATGTAAAGGACAACTCACTAAAGAAAAACAGCACTTTTTACCTTTCAGATTGAATCCTCCAAGAACTCTGCTAGAGAGTTATACCAGGTGATAAATAAATTGTCCAAACAAACTGAGATTAAGGGAACTAACAGCACCCAAGCCTTCTGTGACACCATTTCCCAATACTTTTGCAATATGGTAGGTCAAATCTATAATCTATTTGCAGACACTGACTCCTCGAGAGTAGGAATATCACCCTACAACTCTGATCATGCCTGCAACACTAATACGCAAAATTACACCACTTCAGTCTGTCTGACTAGAAACCACCCCAGTATCCACCAAAGTGTTGGAGGGGCTTATTCTCTCAACGAAATCAGGATCTCCCCATGATCCATCCCCACTGTTTGTGTTGAACCAAACCCCGGAGCCTATCGCAGTAGTTTTTTCTAGCATCTTTAGCTCTGTGTTGTCAAGTGGCCTCTTCCCCACTATCTGGAAGAAGGCATCCATTTTCTCCCTTCTAAAAAAACCTAATCTGGATCCAGTGGGTTCAGCCAACTCCCGCCCTATCTCCAGACTATGATTTCCAGCGAAAATAATGTAAAAAATCATGAAACCCCAACTGGCTCCATTTATTCAAGAAAACCATCTGCTAGATCTAACTAAGTTTGGGTTTAGATCGCAACATAGTCCCTAGACCGCGCTGATTAAAGCCACCAATGAGCTTAAGTCCATCTTAGGCAGGGGAGGCACTGCAGCTCTTGTCCTTCTAGATTTGTCGGCAGCCTTGGATAAAGTGGACCATGCCATCTCGGTCCAATGCTTCGAAACACTTGGCATAAAAAGAACAGCATTGTAACTTTTGAAAATTTTTATAGAGCAAAGGGAAAATAAGTGATGCTGGAAAGCTTCATCTCTAACACCTTCTCTCTTCCCTGTGGGTTCCCGCAAGGGTCCTCACTCAGCCCAACACTTTTTAATCTATACGTCACAGAACTGGCTTTTCTGATTCAATCATTTGGTTTCTCTCTTACCTCCTACACAGATGACACGCAAATTGTGTTGTCTGCTTTCAATGGTGTAAACCACACGAGCTCTCAGCTACACAATTGCATGAGAGAAATCGTGTTTGCATGGACAATCACTGTCTGAAACTAAACTCTGACAAAACCATGGTTATCCACTTTGGGAATAGCCCTCAGTTTTGGACCCCATCCAGCTGGCCATCAGAAATGTTCCCTCTCCCACTGCCAACCCCGAAAGCCAAAAGCTAAGGGGTGATAATCAATAACAAATGAAACCTCAGCAAGCAAGTTAACGGGGTCATCTCCTCTTCATTTAACACCCTTAGAATATAAAAAAAGATTCTCCAGTACCTTCCTATTAACACTAGGAAAACTGTCATCTCATCAGTAATTTTATCAAAGATGGAGTACGGTAACAGACTGGATATCAACTTACAGGAACTATATTTGAAAACTCTACAAGTCCTACAGAATGTGCTGCCTGATTACTCCTAGGCCTTCTCAAAGATCACTAGGTCTCTCAAGCTATCAAAGACCTTCATTGGCTGACAGTCAGGAATCGTATCAAATTCAAAACTCTGTGATTAACTTTTAAGGCCTTGCACAATACAGGCCCCGAATTCCTAAAACCAATAACATTGTTATCAGGGCTGAAGGAGGAAAGAGTGTGATATCCATCTGGTTTCAAACCCAGCTTCCAAGCTTGAGCAAACAGTGTGACTCTAGGAAATTCCTTTTCGTCACCCTGCCTCCTTTTCAATGATCTTCACATTTGAGAGCACCTTGGAATAATTCAGGAAGTACTCTGTGCAACAGCCTCTCTTGTGTTTGGTTTAACAGAGCACAATCTTTCTATAACTTGTGTCATTAATAAAACTGGCAAAGCAGAAAGGGTGTAGTTCTCTAATTTTAATAAAGGCCATTCAGTGCAGTGAAATAATCTATGGTGTTAAAGCAAAACAATACAAATACACCTTTTTAATGTAAACGCTGTAAATAAAATGGCAGTGGGGGCAGAAGGGCCAGGCTGAGCTAAGAGCTGTTCTCCTCATACTTCATGGATCTGCTGTACTAGATAGGCTTAAACATGACTGGGGTCTCAGAGAATTATAGGAGCTGGCTGTCACCACCACACTTCCACTGCCCTACTAGCACTGGTAGTAAGATAGGAGATGCATTGGTATTGGGTGTGTAGTTAGCAGTCTCATGGCCTAGGCCCTCCCGCCTCCCACAACCACTAAGCTGCAAGTGTGGCTTTGCATTGTGGGCATGTCTTGATTGATAGCGCAGGCTACGATTATAGTAACCCGCCATGTGAAACATTCTGTATATGCTGATAGCCTCTCCAACAGCAAACTATGAGACCTCTTCAAAGAATGGCACCTCAGGAGATGTTTCCCATCACCCCGCCTCGGTTCTGAGGCTGGTAAATGTGCCCTATGAAGCAGGGATTATTTCACAGTATTTGAAGTGAGATACCTGTATTCCTGGGGTAAACGCCTGAACCCATAGGGACATATTAGAGCATCGAAACATGTTGATGGAAAAGAGTAGTGTGGTCCTTTGTCTTGGCCCTCCAGTTTTTAGGTTGAGCCTAGAGGCAGCGCGCATGCGCTGCTCTGCAAGGCATGCTGTATTGAATTGGGAAAAGCTAGGGATTTGAAGCTCCGCCCACTCTCCACCCATATTTTTCATTGCCTTGTGTCATTGTCCACAGTAAACTGTGGCTGTTTATTGGTTAAAAGGCTTAGTAGTCCCTCCTTAGTACCGCCTTGTCTCATTTTGTAACCTCCCATGGTGACATCCCCTGTTACGTGTGTTGTTGCTCAGTTGTCTTTAATTACATCCTCCCAGCACTATTTTCTCACATAGCTTTGTGGACATGCTCATCTTAATGCTCTTATTGTTATTAGGTCCCGCCTACGCAGTGCGCATGCACTGCTTAGGAGAGCCTTTAGCCGTCGCTCTGCTCATTTTCAAACACACACTTGTGCTTGTGGCGGCATCCCCCTTGCGGGAGCGTGCAGCAGCGCGCCACAAGCACGAGTTCAGTGCTTGAAAATGAGCAGATTGCTCTCCTAAGCGCGCGCACCAATCCCAGGCTCCCTTCCTGCCCCCACATCCCCCCCATCACAACGTCTCCTCTTCATCATCTACAGGTGGGCCGCACTTCTTTAGACATGCGTTCTGAGATGGATTTCTCGTTCCCAGGGTGTACAAACCTACAACCTTCACCACTCGATGTATCACTTGAGTACCTTTTGGAAACTCACCCAGGATAACTACAGAGGATGAATAAGCATTTTTATTGGCAAGAGGTTCTTTTCCTGTTGATTTGCTTACTCTGTAAAAACACGATCCTTCTTTAGTAATTCACATTTTCTGTGCTTTTCTAATATCTCAATATTTCAGCAGAAAACATGGGGGCAAGGGTCTCTGTTTAAGTCAAACAGTCGTTGTCTTTCCATCTCGGTTACGTTTAGTGTACTTAATTGCCGTTCATTAAAATAAATAAATGTGTCTTGTGGCATACCCACGCATTGATTTCCAGCATTCTCAACAGTTTATTAGAAGTAAATACAACTAACTTTCTTGAGAAAAGTGCAGTTCAGGAAATAAAAATCCCCAAAAATCACAAGAACCGTATCGGCCCATGAACTCGGCCCAAATGCTGAAAGTTTTGTAGTTTCTTACACATTACACAAGCTTTGTGCTTAGGGTGAGAATGGGGGGAGCATGCGGTGAAGATACAGGCATCTTGCTGTGTTCATGCCCCGCGATCGGTGGCGGCACAAACAAATGATAACATGAACACTTGTCAGTCTAACTAACATCAAACAATTGCTCTGGCGCAAGGGTGTCCAACATAAGTCCATGAGAGCCTGGGTCCATGGCGGATTTGCGGGATATCATGAGATATATTTGCATCCAAGAAATGAAGGACAGGTGATCATTTACGTCATCCGAGGTCATCTTGAAAACCTGGCCTGGACCACCCCGCCTCCACTGGCATGGAATCCATTCTCACACACAAGATGGCGGGAGAGTGGTATTGCCTCGGTCCTGGCCTTGTGCAGGAAGGAAGCCAGGGACAGTTTCTATTAAATTGAACACAAAGACAACCTTTAATGATTTCACTTACAAGGCCACACCCAGCATTCTCTGCAGCTTGTCAGGCTCTGAGCAGCATGGGTTTGCACAGACTTGAACAGACCCAATTCTGAGTCTGAGGCTCGCCTCTCCGGTTCTGTAAAGTGGCTACCCCTCGTCAGCCACGGTGCACGTAACAGCGCCTACTCATAAAGTGCTTGGATGCCAGCAGGGAGCACTTTACTCATGACTGACTCTATCTTGGACCACCCCAGCGTACTCAGACAAGCATCTGTGGTGAAAAGCTCCTAGTCCCACGGGAGGCTACCACATCTGGCTCTCAAAAAGGCATGGCTCGCTGATGCAGTCTTCCTCCCACCTCCCGAAGCGCCTAGAAACTGCTGATAGGCACGCTCGAGCACAGTTTCAATTCCACGTCTGTATGCCTCACCTTTGACGTCTTCAGGGCACCCTCACGCCTTCCACATACAGCCTAGGTTGTGACGCCCATCAACAGAAGGGAGATTATGGTTGGCGCACAGAAGCTAAACCCTAGGCACTATGTTATATACATTGCGCTGGTGTGAGAGCAATTGGGCACCATTGCATGGACATCTCTTTCATGTTAGACAGAAATGTCTTTTTATTAAACACGTTGATGTGCTGCAAATTTCAACACCAAACTATGTCAATACAAGTGTAACATAGCATCACAGAAGTGCTGGTTCAAGACTGCACTAGCATGGGTGCAATGTATGTAATCCCGCCAGGGCACAAGTCCTAAACAAGCATTTGCAATTTCGTTATTAAAACATAAATAAAAGGCATTGTCATTTACAATGCCAATAGCTTTAACTCGGATGTATGACGTTACAACGCATACTTTTACATCGCATGCCTTTACAACGCGGTTTTTACATCGCATACCATTACAACGCATAGTGCTTTTAGGCGCTGGATAGTGATTTATTTAATTTACTATTCCAACTCCAGTCCCCGTGGATAGTAGGGAAGGTGTTGGATAGTATATTAAATACATTCCCTATCCTGGAGCGCCCCCCAGCGCTATGCGTTGTAATGGTTTGTGTTGTAAAAGTTGCGTCGTAATGGTAGTGCGTTGTAAAAGTTTCGTTGTAAAGGATGTTTCCCCTTTAACTCACATGCATGCGAGACCTATTGCATTGCAAATGCTTGTTAGAATGGTTGCTAATTCCTGAGTGTTTGGGGCTGTGTTAAATGCTTAAAACTGTGGCATGTGCAAGAATAGGGACAGTTCACTTCCGCTGTTTTGACCCGTGGTGTTTTTAGGTCTCGGCCTGAGAAAGACTGCGCACATGCGCAGTCGAGCTGGCGAGATTTAATGAGGTTGGGGTATTTTCTACTAACGAGGTTAAGCCCCGCCCCTCTTCTCCATTGGCTGGCGTCACCGTTCATGAAAAACGGTGGCCAGCCATTGGAGAAGAGGTCCTAGTGACGTTCTTCTTTCTTAGTAAGCCCCATCCTTTTCAGACGGGGTTCCTTGACTTACTGCTGGCATAAAATGTTTCTTATCTTCTTTATGGGTCCCGATGGCCCCATAAAGAAGTTAAGGAACCTTTTATGCCAGCAGGAAGTCAGACGCTTGTTCTGCGCTTGTTTTTGTGAAACTCACAGCTGAAGATGTGTGCGAGTTCGCAGATCCCAGGTCACTGACTTGTGCCAGTACAAGCATGTTTATGTCTCAGCCTCTGCTCAACAGGGGCACAGTGAGCTCTGTGTTCAGCGGCGCCTGGGGGAGGGGTGCCCTCCCTGGGCCATGTGTTTATGTTATTTAAAAATGCGCAGCTTCAGTAAACGGTTGCACGCATTCACGGAGATGCCAGGAGATGTACACAACTATTTCAGCAGCTGTGTCGTGTTGTGCCTCGCAGTGGGAGCCTGGCTGCACCTCTCGTTCAGAGCGGATTCCCCGAGGTCCCGGTGTCACTGTACCCTTCATTAGTGGTCAGAGAGTCCTGCAACCGGGGCATCGTTAACTGCCTCTGAAATCACAGACACAGCCAGTCCATCCTTCATCGTGCTGTCTGGACACAGCCCCTCGCACAAGGCGTGAGGTGATGCGCCGTGCTTTTTTTTGGTAATAACAGCAGATAGCTAATTCATGAGGCGGACCCGGAGAGGCAGCGCTCACAGGTCAGAGGTTTCAAGGGGAGCATCAAAGATTCCTTCATATGCACCGAGCTAGCTAGGATGGTG
Source organism: Lissotriton helveticus (assembly GCF_964261635.1). Taxonomy (NCBI): domain Eukaryota; kingdom Metazoa; phylum Chordata; class Amphibia; order Caudata; family Salamandridae; genus Lissotriton; species Lissotriton helveticus. Next base: position 461,453,200 of record NC_136068.1, on the reverse strand, counting down.
TTGAAGAGGCTCCAATGAAGCTCATGTGAAATGCATGCATCTAATTCTTAGAATCTGTAGCGCCCTCTGTTGGACAATCAGCCGCAAAAAATATGTGGCTGCTACACAACACGAAAACGTCATAAGATCAGAGAGAGAAAAGCAACAGAGAGCAAACTTATATTACATGCACGTTTATTGCTTGTCACTTTATTTTTCAAAATACATACACACCTTTCTCTCAGGTGAAAAGACCTGTTTGTTTCGAAGGAAAAATTGTCAGCAGCCAAAACGTGCCAAACGCCTTTGGGCAAGTTGAAGGTATTTGCTTTTTCCGCTGCTTTCCTCAACAAAACCCGTTATTATTAACAACTGCACGAGCACAGTCGTAAATAATTACATATTAATAAATATGTGCAGTTTTGACAATAACAACGGAATCGATACAACGTATCCGAATAAATGTTGATTCAATTAAGCTGCATCTGACAAAGAAAACCCGCGGTTTTAAAATGCATTTTCGGCCAACAATATTTACAGTATTTGAATATCACAAACGATACATCCTCGCACTTTGCTGCAAGGCTCACGTATGCCACAAAAGAGGCCGGACAAAAAACATGCCTTTGCAGAAACAACTCGCACAAAAGGCAGCGGCTCATTAACAAATCAATTGAAAAACAGATTCAGAGAAAGACGTAATTCCATTGATTGGATTTCAGTTCAATAATGTTGTGACTCACCTCTAATGATAATAGGCACACGTGGCATCAGCGGCGCATTGTATGGCGAATGATCATTTTGTGAACCCTGTAGCATGTGTTACCTCCCAAGGAAACAGACTTCCGTGATTTTCAGTGACCTCAACTGCACTCTAACATGCATAAATAATAAAATACAAGAATTATTAAAATACAAGAATTGCTAAACCTTTAATTCTCCCATTCAGCCTTTGTACTTTAACACTTTGATATGAACCATTACTTATCTTGGCATGAAAACGATTTGGTCATAACCTTCATGCCTGCTCTTTTCCACAACACCAGTAAAAGCCAAAAAGAATCAGTAGTCATATCTTTCTAACATCTCTAATTATTAAATGGAAAAAAACACTACAAACAAATATCACAATAGGTTTTTCCTCCATTGTTTCTGTGTTTAATTAATAATTGTTTACATAACGCACACTCCCATGGGCTTGAGCATCAAAGAAAAGTGTGGAATATTGGGCGCCAAAGCTGGCAGGAGGTGAGCTTTTCAGTGTGAAAAATCATCCAGCAGCGCCTGGAAAAGGAGGTGCCTTGAAGCCTTTGCATTGCATTTTGCTCTGAGTGAGGCGCTAGGGTCGAGACTGCCGCTGTCCCTCTGTGCGCCAGATGCTTCCTGCTGAAGGGTGGTTGCACCTCACATTTGCCACGCCCCTCCCACTCTCTTATCCGCGCTTTTCATGGGCATTAAAAATAGAACAAAACAGCACTGGCGATGGGAACAAAATACATGCACAACAGATGGGTCAGGTAGTTAAATGATTTTTCTTTGTCCCCCTCGCATCAAAAATGGGTGCAGAGGTATTCACCCCGCAAGACAAGAAAGCTCTTCAGTGCACTAGTGGGCCACTCAGAGGGCACGAGGGGCAGGGAGTGCACACACGGGTAGAGCTCTCGTGAGACGTGCACATATCTCAGGGGCCAGGCACAGCGCTTTATTCTACACACTCTGCAGCAACAAGGCCGGGAGAGCAGACACTTCCGTATTAGCGCTTTATACACGGATTACCGCAACATAGCTCCAAGAGCATACCCGGCTCTGTGTGCACTTCTTCTAACCACTTTCTACGCAGATTACGGCGACATCGCTCCAAGAGCAGACCCGTTCTGTGCGTACTTCTTATAACCGCTCTATACACACATTACGGCTACATAGCTCTTCACACCCTATCGCGACAATCTTTTGGGGTCCTTCCCTCTTACTTCCAGTGCTTGTTTTAAGTCTCTGGCGGCCTTGTGGCGCAGGGTGCTTACCTCAGCACCCTGGCGCACAGTAGCAAATAAGCAGCCAGCGCCCCGACAGTGCCCTGGATGCTTCTTCACAAGTAAGTTTTAAACTACATTGGCTCTTGGAATTATGCTCTGGGTCTCTGTGTATGTGTGTATGGCTCTGTGTGTGTGTGTGTGTGTGTGTGTGTGTGTGGCTGTGTGTGTGTGGCTCTCTCTGTGTGGCTCTGTGTGGCTCTGTGTGTGTATGTGTGGCTCTGTGTGTGTGGCTCTGTGTGTGTGTGGCTCTGTGTGTGTGGCTCTGTGTGTGTGGCTCTGGGTGTGTGGCTGTGTGTGTGTGTGTGTGGCTCTGTGTGTGTGTGGCTGTGTGTGTGTGTGTGTGGCTCTGTGTGTGGCCCTGTGTGTGTGTGGCTCTGTGTGTGTGTGTGGCTCTCTGTGTGTGTGGGTGCAAATGCAATAGGTCTCGCATAGTACCAATATTGGCCCACTCACCAGTCCTCTTGCAACAACATACATGAACCATAAATAAGCAGACAAGACAACTTTTGCTGGAAGAAAGTTGCTGCAGGTTAATTAGCATACACATATGCCAACATGGTGGGTTATCTTACAGGCGATCCAAAGGCAAGCCGCCCCTAGCGGCCTACCACCTGAAGGGCCAACTTGCATCGTGGCCTTAGCCAATCGCTGCTTAGCGGTTGTGGTGAGGGTTAGCCACTCCCACTTCCAGTGGACCATTGGTCCACCCTCTTGCTCATGCCCCCCCCCTACGAGGGGCGGAGTGTTCAAGCGACCCCCGGTTGTCCAGGTTTCCAACCGCCCGTAGGATAGCGGGGCGCCGTCGCATCCCAGGGTCCACCGCACAGACTTTCTGGGGATATTAGGCCTCAGCACCCTTTGTGCTCCTGAAGAGGGTACCCCTGAGTACCTTTCCGCCTCTGGATCGCCCTGTAACTCTGCCTGCAACACAAAATAAAAAGATTAGAAGACATTTCCCCCTCCACCCTGTAAACGCCGGGTAGGCGGTAGGGAGGGAAACGGCACCAGGGTGAGGGAACAAAGAGGCCACCAGGTGGGCGGGGGAGGAATTAATACCTCTCCCCTGCCCCCCTACCAGCCGGATGTGACGCGCAGGACCCGAGCAGGATCGTGGAACCACTGGGCTGCCCCGTGTGCCATCTTGTGGCACTAAGTGGGCCGCCCTCTTATGAGGGTCCCCTGCGGGGACGAATCGGTCGGCCCGCATAGTGCCAATATCGGCCCACTCCCCAGCCCTCTTGCAACAACATACATGAACCATAAATAAGCAGACAAGACAACTTTTGTTGGAGGAAAGTTGCTGCAGGTTTATTAGCATACACATATGCCAACATGGTGGGTTATCTTACAGGCGATCCAAAGGCAAGCCGCCCCTAGCGGCCTACCACCTGAAGGGCCAACTTGCATCATGGCCTTAGCCAATCGCTGCTTAGCGGTTGTGGTGAGGGTTAGCCACTCCCACTTCCGGTGAACCATTGGTCCACCTCTTGCTCACACCCCCCCCTACGAGGGGCGGAGCGTTCAAGCGACCCCCGGTTGTCCAGGTTTCCAACCGCCTGTAGGATAGCGGGGCGCCGTTGCACCCCAGGGTCCACTGCACAGACTTCCTGGGGATATTAGGCCTCAGCACCCTTTGTGCTCCTGAAGAGGGTACCCCTGAGTACCTTTCCTCCTCTGGATCGCCCTGTAACTCGACCACAGCCCTGGGTGTGGCGACCATCGCAGCCAGGGCCCCCCACCAAGGCCGGCATTCCTACTTACATCCTGCTGTTTCTAGGGCCACTTCCCTAATCAGCAAGAATCAATCCATGCTTATACTGGGCAGATGTACCCTTTCCGTAATAATACACCCTTGTGCCTTTGGCGTGTAGCACCCAGGTCTAATGGGCCAAGATTCCTCTGGCCAGAGAAGTTACGCATAGCGCAGACTTCCTGCGCGCAAGCTCCAACGCCTCCCCTGCCGGGCTCCCAGCCACAGGAGCCAGGGGGATTTCCGACCACTGACGTTACCTGTCCTCCACTGGTTGTTTAATTTGCCCCGTGTGGTCAATGTGTTCTTCATCCCTGGGTCATACTTTGCCACATAGACCAGACAACTTCAGTTTATTTACAAATTAACCCTGGTGCCCAAAGCAAAGGTGTCACGCAGGTGTGCGGGAAAAGGCGTGTGGTGCCCCTCCTCGGACACTGCACCAACTCGTGGAGTGCCAACTTACAGGTGCCCGGACCTCGTTATCCACCTGTGACCCATGATACATGTACCAGTAATGGTGACAAAGTACAAGATAGTGAGTCACATGTTTAATCAAAGGCCATGTCCCAATAGGGACTAGCCTGCCCTGGGAGAAGTGACAAGAAACGGGTCTCCATGTATCTTAGTCGTTTAAAAAAGGGGGGACACATAAGGTAAAACACAGGACCCTTTTTGGGCAGTCGGACCGCCAAACAAACGTCCTTCATCATTGTAGACATTGTATGTTACCCCCACGTTCTCCTCAGGGTCTTGCACCGCAACCCACAATTTAACTGGCAGCTATCACCACTGCCTAGCTCACTGGCTCTTGCGCAGGAGTCATTGTCTGCCTAGATTGGACTTGGGCATCCATCCCCTGGTGCGTGCTTGCCCTTAAAGAATCACCTTTGTTGTGCAAGCCCATGCCTGGCCGCAAGCTTAGCTAAGCCCCTGCGGAAATCACCTGCCTGTGTATGTCGACCAAGCTACCTCCCTTGGCATCCTGTCCTTACAACACTGGGCTTACCTCTAGGCATGTCACTAAGTGTCTCTATCCTGCGTGTAAGGCTAGTTGGGACCTTCTTATCTAAACTCCCTTCTAGTCCGCTGTGCCGAGTAGCTGATAAAGTCTGTCTCTTGACCAGTCACCCCGTTTGGGCACTCGTTGGACCCTAGGCGGCTATTTACAAATGTATATATCAAGTTGGGCAACTTGGGACACTACTACCTTCTCACTGCGTACTTCCCAGCATGGAGATACTGCCTACGATCTCCCCACCTCAGATCCTGAAGAACGGCTTAGTAGATGTGACTCAGGGCGAACTATTACTAGTGCACCTAGCCAGATCCCTCCACTGCATGTGAACCCCAGTAGTTCATTTTAAGGCTGTGGATATTACCTGCCCACATCTGGACCCTACAGTTACACCCAGCCAAATCAATTGCGGGCCCTCCTGCTATGACACAACCCTATCTGGCCGAACGTGCCAAAGTGTAGATATTCTGGGCACCAGAAATTACACCAATGAATAAATCCAAGGTAAAGCCACCCATGATCTTGGCTTACCCCGGGGCTGTTGTAGCGGTCTGCTCGAGAGCCAGACAGTGTTATGTAATGACAAATGAGGGACGGTGCCACGCGCCAGAACCAACCATCCTGTAAATAGAGCGTCAGTGAACTTGCTGCCGAAGTAGCGGTGGCGGGCCCTAGCCGCACTTACTGAAGTCCAGGCAGACTCTCTCACCTGTGGGGTTACAAGTTACCAGGTGACAAGTGTGTACCCCGCAACACTAGGCGAGGAAAATGGAAAGGGCCCCTCCCTCTTGTGTGACACAGGTGGATGCTATGACAGGACTAATGTATTTTTGTATTTTAATGTGTCCAGGTATTTTTGAATAGAGCCATCCAAAGCTTGTTAACCCAAATCTTCTAGCTGCACTTAGTAGCGTAATGCACTCCTACAAGCCCTATCAAGTGGATGCAAAACATCGCCTGCTGAACAGATGCTTGGCAAAATCAGCTAACTGTCTACATGTACTAACCTCTAGTACATGTCAAAAGGACATGGCCCACAATACTATAGAGCGATAACCTCTTATCCTGCCCTCGTTGTGAGGCTCCCACGTGCATCTGTGCCAAGGCAATGAAATAAATTGCTATCCCGGAGGCAGTAACTACCTTGCATGTAACGCATAACAAGGTTGTCTAATGCTGAGTCTTAATAAGGCAGGTTAAAGGAGTTTGAGTCTCTCCTGCAGTATACAAATTCATGTTGCAAACAAGGACTAATGTGCTACATGAAAGAGAAGTCGTCTTGTAGTCACAAAGTACCAATGTTGATCAAGTCGGGCAGTCACAGCCTCCCCTGTGGGGTGACCCGTCACTTAACCAGGAACAACAAAAAGGCTCCCGGCCCGGAGCACCCCCGCCAATTAACTGGTCCCAGTGTGTTCTTCCCCTGTACCTGCTCCACTCCCTGGCTGGCAGGTCTGCTATGCGTGGTTTGACCATTATGCAACGATACCCGTGCGTTTCTGGAAGAGAACAACTCCATGAAAATAGCCCCTACCCAGCATAGACCTGTAAACCTATTGCTAACTTGATCGCCAGGATCAGAGCCCCTTAATTGTGCACCAGTTGCAGTACAAAGACACATTCCATTAATGCACACAGGACGCATGATATGCCCAGACACCCCATTTGTTTATAAGAAAACGCATTTCAAATTTGTCACAGGGGATGCAAGATTTGCCCACACTCTGCCACTGCTTACCAAGAGAACACCCCAACTATTGCCCAGTAAATCAACAAAGTGCCCAGACTCATCAGTCGTTTTAACGAAGAAGACATCCCATTATTGCACAGGAACTACCTGCTCTGCTCACATTCACCAGTTTACTAATAATGATTACTCCCAAGGGGCGAACCTGCGCGCTCCGACAACACGGACAGTTATGACTCCTGGGGAGAGACTGGGTGTCCCAGACCCTAGCTCAAAGACCCCCCCCAGTGTGCTATGACCATAATACCTGTTGATAGTTCAGGTCCCCCCCCATGCAAGTCGGGCAGTTCTCCAGTGTGATTCCTGCATGTGACACATAAAACATCTGTTAGAAGCCCTGCCCCCCCTCAATACCAATACATATTCTCAGCAATGAGGCCGGGACCAATTATGCCCCCCACGCTACCAAGGCCAAGCCTGTTTGTCAGGTGCGAGAACTAGTTTGTCCAAATTACCTTCTCGTAAGGAGTTTGGTGGGGCAATCAGGTTTCAGGTTCAGGTTTCAAGTCTTTATTTCGATTTTTAACAAATCATAAAAGACACACTAAAATACAGATAAGATTTGACTAAATCAATAAATTTAAGCAAAAACAGCAAGGAAACTGTACAAAAAATTTAGAAAAAAATAAGCAACAATCAGAAAAACAAACACACAAAAGGGCATTTAAAACAAATAAGTAAAAGAGAATTAAATGTCAAGTAATGAAAAACCTGAATGATTTATAAGACAATAAAATATGTTAAAAGAAAACATTACTGTTCGTATTCATTATCAGTGGGCCCTTTCTTAACCAGTTTTCAAAAAATGCAGATGGGAGAAACTAATTATAATCCCAGATCATAAAACTGATACATAATCAAACAAGTTATGAAAGATTGTGAGCCATATTTAGTTGGCCTGAGAACCATGGCATGTTTTATTTCTTATTTTTCAGCCTTAGGAGCCAAGCCCAGCCCAGATATTTTGCCAGGCTTACGACAAAGAGTTCGGAGGTATTGGTCCTAAGCACCCAAATTGCTTCCATAGATGTTTTGAATGGTAGTTTTTGAAAAAGGGGTTTTAACCATTTTTTCCGAGGTGCAGCATAGCTAGGGCAAGCAAAAAGAAAATGTCCTTCAGACTCAACATGACCTGGACAACATATACAGTAGGGCGATGACCCTATAGACCATTTGTTTGAGAATGGGTTCAAAGGCAAAGTACCCACTCTAAACTGATGGTACAGTTTTTTATCTAGCGTTCTGGTTATTATATCCCAATAGGGCTCTCGCGATAGGTCAAGTTTAAATGTTAGGAACCTGCCTGTGAGGCTGTTTTTATTAGAAAGTAGGACTCTTTTTAGGCGGGTCGTGGCCCAATACAAGGATTTAAACTCATCTTTAGAGGGAAAGACATTGGATTGGGGGAATGACCAAAGATGTTCTAAGCCCATATCAGTAAGAATAGTTTTGACAGCAGAAAGCCATGGGATTTTCCCCGAGCCAGTGATGGACCTAACTTCGGCCAGTTCTCTTGCGAATAGCGATAGATCTGGGGACATCCATATACGTCGCCATAGGGCCACCAGCCTAAATCTAGCCATCTCGTTAATCGGAGGGGAACCAAGGTCTAGGCAGAGGGGGATCAAAGGGGTCGACTGAGGTAGCCCTGTCAAGTTGCGGAGGAATCTACATTGGATTTTAAACAAATTAAGCAAGTCCATATGGCCCCAGAGATCCGCGCCATATAAGATGGCGGTAGAGATTTTAGCATCATAGATTTTTAAGGGCCGGTAGGACGCGCTTTGTAGTTGATTCCTTTTGTTCTTTAATAAGGCAACCAGTCAGCCTTGCAAGTTTAAGATGTTGGATGTTAACCTGCTCCTTCCATCTCAGACGGCTATCAAGGGTAACCCCTAAGTAGGTCATGGTATCGACCTGCTCGAGGTTTACCCCATTCAACCTCACGGAACTCCGAACTGGATGATTTTTAGTAAAGACCATGAACTTCGTTTTCCCCACATTTACCACCAAGTTGTTGATGGCACAGTACTCCTCAAAGCGTTCCAGGGCCCGTTAGAGTCCGCTACGTGTTTTTGAGAGGATTAAAGTGTCATCCGCGAAGATGAGAAGTGGAAATCTCATCCCCGCCAACATTGGGGCATCAGTGGGGGTGTCCATGAAGAATTTGACAACTTGGTCAATAAAAAGGAGGAAGAGTGTTGGGGCCAGGACGCAGCCCTGACGGACACCTCGAGATACGGGGAAAGTCTCTGTTACTTGTCCCTGGGCACCCCACCTTACCCTCGCATAGTTGTCCTCGTGGAGTCTAACAATGAGGTCTAGAAGTTCTAATGGGCACCCCAAATTTTTTAACACACCCCACAATTTATCCCTTGGGACCAGATCGAAGGCGGACTTCAGATCAATGAATGCAGCAAAGATGGTGCCGCCGCCAAGCCAGACCACCTTCCAATAGATCAGGCAGAGTCTAAACACCTGATCTATGGTGCTCATTCCCGATCTGAAGCCCGCCTGCATGGGAGATAGAATGCCCTCTGCTTCGATCTATCCCTGGACCCGTCCCAAGACCATACGTGCTATTATCTTTTGGATCGAATCGATCAAACTAATAGGGCGGTAATTTCCTGGGATAGACTTATCACCCTTTTTATATATCGGGACTATTTCCGCTCCTTTCCATGATTTCGGGACTGTGGCTCCATAAGCTAGGGTGTTAGCTATCATAGTTATGTACGGGAGCCACAAGGCGGGATTCGATTTAAATAAGTCCGCCGGGATCAGATCCATACCGGGAGCTTTCCCTCGGAGAGTCAAGGCCAGGGCCAGCTCGGCCTCGGCAATTGTGAAGATTAATTTTTCCCCTTGAGGGGTCTTCAAAAGTGTAGTGCCAAGGGGATTCATAGCTTCGGGGTCATCGGCTCTGAATTGGGCAGAGTAAAAAGATACCCAATCCTCAAGGGGCACATTGTTTCCTGGGGTAGAAGAGTCAGAGTTTTTCCCCCATTTAACTAAGTCCCAAAACCTTTTTTGATTGTTGGAGGAAGATGCCTCCAAAAGATCTGACCAGAACTTATCTTCCCACTCCCGTTTGGATTCTTTAAGAGTTTTCCTATAATTAAGCCTTGCGGCCTTCACTGCGGCCATATCCCGTATTTTAATGGCCGAAATGAGAGCTGTATGTGCCTCCCTGCATTTCCTATTGTACCATTTCTGGGGCAAGGGATTTTTTTTAGTAGGAGCATTTCGACACGGGAGGGAGAGCAGAAGTTTCAACTGATCAAAACATTTAATATGTAATCCCATCACATTTTTAGCCAAACAGGAATCCGCCCCCAACAAATCTATTTGCGACATTTCATTAAGCGCATTTTTTGCCACAGTATTAATATTGTCCCATAGACACTTATCCTCCATAACCCGGGACCATTTCAATTTCCTCCTATCGTTAGTAAGTAATGCGTCCCCAGTGTAGGTGGCGGTGGGCTCCTCCTGTCTCTTTAGGCCTGGTATCTCTAATGACAATGACAGCGGGTTGTGGTCGCTTTCCGGACGCTGTAATACTGCCATGTCAATTAGTAACTGCCAATGATCCATGTTCAACAGTATATAGTCAATGCGGCTCTGCCTCCGCCCATTATCAAAAGTACAATTTGCTTTGATGTCCGAAATAGAGCGGCATTACATGCACGAAAGCCCTTTTGTAGGCAGAATGCCATCCAAGACACTGCCGCCTCTGTTGCTTTTGCCCTCTTTGCCACTTTTAAGTCGGGTATACCCCAAGCAGAGTCCTCAGCCATGCTCCAGGTGTCTTCCATGTCAAACAGTGGTTCAATGGTACAATTTAGGTCTCCAGCAAGAATAGTAACATTTCCACTGTCCATTTCCGAAGTGATATGGTCGATTAGGTTCAACAAGGGCGGGCTTCGACCACCCGGCAGACCTCTAGCATAAATATTTAGAATGTTCATATTTTGCTGATTCCCTTTGCTTAGTTTGATTTGGAGAAGATCCGGATGCTCAGCAGGGAGTTCGGTTGGATAGAATCCCCCTTTAATTGTAGGTTTAAAAAAGTTAATGTAACCCAACTTGTAGACAGGCTCAGTTGCCCAGGTTTCCTGCAACAGAATGATGTCATAATTGCCCACAAAGTTCGACCAATCAGTAGAGGCAAGGCGGGCCTTAACACCCGCTATGTTCCAGGACAAAATTTTTAACGTTTTCAGATTGTCATTCGAATTGGCCATGGAGGGTGGTTGCAAAGGTAAGGGCTGTGGAACTCCCTTTGAACACCCTTTATCATCTTTAACCTCTATATGCCTAACATGGTCTATTGGAACTATGGAATTTTCCTTGATCGGGATCTCTTTAGCTACAATGCTGGGAGGTGGATTGAGTATCAAAGGGGCTGGACCTTCAACCTCATTTACTAGATTACTGGATTGACATGGACTCACCATACTATACTCAATGTGCTTTTGGGCTACTGCTTTAACAGGGAAAGGCTTACTATTGAGTCAATCAATAGCCTCAAGGCCAGAGAGGGGACCAAAATGATTGAAGAGAAAGGGGCGCTGGCAATCTAGGGGGGTCAATGCCAGGGGGTGTCTTGCTGCCGGGATTGGGGGGGTATTTGCCTATGTGGGTAAAAATACGATAAGGCTAGTGTTTGAACATCCCCCTGTCGTGCAAACCTCGGTTCTCGTCGGATGGCATCTACCACCCACATATCTTTAAACGAGATTAAAATACAATCTCCCTCCAAGTCTTTTGGCCCCGTGTCCCACCCATTCTACTCTCCTCACGAATAATATCTACATGGGAGTGGAGGGGGGTAACGGGCGATTTTTATTTAGCCAAAAAGTGACTTTATTTCGAAGGTCCCCATAAGACTCCCTGGTACCTGGTTTTAGCGATGCTACACCTGTCAGAACAATTGTATGTTGAGCTGCTTCAGGTGGTAAATCAACACGAGGGGTAGATGGCCTTTTATGTCCTCCTTCCCTGTGGTTAGTGGAGACAGTACGTTGGTTTCTTTGCGTAATAGGGGGAGCAGATTTTGAGGGAGGTTGCGGGGGAGGTCCCATAGGTTGACGCCCACCAGTATTTTGTTTGTCCAGAGTTTTTGAGTACGGCTTGGGTGCCTGGGCATGGGTGCTAGTGCCTGGTTTAGAAGATGTTGTGTTAGATTTCTCTCCCCCTTTAAGCGTGGTAGTGTTCGGCCCTGGTGCTCTATTAGAGGATGGTTTACCCCTTGCCATATTATTGTTACCAGGGGACTTAGTCATTGTTGGTAGTGTTTTGCTGGCACCCATGTAGTTTGTGCCAAGTAATGTTTGTAGCATCGCATGGTTTGAGTTAATCAAGGCCTCCATGCTATCTATTTTTGAGGTCATGAGCCTTGTCCGCTCCAGGACAGGCAGGAGTAAAGTTTTAAACATGGCCTCCATTTTAGCTAACAAAACTTCGTCGCTATTAAGGCACATGGGGCAGGTACTTGAGGAGCCCATGGCCGAAAGGGAAGGGCATAGCATGTTGGTAAATACAGAGGGGATTAGAGGGTCTGGGAGGAGCTCAGACTCCTGTCTTGCATCATCTTGGGCTCCATTTACTTTAGGAATTTTTAGATCTCTCTCCCCCGACAATCTAGAGTCCAGCTTTCTCTTTTTAATGTTGGGACCAGGGTTGGGTACAAGGTGGTTGGGGGTTTCAGCGGGATTAGAATTACTAGAGTGGTTAATGGGGAGATATCCTGAGAGATGGCTTGGATCAGGCACCCCACGAGTAAATGAATAATTCTCATCATCATCCCCCTGGCTGCATTGGGATGCTTCTATACTGTGCCTTTCTTCCTTCAGGATATCTGCTGATGGGCTCGCCCCTATGCTTTCTAAATGGACGATTGCGTCTGTAGAAGTAGTATGGACGCAATTAAAGGCAGCATGTGGGGCAGTGGGCACAGGGGAGGTCGAATTAGCTAAAGCCCCCAATGATGACCGCTTGCCACTAATAAGATCGATTGAAAGTCTCTTCTCAACCATTTCAATTTCCTTCTCCAGAATTCCAGTAGCCCGTGTTATAAAGGCATCAAGGGGACCAGATACAACTCCCTTGGAAGTGTGGATCTGCACAGATCGTTCTTTGCCTGACCGTAAAGTCATTGCAGGGGGTACAGTTGGCAAGATTATACAAAAATGTCAGGCTGTGTTGGCAACACCAAGAAACAGGAGATAATAGTGCGAACACCACCGCCTACCTTATGGCATTCCGCTCGACCAGGGGGGGTGGGCCTAGGCCGGACTCTGCCGTACTCGAACGGCCTCAAACGGCCCGCTCTTTGCCCGGTCTTCGCCCCGGCCTTTGCCCCGCGCGCGTCCCGCGTGCGCGTTACTGTCACTGATTATCAGAGAGAAGGGCGGGTGGAGTGGGCGGGAAGAGGATGAGCTGCGGCCGATGAGCGCCGCTCAGCACGCTGGTCCTCGCAGTCCCGCCTCTAGCCTCGATGCGAAGATCCGCTGTCAATGTGGCCGCGTTGGTGCTCCAATGCACATTCAGGGACCCGGTGACCAAGTCACAACCAGTGTCTTTCGCCTGCGAGCGGCTCCCGCGTAGCGGGGGCCGCGAGGCGTGGTGTGGCGCAGCGGCCGGAAACAGGAAAGCAAAACCGGAACTGTACTTCCAGCAGGTCAGGAGAGAAACCCAGGGAACTTGCACTCCACAATGGTTTTATCAGGAGGAGGGGGCGGGAAGAGGACCAGCTGCGGCCGATGAGCGCCGCTCAGCACGCTGGTCCTCGCAGTCCCGCCTCTAGCCTCGATGCGAAGATCCGCTGTCAATGTGGCCGCGTTGGTGCTCCAATGCACATTCAGGGACCCGGTGACCAAGTCACAACCAGTGTCTTTCGCCTGCGAGCGGCTCCCGCGTAGCGGGGGCCGCGAGGCGTGGTGTGGCGCAGCGGCCGGAAACAGGAAAGCAAAACCGGAACTGTACTTCCAGCAGGTCAGGAGAGAAACCTGGGGCAATCACTTGCGTACTTCCAGCGCCTGAGGCAGAATATTGTTATCGTGTCTTGAAACTACGTCAACTTTTCAAATGCTATGTCTGATAATGACCATTGCACTTAGATGTGTGTGACTGAGAATCCCATCATAACTCGTCCCCTTTCCATTCTACCCAGGAACACCTCCTCATCCCAGGCCTTCACACTGACCCCAAAGTTCTCCTCCTTAAAGACACTTCCAATACAATACGTGCCCTCTCTATTATCAGATGGAAGACCTCTTATTAAATCAAGTTATATTCTCCTTGACTGTGGAAGAGTCTTCCCAGTGTTTTGTGATATGACGGGTGCCGTTTATTGCAGTAAAATCCTTCTACCTATTTTAGGTACTCTTATTGTAACATGCACACATCACATATATCTTGTAACACACTGTTTGCTACCACTTACATTGTGCTTGCTTCCTGTACTAGCACAAGTGCCACCACGGCTTACGTAACTTTCGTTCTTGTGATAGACTTTCTGCCATGTAATGTATTCTATCCCTCTACTTGTACCTTGTAAGCTTATGCAACTTGCCCTCAAGTCACTTTTTCTGCCTGTAATGCAACGTTAGCTACTCCCTGTAACATTTGCCCACGTTTGTCACTTTGCTACATATAACTAGTGTTAGCTTTATAAGGTGTACACCTAAAGTGCTCCCACGTATCAGTTCTGTCCCTATTGTGAAGCGCCTTGACACCTTCCGGATCTATGATGCACATCTAAATTTGCAGCAACGTAGCCGGTGTAAATAGAAACGCTTCCACTCGCCTCTTGTTCATAAGCAACTTTAGCTGTTTGTACCATTTATCGCACTCATGTAGTCCAAAGTCATATGTAATGCAACTGATTCTATGTAATGCGCTCTGACACCTACAGGAAATGTTCGCGCTATATAAAATCGTATTTACTAAACGTAGCTACAGCTCCTCCCAGCCGCATGAGGGAAGCAGTAAACATGGCTTGTATAAATTCGAAACTGGTTCTTCTATGCCACGCTCTGACACCTTCGGTTAATGTTTGCGCTTTGTAAAACCTATTAAATAAACATCGCTATAGCTCATGCTAAGCAGCATGGGGAAAACAATGAACATGGCATGAATAAATGAAAATTGGTTCTTCTGTAAAGCGCTCTGACACCTTCCGTTGATGTTAGAGAAACCCAAGCCCGACCAGGCCCCTCCTGATCAGACGCCCCGTACATCGCGGAGATAGACGGTCTGCTGCTTCAACTTTTTGACTTTGATACTTCTCTTCCAGGCAAAAGTGAGGGATACAGACACGCAGGAAAAGGGCCAAAATTCACCCCTCCTACTGCTAAACTATTCTATAGTCACATCAGGGCCACATGAACCCCCGCCCCACATGCCCAAACCCGCAAATAACACAAGGACACAAATGTTAGGTTTGGGTAAAAATTGCTGCAGGTTTATTACATACAACATATGTAATGACGGTGGGTTAGCTTACGGGCGATCCTAGGGCAGGCCGCATTCTCGCTACCTGCCCGCCTGTTGAGCCAAACAACACAGTGGCGAACCACCCAACTGTTGTACAAATACCATAATTATACCGACACGCCCATTTACTGGGCGTGACTAGGCAAACCCCCGGTTGCACAGGCCCACAACCGCCCGAAGGACTACTGGGGCGCCGACACGGATTCCTGCACCTCCCATGAGGTTCCAGGTTAGGCTCTGAGGTTATTCTCTGGCACCCCTATGTGCCCGCTGACGTCCAGCGTTTGCACCTCTCTTCTTCCGGATCGCCCAGTAACTCCGCCTGCAACGAAAAAGAAACATATTAAAAGCTCCCCCCGGAGCCCCCTCAAGCCGACACTCTGGGTTCGAGGAAGGGCGGGAAAAGAGTGTCCCAACATGGAACAGCGACGTCCGGGGCGGCAAAGAGGCCTCCCCAGCAGGGCAGAGGTCTGATGAACTCCAGACGGCTCCTCCCCACCGCCCCGGACGTGCATCACTACCAGTCTCCACCAACCAGGGGAGACTGCCTCAGGAGAGGAACTACTGCGTCATGCGGGGGCGGGACAGCCCTCCGTGACTAGGAGCCCGCCCTCCTGATGGCCAC
Organism: Lissotriton helveticus; assembly: GCF_964261635.1. Taxonomy (NCBI): domain Eukaryota; kingdom Metazoa; phylum Chordata; class Amphibia; order Caudata; family Salamandridae; genus Lissotriton; species Lissotriton helveticus. The sequence continues at coordinate 461,437,546 of NC_136068.1, read as the reverse complement.
TGCGTGGCCTCGGGCAGGCGCATAGTCACATCAGGGCCACATGAACCCCCGCCCCACATGCCCAAACCCGCAAATAACACAAGGACACAAATGTTAGGTTTGGGTAAAAATTGCTGCAGGTTTATTACATACAACATATGTAATGACGGTGGGTTAGCTTACGGGCGATCCTAGGGCAGGCCGCATTCTCGCTACCTGCCCGCCTGTTGAGCCAAACAACACAGTGGCGAACCACCCAACTGTTGTACAAATACCATAATTATACCGACACGCCCATTTACTGGGCGTGACTAGGCAAACCCCCGGTTGCACAGGCCCACAACCGCCCGAAGGACTACTGGGGCGCCGACACGGATTCCTGCACCTCCCATGAGGTTCCAGGTTAGGCTCTGAGGTTATGCTCTGGCACCCCTATGTGCCCGCTGACGTCCAGCGTTTGCACCTCTCTTCTTCCGGATCGCCCAGTAACTCCGCCACAGCCCGTGAGGTGGTTCCCGCTGCCGCACGGGCCCCCCACCATTATTACTGCTCTTTACCTGCAACCTACACCTAGAATTGCTACCTCCAGACAGAGGAGGAACAGGGCAACGCCCAAGGCGTGGGGTGCTACCATCAGGCACCAATAAACCTGTCCTACAACCCCTCAGGGAAACTAAAGGGATAGGAAGGGGCCCCTACCACAGAGGCCCTCAGTAACATGAAATAGGCTGTCCAGCGCAAGCCGTTGGGACACCACCATATCCCTTCCCACAGAGCGTCAGAAAACTGCGCCATGGAGTCACAGATACATCTGAATTACTGTCTTCATAATCCAGCAGGGAGAGTAATTGTGCTCACTGACACGAGGGAATAGGAGGGCACCGGACATACTATAGAACTTGGACGAGTCCCAGATAATGGATAATCCGGGTTCCCAGGCCAAACAGCCGGCATCCCCTGCCCTCTAGGTTTTAGGCTGGAAGCAGCTTCAGACATACCGTTAAGTTAGCTAGACTGAAGGCCGACTTGGGTTTTGGGCTGGTAAGCAGCATCGGCCATGATACCATAAGTTAACTAGTCTGTAAGCCACCTACAACCACCTCCCGGGGAGAACTGCGCCTGCAACGGGGAGCCCCCTAAGCTCCAGACCTGCGCCGGGATATGCCTGGAGAAATAAAAGCCACTCAGGCACCCATTGGCATAACCCCTACAGAATACAGAAGTCTATTGCAGTATGCAAATGTATATATTGGAATAACTAGCGACGTGGTCTAACAAGTGAAAACAGAAAAAACCACGGGGAGAGCCGATAACACATGCCCCCCAGTCCGGCCTGCCGGCTGCCAGTCTATCCTACCACAGGGATAGCTTGTCCTAAGTTAACTAGGACCCCCCCCCCCCCAGGGATAGGGAACCGACACCGGGGGGGGGGGGGGGGGGGCACCGGGTAAGATACCAGATAGAACATTCTCTAAAGGACTTCTAGGGACCCACCTCAACGATTATAGACAGTCCGGGCTCGGGCTGTGGTAGCCACGGATGTTCTCCTTATACCTGAATTGATTGTTACACTAAGGCTGCAGACCGCGGGTGGGCTGCCAACAGGTACCCGAGCCTAAGATGAAAGATAGACAGCAGGACCAAAGGAAGGAGGGAAATGACTATTGACATACGACCTTCCCTATTCATGGTAGAGCAACACATGTGCTGTTATCAGGAGTGTACAGGTAGTATTTCTCAATTTTACGTGTTTGCCATTATTGCAGTGCTCCCTATGTACCAGTGTGTGGTACTCTTTGTTGCCAGCCACGCCACTTCTCTGAACGCACTGTTTGCTATTTCCCACGTGTTTATCTTTGCACTTACACTTTCTCACGTGTTTAGCTTGCACTTACACCAGCGCTAACATTGCCAACGTCCCGTATGTTCTAATGCCCTGGTGTCTATTGCGTGCTATACCTATTGCCTCCACACTGGGTGGCAAGTTTGCCGACCAGCATGGCACAAGCGCTTGTGCTGCACTCCCTTCATCTGCCCAAAATACCAGGGGGGGTACTATCAACTCCCGGAGTTTTTAGCATTTTTGATAACCCTAGTCAGAATACAACACTCAGAAAATCGCTTTCAGGTTCTGGCCAGAAGAAGCCCAAGAATGGCCACACCACTAAAATTGCCTGGCATAAGAAAACATGTCTAACAGGGACGATTTAGTTGGGAGAAGGTTTATTCTGAATGAGATATCATAGGGGAAGAGTCTAGAATGTAGATCCATTCCGAATTCTCCGGTGTGCCACAGCACTAAGCCTGGTGATGGCTACAGCAGATTTGATAAGTGTGAGGCGCACAATACATACCCACCCACCCACTCACAAAGTACAGTCTGGGTAGCTGGGACATGCCAGGAGGAGGTGTCTGGCCACAATTTAGTATATTATCGTAGCAAGAAATTGTTGGTTAGCATGTAAACAAAACATTTGGGAACAGTACATCTTTACTGGCGCTAACAGACTACAGGGCACGCCAAGGCAGTCCCATATGGCCTTGGCTTATTTAACATGAACGCTCACTCGTGTAACATGAAACTTAACTGACGCAGGGGAGTTTACGCCAATCCGCATCCTACCAAGTGCCGGCTGCTATGTGAGACATTTTATAATTTGAGTGTAATTATGAGTGACAATTCAATAGCTCACAGTGCTGCTTTCTCGTGAAAACGAGGGGAAAAACAGTTGCTCCACAAGGGCTCGAAATTAGCGGCTCAAATGACTTGTGCCCTAGCGCATACACTGTTTGTAGGCTTGTATATTCACACCTCATTCACACCGATACATAATATTTATTGTACCTGTAAAACAATTGAACCCCTAGTATTTAAAATAATAGCAAGCCTCCTGTATAACTTCCTGGAGTAAATACGGGGACCTATACATAGCTGACAGTTTGAGACTAAGTATGTGTGGCATATCCATTCATTTTACGTGTGACATATGATGTCTAATATCTAGCACTTCGCCGCATGTTAGAAAAAGGACTGAAAAGAGATCAGCCGTAGAGCCTATCAGTATGATGACCACCTCTTGTGTGGTGAATGGGACCAAGTTATAACGAAAGTGCTTCGAAAATAATAATAACATAAAACTATACTGGATTTCCTTTAAGATTACCTGCGGGTCAGATGCAAGGCAGAACTATCGAATTAAAGTAGTCGTGCCTTGCCAAAGCGTCAGGTTACTTTCCGAAACATGGCCCGGCGTGCAGCATTATCTATAACTGCAAATGCCTTGTTTTCTTTGAGCAGGAATCGCAAGGTGTGGGTGCGGGGAGCAAGCCTAATAGAGTAGTTGGTGTGTCATAGGCACTGTTACCGGAAAGATATGGGTCCCAGGATAGAGATAGAATGAAAATTACAGCCATGATCAAATACAACAATAAGGAGGAGACAGGCGTCCTCGGTGCCACTGCACCCGCTGCAGCTACGCTCTTGTTTGCCTGTCTCAGTGAGGGAGTCTCTTCATATAAAAACAGGAATGGGTTTATTCTCAAATCCTGTCCAGCCTCCAGCTATAATATTATTAAACCAGTTCTATCACATGCTATGCTGATGACATACTCCCACCCACACCGTTGTAGATAACTACCTGCAAAGCTGATCAGTTCCCGTATGGTTAGAGGGTTACTTTCCATTTTTATTCCTGATAATAGCAGAAAGAACACAGCACTAATCTCTGTCATACATGGGGCTTAAGGTAATGTATTATTAGGAATAGAAGCAGGGCTCGACTGAAGGATCGCTTTCAATAAGTGTATAATGAACCACTCGCACCCTCCATCGCCAGAGAAACTGTCCTGCTAAACTCAAGATGACGCTGGTCGAATATCCAATATTTATCTTGGGTGATATGATCGTAGGCATGTCATTTGCCACCAAATGCCACACATTGTAATGGAATGGTTAGACAACTTATAGTAAGATACCATTGGGACAGGAAGTTGCGCATTAGCCTCGACTTCCCCCTATGCCGGGCTCCCAAACCGGACCAAATTGGCGTACAGGGGGGTCAATGAATTTGAAAATATTCTTAACTGCCCATCCTACAAGATGAACAATACTGATGACGTTTAAGGCTTGTGCACTCGCACCTGTTCATAGAGACTTATAGGGAAGGCACAACCGATGCAGGGTGAAATTACAAAGAAGTAACATGAATCAAGGGTTAGCACCGCACGGCTGGTCCCCATTCAAATCGTATAGTGCCCTTCCTTATAAATAGCTTGTCATTTTCATAATAGGGGTACATGTGAACACACCAGAATAGTTATTTCAGCCTACCAGAATTACCTACTTAAGTATCTGTGCAACCCTTTCAGTTTGGGGCCCGGGCCTCTAGGTTTGTGCTTGTCTGCTAGGCTGACATGGCTACTCTACACCCCTCATTTTCCGGGCTAGCGGCATCTAAAAATTCCGATTTAGGTAAGAGGCCTAAATATTTGAGGCTAGTACTGGGAACTGAGCTAGGGGACTTGCTCCCATGGGGGGGAAAGATGTGTCTTTGGAATACCATGATGCTACCTCTAAAAATGACGGACAATATTGAGCATTTCTTTAACCACAGGCAACACCCATCAAAAACATATCCAAACACGCCGAAGATTTCATAAAGACATATCATTCTCCCACCCACAGCCAAGGCTTGATACAGCCGCGGTACACACCAACGTGCTTCGTTAAGGAATAAATAATTTAGCCAGAAGACCATCTACGTATCCGGCACAGGTAAGAACTAGTGGTCCCGGACGTCGTTCCTAACAACTGCAATTACTCAAACCATAAACATACCGTAATGTCAACCTGCACGCACGAGAGGCTGAAGAAGGAACTTGTGTATGGATTAGACGCGTGCATCAGCAGATGTGAGAATACAAAGACTTGGATGCGCGATGAAGGTGTAGACCAAGAAGTTTACAGAGATTCAGACTGCCCCTTTGAGATGATATATTTTTTCGCTCTCCAAAACCTTCACAGCAAAATTCTAAAGACTGCGGGCGAGTCCATTTTTTAACAGGGTGGCGTAATTAGACATTCAGCCGTACATATATCTCGTGCAAAAGAATTAAGCAAGTGCAGGTACACAAACTACTGAGTACCCGAATGCTCCTTAGAGGTGCGGCAATGTCCCTTAAATGATTTGCAGCAGTACTGAACTTGCAGGTAACTCCCTTTCAAATCACACGACGTTAATGTACTCTGCACGAGACAATACCAACCCATAATCACTGCTTGTATATGACAATATAAATGAGGTGAGACTTAATGTAACAGAAGCCAGATGACAAAATTCGCGCTGTACTTGCAAAGGAAGGAGACTAAACATGACTATGACCCCATCTGATAATACTACCTAGCAGGAGGCCTGATGCAACGAATCGGATACCTGAGGCCCCCTCAACACCACACCCTCCTGTTTGCCAGCATACATACCTCACAAGGAGTGGTTGCAGGAGCTGCCTGGTCAGCGCGGCGCCGGGAGTTCGCAAAAGGGGGCGCGGGGGGGGGGGCGAACAAAGGGGCGGAGTCTGAAATAAGAATGGCAAAATTAGGTATAGAAGCCCACACCAGAAGTGCTGCGTGGGTCGGAAGCAACAGTCACATGCTTAAGAAGCTGAACCTCGTGACTAACACCGCAAGTCATAGAGAACCCGGCTGCATCGCAAGCCAGGCGGAGCGAAAAGGAAACATAATGGGGGAGGGAGGACCCGAACACAGTATCCTCTTAACCATGCATACCACGGAAATGTCCGTCAAAATTGTCCTCACTTACTCACATGCGCCGATATCGAAGAACCGTGACCCAAATTCACCGCCAACAGGCGCCATACACGTCTTGCGCCGGTCAAAGGAAACAAACCACCACCAAAAATAGCCGCACTGGACGCCATTACCCTTAAGCGCCGGACATCACACCATGGTGTCCCTAAAATGGCCGCACCCTTCAGCCATTACACACGTGCACCAGGATAGTAGTAAGCAACTGCAAGGAACCAGGACCATCCCCACGCTTGCCCATATATGCATGTATATTAACAAACCACACTGCGTTATAGAATCGCGCCGTTCTTAGTCGTTGGGAGACTGGTGACCCAAGTGTCAGCACAACAAACCTACAACAGACATGCCGCGAAAGGCCCGAGGATGGCCGACACCCAACAATGGTAAGACTGAATGATGTGCTCGGAGTGAATACACCGATGTCGCAGAATTTTAAATATACCCATAATGCGAGTAATAAACTGAATTAGCGCCGCGGTCGGAAGCATGCCACAAGCAACCACAGCCGCCGCGTTATGGATCCGAATAGCCCGGGGTTAGTGCAATGAAAATGACTCCATGCCTCTTACAACCGCCCCTACGTGACAAGTCCCGGGCCGCAACCACAACATGCCGAAGATGACTCAGTTTCCCCCGGGGCGGAAATCAGCATAGAACTGGCGACGCCCGCCTGTGAACACCTCGCACCAAGATACCCGCGGAGCTGCGCTCAGCACAATACGACACCACCCGTGCTCCAGCCGAACTCCCGACAACTTGCCCCACAATAAAGATGACCGCAACCCATATGCGCAATACTTATTGCCCCCAGAAGTGCGAACCCGCCCGACGCACCCGCTGCTCTACCCAGGATGCGCTTGAACCCGCTTGAGCCGCGACGTGACAATACCACCGGCAGCAAAGGCCTCCACGCCCACGGGACGAGACCAGCCGACTCCCCCGGCAGCTACCGCACCTGCAGGAGACCCCTACTGCCATCACACCAAGCACACCCGTTACTTGCGCGCAAACCAGCCACTCAGAAAGTGCCACGATTCAACAGAGTCAAGCTGAGGTAGCGGTATGAATCTATCCCCCGCGCCCGGGTGCTGCTTTGTACGCGCCCCCTCACAGACTTCAAACCTCGGGACCTGCTGTTCTCCCGCCGCGTAAAAAGGGGGGGGGGCGCAATGCAAACTGGTGTATCCCGCAATAAACAACGCCGGGCAAGACTCACCGCACCGGAAGACGCCAACAAACACGACGCCAGACCATCGAGGTGCCCCCATGGGACCTCGGCACTGAAGGAGACCTCCAGCCGACAGAAAAAGAGAGTCCCTCTCGAGGACACTACCACGCGTCGAGGCAAAAAGAGTGTCCCAACATGGAACAGCGACGTCCGGGGCGGCAAAGAGGCCTCCCCAGCAGGGCAGAGGTCTGATGAACTCCAGACGGCTCCTCCCCACCGCCCCGGACGTGCATCACTACCAGTCTCCACCAACCAGGGGAGACTGCCTCAGGAGAGGAACTACTGCGTCATGCGGGGGCGGGACAGCCCTCCGTGACTAGGAGCCCGCCCTCCTGATGGCCACTGCGTGGCCTCGGGCAGGCGCAATCTTTTACGAATATAAACGCGTTTGCTCATGCCCAACCCGGGAGTCGAACCTTGCTAGACCGGAAAATATGGAGCATTAGCGTGCTACGCTAATCCAGCTCGAATACACTTAGGCATGAATAATGTATGTAGAAGGGGGGGGTAAGGCGCATCCTAATGCAACTGCCCCCTGGCGTCTGAGTGGCACCTAGATACTAATTGCTTAAAAGGAAATACCTTAGCCGTAGCTCCACATTAATGCATACTATTACAACGAATGCAAAATAAACGTAACATACACGGGGGCTACGGTTAAAGTCCGTGTACGAAGATGGTCGCTGGCCAGGCGACCGCGTACCCCACGGCCTGTTGACGCAAGATGGCCGAGTGCCCCCCAGCAGCGGGCCAAAATGGCCGGAGTCCACTTGGGCCGCACATTGCAGAGGAAGCGACTGGACGCCAACACTGCGAAGATACCTCTTGAAAGAGATATCTCGCCGAGTGCTGGGTAGCCGCTACAACCCGTTTGAAAAGTGAAAATCCCGGGAACGCACACGAGGGCGCAGAATACGATGCTTGCCTGGCAGGGCGGGGCGTCATTGCCCGGCAGCCCCGGCAGGCGCCCCAAACAGGTGCCCCTAAATGCCCTGCAGTGTAAAATTGCCAACAGTGACACGTGCGTGCAGCTTGGAAAGATAACGTGCCATGTTTCTCGTCTGCTCGGCTCGCCAGAGCTTCGGCAGAAACCAGACAGCCTGGTACATGAAGGTGCATGAACCACTCTTTCCCTACTACCAGGCAGGGGCCCAAAATCACCGCGCTACCCGGACATGGCAGCCACGAAAACTGCGGGCTTCCAAACGCGGCATAACAACCAACCCAGTAAGGAGTGCCACCGGTTGTAGATCCTTCATCCTCATGGCAGGATGAGGTGTCAGCATGGAGCTCTGAAAATGTGCACCGACCCGATTCCCTATTAGTGACTGTACCAACAAAGTGGCCTAAGTTTCTGGACCTTGACAGGACTGAAGAAGAAAAGTTCACCTTAGAAAACCTCTATTCTTTTTCCAAAGAAACAGACATGTCCCCAGCCCAAATGGTCTACTGAGGGCATTTGGAGGACACTGTATTTAAATAGTAATATTGTAGGGGGCGCTAGAGGGCGCGAGACAAGATGGCTGCATGTTAGTGAGGCTCCGTCGGACCAAGCAACAATCCGTAATTTATCCTGTACATCCAACTTAACTACCCACACTGCTGAGGCGAAGAGGCATCCGGATCCCTGCGGTCATTTTTTTGGGCCATTTCTGAGGCTCCCTTCGTCCGCGGCGCCCAAGCACCATCGGGAGCCGAGACGGGCCTGGTGAATCGGAGGACCACCCACGAACAGCACGACAACGGAGATACCCCCACGGGTGGCGGCATCAGTGGGCGCTAGCGGCGAGAAGTGGAGGGGCGCGATAACGGCCCGGCGACTGGCGAGCTTCTCCTGGTGACATTTCCCGGATCCCCTGCAGAGTGAGAGGCCTGCGCCTGAGTCCGACGTGGGTGACGGGCCCTGAGACGGCTGCTGCAATACGCGGCAGGAAGGAACGAGCGTGAAGGAGGCTGCCGTCCCCCGGACATCTCCGGCACTGACTGCGGTGAGTGGGGTGGGGGTCCGGTGCGGGCCGGGATCGCGGAGGTGGTTCCGGACCGTGTGCGCGGCCTCCCCCCAGCGAGCTGCGGTCGGGGGCCGGGAGGGGCGGGTAGCGAGATCTTCGGCTGCTGCTGCGATCAGTGGGAACTGTCCCAATTTTACTTGCATTTTAAAAGGTTAACAACAACAAAAAAAAAGAAAGTTTACTTGACGCCTCTAATCCCTGATTGCTGCAAGTGGAGAAGGAGCTCAGCGTTTAGGCCGCAAATCCCCGATCTCGAGTATTGCTCGGGCTGGAGAAAGCGGGAGATAGCGCATCAGTACTGGAATATACGTTGGGCCTCAAACGCAGCCCTACTGTATTGACCCTTGATCACTGGGCCTGGACAGGTCGTGAGGGAGCCGACTGGGGAGATTGGAGGTTAGATATTTGTGGAAGTAGCGGCAGGGACTGTGGACAGTACATAATCATGGGCAGGCCGGACAAGGGGCAGCCGAAGATAACATTTGAGTCTCGCAGGCCGGCCAAGACATCGCAAAGGACTGCCTCTGATTCAGACTCAGAAATCGCGACTGGTGGGACACCGAAACTGGGATTGTTTCTGGATCCTCCCCTGTTGGGAGGGATCGCTGCGCGTGCGCAGCCAATGCATGTTTTTTTCCACTCTACAACGAGAACATTTTGATTGGGGAGGACAGCTTTACGAGCACAGCCGGGGCATGTATGCTTCAATTTTTTTTCAGGGTTGCCTAGATTTGTTTAATGACTCAGTGTATCGCAGGTATATTTTGGTATTTGTAGATGTCTGGTAGAGGTAGCTTAAATTGGATCACGTGGAATGTAAGAGGCCTCAACAGTCCCAAAAAGATTATGCAAGTGATAGGATATTTAAGCCGTCATAATGCACATGTGGTTTTCCGCCAGGAAACACACTTAACAGGGCAAACAGCGGTATCTGTGGCTAAACAATGGGCGGGGTTCAGGTTGGCATCGACGTACTCAACATATGCCGAAGGTGTTATGGTTCTGATCAGGAAAGGTATACAGTTTGAGAGTACACATGAGGAGGTTGACAGAGAAGGGAGGTACATCATATTACAAGGTAAACTGTGCGTAACATTGATTACAATGGTAAATGTCTATGGGCCTAACATAGTCGACCCAGATTTCTATAGGATATTGTGGAACAAGGTGTATGAACTACCACCATCTGCTATAGTGTGTGGGGGAGATTACAATGTGGTGTTGGAATCAGGAATGGATAGGAAGACTGCACACCCGACGCATGAGAAGAAGGCTGCAAATGCGGTGCGTGATGGCATGGCTGACCTGGTATTGGTCGATGTGTGGCGACTGCGTCATCCTGGGGTGAAAGTGGGTACATGTTATACGTATGCGCATGAGACATGGTCCCGTTTGGATTTCTGGCTGACGACCCGGGACGTGAATGCATGGGTGGGTAGTGTTGAACATTTAACTCGTACATTGTCAGATCGCGCGCCGGTTGTGCTAGTTATGGAACTTCCGGCTTACTCTCCTGCCCCGCACTCGTGGAGATTGCAACCCACAGCTATGTTGGATCTAGTGTTTAAAGAAGAAGTGCGAGAAGCGATTGAGCATTACTTTTCGGACAATGTAGGGTCAGTGCAGGACATGAGCACTATCTGGGAGGCCTTTAAGGTCACTATTGGGGCTGTGTGTATAGGTAAGCAGGCAGGGGTTCTTAAATCATTGCGCAACTCTATTGCACAATTAGAACGCGACCTAAAGGACTTAGAGCACCGCTATGACATTGCCCCCACTGAGGCATTATTGGCAGACATTAGGACAAAAGTGGATGAGTATAATGAGTTAGCAGAACAGGAGGTGCATCACTTGTCGAAACGGCGAAGAGCCCGATACTATGGGGAGGGCGGACGACCCGGGCACGCACTGGCGGAGCGAATTACTGAGCCATGGGCGAAATACTGTACTGTGCAGGAGATCATCGCGGACGACAGTCCGGTGACGGACGCCGCAGGGATTTTGGGTCGGTTCGTTCAATTTTATAAGGGCATGTATGACCATAGGGAAACAGCTAGTGAGGAGGAGGTGGGTAAATATCTAGAGGAAGTAGCGTTGGTTTGGCTTTCCAAGGCCCAACAAGACTTTTTGAAGCATCATTTGACGGCCGACGAGCTACGGGATGCCATTGCTGCGTTGCCAAATGGTAAAGCTGCAGGCACGGACGGTCTCCCCGCCGAATTTTATAAGGAATATGCAGACATACTCCTTCCGCACTTGGCTGAAATGTACCAGGAATCGTTCGAGCAGGGACGCTTGCCTGACACACTCAGAGAAGCACTCATTGTGGCGCTGCCTAAGCCCAGAAAACCGCATGACCAGTGCGAGTCTTACCGGCCTCTTATATTAATGAATACAGACGTGAAAATCCTGGCGAAAGTGTTGGCAACCCGGCTGCGTCTGCTCCTACCCGACATGGTCCTTCTGGATCAATCGGGGTTCATCCTGTCCCGTTCTACCGCACACAACTTGCGAGCTATGTTTGCTGTCCTACATGTAATCAAGCCGGAATTGCCGGCTGTGGCGGTTCTGTTAGACGCTGCAAAAGCGTTGGATTCCAAAGCGTGGAACGTTTTATTTGCTGTACTGAACCGTATGGGGGTCCCGATGTTTTTTGTCAACTGGGTGAAGCTGCTGTACGCAGATCCAGTGGCCCGGATGCGGATAAATGGGCATGTATCTGAGGTTTTTCCCATCCGGCGCGGAACCAGGCAGGGTTGCCTGCTCTCGCCTTTATTATTTGCTTTGATCATGGAGCCGTTGGCCTGCATGCTGCGGCAGTGCCATGCGCACTCGGCCCTGTGCTTTGAACAGAGGCCGCTGGCTGTATTCATGTATGCAGACGACATGGTTTTATATGTGAGGGAACCGGAGAGCCACCTTGAAGGGGTCATCCGGGAATACATTCGCTTTGAGTGGTTTGCAGGTCTGTCTATTAATTGGACGAAGTCCATTATTTTGCCTCTTACTGACAACACTGTGAGGTTTTCGCTGAATTTTCCCCTGGAGTGGGCCACGGAACCTGTCCGCTATCTGGGTGTCTGGATACACCGGGACCCGGAGGAAATGCTCAGGGCCAATTATGGGACGGCGGTCTCTAAGCTTGAGGACCAAGTTGGCAGGTGGACGCGATTGCCCCTCTCCTTTGCTGATCGGGTCGCGCTGATCAAGATGGTGGTGCTTCCAAAGTTCTTGTACTTATTTGTGAATGTACTGCTGGGACTTAAGAGTCATTTCTTCGTCACACTTCGATCCCTCTTACTCACTTTGGCGTAGGGGGGCAAGAAACCCCGTCTGGGCTGGGACATCTTGACAAAACCGTATGAGCTTGGAGGCTTTTCAGTCCCGGACATGCACCTCTACTACCTATGTGCTCAGGCACATTTTGCCTCATATTGGCTGTCAGCCCCGCCATACACACCGCATGTGGCAATAGAGGCGGGGGCGGTCAAACCGTTGCCGTTACAGGCCATGATAGTGAACTCTTACTCGGTATACGAGAAAAATGAGGTAGATACGGTTCGGTACACAACTGCCGCCTGGAATGCACTGGGGAGACGGGCAGGTAAGCTTCCCCTCTATGCGCCAGCGATGCCTCTCTTACATCATGAAATATCTCGGTGACGGGTGAAGCCGGTGCACTCCGCCTCTTACAAACTGCAGGCCTGCACGTCATGGGGGACATTTTCCCGGGCGGCACGTTTATCACGCTACAGGCTTTCCTGGCGAGGGGGGGAAACGAGGGCATGGCCACGTTCATATATGTCAGGCTTAGAGCCGCACTGCGAAGCCTATATCCGTCTTTCCCCTCGGAACCACCAACGCTAGAGGCATTACAGCTTCTATATCTGTCAAAAGACAGGACGAAGCGGGTATCCCGCTTATATTGCTCGGCGCAGCGGGACGAGGGAATGATGGATAGCCGCTCGAAACGCCAATGGGACAATAAGCTTCAGCAACCACTAACGGATGATGAATGGGAGGAGTGTTGCTCTATGACGGGTAAGTTCGCAGCAAATGGAAATTTTAAACTCATACATTACAAATATCTGCATCAATTATATTACACTCCGGCACAATTACATAAATACGGGCTGCGAGATTCTGACAGTTGTACACGCTGTAGAGCTGAGGCTGCTGACTTTATGCATTTGGCATGGGACTGTCCTAGAGTATATGCATTCTGGTCGGATGTAATTGCGGCGCTGACTGCCATGACTGAAGTTGCGATTGAGTTTGCTCCCCGGACATGTTTGCTGGGCCTGGTATCTACTATACCGAAGGGGGTGTGTAGGCTAGTGTCTCTGTCACTTCAAATGGCTAAGCGCAGGGTTGCTGTGTGTTGGGGGGTAGGCGGGCACCTGCTCTGAAGGACTGGCTGCTGGACTTGGCGTACTGTCGTGACCAACTCACCTGCTATTGCGAGGAATTGCCAGTAAAATCTCGGCCGAGTGATATTTGGGGGCCATATAGTGCATACATGCTTGCTAGGGCGGACTCCGACTGAGGCACTATATGATTCAGGTTGTATGCACGGCCCCGACCGGTTGGGAGTACTGGCACGGGCGATTGGTGGGACAGCTGCGCTCTTATAGCAGAGTATATGGGGTGGCTGAGAGGCACCATGTCGTCCGATTTTACAATGGCACCTGGATATCGTAGTTACCTGTTTTTGCTGTTTTGGGATACATGAGCACCTGCACTATTGCTTATCGGTTTCATTATCCACGATGCCCTGGCTGTGCTGTATCTTTGTAGATAGTTGTTTAGGCAATAGGGGATGAAAACACAAGAACTATTAGCTTTGCGAGGCTCACAACTAATATATTGGATTGTGACAGCGAAGAAATGTAATCATTAACTGGCAACTGCTACGTCAAATCTGTAATAGGTTACGTCCTGTATCGTTTCATCTAAGCTTAAAGCCTCTGCTGTTGCAGTGAAGTAAGTATCAGGGATTGGAAACGCGGCCGGCCTAGAGAGGTTGTAGGCGGCATGCTGTGTTAGACTGAGGAAAAATTGTGCATGTTTATTGCTATGTTTAGTTTGCAACTGCAGAGCTGCCAGCCAGTTTCTGGTTGTAGGCGTTAAGCTGTGTAAATCTTCCCCTATGATAATAAAGGTTTTGGAAACTCAAAAAAAAAAAATATATATATATATATTAATATTGTGCTGAGTTGTTTTTTAATTACATTTCCATGTAAGCTGATTAGTAGTGGCTGTGGTATTATATTCCCTAAACATTGATTTTGTGCATTATACATGTGCAGCCAAGGGCGTTTAAGGGGGTGTTAACACTCCGGACTCATTCTCCCATATATTGCATCCCCTTCTGAACTATTCAAAAGAAAATTAAGAATTAGTGTGCTTTCATTGTGTTATGCCATGTTTTTAAGAATTAACCCCCATGTCTATAATAGGTGGTGCATAATTGTAACCTAAAGTGTGCAGGAATAAAATAATGTCATGGCAGCAGAAGGTATAAAACATGCATTATATCTCCACTAATTGATACTACCCCATAGTTTATAAACTCTCTATATATATTGTTTTTTTTTGGTTTTTTTGGTGTTCCAATGTGCACTGAATTTTGACCCTCGCCCCAGAAGAGTCACACTGCCGGTGGCCCGATAGCCCAGGGCCGCTCCATAAAATACTGTCTTCCAAATGAAGGGCAAAATTAAAAGTGGTGCAGTAATTACGATATTTCACCGGGCGGTATACAAACACGCCAAAAACCGGAGCACTCGAAACGAGAGCCTGAGGTCCAGATTGGGAGAACAGTGATTGGGGGTCCCAGCCACTCCCAGGCCCAACAAGGCTATCCTAAGACGGAGTTGAATGCCCCTCTCGTGCAGGCGCCTCGCGACATGTCCCCTCGCTCCTTTAACTGTCGCTTCCCCATAGAATGTATACATAATATACCAAGTGTGAGTACCGTCTGCGTCTGTCTCACCGTGCACCATCCATCCCTCACCATGGCATCTGAGGGCGTGCTAAACACAATCAATAGAGAGAGCCAGCTAGAGCCACAACCCCGGATATATATCCTCTTCACCCTGCGAAGAGGAGGGACTCGCTGTAACAAAGCACATCTCAAAAAACAAAACGCTCGACTCCCCATATACAGTGCGGCAAAGCTGTAGCTCAGAGTGCACCGTTTCTCCCATGCTCCGCTCACCGACAAAACCTTCGATAACGCTGCACCTCACTCGTGGAGCGTGGACATCAAAGCCTCCTTGCCTACTCGGCGCCGCAGGCTTAACCCTCAAAGCATTGCCACCGACGATACCACCTAAGCGGGCCCAAAAGGCGACTCCACTTGCCCCCGGACATGCCAAGGCCGTGTGATCTCTTGATCACAATTAGCGGCAAGCAGCATCTCACCCCCCAAGGCCTCTCAGGGGCAAACACCTGCTCCCCACAAGCCCTCGCAAAGACCGAGGGCGTGTACAGGAGAAACCCCCGGGGTGCAGGGCAGAGGCTTGCACACGCGACCCGTGGCAAAGGCGTCTGCCCCCCCGCTGCCCCGCACCTCACCTATCAACCCGACTCACCGCCATAGAAAGCAAACCGTCGGAAAGCACAGCAAACCGACCGCCAGGTGGGTGGGGGAGGAATTAATACCTCGCCCCCCGCCCCCCTACCGGCCGGATGTGACGCGCAGGACCCGAGCAGGGTCGAGGAACCACTGGGCTGCCCCGTGTGCCATCTTGTGGCACTAAGGGGCGTAGCTAGAGCTTGTGGCGCCCGGGGCTATCCCTCAGCATGGCGCCCCGGGGGGGGGTGGGGGGGGGGGGTGTAGAAGCTGTGGAAAAAGGTCAGCGAGCACTTGAAAGAGGTCCGAGAGACACGTAGTATCGCCGCTAATAGTTACCACGATCATGAAATTTACATACACATACATGGTAATCCCCTCAGCACAATGCAAGCATGCACATGCATGATACTGTTCGGGGATCCATCATCTACAGCTGACATTAAATGACCAAACATCATGGTCTCCCCATTAAACGAGTGGGGACGTGCACAAACGTGATGTGCTCTGGGGACCTAAAACCAACTTAATGTGTTGAAGCCTGTGATTCTTTATCTTTCAAAAACAGCAAATTAATTATTCACAGGGAATGACTTACTGTGTGCCCTTAGAACTAAACTCAGCAAAAAGGGGTCAGTCAGCTCCACAACCTTGCCAACACGGGCCCTGAGATTCATAGCTTTTAAACTCGAGCTACTGTAGTAGTGTAAGTTACTACAGGTAGCAGCACAATAAACACATTTTAATTATAGGATGTCCTAGAGGTTGCCAAATACCTATGTTTAAAGTGTTTTATATAATTCAGTTGTTTGAGGAAATAGTTAACAAGTGTTTTCATGGATGCGCGCACATGCACACACTCACTATATATGCACACGTTCACTATTTATATGCACACAACACTGTAGACCTATCAGAAGATACTGATAAGCAAGAAGTGTAGCCATACTGTCTTGCGAGAGGTCGGGTAACTTGTCTTCAGACAGGAACACTTCATTATGCATGAGTCGTACCACTTGTTCTAGAAGCTTCTATAAATTCATGCATCTGCACAATAGCATCCTGGCAGTAGCCTGGAGGTTTTAGTTCTGATATGTGCAATCACACTCTTAATGTTGCAATGTCATTTGATATTCAGGAGTCCAGGTGACCACCATTGATGCTTTTTTTCTTGTATATTCTGTAATAAGTGCTAGACTACCCCTTCTGTAAGCACCATCTGATTAGATGAAGGTATGATATGACTGAAACAGGTGAAGACAGGTCTTTGAGGTTTGTCTGACTTTCAAATGCTTGGATTGTTAATGTAGTGTTTCAGGAAAAGAATTTCAGAAGGAGTCAACCTTAAAATAAATATCCGATTAAGCGGACTGGTAGGAGGTGATGCATGCATGGTGGACTGGGATCTACGCGCAAGCAGGGTTCTCCAAAGTTGGTCTTAGAGGGCCGGATCCATGTCAGATTTTGAGTATATCCCCATTTAGATTTATTTATTATTTTACGGAGTTTTATATAGCGCAAACTTGACCCGAATCGGGTATCAGAGCGCTTTACATAGCACCAGTTGCGTTACATGAGGACACATTCATTTTTTTGTTAGGCATGGGGAGATTAAGTGATTTGCCCAGAATCACAGGGTGTTCAGCGTCGTTGATGAGACTCTAACTCAGTTCCCCAGATTCGAGATGACCACCCTAGCCGTTTGGCCAACTCCTCTCCCCTCCTCATCCCCTAGATAAATGTATTCATCTAAAAAATCTGGCATGGATCCGGCCCTCCTGGACAGATTTTGGAGAATCTTGCGCAAGTCGATCAAGATGCTAAGAACTGGGATGTTAAGTGCCTTATGTATTTGGCAGAGCAGCTTGTTACTGATCCGCCTATGAACAGGTAGCTTAATCGAGGGATGCCAACACAGGCTAAAACAATCACTGTTTGTTGGACCCGGCCTCATGGCGTGGTCCTACCCCTCCCGCATGGCGGGCCGCGGGCGACATCGGCCCTCCACAGAGCCTCGGGCGGCCCCTTCCGCCCGACCCTGCACGCACCAACACTACCGGTCCGGTTACCATCACGGGCCACCACCCTGGCCTGACTCCATCGTGGGCCCATCACGTCCTGAGCACGAGGCCTCGCCCGACTCCATCTTGGGCCCACCACGTCACGAACACGTGGCCGCGGCCCCGGCCCCAGCCCCAGCGAAGCCCCGACATCGAGGCGCCAAGATCTACCCAGGTGGTCGAGTGGCCACTTGACAGATCCCGGAGTGAGGGGAGTTTTGATGGGCCTGCAGCCGTCCCCGGACGCCTGGTATCGATCGCCCCCGGCATCCCTGGGTGCTGGCTCCACCCCCCTGCTGGGTGTCTGGACACCATCTTCCCGGCCCCTCTGGCCCCCCAGGCGCGAGGGTCCGGACATCAAAGGACTCCAGTCCTATATCTGGGCCAGCCCCGGAGTAGGACGTCAGTTGTATCCTGGACTGGAAAGCCCTACTGACGCTGTCACGGCCAACACCAGAAGAACTCATTTTCCCTGTAACCTGAGGATACCCTGAGAGCCTGCTGGCGCTGCCGCGGCCCACCTTTGCCGAACCATCTTGAGAGCCTGCTGGCGCTGCCGCGGCCCACCTTTGCCGAACCATCTTGAGAGCCTGCTGGCACTGCCGCGGCCCACCTTTGCCGAACCATCTTGAGAGCCTGCTGGCGCTGCCGCGGCCCACCTTTGCCGAACCATCTTGAGAGCCTGCTGGCGCTGCCGCGGCCCACCTTTGCCGAACCACCTTGAGAGCCTGCTGGCGCTGCCGCGGCTCGACCTCTCGGAACCCCCCGGCTCGAGGATTGAGAGCTGTGCGCAGGGTATCCCTTCCTGCACCCCAACCGAGACTGTCCCGCTACCCAGACCCTTTTACGAGACGTTACAGACCCCTCGATCTACTTGTACATATCGCTGAGAACCAGCAACCTTTATTTCCTGATAAAGCTTACGAACTCGACCTCTGGTGTGGTGTCCATTTGTGGTGTTGTGGTTACTCTGCTGTACGATCCTAGGAGAGGGCCCTCACCCAGGAGGCCTCTCGGTAACGCTCGGCTACTTCTTGACGGAGAGGTGGACCTAGGGGTGGTCAGTCAGACATCTTCTGCCTCCCCCGGGGTCGCCTTTCTAACATTGGTGGCAGGCGACGGGATCCGAGCCGACGCAGATCGTACAGAGAGTAATTCACTCACTACCGAGAAAAACACACCGCGACCATGACTACTCAGGAAACCAGACCGACTACGGAATTCCAGAAAGAAAAGATGGAAGATTACAGCCACAAGGAATTAAAACAATTCTGCAAGGACCTAGGCATCGCTACCACGGGCCTCAACACCAAAGAGGACTTTAAATCGGCCCTGCAAGCCTGGGCGGACGCCGATAACGCGCCACCCCAGAATGAAGACAACCCGGGCCCGAACGGACGCCCGGAGACCGACGCGAACCCTGCGGGGGAAAGGCCCGCAAACCTAGACACGGGCCTCTCCCACGAAGACGCCCGAGAACGAGAGAGGAACCGGCTCCACGAGTTGGAGCTCGCCTGACTCCGACAAGAAGGAGAGATACAGCTGGCAGAAAGGAAATTAGCCCTCGAGCAACTACGGCTGGAAGGAGACCTAGAGGAAAGGCGAAGACAAAGAGACCTTGAAGAAAAGAAACTCATGCTCGAGCATGAGCGCGGCCTCAAAGAACTAGAAATCAAGGCCAAGACCAACGAAACCGGCACCTCCGGGGGCAAGGCCTCACCCCCGCCAGTGGACACGAAGGTGCACATACCCAAGGAGGTCGTCAAAGAATACTATAAGAACGATGACATCCAACAGTGGTTCAAAGCCTACGAGGTCGCCATGACCGCCCATCGAGTACCCCTCAAAGACTGGGGCGCCGGCCTATGGGGAAAGTTCATCAACGAGGGGAGAGACGCCCTGCTAGAGCTCCCCGACGCCGAGATGACCTCGTACGAGCACATGAAGACCGCCCTCCTCACTCGCTACGGACTCACCCCTGAAATGTAGCGGCAGCGATTCCGAGACTGTAAAAAAATCCCCGGTACCACTTGGGTGGAGTACGTGAACTTTTACAGCAGAGCCTTCGAAGGGTGGATCAGAGGCTGCCAGGTCACTACCTACCAGCAGTTGGTCGACCTCATTCTATGGGAACATCTTTCCAATAACTGCTTCATCGAACTCCGGCAGCACCTCCTCGACAGCAAATTGACAGAGCCACGAAAACTCCCTGTCGAGGCGGATAGATGGGTGAGCACCCGAGTTCCCCGGAGTTCGATGGGAGACTACGGCCGGGGATCCCAGGGGAACCACCGACCACGAGGCGGCGGAGGAGGCCAGAGCAGGGGCTGAGACACCCCCACGGGGTCATCCCCTACCTCCACGTCGCCATCCCTGGGTCAAAGGGGGGCCCCCCAGCAAGACCCGGGCCCCGCCCAAATGTTACGTGCCACAGATGCCAGCGACGGGGCCGTTATGCGAACGACCCTCTCTGCCCGATGAACAAGCGACCCGGCACCACCGGTCCCCCGAGCCGCCAGATCGCGGCCGCCGCCCTGAGTGCAGAGGGAGGCAAAGAAGAAGGCGACGACACCGAGCAGGCCGAGTGGGAGCCCGCCGCTATGATCTTAGCATGCCTGGGTGATCGAGACATGATCCCCCGAGACCCGATCCTGTCAGGGTCTGACGTGTGCCTACCCAGTTATGTAAACACGGACTACATCTCCCAGAATCCTTATGGGCACCTGGAAGGGGAGAGTCTTTAAATATGGGTGAGACGCTGTAGGCGGTGCACGTGATTTTGTCTTTGTTTCGTCTTGGAGTTCGAGGGCGGTGGATGCTCGTTGCCTTAGTGTCTGGAGAGACTAAATTATCCTGAAGTAATCCGCTGCTGTGACTTTTCCGGTTGGTGGGTGTCGAGCCGGATCAACAGCAGAGGATTCTTTGGCTGAGTGTATTGGGCGCTTTTGAACAGATCGGAGACGCGGGTTTCCTCCGATCTGTTGTTTGTGACTGTGTGCCTTGTAGTGTTGCCAGGGACGCCGGATTTCCCCCCCTCGCGGCACTATTGATTTTGGTAATTCGTAGACTCGGAGAGACGCTGGATTTGCACCCTCTCGAGTCAGCCTACAGTAGAACCGGCAGAGAGACGCCGGATTTCCCCCTCTCTGTGCCGGAGGACGCAGGGTGTGAGTGAGAGAGTTGAGCGTTCCCTTACTTACAGCGGAGCGGCTTTCTTCAAGGTTGCTGGTAAGACCTGTCCTAGGTTTGGACGGCGACATTCTTTTGAGATACTGTGACACTGTTTATTTGTTCCTTGGTTGCTATAACTCTTTACTTTTGGGACTATCACTGGATCATTACAAGTGTGGACCCTAGGATTCCTTTGTGCTACGGGGCGAGAACGTATGGTATGTATGTGGCATTGTGGGGTGCGTGAGATACGTTGAGTGGTAATCAGTGATGCCTCTAGAGTGTTGTTCATTGTGCTTCTGTATTCACAGGCGCTTATCCTTAGAAGTGAGAGACGTCATCTCATGTACTTGAATAGAAGAAGGAAGGGCCTAGCAGCATCTGAGACGTATCAGGTGGGCATCTATCCTAGGGTTGAAAGGGAGTAGGGGGTAGGAGTGAGACCACTTCTAATGTATGTTCTCTTGTCCTCTACAGATACCCCTTCCATGACGGTTCCCGCCCCGGCTTCTTTTTTCCCTCACCTGCTGACCATCCTGCTCTGTACCTCAGTGTAGTTGGAGCATGGGGACAGCTGGAGGTGGACCCCATTATAGCATCTCATCGATCCTGAGGAATCGTTGGTCCGTAATAGATCCCAGGTAACACCCAGAAATACCGCCAATGGGTCACCATCAATGGACGCCGGGCCGAAGCCCTCCGGGACACGGGAGCCAGCGTGACGGCGGTCCGCTGCCACTTGGTGACCCCCGAACAAATTCTTCCCAACGTCTTGTGCCCAGTACGGTCGGCGGACAACTCTGAGAGTTTGTGCCAGATGGCCCGCATCCCCTTCGAGTGGGGAGGGGTGTCGGGCATGCTGAAAGTGACTGTCCGAGACGATGCCCCCGTGGACTGCCTCCTCGGGAACGACCTGGAAAGTTCCCTCTGGGCCGGCGTAGAGCGGAGAGAGCATCTGGGGATGCTAGGCCTTCCCGAGTGGGTCTGTGCGACCACCAGCTCCATGTCCGCCCGAGCCTCCACCCCAACGGAGGAAGCCCCAATCGAGGAGCCGGAGTGGCCCGCACCTCCACCGCCCGCCGTCCCCGAGGACACCGACCCTGAACCCGGCCCCCAGGGGCCCAACCATGAAGAAATCACCGAGCTCGGCCACCTTCCAGAACTAGCTCAATGGCGCCAAGAAGGTGGCCCCACCCGCGAACAATTCCGACAAGAACAGAGCACCTGTCCCTCCCTCGAGGGAATCCGACGACAAGCCGCCAATCAAGCCGCTGGAGACCCGGCGGGGTCCCACTGGGTCTATTGGGACAACGACCTTTTCTACAGTGAGCAGAAGATTGCCGAACTAGGGGCCAGCCGGGTGCTGGTCGTTCCCCTCCGATTTAGAGACTTCCTCTTGAAATTAGCACATGATGTGCCCCTCGCCGGGCACCTGGGGCAGGACAAAACTTACAGCCGCCTGGTGACCCATTTCTACTGGCCGAAAATGCGCAACGATGTGCATAATCACTGCAGAACCTGCCCGACCTGTCAAGCCAGCGGGAAGAGCGGGGGGAAAGTCAAAGCCCCACTCGAGCCTTTTCCCGTGGTCACCACCCCCTTCGAGCGGGTGGGGATAGACATCGTGGGGCCCCTGGACCCCCGCACCTCTCAAGGGCACCGCTTCATCCTCGTTCTGGTGGACCATGCCACCCGCTATCCGGAAGCCATCCCCCTCCGAACCATCACGGCCCCAGTGGTAGGCCGAGCCCTAATGGGGATCTTCTCCCGAGAAGTCATGAGTGATCGGGGCACAAACTTTATCTCCAAGTATATGCGATCCCTGTGGCAACAGTGCGGGGTCACATATAAGTTCACCACCCCGTATCACCCCCAAGGGAATGGACTTGTGGAGCGGTTTAACCGAACACTGAAGGGAATGATCAAGGGCCTAGAGGAGCCACTACGACGCAAATGGGATGTTCTGCTGCCTTGCCTCCTGTTTGCGTATCGCGAAGTACCCCAGAAGTCCCTGGGGTTCAGCCCCTTCGAACTATTGTATGGACACCCGGTCCGAGGCCCCCTCAGCCTGGTCAAAGAAGGCTGGGAGATGGCTGTCCGAGGTGCTCCACCAGACGTCTACCAGTACCTCCTGACCCTCCGCAACCAAACTCGGAAGTTCCGGGAACTGGCCGAAGCCAACCTGGAGGCTAGTCAGGAGGAGATGAAACGCTGGTATGACCGGAACGCCTCGTCCATCGAATTCGAGCCGGGCCAGCAGGTCTGGGTCATGTCCCCGGTTGAACCTTGCGCCCTCCAGGACCAATGGACGGGGCCCTTCAAGGTGGTGGAGCGCAAGAGCCCCGTCACTTACTTGGTGGACATGGAGTCCCCCAGAAACCCCCTCCGGGTTCTACACGCTAACCGGCTCAAGCCGCACTTTGCCCGCACTGAACTAAGTCTGCTGTTAGCAACCGATGACGGAGCTGAAGACGACTCCGAACCTCTGCCAGATCTCATGAGCACCACTGAGAAGGACGGCTCCGTCGAAGGGGTCCTGCTCTCCTCCACCCTGACCCCAGAACAGCACCATGACTGCCGGCAGCTGCTGGGGCAGTTTGCAGATCTGTTTTCCCTCACTCATGGAGTCACCCGGTGGTGTGTCCACGATGTGGACACCGGAGACAGCCCACCTGTAAGACACCGAGCTTTCCGAGTGCCCGATCGAGTGCGGGCCTGCATCCAGTCCGAGGTGTCCAAGATGCTAGCGCTGGGGGTAGTCGAACCCTCCGACAGTCCGTGGGCCAGCCCAGTTGTCCTGGCCCCTAAAGCCGCCGCCCCCGGCACGCCCCCGGAGCTCCGGTTCTGTGTTGACTACCTGGGGCTGAATGCAGTCACCAGGACCGACGCCCATCCCATCCCCCGGGCGGATGAACTGATCGATCGCCTGGGGGCTGCCAAGTATCTCAGCACCTTCGATCTCACGGCCGGGTATTGGCAGATCGGCCTCACACCTGGAGCGCAAGAGCGATCAGCCTTCTCGACCCCTGATGGCCACTACCATTTCAAGGTGATGCCCTTCGGCATGAAAAACGCCCCGGCCACCTTCCAGAGACTCGTGAATAGGGTGCTGGCCGGGCTAGAAGAGTTCAGCGCCGCCTACCTAGACGACATTGCGGTGTACAGCCTCCACTGGGATGCGCACCTGACCCACCTCCGGGAGTTCCTGACGGCCCTCCGTCGGGCAGGACTGACAATAAAGGCCAGCAAGTGCCAGATAGGCCAAGGGTCCGTGACCTATCTGGGACACCAAGTAGGGAGCGGCCAGGTGGCTCCCCTCCAGCCAAAGATTGACGCTATCCAGGCCTGGGAGCCCCTGGTCACCCAGACCGCCGTCCGAGCCTTCCTGGGGCTCACTGGATACTATCGGCGCTTCATCAAAAACTATGGGAGCATTGTGGGGCCCCTCACAGAACTGACCTCAAAGAGACTACCACAGAGGGTGCACTGGACCCCCGAGTGCCAGGTAGCCTTCGACACCCTAAAGACCGCTATGTGCACCGCCCCTGTGCTCCAAGCCCCCGACTACAGCCGAGAGTTTGTGGTCCAAACCGACGCCTCGGAGCACGGCATTGGGGCGGTCTTCTCCCAAGTAAACCCTGAAGGGGCCGACCTTCCCGTTGCCTTTATCAGCCGGCGGCTGCTGGCCAGAGAACAGCGATGGAGCACCATCGAGAGAGAAGCCTTCGCCGTCGTGTGGGCCCTAAAGAAGCTCCGGCCCTACCTCTTCGGCACCCACTTCCGGGTCCAGACCGACCACCGGCCTCTGCGGTGGCTGATGCAGATGCGGGGAGAAAACCCGAAACTGTTGCGATGGTCCATCTCCCTCCAAGGGATGGACTTCACTGTGGAGCATCGCCCCGGCAACGACCACGCCAATGCTGACGGCCTGTCCCGATTCTTCCGCCTCGGCGAGGAGAATCCCCAAGAAGATGGGTGACTCTCCCCTGCCTTCAGCTGGGGGGGGACGCGTGTTGGACCCGGCCTCATGGCGTGGTCCTACCCCTCCCGCATGGCGGGCCCCGGACGACATCGGCTCTCCACAGAGCCTCGGGCGGCCCCTTCCGCCCGACCCTGCACGCACCAACACTACCGGTCCGGTTACCATCACGGGCCACCACCCCGGCCTGACTCCATCGTGGGCCCATCACGTCCTGAGCACGAGGCCTCGCCCGACTCCATCTTGGGCCCACCACGTCACGAACACGTGGCCGCGGCCCCGGCCCCAGCCCCAGCAAAGCCCCGACATCGAGGCGCCAAGATCTACCCAGGTGGTCGAGTGGCCACTTGACAGATCCCGGAGGGAGGGGAGTTCCGATGGGCCTCCAGCCTTCCCCGGACGCCTGGTATCGATCGCCCCCGGCATCCCTGGGTGCTGGCTCCACCCCCCTGCTGGGTGTCTGGACACCATCTTCCCGGCCCCTCTGGCCCCCCAGGCGCGAGGGTCCGGACATCAAAGGACTTCAGTCCTATATCTGGGCCAGCCCCGGAGTAGGACGTCAGTTGTATCCTGGACTGGAAAGCCCTACTGACACTGTCACGGCCGACACCAGAAGAACTCATTTTCCCTGTAACCTGAGGATACCCTGAGAGCCTGCTGGCGCTGCCGCGGCCCACCTTTGCCGAACCATCTTGAGAGCCTGCTGGCGCTGCCGCGGCCCACCTTTGCCGAACCATCTTGAGAGCCTGCTGGCGCTGCCGCGGCCCACCTTTGCCGAACCATCTTGAGAGCCTGCTGGCGCTGCCGCGGCCCACCTTTGCCGAACCATCTTGAGAGCCTGCTGGCGCTGCCGCGGCCCACCTTTGCCGAACCATCTTGAGAGCCTGCTGGCGCTGCCGCGGCCCACCTTTGCCGAACCACCTTGAGAGCCTGCTGGCGCTGCCGCGGCTCGACCTCTCGGAACCCCCCGGCTCGAGGATTGAGAGCTGTGCGCAGGGTATCCCTTCCTGCACCCCAACCGAGACTGTCCCGCCACCCTGACCCTTTTACGAGACTTTACAGACCCCTCGATCTACTTGTACATATCGCTAAGAACCAGCAACCTTTATTTCCTGATAAAGCTTACGAACTCGACCTCTGGTGTGGTGTCCATTTGTGGTGTTGTGGTTACTCTGCTGTACGATCCTAGGAGAGGGCCCTCACCCAGGAGGCCTCTCGGTAACGCTCGGCTACTTCTTGACGGAGAGGTGGACCTAGGGGGGGGTCAGTCAGACATCTTCTGCCTCCCCCGGGGTCGCCTTTCTAACACTGTTCTTCTAATTCCACAAAATAAGTGTTGTGCAGTTTAAAATACCTGTAGTCTGTCAATCACAATTCAGTAATCTGAGATAGGCTGCAAAGTTTCTAAGGCTCACATTTACGTGTGATGCAACCTCTGGAATTTATAACATATTATTACCCTACTCAAAAGTGCTGTATCATCAAAGTTAAAAGATGCATATAAATTGCCATTTGAAACTTACTGGGAAAAATTGCAGCAATCTTCAAAGTATAATCCAAGATTCCTTATTTCTGAGACAGGGGCAGGGGGTATACCAAACTGAATGTGCCAGAAACTGAATTCCCATCACAGAGTAATAGGCTCGGAGAAACTGTCTTCAGACATTCAAACTATATACATAACATCAGTTCATTCAAAGATAATTTTTTGTGTGTAAATCTTAAAACTAGCAATTTACACTTTAACATTAAAATGGACCAACTTAAAAAAAAACAATAAAGAGTTACACAGATACAATAAAATCTCTTCAGATTTATGTGAAATACTTGCCCACTTATTTATTTTTATAGGAAATGTTTGGCTTGGGGTTATGTAGTGTTGACAATAAAATATAAAGTGCATTGATGTGTGACTAGATGAGCTGGCGCAAGGCCATGAATAATTATCACCGGTTTCATGTGAAAGGTTAACAATTAAATGGCGGAGCACTTCTAATGTATACGTATTGATTTTCTGTCTTAATGCTGTGGAATGAGGGAATAATGTTTCATATGACATTGGTTGCAACAACATAAACTAGAGGGTTTGACGCAGAAAGTGAGCAATACATAAACAGTAGAGCTCTTTGTTAACATGTGGTTTGGGCTATGATCAACCATCTTCGTGGATCTAGCTGGGACATATCGTGACGACTGATGTGTCAGCAGTGTTTAGAGCACCACTGTTGTCTGTACTACAATGCTCCTCTGATGATAATGATGTGCGACATTTGTACCACTGTTGCCACTTTTTGTATATAAATCATATGAAAGGTTAGTTTGTGCCTTTAGATGGTGAACTGTGCCACATCCAAATCTCACCATTAAATATCTTTCAAAAAGGCTGCACGACTAACATGATGCAAGGTCCCATCCAAAAGGTAGTCTTGGGAGAGTTCCGCTGTCACTAAAGTCATTCATTGATTTATTTATTTATTTATTAAACGGGGAGGATCCCTTTCGCTCGAACTACAGACTACAAACAACTTCAAATACCACATTGTCTTTGGACCCTACATTTTCCGCCTTACTAAACAGGTCAGGGTAACCTAGATTCATGGCCCAGTGCAGTGGTATATTTAATGTAATTTAACGAGGGCATTGTATGCCAGAAGTTGAGCACGATTAGGACCAAAATAAGTTACTCTGCAGCATCCTCCCGTGCCCCCCACCTGCGTCCCACACTTTTAGGGCCCCACGAGCGGAGCTCGGAGAGAAAGCCCCATGTGTGCAACACTCTTCTACTTACTGCTCGCAGAGGAACTGAACCGCTTTCCCTTTCTGTACTCCACACCTGCCGCCGGCGCTGCTTCCTTTCACCGACTTCACCGGCCCGCTCTGTACGTAATGGGCCTGATGGTGGTGGTGGCGTGAGTGCGTGCATGTGTGCGTGTGCTACACGCTGCTGCAGTCAGCAGTTCCAAGCAGCAGGTGGCGGTGCACTTGCACTTAAAACAGGGCGGCGGCCGCGGCACTGGTGGCCCGTTGCGGCGGCCTTTATATTTAATTTGGGGACACAGTGTCCCCAAATTAATTATAAAGGCCGCCTCAACGGGCCACCAGTGCCGTGGCCGCGGCCCCCGCCCCAAAAATTGTGCCGCCTGGGGCGGACCGCCCCCCTCGCCCCCCCCCCCCCCTAGCTACGCCGGTGCTAAGGGGGCCGCCCTCTTATGAGGGTCCCCTGCGGGGACGAGTCGGTCGACCCGCATTGTAAATGACAATGCCATTTATTTATCTGTTTTCAAAACCAACACATAAATAAAAATGTTGTCATTTACAATGCCAATAGATCTAACTGTTGCAAAGGCGAGGCCGTTGCATTGTAAATGCTTGTTAAATAAACAGTGTTTAATTTCACTTACGAGCACTTCGGTTCCCACGCTCGCTAATGGAGCAGCGCACTCCCACTTCTCTGACCAGAATGGATTTTTTTTTTTAGAAATACTTTTTTCAGAGATCTCAGAACGTAGTGTTCGTCACTTATTTGTAATCATATCCTAAATGATGTCATTGCTGTGTTCAGATTAATGCTGTAATACAGAACAACTAAACTGACTCCTCTCGGAGAAGCCTCCGAGTGCTGAATGCGCCCAGAGCCTGCTTCTCACAGATGCGCGTGACAGTGACGTGATGTGCGCACTGCAGGGGTTTTGTTACGCCACAGGCGCGTGAGACCCGCCCCCCCCCCCTCCTCCTTCCCTAGGAGGGGCCACAGACTGCCGCTTAAGAAATGTTTCGTGTGTCAGGGGCTGGCAAGCAAATATTCCATGGCCACAGGATTCTGCCCTGTCAGCCTATGCCATTTGTCCTGAGCTCCTTGTCCTATATTAAGAACAGCACCCTCTCTTACATTGCACAGCACATGGAGAAAGAAAACCAATGCAAAGTCGCCGAATGCTGTACATTTTGTCACACACAGGCACTGTGTACAGATGGACTGCACACTAGCAGTTACAACAACCAGCCTTGAAACACGCCTTTCATCCATAGTTTACCTTAACGGAGTAGTAAATAGGTAGAGGTAGAAGTGGGTTGAACCCGTATTTTTCACTTTTGAATAATGCCTTGCTCTGGTTGCTGGCCATGACAGTGATTTCTAAGTAGTAGTTACCTTTGACGGTCGCATTTTTTCCTTTGTGTTGCTTTCTTATTGGAGGTGGTGGTTGCTGGTACTGTCCATTTGCGCCAAGCCTTTTCATGTTTGGGAATGTTTCTTCTGGCAGAGTCCAGTCCTTCAGTGTACCAGGCTGCAGAGGGATTAGATTTGACCTTTCTCAAACGCAAAGGAATGATAGATGTCTACTCAAGCCTGGCGTGTATTGATCATGGCAAGGAATGTGGTACATGGGCCAGGTGTGAAATCATTCGCGATAATATTGATTTGGGATTTTTGAATTGATCATGGAGGTGTTTTGTTTGTCTGTTAATTAGGGGCCTGTGGGCAGCTATGTGAATGGAAATTACAAGATGGCCAGCCCAATCTCGAGGAAGCTTGTCTTAGCATGATGGGTTAGAGGAAGCAAATATAATCAGGACGAGGGTGTTGCCTTTCGAATGTGTTTCAACACTGCCAAGAGATGCATTTACATATCGTTGTTACTAGTGCGTCATGCAGGGTGGTGGAATTTATTTATTTATTTATTTTCACATTTTTTGAGCGCACTGTTACCCGGAGGTGTCCTGGCGCTGTGTGACTAAGGGTGCATGTGTTACATTTATTGCCTTTAGAGAGGTCAGTTTGTAAAAAGCCAGGTCTTTAGAGCTCTTCTGAACGATAGAAGGTCTTGTGTCTGTCTTAGGCTGGGCGGTAGAGCGTTCCATGCCTTGGCCGCTCCCAAGGAAAAGCTCCTACCCCCGCAGCGAGCTTTCCTAACTCTGGGGACTACCACCAGCCATTGCTCAGCCGATCTAAGAGCTTTTACTGGTTTATACCAGTGGAAGAGCGAGGTCAGG
The DNA here is from genome assembly GCF_964261635.1 of Lissotriton helveticus. NCBI lineage: Eukaryota > Metazoa > Chordata > Amphibia > Caudata > Salamandridae > Lissotriton > Lissotriton helveticus. The sequence continues at coordinate 461,407,724 of NC_136068.1, read as the reverse complement.
CAATGAGGGCCCAAGCCATTGAGTGCCTTGAAGACAGAGCACAGTGATTTGAATATTATTCTTTTGCGGACTGGGAGCCAGTGAAGCATCACCAGGTCCCGAGCCGCCGAAACCCGTTTAGGTGTTCCTGTGATCAGACGGGCCGCTGCGTTTTGCAAAATTTGCAATTTATTAAGAATACTCTGTTGTGCGTTTAAGAGCAGACTATTGCAGTAGTCTAGGCGTGATAGCACTAGACTAGTAACCACTGTTTTTTTATGCTCTTCTGCAAGAACCGGTAGAACTTTCCGTATAGATTTCAGCATAAAATGGATGGATGAGGAAAGGGCATTTATGTGGGGCCTGAAGGATAGAGAGTCATCCATCATGACTCCCAGATTTTTAACTTTCGTGGCCGGTGTTGGAGGCGTCCCCATTTCCTCTGGCCACCAGCGAGGGGACCAGAAATTATCTCTGGCTCCAAAAAGCAAGACTTCAGTTTTCGCTGAATTTAATTTTAGGCAGTTGCCGGCCATCCAGGAACTGACTTCCCGCATGCATCCTCTGAATCTGTCTGCTGTGTTATCTGTTTCCCCCGGAAGTAGAGACACCACTATCTGGGTGTCGTCCGCATACGAGGTTAGTTGGAAGCCAAAGGATCTGATCACTGGTGCCAAGGTGGAAACATAAACATTAAAAAGGGTGGGGCTCAGGGAGGACCCCTGGGGGACGCCACATGGAAGAACAAAGGGGTCGGACTCAAAGGTGCCTAATGCGACCTTTTGCGTCCGTCCAGCTAGGAAGGCATGTAAGATTTTAAGGGCCTTACCTTGTATCCCACAGGCCCTCAGCCGGTCCACCAAGATTTTATGGTGGACCGTATCGAAGGCCGCAGACAAGTCTAGTAAGATCAGGGCCGCTCTGCCACCTGTATCCAGTGTGGATCTTATGTTCTCTACCGATTTGATTAGTGCCGATTCGGTGCTATGACCTGCCCTAAAACCGTGCTGTGAGGGGTCTAAGCACTGACCCGCTCTAAGGAAAGTGCTCAGCTGAGAGTTTAGAATACCCTCCACAATTTTTGCTGGAAAAGGAAGTCTGGCAATAGGTCGAAAGTTGTTCAAATCGGTAATGTCCAGGTTCGGTTTTTTGAGTAACGGGAGAATGGAGGCCTGTTTCCATCGAGATGGAAATTCTCCTTTATCCAGCATGTCGTTGAAAAGAGGGGTGAGACCTGCGGCCATAGCCATGGGGGCTAGTTTGGCCACCATGGCAGGGCAAGGGTCTGAAGGAGATCCGGATTTTATCTTTAAAAGTCTGTTCGTGACCTCCTCCTCATTAATCGGGGCAAAATTAGGGAACGTCAAATTAAAGCCGTCGCTTTCCTCCAAAGCAACAGGGGATCCTGTTATCGCTTGCTTGTCTAACGGCAAGAATATCTCTCTTACCTTGTTCTGGAAGAACTTGGCCAGGTCTTCGCAGAGTTCCTTGCTGGGGGGAATCTCTACTGGCTTGGGGGCCATCAAGGACGAGACTGTCTGGAAGAGCTCCTTAGGGGAGTTGCTGGCTTCCTCAATACGCGTAGAGAAGTAGTCGTGTTTCGCCTTTCGGATCGTCCGTTTGTACTCGCTCAACTCAGCATTGAGTAGCTTTCTATCCTCCTCTCTATAGTTCTTCCGCCATGTTCTTTCAATTTTTTTGCAGCGAATTTTATGGTCCCTGATCGACTCAGAGAACCAGGGGGCTGAAGGACTTAGGCGTGTAGGATGGTAAGTTTTAGGAGGGGCTACGTGGAGGCAGGCTGCCTCTAACCAGATCGTAAAGCTTGTGGCAGCTTCTTCTACCTCGGCTGGGAGAGGCGCCATTGTGGAGCTTAGCACCTCCTCTAAAACCTTCCCATCTACATTCTTCCATTTTCTAATTACTCTAGGTGGATTTTTAGCCTTAGCTGGTCTGGCAGGAGAAGCTAGCTTGATTTCAAAGTAAATGACTGTGTGGTCCGACCAGGAGATCTGGTGAATAGCAGTCATGTCTAGGAGCGGGTGGTTGGAAAAAATGCCATCTAAAGTATGACCCGCCCTATGGGTTGACCTGCTGACCCGTTGGGTTAATTGCAAACCCTCCACGAGGTCCAGCAGATCTCAAGTGTCAGGGTCTGACTCCTTCTCTAAATAGAAGTTAAAGTCGCCCAGCAGTGTAAAGGTGTTAACATCTGCTGCCTTTTCTAACATGTTGGTAAGATCTAAAAGGAAAGGGGCTTTGGGTCCAGGGGGCCTATACATAAGACATCCTTTGAGGGTGTGATGGTTGGAGAGTGTGAGGTTGAAGTCCAGTGCTTCAAATAAGTCTGTGGAGCAACCCTGAAAGGATCCTCTAAGTGACTTGTGGTATATTATGGCAAGTCCCCCACCTCTCTTCTTGACTCTATTTAAGGCAAAACACTCATAGCCCGGGGGGGTGGCAGTGACGATGTCAGGGCCAGAGGCCTCATCCGTCCATGATTCCGTAATAAAGGCTATTTTTACCTCAGATTCCTGAATTAGTTCCGCCAACTCATTGCTGTGTTTCACCAAAGATCTGGCATTGAGTAGCATACATTTCGTCGTGGATAATGTTTTGTTTCCTGGGAATCTGGTGGAAGTCTGGATATAAGTGCTGGCCTGCCATAGGGGTTTGGGAAGAACTTGTCTGCAGTTACGACAGAGGTAGGGAATGGATTGTGCCTCATCCCGTAGGTCCAGGTTTAAACAGTTGGCCGGCTTATCAGCACTCCGAAGGGCCAGTAGGGTATCACGGTTGTAGGAAAGGGGCGACATGGGTTTCAGAGGTTGAAGGCCAGGGATCATGGCGCTAGTCGCGGGCTCGGCGCGGACGAGCGCAGACGGGCTCGCCTTCGGCTCGCCTTCGGCGCGCCGCCGGCGCGCCCGCTGCGCTCGTCCGCTGCGCTTCCTAGTAAAAGGTGCCATTTTATACAAGAAGGAGCGGGAGGGGCAGAGCACTAGTCTGCTCGCCCAGCTCCTCACTCAAGATGGCGGGACCCCGAGGGGGGAGAGTTGGCTCCGGTTCGAGACCAACGTGAGTAATTAATCACTCCTAACACATCATGTGCAAATACGCTTTTTAAAATGCTTTTAAATCAGCAATAAAATAAGATGAATTAGAGAGGTGAAAAAGAGCAGCAATATCAGTTAATCACTCCTGACACATCATGTGCAAAAACGCTATTAAAATGCTTTTAAGATCATGGGGAGCATACATGCCATGTAATTTACCAAGGGACTGATCATCATTTTTAGTGTTTCCGCCCTACCCCACCACGAGAGGAATTTAGGGGACCAACCGTCTAATAGTTTTTGTATTTTTTTGTAGAGCAGCTCTTCATTAATTTTTAAGGTGGATATCAAATCCTTTTCAAATTCCAGTCCTAAATATTTAAAACTCTTCGGCTGCCAGGTAAGCCCGGAGTCGCCCAGGATGTTTTTACTACACAGGTTATTTAACGATTTCACCTCAGTTTTATCCTTGTTCAAGGAGTATCCAGATACACTTGAGAATTCTTCTATTGTGGACAGCAGCGCCGGGATAGCCCTATCAGCTTGTTCACTCATGACCAACTCGTCATCAGCGTAGGCCGTGAGTTTAATTATACAATCAGTAAACCGAATTCCAGCAATGTCAGGATTTTCCCTTATGTAGTACAGAAAGGGCTCAATAGCCAGGAGAAATAAGGACGGGGATAATGGACAGCCCTGCCTAGTGCCCTGCTCTAGACTAAAGGGGGAGGAAAAAGCGCTGCCAGCTCGTACTCTAGCAGATGGACAGGCATAGAGGGACATGACTAATTTAGTGAATAGGGGACCCAGATCGAATTTGTGTAGTACAGCATGTAAGTAAGTCCAGTCTACTTTGTCGAACGCTTTCTCAGCGTCTAGTGTAATGGCAATGGTAGGTGTGGACAAGAGTTTCGCTTTTTCAATAACATGAGCCAGGATTCTCGTGTTATCGCTCGAGAGCCTGTTCTTCAGGAAACCCGCTTGCGAGGGATGTATTAGGGATGGCAGGACCTTTTGAATGCGGCTCGCTAAAATCGATGCTAGGAGCTTACAATCTAAATTTATCAGTGAAATAGGCCTGTAGATTTTGGGAAGTTTGTGGTCTTTGTCTTCCTTGGGTATTACCGCAATTACAGCCTCTGCCATGGTTCCCTTAACTTCGCCTGTACTGCTAATTTCATGAAAGACCTCTAGAAGAGGAGTTGAGAGAATATGGGCAAAGGTCTTATAAAATTGTGCTGTATAGCCGTCAGGGCCAGGGGCTTTCCCCTTTTTGAGGGATTTGATCGCACCAATAACCTCTGATTCAGAGATTGGTTCATTCAAGGAGTTTCTTTCTGCGATCGTAGGCGTTGGGAGTGTGCAACTGGAGAGGTATTTCTTCATTTTCTCACTATCCACGCGCATGTTCTTAGCATAGAGTTTCTCATAAAAGTCTTTGAAGATATTCGCAATCTTAGTGGGATCGGAGTTAGGAGTACCATTTCCATCGAGTAAGGAGGCAATGGTATTCTTCTGAATTTTAAATTTAAGATAAGCCGCTAGCCCCTTCCCCGCTTTGTTCGAGTCACAAATTTTGAAACGCTTCCTCCTGTCCAGCCAAATTCCTGCCTTTTCACTAATAAGTTTGTTATAGGTGTATTTCTGATTGGACAGTTCAGTCAGGATCTCAGGGTTCCTACTCGTCAAGTATGTGTGCTGTAGTTTTGAAATGTCCTCCTCTAATTTCAACAGGGCTGCAGTGCGGTTCTTATTAATTGCAGACGATATCTTTATAATAAGTCCCCTTATGGTGGATTTCAGTGCCTCCCATCGGGTGGTGTCTGAGGTATCCCCCCTCTTGTTTAACAGTAAGAAATCTTTAATGGCAGTGTCAAGGGTTTCTTTGTGTTTCGTGTCATTAATAATAGTGTCATTGAATCGCCACATAGATTGACGGGTAGTTGGTTTAATATTAGATAATGTGAGGGAGATGCAGGAATGATCAGAGACTAATCTGGGAGCAATGTCCGCGTCCTCAACTCTTGCCACCGCGTTTTTAGATATGAGTATGTAGTCGATTCTTGAAAACGAATCATGTGGTGGGGAGTAGAAGGAGTAGTCTCTACCATCAGGATGCATCAAGCGCCACGTGTCTACCATATGAAATCTATTGCATAGTTTCATGAACGCCTTATGGGCCTTTCCCGGGCGAAAGACGCATTTAGAGTCTCTATCCAATATTGGGTCATATGGGAGATTGAAGTCGCCCGCCAAAATATGGACTGCTGTGTCGGGGATGGAATTTATCTGCTTCGTTAGGCCTACCCAGAAGGATGGATCATGTGTATTTGGGGCATAGACAGTTGTGATAAAGAATTCAGTGTCATCCTTGAGTAGTCTCGCCGAAACCCATCTACCTTTTGTATCTGTTGCACTAGAGACTATTTCCACATTTGCATTCTTGGCCACTAGCATCACCACCCCATTCTTTTTTGAAATTGCCTCAGAGCCCACCACTTCGGTATAGTATTTGTTGCGCAGAGTGTGAAATTGCTTTGTTTCTAGTTTTGTTTCCTGTAGTAAGGCTATATCTCCACGCTGCCTTCGTAAATAGTCAAGTGTCTTCTGGCGTTTAACCGGCTGGTTAAGTCCTTTCACGTTCAACGATAGTATTCTAAGGTTAGCTATAGTTGTCGTCCCTATTGGAGTATCTAAAACAGGAGCCATCAACTATGCAGACAGTGATATCGTCTCATAACACATGTGTATGCATAAGGGATTGGGTCGTGAAAGCAGACTCATACCCCTGGAAAAACCAGTAGTACCTTTTTTCGCGTAAAATGTATGGCTAGCACAATATGCAGGAAATAGGAGAACAGAGTATAAGCTTCGGAATGTAATGTGGTACAATGGACGCAAGCTAGAATGCAAGATGGACATAATTAAACAAAACCATATGGAAAATGCCAAAACAATCCCCCCCCATTCTCCCTACCAACCCCCCTCCACCCCCCTCCCTCACCCACAGCCCACCCCTCCCTCCCCAATAGTAGAAACAACAGAACATGGCGACTCGGGAAGGACGTCCACGAGGCCGCCCCCAAGCAGCTTACTCATAACTATTGATCTTTGGGGCTGCAACCCTTATCTAGGGAAAAAATAAGCCAAGTATTTAGGTAACAATAAACAACAGTGACGCCATAACAGTGAGCATAGGAAAGTCGCTGCATTAACTTCAGTGTCGTGAGCCAAGCACAACAGTAATTATCGGTCTTTGGGGCTGCAACCCTTATCTAGGAAAAAATTAAGCCAAGCATTTAGGTAACAATAAACAACAGTGACGCCACAACAGTGAGCATAGGAAAGTCGCTGCGTTAACTTCAGTGTCGCGAGCCAATCACAACAGTAATTATCGAGGAATAATCTTGGGTGCACTTAACAGCAAGGAGAATTGCTACAAAACAACATCACAACATAGTACCAGTTGAGGTCCAAAAAGGGATACGAGCAATATCATGGCAGCATAAACCTAACTTTTATGGTATAGCATTTGAGTTAAGAGATCAAGAAGCCAGAGGATCAGTGTAAGAGAGTCCAGAGGTACACAGAAGAGCACCATTTCAATCAGAAGAACAGGCCAAAATTAACCAAACCATCTCCAGTTGAGTGTGCTCTACGAGGATTCAGGAACATTAGAGTAATAAGAACACGAGAGAGCAATTGCACCAAAGCCCCAGATCAGAGCTTATCCTAGGCCAGATGGGGAGGCTCCTTGCTGAGCTGAAGGGGAGACTTCCATTGAGCCATCTGCGTGGTCGAACAGGAGTTGTCTCAATTTTCGCGGGTCCGAGAACACATGAGTCACACCTTTTATAGTTACTCTAAACTTTGTCGGACCAATAAAGCCATACATGTGACCAAGCGATTTCAGTTGGGGTCTCAATGCAAGGAAGGCTTTCCTAGTTTCCATAGTCTCCTTACTGAAGTCCTGTGAGATGAAGATTTTGTGACCCCTCCATAGCACATGGTTATGTTTGCGAGCGAAAGTGAGTATCTGCTCTGCATGCTGGTACCTAAGTGGTTTGCACACAATTGCTCTTGGGCCTTTCTGATCCTTGGAAATTCGTCCCGGCACCCTATGCGCTCTATCAAACTCCAATGGCTGAGTGAAGGTTAGATTTGTGGCCTGCGTGAACCACTCCTCGAGGAAGGGTATGCATGAGTCATGGGATTCCTCCGATTTTTCCGGCATACCAAAAATTCTTAGGTTCCCCCTTCTGTTTCTGTCCTCTAATTCCGCAACTTTCTTCACGAGATGGTCAGAACATAGGGAGAGGTTCTTGATAGCTCCACATGTTTTATTTTCAAAGTCCTCCAATTTGCTGATCCTGCTCTCGGACTCTGTTAGTCTTGAATTTATGTCTTTGATATCCTGGCGGACAGCAACAACCTCATCCTTGGTGGATTGTGCCAAGTCTCTAACTTCTTCTAGCTTGCTCAAAATTGTTTCCATGGCTTCCGCCATTAGTCTGTTCCCTTTGACCGGTGTCGGTGGGTTAGATTTCAGACGTTTGGAAGCCGCACCGTTATCCTTGTCCCCCATTTTAGTCGTGTATAGCAATGGGTCGTGTAAATACCTTGGCGCCCTTCAGGTGTACAACGCTGTACAACGCTGAGTCCAATCTATGTTGTGACAGTGCAGGCCGACTGATTAGATACTTCTCCCTTAGCGAAAGTGCTTTATTCAATTGGAAGTGATGTATTCAATAGCAATCTATAAGCTGCATCCCCTTCCAGAAACGCACATCGGTAGGCGTCACTACTTTATACATTGATAGTATCACTCTCTGTAACTACTGGTTACATTAAGCTGTTATAAGGGATCAGTCAGTATAGCACACCATGTTGTATGTTTGTTTATATGTATATGCTCCCAGTTCACTAGATGTTTGACGGTTTTAGATCTGCCTCGATAGCACCCCAGCAAACACAGCAATTAAGGCAAACGTAGGGCAGGCATTAAGGATGAACACAGCAGTTGATAAGCACCTAGATCGTTTTCATTATTTTTCGCAGCGACAGATCCCAGAGGCTGTATACATCCCAATCCACACAGCAGCAGGTCTCAGAGTGATATATGCGTGATGCCAGGTGCGCTGTAGAGCCACTGTATGGGACGTTTTAGGTGTTTTAGATGTTTTGCACCACTCCTCACAACCAACACATAGGCACAGACTCAGGCACTGAGCAGAGTGGCAGGGTGATCTCGCAACAGGATGACCCAGCTACGATGTCTGCGTGACTTCAGGCGCGCTGGGGAGCCGCCATTACAAGCTGCCACAACATAGAATTGGATCTGTTAAGACCGTGTGCATTCAGCGCATTAGTGTGGGGGAGAGACCGTACAAAAAGCGGCAGTGTGCACATGGCCCTCGTTATGCTATTATCTGGTATTGGCTGTCGAGAGGATGCAGGGCACCGAGACCAGTCGCAGTATAGCTGTCGCCGCCATTTTGCTTAAGCGCGTTCCGTGGGCTCAGCTGCTGCGCGCTTACACACATATCCATACCGGTATTGATGCATTGTGACGTCGAGTGTGGCCAGAAGCAGACAAATATAGATGGTCACAGTAGTCTTATGTAGTTTGCATACAGTCCCGCAAAGAGCGTGGAGCGGCTTTCTAAATCGGGAGCTCGATCATACCGCTACCGGAGTTGCAGACAATTCGCGCCCTTTTCCTTTCCTCTCAAGCAGTCAGCAGAAGCGTACTCACGGTTTCGGCATAGATCATGCCGCCAGTTAGGGAGGAGTTGAGGCCATTCCCGACATCGTAATGGCTCCGTCACTGCCCGCGGTGAAGCGGACCAGATGCCTGGGGCAACCACGTTGTTATATCCGGCCTCAGTCTCCGCCCCGCTCCGCAGTCACCATCGGTCGGGATAAAAAGGACTCTTTTCACCTGGTTCCCGAGCTCGGAATCAGCCCAGATTTTCAGGGCATGTCGAGTTAGGATTCCGATGATCGAATTCCTCTTATTTCAGGAACTGGATCCAGGTAGCAGCCGTCTGTGGTCGAAAATGGTGTAGCTGCCTGGAGGAGGACTGAATCACGCCGCCATTCCTCCCGGCTCCCCATGACCTTCACGGAGGACTTCCTGCATAAAGTTGAGAAATTGCTCTCGGATTTCTTGTGGAAGGGGAAGAAACCGAGAATTGCCATGAAAAAACTGCAACTTCCAAAGCTTAAAGGGGGATTAGGATTACCAAATTTCAGGAACTACCAGACCGCCTTTCTCTGTAGGCAGGGAGCCTCCTGGTTAATCGAAGACCCTGTTTATACGCCCTTATAGATCGATATTGAAAAATCCATTATAGGCAAGGCCCCGCTCTCTGCTGTCCTAACAATGGACCTCTCACACCTTACGAACTCTAAATACATCATGCTCAATACAAAGAGAGCACTTCTGCGGATAGATCGCGTTCACATCACTGGTCAACGAATCCACAATTCTTCCTCTGCATCTTTATGGCGTAACCCGTCCATTAAAATTGGCGGATCGCCCATCATATGGGACCACTGGTCTGATAACGGTATTAATGTGGTTGCTGACCTACATGAAAATAATATGCCACTGCCATTCTCGACTCTGCAAGCTAGACACTCCCTGTTACCGATTGACTTTTATGCTTTCCTGAAGCTAAAGTCAGCCCTATCCACTAGAACATTCAAGCTAGCGACGCCCTGGCTAAAAGCCATGCTACCCCACTTTCAATCCTCTGGACATTTTGTCTCAAAAATATATAAACTACTCGCGCCAACGGCCAACAAGTCGATGAGGCGCAATGAGATCAAATGGGAATCAGAACCAAACAACACTGGCATAAGTATAGACTGGGTCAGGATACATGCTTCAGCACTCACACACAAGGTATCGCCGATACTATCACAGACCAAGTATATGATTATTAACAGGGCTTTCTGGACCCCACAAAGACTATTTAAGGTTGGCCTGCGGGATACACCGAATTGCTGGAACTGCTCCTCTGGCGTTGGTGACCTTCCGCACATGTTGTTTGATTGCCCCATGCTTCACACCTTTTGGGCGAAAATCTTTGACTACATTGGGCACACGTTTAACATACATCCTACAAGGGAATTCATCTACATTCTCCTAGGAGCCTTAGACCCATTATTAAAGGGGGACCATGACCGCCAGCTCCTGGACCTTTTATTAACATTAGCATGCAAGGTGATCCTATGCAATTGGAAATCAACGAGTGAGGTCTCCTTCAATGCATGGAGGGAATGGCTGTCCTGCATTAGGGGCACTGACAATCCCGCTTTACACTCATCACCATGGCAGGTTACCAACAAAAAATTATGGTCTTCCTTGGATAAGGCCTCCTTCATCTTCGACCCACCCTGAAGTACTAACTATGAGGTCCATACTCAGTAAATTGTGGGGTGCATGCTGCATTAACTGTAATGGCTATACCCTGTGCTCATGGGCTTGACAATCTTAGATACACAAAGCAGGAACGATAAAGTATAAATGGTATTATATGGCTAGATTTGGGCGGAGGGCTCTACGGAACTGTATACAACTGTAGACTGTATACAACTGTAGAATGCAACGTTGGTACTTTATTTTCCTTTACTGTATTACTTTATTTTCCTTTACTGTATTACGCATTGTTTTATGTAATAATCCATGTTTGCTTGCGGTATCCTTGTAATACGACTGTAATTCTACTGATGCCTTCTTGCCGCTATCATTTTTGTTACTGTTTAATAAAAATGATTTGAACTTAAAAAAAAAAATGCTTTTAAGATCAGCAAAAATAAATTGAATTTCAAAAGTGCAGATGAGCAGCAATATTAAATTTCAACCCCCTGATCCCGGCTTTCCGCCTCAGGATCGAGTAAACACACACCGCTAGTACATCCTATTCTAGTACATCCTATTTAGTGAATCATTCACATATGTAAAACACTCCTTGTAAATAAAGCTCTTGTGAAGCACTGGATGGCAAGAGAACTCCTTAGGCCATGAAAGGGCTTGCCTGATGTAAAGCCACTGTGGCCTTCACGCAATTAAACTACATATATGAATGCATGCACCGTTGTTCTTCATGCCCACGAAACGCTTTTCAGCGATTTTTAAACATTTCACTTTACAAATATATCCAGTGTGCCTCCCCTTCTGCGCTTCAAGTTGACTTTTTCTCTCTCCGGTGCTTGTTTCACCCACGCCTGTTTGTCGCCACACCCTCCGCTTTACATAATCCCTCAACCTGCATCCCCGTCTGGTGGCATTTTGTTTTCCATAATGTACAGCCTGCTTTGGTTGCTGTAATTTTGCATTTCTCTCGGTGCATTTTCCATTTTTTTTGTACTAAAACATTTATCCCAAAAGTTAATCTCTCTCTCTTTCTCTCTCTCTCTCTCTCTCTCTCTCTCTCTCTCTCTCTCTCTCTCTCTCTCTCTCTCTCTTCTCTCTCTCTTTTTGAACCAACATAATACATTTTCAACGTGGTTATTCCTTCCAAGAGCAGGCTTCACGAAGGTCTGGGATACTACTGACGCTCACCATTATGTTCTGTCATTCTGGTTAACATTCACCCTTCATGGTAACGCTTTGCTGATTTATCATTAACATTTGCACTTCTTGCTATCAAGCATTCTGTTTTCTCCACCTATGTTATATGGCCAGCGTTTAATGTGCAGACTTCACCTTCCTGGCGCTACAAAAATGTAAAGTTGTACTTGTGCTCCACTGTGTTTCCGATGAGTCACTGCGCCATTGTGTCTCCACATTCACAGCTCTGTTGACTTCTGCACTTTACATTGCATCATAATTGAGTTAAATTAGAAATACACTTCAGTGCATACAAGCCAGTTATGCACCAATATTTAATATTTTCACAACGTAGACTCCCTATCCACATTCAGTCATGCATTTTTTCCCATACAAACTAAAATAACAACTACAATTCACATTTGCAGCCCTAACATTTACATAAAAACAATAACTTATGCAAACAAAATAAGCAATGGGCATATTTAAGATGAGACCTATTGGCTTTGCCAATGCTTGTTAATGTTATGGTAGGGAGACACCAGTAAAGCAGTTCTTTAGCTCATCCACATTCAATTTTAATATAGCTTTGACAATTTAAAAAAGGGAGAACATAAATGTTGACATAAGTGACAACCTCACCCAAACTAGGGAAACCATAACTGGCAAACTGTACAACCAGTGAACAGTACACTTAAATGCTTCCCAGTGTGAGATATGAACCCCATTGATGAACCATACAATACTAGGTAGGTGAGTGTTCCTCATCCTATGTGAGTACATAAATGTATGTAATTCCATGAGAGTTTGGCTGTTTCTTGTAGGTGTTTTGTACTTCTTGTGTGTTTGTTTGTTTATTAGAATCATACAAAGGGAGGGACGTGGCCAGCCATCATGGCCGGGTAGATGTAACCCACAAAGGCTCCGCTTACTACCCCACAAAGAGTTCCTTATCTGATGCCATCCGCCACCTAAATAGCAAAATCTGGTGAGGGCAACGGGGGCAGAGTACGGGGCACCTTGAAAGTGGCTCCCTAGTCCAGGGAAATTGAGAAATGCCAGTTGGAGGTGCTGCGACTGAGATGCCCCAGAACAACATGGTGTGCTCGATGGCTCAGACATAGCCAATAGCCAGTCGGTTCCCTGATGTGACCCTGCCCTTCAGCGATTGCTGCCATCTACAGCTCTATGCCTTCCCACAGTACGCAGTGGGAGGGATTCAAGCCCTGAGCCATTACCGGAGACTGATCAACCCTCTGCTTCACAGTCGGACCCGCAGGAGTCACGCTAAAATGGCGGCACTGCATTTTGGCCAGGGGGAGTCCCTGAAACGGATCAAGGGAGACCCATGAATATTGTCTGCCCTGAGGGGGGTCTTCTTGCGGGTAGGAGGGCACCGGAAATGACAAACTCTGCAGAGGAGGTCTAGTCCCGGTTGCCTAACCCTAAGTTGGTGCCCATGCTCCTGCGAGGCCCGTACCTGCTGTCCTGAAGGCCGAAGGCTATGCACGGGGAGCTGACCTGGGGGTAGCATTCCACCCTTCTAGAGGGAGAAGATATGTTACTTCTATTAATCCCGGTTAAAGTTAACCAGAGCCTCAGCATCACAAAATGGATGCTGCTGCCACAGACACAAGTCTGACCTCCTGCTGATGGGAGTCCTTCCAGCGAGGGAGGCCTGGACAATAGGTTTCCTGTCACAGGGAGGTGCTAGCACCACCCCAGACAGGCTATAGTGTATTGGGGCAGGGAGGGCTGAATGAAAGGAGACACTGCCTGGGACACACAAGGTGTCCCATGCATAGGCCAGTTTAAACCGGTGCTGGGGCACTCCAGCCCCACCTCTGGCGCGAAACTGGACAAAGGGAAAGGGGTGTAACCACCCCCTTCCTGGGTCCCACCCATAGGAGGGACCTAGCAGGTAATCCAGCCCCTAGATTTGGTATATAGGTAGGAGCTGAGTCCCAAGACTTTAGATCCATTGGAGGCAGCGGTGGGATTTGAGCTTGCTGTTGTTTTACCAATTGTAATCTTTGATATCATTTGAAAAATCACACTAGGTACCATAGCTACATATAACAAGACTTAGAATACATAAGTTCTACTGAACTTAGTTGTTGTAGAGGAAAGGGCCTAGCAAGATATCGTCATTTGCAGATGATGTTCTATTTTTGAATGACTCTCCACGCTCCTCACTATCGGTTCTTCAGGCAGAACTCTGGTACTATCAGACAGTGTCCAGCTTACAACCCCTGTTACAGAGATGGTGGAGATTGCATCTGCCTACCCCTTTCAATGGGTCAAAAAAAAATTACTTATCTAGGGATAAAGATCATGCCTAGAGTAGCAGATGTATACAAAGCAAATTATCCTCCCTTGTTAAAGCAATTAAAATTAGATTCCATGAGGGGACGAAGCCTAGCCGAGCAGCATGATTGCCGTTCAGTAGAGAGGCTCTGCCAGCTGAAAGCATAATCCGACTGAATCCTGCCCCATTGACCTCCAATCCATGACATACCACTACCTAGCTTAACACTAACGGTGCGGGGAGTGGGGCCCCTGCGGCGTTGGGAGAACCTCTCGCTGGAGGCAAAGGCCACGGCCTGGGATGGCCTGTGTAACGCCAGGCTTGCGTGGCGGCTTGGCTGCACTGCTGGGTGCCCTGTGAGAAGTCGGCTGGTTGGAGCGGCGACCCGCCAGCTGTCGAACTTGAGGGAGTGGTGCCTCTGCACCTAAGTGTGTTCGGAGTTGAACGGCAACCATGCTGCTAGCGAACTTCTGTGGCCACACCCACTCTGCTTCGCAGTGTAGGAATCTGGATTTCTGTTGATGTAACCCCACACTTTTTGCCAGACTATGATGCACTTTGACTTGATGTGCAAATCAGGTTCCCAGGGCCTGTGTTCTTTCCCCAAAACTGTACCTTGTACCCCCAATCGGCACCTCTCTGGCCACTTGTCAGTCCCTTGTAAAAGGTACCATGGGTACCTAGGGCACTGTGGCCAGGGAAGGCCTCTAAGGGCTGCAGTACTTACTGTGCCACCCTCAGAGGCCCTGTTCCTTTACACACACACACACACACTGCCATTGCAGGCTGAGTGTTGTGGTGCAGAACAAAGTAAAGAATCGACATGACACAAATCCCTGTGTGCCATGCCTACCACATGCTCCCTGACATAGATCAGTCACCCCTATAGCTGGGTACAGTATACCAGTGGTGAGGGTACAGGTGCAGGAGCCCTGTACCACTGCAGCGTCTAAGTCAATTCTTAAACATTATGGGCCTCATTTATGAAGGCCTTGCGCCACTGGTACGTCACTTTTTCCCATTTTAAAAGTGACGCACCAGCGGCGCAAGACCTTCATAAATAAGGCCCCATAAGTGCGGTGCTGCCATTAAGAGTATATGGTGCTGGGAGTTTGTCACTACAAACTCTACAGTACCATAATGGCTGCACTGAAAACTGAGCACGTTAAACCCACACTGAGGCCAGTGTGGGATTTAATGAAAAATGCACTCAGAGGGCCTCTTAGAGATGCCCCCTGAAAAACAACCAGGCTCTGGTGGGTTCCCTGACTGGTGCACACCAGCCTGCAACCACAAGACATGTTCCTGGACCCCTGGGGTGGAAGCCTTCACTCCCCGAGCCCAGAAACAAAGCCTTTCCTAAGAGGAGGTGGTCACACCTCCCCCAGGCCAGGAAGATCCCTCTGTGGCAGGGGAGCTTCAAAGGCCTTGCAGCCTTTGTAATGCGACCCCCAGCCTCTCCTGCTATCAGGAGCAGGCCCCCTTCCTCTGTCCCCTCCTTTTCGGCTGGAAGACAGGCAGGAAAAATTAGCCAGCCCAGAAGCTGTGCCCACCTCTGCCAACACCACCCCTCAGGTGGGGGAGGCAACATGAAGACCACTCTTCAGTGCCTGCCATCTTGCAGACGGCAGGCACTTCCCAGTCAGGATTAGGGATTTTGCTCACTCCCCCACGTGGGGTGACCACACCAAGGGTATAGTCCAGCTCCAGCAGGATCCGCGAGTCTGCACCACTCTGAACCTGTCGCCCACAGCCCAAGTTTGAGTGGCTGAACATGACGAGGAGGTCTCCCCGGCGATCCAGACCCAAGATCCCTGACCTGCCTCAAGTCTCTCGCCGACGCCTGCAGCCTATATCCGGAAGGTTCCCCCAACCGGCGACCAGGAGCTGGTAAGAAGATCCGACCCTAAAAGGCACCCCTGCAACGGACGCCCCACAGCCTTGGGTGACCCAACCAAAAAGTGCCTAACCAACCCCCCAGCATCCCAACTTACCTCTCCAAGTGGTGGTCGCACCCAGAATACCTTCGTCCCTGAGCCTGCGTTGTGTTTGCTAACCGGTGACTCCCGCTTGAAAGCTACAAGGCACCCAATGCCAAAACAGCACTCTGCACCTGGTCACTCCAGTGCTGCTGAGGGTGCACCATTTTGCTGGCTTGAACCCCGATTTTCCCTGAGCTAAAGTCCAGGAGCTTTGCTCCCACAACCCTGTGGCCTGCTTGTCAGCAGCCACCAACCGGAGGCCCCCTATCGCCCATTGGATAACATTGGGCCTCAGCATTCTGCACCCGGCCGCCATTGTGCCGCTGAGGGTTTAACAAGAGTGCATCCTTGAGACCCTGGGGAACCCCTAAGTCTAACCCCAGAATACCAACTCCCACAACTGAATATTTACCTTTGAACGTATAACCCTATTTTCCTCCATACGATAACATTGATTCATTTTCTGTGAAAAGTTTCAAAGTGTGGGGTTGGAAAATTGATGAAACCCTTTAAAACTGTAACTAAATAACAAAAACGCTTTTACTTACCTGTTTACAGGAGATGTCCCAGTGCACTATCCAGGTATACTGCACTGTGTAAGAAAAGTAATCTGTAAAGTAATCTACTTGACATTCAACTAAAAAGCCAATACAAAGTATATGTACAGCATATCAAAAGCATTGCATTACTAGCAGCTCTACTGTAATGAAATCAAAGGGCATATAAAATGACAATTCAAACTGTTTACAAACTGCATTACTACTGTAAAGTATTTATTGCTTACCGGTGCCAGGCTTGCTTGGTTCTATAAAATAAAATAACTAACAGAATATTTTTATACAAACCAATTGGTCTGAAGTTCAGTCTTTGAGTGTGTGATATCATTTGCTGAATGAGTGTGTATAACAAATGCTTAATACTACCCTCTGATAAAGCCTTACTGCTCGACCACACTACCACACATAGAGAGTAAGGTGCTATCTACTTTTGCCTCTGCTTAGCTTTGGGGTTTTACTGGACTCTGTGCATACTATACCTCACTTTGGTATAGTATATACAGAGCCAACTTCCTACATTGGTGGGTCAGCGGTGGGATATACAACTTTGCTTTGTTGGACTAACTTGGTGTTGTAACCCGGGAATCTTTCCCAGAGGAAGGCTGGCCAAAACAAGGAATCTGGCAAGAGAGCGGGATATTGTTCAAGAATTCTTTCTTTATTCAAAAAAAATAAGCCACAGAAATAAAGTCAAGGTCTGTTGTGTTTTCAGGGGTCCGCACTCCTGGTTGGAAAAAAGGTCCTGTCTTCACCAGGCCGTCCCCTGGACTTTGGACGATCACCTCCCCAGCGTTGATGGGGTGGTGTTGGTAGATGGGGATGGAATAACAAAAGAAATAGACTGGGGTGAGTTGCGGAGGAAAACCAGCGGTTCTCTTTCAGGGAAAGGAGTGAGGGGGAGATGTCACCTTTAACCTTCAACGAGTGAGCCCTGAAGTGACCTTCCTCCTCCCTCTATACAACGTCCTTCCCCCTCCCATGACCCGCAAGCACCTGTAAAGTCACCCGTACCTTAGTAAGCCACCATCCTCCAGGGGGGTGGCTGGGCGAAGCGTGGCACTGTTGGCCTCCCTGCTTGTCGTCTCTGCATGCTGCAGTAGTACTGGTGTCTTCTCCGGCTCCGCTTCTTCTTGCTTCTATTCCGCCTCTGCTACTCCATGCCACGATCTCTCTGCTTCAGGGGAACCCGCTTCCGTATACTGAAGGAAGGACGGCCCTCTTGTTTGCGCCTGCTGCTCCTCAGATAGGTCGGTGGGGTGTGACGTAATAGGCCACGCCCCCGGGGATCCTGTCTGAGGGATTCCTTTAAAGGGGTCGAGTCCTTCCTGTACAGAGGATGAAAGGACGGTATCAGACCCGGAGGGCAACAGAGCCGCAGTCCGTTATCGGACTCGTGACATATGGTTACCAACTGATCACACGACAGAACACTTAAATTGTCTTTGAATTCCGTTTTTTTCAAATTGGCAATCTTTTTGCAAAATTACTAAAAGTCTTGTTAGGGCCTTGGTTAAGTCCCTTTAGAATTTTAGAAAAAATAAAAAGTCACTTTAGCTAGGGATAAGTGGGGTTAGAAGTTTTTTAACTATGTCTCTTAACAAGAACCCAGCTGTTAGTGAAGATAACCACAATGGCATAGAGGACCAGGTTGAGGAGCTCAACCTCACCCCTTACCTTCACTTGTCTTTCAAGGAGGTATTGTCCCTATGCAAAATTAAAAACATAACCATGGAGTCCCATCCCACCGAACAAAAGCTCCAGGAGCTGTTGGCTGGGTATGCTAAGGACCATCCCTCTGAGAATGGTGAAGACCTTTCAGATGTGGAAGAAGATGGAGGGGATGAGGCTACAGTCCACCCCCTCCCCCCCTCTTTATAGGGAGAAAAGGGCCTCAGTGGCCCTGAATCCAATAATAAACCTCTCAGTGCCTAGAGTCCACCAGATGGGCCAGGTGCTACTGAGGCCATTGAGGACAACCTCAATGAGGAGGTCATCCTGCTAGCCAGGTTGACCAAAAGATCAAACCTAGAAACCAGACTCCTGGCTCTAGAAAAAGAAAAAGCAGAGATGGGCCTAGGACCTATCAATGGTGACAGCAATTAAAAAAAATATAGAAAAAGAAGGATCCTATGATCCCAAAATGCCCAAAGGGATTGTCCCTAAATTTATTTGAGGATGGTGATGATATCACCAAGTGGTTCAAAGCCTTCGAGAGGGCGTGTGTACCCAGAAAAGTGAAGAAAACTCATTGGGGAGCACTCCTTTGGGAACTGTTCTCTGGTAAGTGTAGAGACAGACTTCTGACCCTCAGTGGGGCAGAAACTGGGTCTTATCACCTCACAAAGAGAACTCTGATTGAGGGATTCAGACTCACAACTGAGGACTATAGAATTAGATTCAGGGGGGCTCAGAAAACCCAGAGTCAGATCTGGGTGGAATTTGTAGACTACTCAATGAAAACACTAGGTGGCTAGTTGAATGAAGTAAAGTGCAAGATTATGATGGTCTTTATAATTTGTTCATGAAAGAACACATATTAAGTAAGTGCATTAATGAAAAGTTGCATCAGTACCTGGTAGACCTACGTCCAATTTCTCCCCAAGAATTGGGAAACAAGGCAGACCACTGGGTCAAGGCGAGGGTAACTAGGACGTCCACTGGTGGGAACCAAAGGAAAGGGGTTACAAAACCTCCCCAGAGGAAAGACAGTGAGCCTCTTAAGGATACAAGTTAGGAGTCCCAGATAGCCCCTCAAAAATCTGTGCAGGAGGGTGGGCCCAAAGACACTTCACAAACTAAAACTGGGGACCAAGGTAAGAGTTGGGATCCCAACAAGGTATGGTGTCACAACTGTCAAAATACAGGACACCACACCAAGAATATTAGCTGTCCTAAAAATACAACCCCTAGTGTAGCTCCAGGGATTGCCAGTGTAGCTTTGGAGGGAGATTGCTCAGATGAAGAAGTCCTCCTAGCCAAAACTGGAAACTGGGCCCAAAAGGTGAGTTGCAGATTCCAAAGGGGAGTAGAAACTTCCACCACCTACTGGTGAATGGAATCCAAGCCAATGCCCTGAGAGATACCTGTGCCAGTCACACTGTGATGCATAACAGGTTAGTTCTCTCAAATCAGTATGCCCCAGGGGGTATCACTGTTAGGCCAGTGGTTGTAGTGCCCCTAGACATAGCTGGGCCCCTTAGATGGAGAGAGGTGGTAGATAGTAAATACCTCCCTCCTAATTGTCTCCTTCGAAATGACCGCCCAGAGGATGGTCTGAGCCAAAGAGAGGTACTGGGCCAGACATCACCCAAGGAACCTGGGGGGGCTGAACCTGCAGTGAGTGCAGCAAAGCCCAAAAAGAGAAAGAAGAGACAATGTAGGAAGGGTAGACAACTTTTAGCCACAATTTCAGTGGGAAAGGAGATTCTATCCCAGTAAGGGAGAACTCCAGAATTGGCACTGGTGAAGTCCCTCCTAGCCAAGAAAAAGACCTGACTAGTCGGGCAACTCTCCAGCCTGAGTTGGTGGCTCCTCAGCTGGCAGAACAGAGGGTGGAAGAAGGGTGTTCACTAGTAGTGCCCCCTACCCTAAAAGAGCAGACAGGCCACCAGAACCAAAGAAGCCTACCTAAAAAAGCAGACAGGCCACCAGAACCCACAGAAGCCTGTAAGTTAGCCACTTCACCTACCAGTGAAGGGCTAAATGTGTGGTTCTGGACACTGACAGCTGTCAGTAGCCTCTGCTGGATGTTATCCTTCATGGCAGCACTGTCCTTGGCTTGGTGGCCTAGCCCCCTGCCAAATAGAAAATCAGGCCCCCTGACCCTATTGGTCATGGTGGGGTTGCTCAAGCTGTGGGTAACCTCTGTGAGTAAGCTGGGCTTTGCCCTAGCTAAGTTAGAATTTGCAGAGGTAGGCACCTCTGAACCCAATCTGATAATATGGGGTGAAGACACTAAAGAGCTAGGAAAGGAGCATTGGGAATTAGGTTCTGAAACTGTTGAGGTAGGCCAGCTCCCCAAAAGGACTGACCTGGAAAGAAGGATGTAAGGCAGATTAGGGCTTGCAACTTTTAACCCACTTCCTCTACACTTCCTCACCCGAAAGACTAGAACGACTCTACCAGGTTTGGCTGAGTCTCCTGACCTTTAGGCTAAGAGGGTCTTGTGTAAGAAGCTGGAGTTCACCCCCCCCCCACACACACACTTTTTACCAGACTACTGATGCACTTTGACTTGATGTGCCCTTTGTCCCTGCCAATCAGGTTCCCAGGGTCGGTGTTATTTCCCCAAAACTGTACCTTGTACACCCAATTGGCACATCTATGGCCACTTGTCAGTCCCTTGTAAAAGGTACCATGGGTACCAAGGGCACTGTGGCCAGGGAAGGCCTCTAAGTGCTGCAGCACTTATTGCGCCACCCTTAGAGGGTCTGTACATTTACACACCCACATTTCAGGCTGCGTGTTGCAGCTCCCCAAAAGGACTGACCTGGAAAGAAGGATGTAAGGCAGAGTAGGGCTTGCAACTTTTAACCCACTTCCTCTACACTTCCTCACCCAAAAGACTAGAAAGACTCTACCAGGTTTGGCTGAGTCTCCTGACCTTTAGGCTAAGAGGGTCTTGTGTAAGAAGCTGGGTTTCTGTTGCAGTACCCCCCCCCCCACACACACACTTTTTACCAGACTACTGATGCACTTTGACTTGATGTGCCCTTTGTCCCTGCCAATCAGGTTCCCAGGGTCGGTGTTATTTCCCCAAAACTGTACCTTGTACACCCAATTGGCACATCTATGGCCACTTGTCAGTCCCTTGTAAAAGGTACCATGGGTACCAAGGGCACTGTGGCCAGGGAAGGCCTCTAAGTGCTGCAGCACTTATTGTGCCACCCTTAGAGGGTCTGTACATTTACACACCCACATTTCAGGCTGCGTGTTGTGGTGCAGAACAAAGTGAAGCGTCGACATGGCACACATCCCTGTGTGCCATGCCTATAACCCAGTGCCCTGTCATAGAGCAGTCACCCCTCTAGCTGGCTGCACTATTTAAGTGGTGAGGCTACAGGTGCAGGAGCACTGTACCCCTACGGGGTCTAAGTCAATTCTTAGACATTGTAAGTGCAGCGCTGCCATTAAGAGTTTATGGTGCTGAGAGTTTGTCATTACAAACTCCACAGTACCATAGTGGCTGCTCTGAAAACTGAGAAGTTTGGTATTAAACTTCTCAGCACATTAAACCCACACTGATGCCAGTGTGGGATTCAATGAACAATGCACTCAGAGTGCATCTTAGAGATGCCCCCTGATAAACGAGCAGACTCTGGCGGGTTCCCTGACTGGTATACACGAGTCTGCTACCACGTGACATGTTTCTGGACCCCTGGGGTGGGAGCCTTCGCTCCCGAGCCCAGAAACAAAGCCTTTCCTGGGAAGAGGTGGTCACACCTCCTACAGACCAGGAAGAGCCATCTGTGGCAGGGGAGCTTCAAAGGCCTTGCAGCCTTTGTAATGCGCCCCACAGCCTCTCCTGCTATCAGGAGCAGGCCACCTTCCTGTCTCCCCTCCTTTGTGGTAGGAAAACAGGTGGGACAAACTAGCCAGCCCAGAAGCTGTGGCCACCTCTGCCAACCCCACTCCTCAGGTGGGGGAGGCAAGGTGAAGCCCACTCTTCAGTGCCCACCATCTGGCAGATGGCAGGCACTCCCCAATCAGGATTAGGGATTGTGCTCAATCCCCCACGTGGGGTGAGCACGCTAAGGGTGCAGTCACCCTAAGGTCAGTAGCGCAATGGCTACTTACACCGAGACCCCTAAAACGCCCCCTAAATACAGAATTTAGGGGGCAGCCCTGAACCAAGAAGTCAGACAAGAAACCACAAGAAGAAAAGTAGAAGAAGGACAGAACAGCCAGAGGAGGACGCCTACTGACTTGACCCCAGCCCTGCTGCCCTGTCCCCACTTCAAACCTGCAGAAGCAAAACCTTGGTGTGTCCTGCCCCCAGCAACCTCAAGAACCCTCAGGACCTACCCTGCCTTCCAAACCAAAGACGTTGTCTCCTGTGAACTCCAGATTTGTTCACCAACAGACTCCAGCTCCGGCAGGATCCGCGAGTCAGCACCACACTGTGCCCGACACCCACGGCCCGAGTTTGAGTGGCCCAACACCATGAGGCGGTCTCCCCAGCGATCCAGACCCAAGAACCAGTGGTCCCTGACCTGCCTTAAGCCTCCAGCCAATGCCTGCAGCCTAAATCCAGAAGGTCCCCCCAACCGCGACCAGGAGCGGGTAAGAAGATCCGACCCTAAAAGGCACCTCTGCACCCAATGCCCCACGACCTTGGGTGGCCCAATCAATGGTGCCTAGCCAACCCCAAGCATCCCAATGTACCTGTCCAAGTGGTGGTCGCACCCGAAAGACCTTCATACCCGAGCCTGTATTGTGTTTGCAAACCGGAGACTCCTGTTGAAAGCTACATGGCCCGTCGCCATAACAGCACTCTGCACCGGACCGCCCCAGTGCCGCTGAGGGTGCACCTTTTGTGCTGGCTTAAACTCCCATTTTCCCAGAGCTTAAGTCCAGGAGCGTTGCTCCTACAACCCTGTGGCCTGCTCATCAATAGCGACCAACCAGAGGACCCCTGTCCCCCATTGGATAACATTGGGCCTCAGCACTCTGCACCGGACCACCCTAGTGCCACTGAGGGTGTAACAAGAGTGCATCCTTGACCCTTGGGGACCCCTGAGTCTAACTCCAGAATACCAACTCCTACAACCGAATGATTACCTTGTGTGGAGTTGCAAAATCTATGAAACCCTTTAAAACTGTAACTAAATAACAAAAATGCTTTTACTCACCTGTTTTCAGGAAATGTCCCAGTGCAGTATCCAGGTATACTGCACTGAGTAAGAAAAGTAATCTGTAAAGTAATCTACTTGACATTCTACTAAAAAGCCAATACAAAGTATATGTACAGTATATCAAAAGCATTGCATTACTAGGAGCTCTACTGTAATCAAATCAAAGTGCATATACAATTACAATTCAAACTGTTTACAAACAGCATTACTACTGTAATAGTATGTATTGCTTACTGGTGCCAGGCTTGCTTAGTTCTAGAAAATAAAATAACTAAAAGAATATTTTTATACAAACCAATTGGTCTGGATTTCAGTCTTTGAGTGTGTGATATCATTTGCTGATTGAGTGTGTACAACAATTGCTTAATACTATCCTCCGATAAATCCTTACTGCACGACCACACTACCACAAATAGAGAGTAAGGTGCTCTACATTTACCTCTGTCTACCTTTGGGGTTCCACTGGACTCTGTGCACACTATACCTCACTTTGGTATAGAATATACAGAGCCAGCTTCCTACACAAGGTGCGGGAAAATCTGTTTGAACCTGATATGCAGATCCAGTCGAATACGGAGCCCCAATCCAGCTGGCACTAAGCCTATTTCTTCATGCTGCGAGAAGTAGAGGGCCCACGATACACCATTGGTGGCTTACATCCACTTCCTTTCCCCGGGCCCTTGAGTAAAGATCTGCGGAGGTGCTGCCTGGGGTGGGCCTACTCTGACCGGCTAGGTCCACAGGCAAATATTTACTTACCGGTTGCCCCAATGACAATGCACCTTACTGGTGGTTGTAGCAGATGACTACATATATTCTTGAAGCTACTCCACCAGACTGATTGAGCATGCTTGTGCCCCCTGGGACCTGCTGTCCATCCAGGGCATGGCAAGGTCTGGGACCGTGCTGTCTGACCAGCTTTCGGAGGCTAGACCTTTCCAAGTCACCGGACAGGGCCCTACCTGCTGGCTGTGATTACTTAGAGGCCTCCTGTACGAGACTTTACCTGCTTATAATTTGGGCCTGGTTTTACCAATTGAGCCCTGTGTACTGGGGGAGTGACAGAGCTCTGGTGTGTAAAGGGTCCCTAGGGCCCCCCTAGATACATTGGTGCTGCACTCGAGCCTCTTGTGACATTTATTACATAATGAACGTTTGAGTAGGTCCTCTGTCTTCACTGTTGCCATATTTGCAGTGCTCCTTAAGACCTGGCAGGAAAGATGGGCAAACATGATACACAACAATCCAGACTCCTGTTCGAGAGTAAGAAATCCTCATGCTAGAAAGATATGGAGCAGCCTCAGGAGATGCATTCAGCTCTTTTTGTGGAGGATGTCAGCCGGGACGATAATATTAAAGAAATCCTTGTTGATTTAAAGTCAACTCTGCGGGCAGTTGATGCCAAGCTAGACTTCTTGGCAAGTCACCTTGAAAGAATGAGTTGATAAACATGATGATCGCTTGGATCACCTCAAGGCTAGACTCTCCACCATAGATAATACCCATGCAACGACCGGTGAAAACCTGCTCAGAATGGACAAACTCTTTGAACTAATTAGGTTAAAAAATGAAGACTTAGAGGTGTGGCCAAGGAGCAACAACCTATGGGTTTTGGGGGTCCCAGAATCTACGGCTATTGACAACATGGAAGACTATCCTGCAACAATGCTACAGAACCTATTTGGGGAGGCCCAGTCCCCGTTTTTAGGTCTCGTCCTTTACCATTGCGAAGCAATGGGAAATGGGGGAGAATTCAAGTGCTCAAACTGATTGTCAAACCACCGCTTTTTTCCGTGGCGTTTTCTTCGAGTGCACGTACAGGCACGCGCATTTGGCCCATACACTTTCATGGCCATCTGTTCCTCAATGTCCCTCCCACCCTTCGTTTGATCTTGCCGCGAGTTCAGGCTAATAGCCCTCCCCAGCACAGAGCGCGCATCGCGGCCGCACAGCACATCAAAGGGCTTCTCCCAGCGTGTGCTGTGCGGCTTCTCCTCCCCTAATTATGTGGCCGGCCGTACTTGTGTTTCCCGGCCACTCTTGTATTTAATTAGCAGCAGCAGCATTTCTCCTGCGCCAGGCCACATCAAAGGCTCTGTGCCACTTTCACCCACACAGCAACACTTACAGACACGCAAGCCCACTATCATCCACGCAACACCACACTCACCCACGCAACGCCACTCACCCAAGCAACACCACTCACACACGCAACGCCACTCATCCACGCAACCCCACTCATCCACGCAACCCCACTCATCCACGCAACCCCACTCAGCCACGCAACGCCACTCAGCCACGCAACGCCACTCACACATTGTGGGTGCAGATTGTGGGTGCAGATTGTGGCTGCAGATTGTGGGTGCAGATTGTGGGTGCAGATTGTGGGTGCAGATTGTGGGTGCAGATTGTGGGTGCAGATTGTGGGTGCAGATTCAGAGTGCAGATTCAGAGTGCAGATTGTGGGTGCAGATTGTGGGTGCAGATTGTGGGTGCAGATTGTGGGTGCAGATTCAGAGTGCAGATTCAGAGTGCAGATTGTGGGTGCAGATTCAGAGTGCAGATTCAGAGTGCAGATTCAGGGTGCAGATTGTGGGTGCAGATTGTGGGTGCAGATTGTGGGTGCAGATTGTGGGTGCAGATTCAGGGTGCAGATTGTGGGTGCAGATTGTGGGTGCAGATTGTGGGTGCAGATTGTGGGTGCAGATTCAGAAAAAACTCAGCAGCACCACCACCATTGCAATGCAATAGGTCTCGTTTTAACGCAAATTTAAGCTATAGGCCTTGTAAATGACAAAGCCTTTTATTTATGTTCCAAAAACCAGAACGCAAAAATAAAGGGCATTATCATTTACAATGCTAATAGTTCAGACTCGCGTTATTGCGAGACCTATTGCATTTCCAATGCTTGTTTATTGTTGAGCGTGCTCACCGATCCCTTTCGCCATGGCCACCACAGGGTACACCAGCTCGCACCATCACTGCATGCCTCCTAAATTATAAAGACGAGATGTGGTCATGTGTTTGTTCAGAAAACGTGGCGAAACACCCTATCAACGTAATGCGATCTTGTTCTACACTGACTTTACTATTGCAGTCCAGACCACCCAAAGAGAATTCCTGCAGCCAAAAAAATCCTTCAAAAAGCAAAGATCAAATACGCTCTCCTCTACCCCGCCAAGTTGCATGTCATTTAAGAAGGAAAAATACACCACTTTACAGACAAAAAGGTTAGCCTCAAGTTTGCCAAAAGTAACTTAATGAGATCACGCTGGGGGTCCCTGGGGGGCAGGGAGGATCACGTCAGGATGACAATGATTAATCAGGTTGATATTTGTGATAGTCTCCACATTGCTACCTTTTCCCTATGGGGGACACAGATGTGACCTAATGAATGCCGGAGACCAAGTTTTGTATGTTGCACCAGATATTCTTTAAGCATTTGTTCGGGGATGGGATTGTTTGAGATACATGTTCGGGGATTGGTGTGGGAGGGGATGGGTTTCTGATGTATCAGTCTATCCTGTTCTCTTTGTATGTTATGTTTTTCACCATATGGCAGGCCACTGACCTGATGACTTGCTCCCTTCTGTCCCATTCACACAGCCAACTTGTGAGGCCTTGGAACTTCATTTTCTTTATCTTCATTGCTCAACTGAGCAGGGCATACCTTCTTCTTACGGTACGCTCCAGACCATGGCACTTTGACTATGACCTCAGAC
Source organism: Lissotriton helveticus (assembly GCF_964261635.1). Taxonomy (NCBI): domain Eukaryota; kingdom Metazoa; phylum Chordata; class Amphibia; order Caudata; family Salamandridae; genus Lissotriton; species Lissotriton helveticus. Next base: position 461,380,709 of record NC_136068.1, on the reverse strand, counting down.
CTGATGATCTTACAGAGCAGTAGCCATGACGTCAGTTATAAAATTTCTGGCTTGAAATTTACGAGGGTTAAATGATCCCCGCAAGGCACGTCTCGTACACACTTATCTTACCAGACATCATATTGATATCTGTTTTTGCAAGAACTCCACCTTACCCACTCCACTTCCTATTGGTTCTGTGCGCACTGGTGTGCAAAATTACACTCTTCATTCTACTCTAATTATGCCTGTGGGACCGCTATATTAATATGCAGGGGCCTCCCATGGCAACTCACTCAAGTCAAGTGCGATACAGAAGGAAGATATGTCCTTTTAGCTGGCTTTCTACATCAAGAACCAATCATATTCACCTCTGTGTACGGGCCAAATACAGACTGTCTGGAATTTTTTGCAGGAGTATTGCGAAAGATAGCAAATCTGGGACCAGGCGCTGTGATATGGGGAGGAGATTTCAACGTAGTCCTTGACCCAAGTCTGGACAGGTCGAGAGCCTCCCATCTACCCCATCTTAACGCTGCCACGCAAATCCATACCTTGATTGAAGATCAAGGCTTGGTTGGCGTTTGGAGAGGCCTAAATGGAAAGCAGAGGCTGTGAACATGTGCCACATTATCCCATGAGGCCAGGTCACGCATCGACTACTGGTTGACGTCCCGTGATGTCCTCAAATGGACCACTAGCATATCAAAGCTCCCCGTACATTATCAGACCATGCCCCTGTACTCTTAGAACTCTCCTTACCATTAGCTATGTTGAGTGCATTCACTTGGCGCCTGCTCCCTAGTGCACTCCGGGACCAGGTATTTTGCACCTATAGCCGCATCACTATCATCAACTATTTTACGACTAACTAGGGCTCTTCCACTTCCCCACTAGTCCTCTGAGAGGCATGCACGGTCGTTATCAGGGGGCATGTACTGTGAAACCAGCAGATGTCCTCAAAGTGATAAGAACGCGTTTAGTTCAACTCAAAAATGAACTCCGGACGTTCAAACTCGACTATTACTCCTCCAAAGCTCCTGCCACTATGTTATGTTAAATGTTGTTATGTTAAAAATGTTATAGAGCACAACAGCTGCCCCAGCTAAGAGGCATCCCGGCGCTAAGCAGCAAGAGAATAGCTTGCACTAAAACACAGGAGGCCTATAAGGAGGGAAAAAGAAATGTTTTAATGGCCTTCCTAAAGTGAAGATAATTAGTGAGTCCTCGAATGTGGGCCGGAAAAGAGTTCCACAGAATGGCAGCTCTATTATGAAAGGGGACACTAACACGCCGAGGGCTTACCGGCGTTATCCTGTGGTCGCTGCTGCTACTGTTGTAGCAGTTTCTTGCAACACCTGCTGACCTGTTGCCCCTCCCACCCCTCGCTCAGAGGGTGAAAAGCAGCGGAACTCCTCACTCCAGTGGGACACTAACACGCCGAGGGCTTACCGGCGTTATCCTGTGGTCGCTGCTGCTACTGTTGTAGCCGTTTCTTGCAACAACTAGCCGCACCCGCTCCGCGGGTGCCGCGTCGCAGTTCTGGGCTTGAGTGGCTGTTGGGAGCACGTTTGCTCACAGCCTACTGGAGGACTTGAGGGAGCAGGGATCCAGCTCGCACCAACAGCGCCGCTGCAGGGACTCTCCTAACCAGGAGCCCCTGCTTCCCGGCACACCTGCTGACCTGTTGCCCCTCCCACCCCTCGCTCAGAGGGTGAAAAGCAGCGGAACTCCTCACTCCAGTGGGACACTAACACGCCGAGGGCTTACCGGCGTTATCCTGTGGTCGCTGCTGCTACTGTTGTAGCCGTTTCTTGCAACAACTAGCCGCACCCGCTCCGCGGGTGCCGCGTCGCAGTTCTGGGCTTGAGTGGCTGTTGGGAGCACGTTTGCTCACAGCCTATTGGAGGACTTGAGGGAGCAGGGATCCAGCTCGCACCATCAGCGCCGCTGCAGGGACTCTCCTAACCAGGAGCCCCTGCTTCCCGGCACACCTGCTGACCTGTTGCCCCTCCCACCCCTCGCTCAGAGGGTGAAAAGCAGCAGAACTCCTCACTCCAGTGGGACACTAACACGCCGAGGGCTTACCGGCGTTATCCTGTGGTCGCTGCTGCTACTGTTGTAGCCGTTTCTTGCAACAACTAGCTGCACCGGCTCCGCGGGTGCCGCGTCGCAGTTCTGGGCTTGAGTGGCTGTTGGGAGCACGTTTGCTCACAGCCTATTGGAGGACTTAAGGGAGCAGGGATCCAGCTTGCACCATCAGCGCCGCTGCAGGGACTCTCCTAACCAGGAGCCCCTGCTTCCCGGCACACCTGCTGACCTGTTGCCCCTCCCACCCCTCGCTCAGAGGCTGAAAAGCAGCGGAACTCCTCACTCCAGTGGGACACTAACACGCCGAGGGCTTACCGGCGTTATCCTGTGGTCGCTGCTGCTACTGTTGTAGCCGTTTCTTGCAACAACTAGCCGCACCCGCTCCGCGGGTGCCGCGTCGCAGTTCTGGGCTTGAGTGGCTGTTGGGAGCACGTTTGCTCACAGCCTATTGGAGGACTTGAGGGAGCAGGGATCCAGCTCGCACCATCAGCGCCGCTGCAGGGACTCTCCTAACCAGGAGCCCCTGCTTCCCGGCACACCTGCTGACCTGTTGCCCCTCCCACCCCTCGCTCAGAGGGTGAAAAGCAGCGGAACTCCTCACTCCAGTGGGACACTAACACGCCGAGGGCTTACCGGCGTTATCCTGTGGTCGCTGCTGCTACTGTTGTAGCCGTTTCTTGCAACAACTAGCCGCACCCGCTCCGCGGGTGCCGCGTCGCAGTTCTGGGCTTGAGTGGCTGTTGGGAGCACGTTTGCTCACAGCCTACTGGAGGACTTGAGGGAGCAGGGATCCAGCTCGCACCATCAGCGCCGCTGCAGGGACTCTCCTAACCAGGAGCCCCTGCTTCCCGGCACACCTGCTGACCTGTTGCCCCTCCCACCCCTTGCTTCACGCCCCCATAAAGGGACGCCCCTTCCCCGCTGTGCGGGAGCACGCGGGAGCATCACGGGAGAAGCCCGGGACAAGGGCGGGACCATCTTTGGCCATCAGGGGCCAGAAGAGGCCGGGCCGGGCCACATCTCTTGGCTCAGCTAAGCGGTCACGGGAGCAGCGGGAGCATGGCCACAGGCACCAGAGCAAGCAAATCTAGGAAAGCTGTGGGAGACGCAGTCATAGGTACAATGGATCAATTTATAACTCGGGCTGTCTCCATTGTAGAAAAGGAGATAATTCTAGCCGAACGAAGACTTTCCCGGGACTCCGAGGGCCTATCACACAAGCGCTCATCCCTGGGCGCCCTTGCCCTAGCCCCTAGTCCTGTAAATGCACCAACTACACCATTGGTGGTAACTGACACTCCGGACATTGACGAGAGGGTGAGTCGGATCAGGGCAAGCCTAGATAGGATAACGACCGTTGCACTAGACATTGCTCACGACTCAACACACCCAAATTTACCTGATCCAATTGATCCTTTGTTGGGGGCCCAAAATTACGAACTTGATCGTGAGATCAACAATGTCCAAAGTCCTTTTGTCACGCCCAACGAAGCTCCAAACCCTCCCCCCATAGCCGCACCTATTGAAGCTAGTACCTCCCTAGTAGTGGCTTCAGAAAATACTCCATCAGGGAAACCAGCACCAGGACTAGCTGCACACAGGAAGAGAAAGCGTCCTGTTAGTCCTCGCAGGGGGGGCTCTCAAAAGCCATACAGTAAAGTAAGTAGGCACAATGTGCCCAAAGGGGGTACCTCCTCAAACCACATCCTACACCCAAAAACCACTACCATCCACACTAGAGTTACTCTACCCAAGGGTCCTGCTCGCCCGCTAGGCATATCAGGCCCGTCAGCGTCTCTTAGCACCACCTCAGTTCCCCAGGCTGTGCATACTGAGATCGCCACTCCACCCTTAGATGTTGAGAGAATAATCCTGTCTGTGGTGATGCCCCTTGCAGATAAGATCGACAGTCTCACACGAAAATTAGCCACCCTTGAGCAATCAATGTTGGATAATTTTTACGCTGTGAAATCACTGGTTAAATTTCACTCCAAGATGCAGGGCGAAGACAATGGAGGGTCAAGGAGCGGTGCTGTTACCTTAGTACCCTCGGAGCCAATGTCTCGTCAAAAAGTGCCTGTACTTGGGGAGGCCCTACAGGCACTACAACCTAACACTGGAACCAGCCCTGCCCCACAAACCCCTATCCTTAGACCCAGTTCGGGCCCCCAAAGGAAAAAACCCAATACCCAAGTGCCAAAGGCCCCCAAGGTTAACTTTGCTCTTAATCCTGAGCCTATAGCGTCAACCTCTAAAGTAGCAGGAAATGCGCCAACCACGCCGAATGGAAATATAACTCCATCCATTCGCACTTCTGGCAGTCAGGCTGCGCCCAAACCCTTAGCCAAATCTCCAGCTAAAATATCATCAGGCAGGGCAAAAACTTACACACCCAATGCTAGCCTCCCCCCTGGGTGCAAACCGTATGTGGTAATCCTCACGGGGGTCCCGGAGCTTGAAGAGGGTTCTTGTGAGGTGTACTCTGATCTCAAACACAAGACCCTCTCCTGGCTTAAAGCAAATAGACCCCTCCCAGGGCATATTGATGGCAGAATAGCCTATGTTCGTCGTGTGGGGTGGATTGGCAATAGACACAAGGATTTAACTGGGGACTGTGTGCTGATCAATTTCAGCGATCCTAGAGCAGCAGGTACGATCTGCAGCCAGCAGTCGCATTATAACTTCTGCGACATACAAACTAGGGACCTGGGGTACTTTTATCGTCCCCCCCCGTCATCTGGGTTTAAGAAGTTTTTGCCGGATGGGGGTAGAGGCGCATGGTACCCCGATTATCCAACCTTGGATGTTAGAGCTAGGGCATGGACGCCGACCCAAGCGGCCCCACCCCAGGGATGGGGTTGGTGACTTGGCGACCAAGTGGTATTACACGCCCCCCCACCTAAGGTTATTGTACCACGTACAGCTGGGAGGGTCTCCCCGATATTAGTTGATCCCCCTGTGCCCCAACCCACGCCCTCCTCCCTCACCCCCTCTCCCTTAGGTTGTCGGACTGAGTTTACTGAGTCCATGGAAGGAGTAGAAATCTCGGGGGCCCCGGGTGGGGAAGCTGGATGTGCTGGGTCTCCGATTCGCCCTACCCTGAAGGCTATCAGCTGGAATGTGGCAGGCTTAAATAATAAGTTGGATGCCCCGGATTGGGTGGCGCTCACTGAGCCCCACGCAGTCTGCGCATTCCAAGAAACGTGGTGTGTGGAACCAAGGCACAGAGTAGGATATGCTACCTTCTCTGTCCCGGCAGGTATCCCAGTATCAGGAAGAGGACGTCCATTTGGAGGTCTCCTAGTCTGGGTAGACATATCACTAGGATGGGGAGTATTCCATCATCCCCAAAAATCACCAGATTTGATGTGGCTCACAGTAAAATGCCCAAATAAAGTTGAGAAGCTGGAGATTTTTAACATTTACACACGAGGGGTTTCAGGGAGGGCCTCGTCACCAACCCTCATGGCTCTGGAAGCAGCCTTGGGGGAGTGCCGTGGAGACTCTCTAATTTTGGTGATGGGGGACTTCAACTGCACATTCGAGCCCTTGATGGCCGATGAATCCTTGGACCTGTATGACCAAGATTCAAGGAGAGGCGTTCCGTCCCTTGATCTTCCAATTGTCAAAAGATGGACTTCTAAAATCGTCCAATTGAATTCCCTTACACTAGAGTATGGCTTGAGAGCAGCCAATGGGAGAACACGGTCAGACCTACAGGGGGCACACACGTACAATAGGGTGGGTCACTCATCTAGGATAGATTATATCCTTTTAAACTTTCCATTGTGGGCCCACATGGAGGACATGATAGTTCTGCCCTCCTTGGAAAGCGATCATAATGCACTTTCATTATCCTTAATACATTGGTGGAGGGACAGCGGCTCATTCCTTGGAGCTCCTGACGCATCTGAGCAGAGGTCATCGGGGGGGGTGGTCCCCTCAAATTGCCTCAGACGTTTAAAATGGGTCAAAGTGGCTATTGACGAAGAAAAACTATCCTGCATCAGAGCCGTTATTGCTGCAGCTTCTGAAATTCTGGAAAGTCATCCTCCCAGCCCGCACAAGATTTCAGCTATGTTTAGCGAGGTTTCGACATCGATAGGGGACTTGTTCATGGTTAAACTAAACACCAAGGGAAACAAAAACCATGATAAACGACAGGGTAAATTAGGCTGGTACTCTTCGGCGTGCCGTGCTGGAAAGAGAGCCCTAATTTTGGCAGTAAAGAGTGGTGATGCATCAGCAATAGCTACCAAATGCAAGTCCTACAAATTTGTATTAAAGGCAGCCAGGAGAGACTGGGAAGATGCCTTCTGGCAGGAACTTCGTGTAGCTAGCGCAGAAAAAAATGCAAAAGGTTTTTGGGACCTGTTACGAAAGAAACACAGACCTTTGGACACTGTCATTACATGCAATATAACCGAAGATCTGTGGTATTCACACTTTTCAAAATTGTATACAGCACCTGCTGTAGAAACGATGGACTTTCCACTACCACAGATCCATCGAGGTGATGGCAGCTATGAGGAGAGCTTATTCTCCAGGAAAGAGGCTGAAACTGCCATAAAATCCTTGGTCCCCCGCAAAGCAGCTGGACCCGATGGCCTTCCTGGCGACCTTCTCCGCATGGACACAGGCGAATGGGGTACGCTAATTGCATCGCTACTAAACGCAGCTATGGCAGGCGCCCCCCTCCCTGCTTCTTGGATGGCTGCCGAGGTGGTCCCTCTGCACAAGAAAGGCTCAAGAGACGACCCAGCTAATTATAGACCGATTAGCTTAATAGATTGCTCCCAAAAAGTGGCGGGTAAGGTCCTCTTATCTAGGGTTCAGCAGTGGGCAGACGAAAATAAGATACTCTCGGACTTTCAGGCTGGGTTCAGAGCCGGTATAGGAACAATAGAACAAACGCTAAGGCTGCTCATGATCCACTGGAAGGTCGTCACGATTGGGAAGGGTACCTTATATCTGGCCTTCATCGACCTCCGGACGGCTTTTGATTTGGTGCCTAGAAACAACTTGTGGAAGGTGCTGTGTGACCTCGGCATGCCACCCTACTTGCTCCATCTGATCATGAGGTTCCACGAAAATAACTACGCCCAAATACGCTGGGGGCCAAATGGACAAAAGACCTCAAGAATAGAGGTGAATAGAGGTGTGCGGCAAGGCTGCGTACTTGCCCCAACCCTATTCTCCCTATATGTAAATGGGGTGGTGGACTTCTTGACCCAGACACCAGCAGATGCACCCCGTCTGGCAGGTCGTTTAATCCCTACCATGCTTTTTGCTGATGATACTTTACTTTTGTCAAAATCTCCAATGGGCCTCCAGCAGCTTCTCTCCGGATTTGACAATTTTTGCAAGCAGAGAGGTCTCTGTATCAATACAGACAAAACTAAGTATCTCATTTTGAACCCCCCACAAAAGCTCGGTCCCCCTCCAACATTGGGGTCCGTTGCACTGGAAAGAACCAAGATGTTTGACTACTTGGGCATCCGCTTGGTGGACTCTATGAAATGGGACTGTCATTTGACTAAAATGTTGTTGAGCCTGAAAAGAGTGACTGGGGCCCTGCTGAAAGAGCAGAGAGCAGCATCTACAAGACCAATAGCGGCAGTAATGGACATTTACTCGGCCAGAGGAGTGAGCGCAGCTCTTTATGGGGCAGAGCTCTGGGGGATGTCAAACATGAAAGAGCTAACCCGAGCCGAGAATGCTTTTCTGAGAAGCCTAATGCCTCTCGGCCCTTCTGTCCCTATTCTACCCTTGCAACTGGACATGGGCTGCCGGGCGATTGAAGATCAAGCAAAATTACGCCCCCTGCTACTGTGGGCCCGCATCTGGAGAGTGCCAGAGCTCTCAAGCTATGTGGATGGCCTACGGGAGATAATTAATTCCACAGGCTGGGCAAAAGTAAAATGGCTAAGGGACATTAAGGCTCTACTTGCAAATTTGGGGCTGGAAGAAGCATGGCACCAACAGTCAGCCCCGTCCAAATCCATGTTAAAACAACTCTATTGGTCATGGGTGGCAAACAAAAGAAACTCTTCCTCAACGACCTGTAAGTCGACCAGAAACTTTGTGGAGTTCAAAGATGTCCCCATTAGAGAATTGTATTTGGATATTATTTCTGCCCCATGGGAAAGATCCCTGTATTTTAAATTTAGAGTAGGTCTTCTCCCTGTAATGGAGCTCACATGCCATTGGAAAATTCCATACCAGACTGCGCCATGGTGTCCATTCTGCCCTCAGCGCCGTGAATCTGTCCCTCATCTGTTATTCGAGTGCCCTGCCTACAAGGTTCCTCGTATGAAATGGATTAAACCAATGTGTCTCACCTTGGGCACCAGACATTGTAACGTGGCACTACGAATATTACTTACAGACACTCGTTCATTCCTCGCATGCGCCACCTCGAAGTTCCTAGGTTGGGCATGGCGAATACGGTCAAAAAGACTTAGGCAAATTGTTTAATCATGATCTTAACTTATGGTCTGTTTCTGGCCTATTTTTAAGGGTTTTTTTTATGCTTTTTATCTAGTAATGTTTTAACTGAATTTACCATGTATGCACGCTTTTTAAGATATTTTTTATGTCGAAATAAAGCCTATTTGACTTGACTTGACTATTATGAAAGGAGCGCCCGCCGGCGCGGACCCTTCTCACCCGGGGGATCACTACCAGACATTGTCCCATGGATCGAAGTGATCGCGTGGGAATATAAGGTAAAAGGAGATCCGTCAGAATTTGAGGGGATGCCAATTTCAGAATTTTATAGGCTATACACAATGTCTTAAACTCAATTCGCCTGGCCACAGGCAACCAGTGGAGGCGACGGATGGCACTGGTCACTGCAGATGTCCTGTGCAGGCCCAAAAAGTGGCACTCATACGTGAATAACTCACAGAGTTGGATGAGGAAGCAGGACGTCACCTGAATTATCTGTGCCGGGAAGCCATGGCACATCGGTACGATGAGGGAGTTCTGCCCGGTAGGACACTGGCTAATACGCTTCGCATCCCCCAAGGCTTACAATTACATGGTGAAGCTCCTGAATGGAAGTGAAGAACGCCAATCTGCTCCAACTTCTATACTCACCACAATGACATCCTTTTACTTTGGACTCTAACTGACCAAATCCACACGGCCTGCCAAGGAACCTGAAACATATTTAGATTCAGTATAACTCCTCTGGCTTGATCAAGCGCACTGCTTATATTTATACTCACTCCTCACTGAAGAGGAAGTTTTACAAGTAATATGCAGCCTCCCAAATAACAAATCACCTGATTTGGATAGGCTAACGACCTCTTCTGCAAAGAATCCGGTACTCGACTGATCCCCTACCTTCTATCTATGTTCCAGGTTTCTTTGGAATCAACTGAACGACCACAGTCACTTTGAGAAGCAGTGATTGTCACAATACCTAAATCTGGCAAACCCGCAAACTATTGTTTTTAATCATCATTTGTGAATAAAGAACCTCTTTTGTTGAAGAACTTGACTTTGGAATTCTTGGGAGAACGACCAGAAGGATAATTGATTTTTTGTAAATAACACTGTTGAAACTACATTAATATTGTACTAACAATTGAAGGGTGCGGGGTCACTTTTGTGCAATTTATTTTGAAAGCCAAGTTCCTTGGCTCTCTATTATTGGGATCTAGGGGATTGTGTCCCAGACCACCAGCACCTTCATATTCCTAAACTCTAGGGACTTCAGAGCGTAGCTGAGCTCAGGCAGAGGTTTGATGATCAGACTGGGCCATCTGGAAGGTCCAAGCGAACAATAGTACCCCCGCAGCCAAGGGGGGAACTGGATCCACTACCCAAGCGGGCCAGAGCTAAGAGGGGTAATGGTCGGGTCCCAAAACCACAGGGGGGAGAGGGTCCTTCTGGGGGGGTCCCTAAAGGGGGGCTTGTGCCACCGGTGAGCCCAGTATTTACTCCTCAAATCCCGGCAATTATACCTGTAACACCGGCACCTGCCGCGCTAGTGCCAACACCAAGCACAGTGCCTCTGGTGGTCCCAGCGGTAGTCCCGTGGCACCCACGTTTACCCCCGCACCTATCCCGGTCCAAGACACAGCAGGCCCCACCCTGGTATCAGCACCTGCAGGGGTTGGTCAGGTCCCTCCGGAGCTAGCAGCACAGATAGCGGCAGTTCTCCCTTGGCTAGGGATAGGGGGGATGTTACCATCTTCAGTAGGCGCGGAGGAGGTGGGGGAGGATCCTTTGGCAGAGGCGCATAAGAAGGTGGCATGGATCATGACTGCCCCAGGTAGCGGTGGGGCCAAGTACGCCTATTCCTCCACAAACAGCATGTCCAGGCAGCAACTCTAAAAAGGACAAGATGGTAGAACCAACGCAAGCCAGGGAACGTGCTAAGGAAGTGGCATTACCAGTGCTAGGCGAAGGTACAATACCCTCCAGGAGGGAACATTTAGCTGCACATGTAACACAAGAAGTGAAGGATTTAATTTGGGCGGGCAAATATGTCAATATGTTTTCTTTGCTCATGGATAACAGGTAAATGGAGTATGCTAGGAAGCAGAAAGATTGGATGTTGCATAGCGAATGGTGGGTAGAAATGGCAAGATTCAGGGTGGAGGAGACATTGATCAACGGGATTAGAGCCTTTTCTGTGTTTATGGTGATTACAGCCAAGCGTTCCCCTAATTTGCAGGCAGAGATGGCGTGTTACCCGAGTAGGATCACAACTTTCCAAGATAATTATGGGAAGGAATGATCGAAGGACTATGACATGAGTTTTAGGAAAGCTAAAGAGTTTAACCCCTCACTTTCCTGGGATCGGGTTGATTCCATTTCATGGTATGGCCAGTTTACAGCAGGACAACCTGGTAGTGCGGGTCCAAGTTGGAACAGAAGCTACCCCTCCAAATCCCTACAGCCCTTTTGGCCGGAACAGGGTGGTGGCACGGCCCCTAAGACAGGGAGCAGTGAGGGGCGAAAAGGGGTGTGCTGGGATTTTAACAAGTGATCTTGCACCAGGGCACAAGGCACTTGCAAGTTCAGGCACGCATTGTCCATTTGTAACCAACCTTCCCACCCAGAAACAACATGCCGCAATAAAGGTAACGCCTCTGGAAACAGAGGAAGAAAGAAACAGGACTAGGGAGAGAAGATGGCTGGTGTCACATTTACCCATTGACGTTCTGGCTATGACTCCTTGGCTAAACAGGTACCCAGACCATGCCTCTGTGAGGATGTTACAAGAAGGTTTTTTGCAGGGCTTTAGGATCCCAGCAGTGGGATACACAAGAACAGCAGAGTGTAGGAACCAACTATCTGTTAGGGACAACCCAGATGTGGTAGCGACAAAAATTGCTAAGGAGCTGCACCTAGGCAGGATAGCGGGTCTTTTCGATCACATCCCAGTGCATAATTTTGTTTGCTCACCTCTCGGCGTGGTGCCAAATAAGGAGGAGGGCAAGTTCAGGCTCATTCATAACCTGTCAGCACCGAGGGGCGCATCATTAAATGACGCCATCAATGAAGACATTTGTAGCGTTAAGTATGTGCCCTGTGACCAGGCGGTGGATATGTAGAGGACTTTGGGATCTGGACACTTGTTGGCAAAGTCAGATATTGAGTCTGCTTTCCGGCTACTGCCGGTTCATCCCCTAGATCAGCATCTGCTAGGTTTCTCATTTCAAGGCAAATTCTATACGGATAAGTGTATGCCCATGGGTTGTTCTGTTTCCTGCGCCTACTTTGAGAAATGCAGTTCTTTTTTGGAATGGGTTTTTAGGCACACATACTGGACACCACCACGTCATGCATTACCTGGATGACTTTCTCTTTCTCTGGTCGCCGGGCTCGCAGGAGTGTGCGTGGGCATTGCAGAAATTGTTGCGTGCTCATGCGGGCTTTTGGGGTCCCGCTGGCGCCGGAAAAGTGGGTGGGTCCAGCAACCACATTGGAATTTTTAGGCATTGAATTGGACTCAGGGGAGGGTTGTTTTAGGTTACCTAAAGACAAAATCATGAAATTTAGAGCAGCTCTCCAGCAATATTTGGCCAAAGAGAAGGTGACACTACATCAGCTACAGCAGACTGTAAGCCAGTTGAACTTCGCACTGAGAATGATACCCATGGCACGCCCATTCTCCTGCTCAATCTCGCAGACCTTGACGGGTCTGCGGGAGAAGCACCATCGCATGAGACTGCCGGCCGAGGTCCGCCAGGACATGCAGATTTGAATCGCATTTCTGGAGTGCTTCAACGGCAGGGTAGTGTGGTCCAGTCCCCCCACCACATCTGCAGAGTTAGGTTTATGGACTGACGCTGCGGGCAGTGTGGGATTTGGCACCATACTTGGTAACAAGTGGGTGGCACAACAGTGGCCGGTTTGGTGGGAGGAGAGTAGCCTTACAACTAATATAGGTTTCCTGGAACTATTTACAATCTGGGTTGCATTGACAGTTTGGCCTAACCAGTTGTGTAATCAATCTGAAATTTTCTGGTCTGATAACATGACGGTAGTTGAATGTATCAACCAGCAGGCGGCACGGTGTAAAATAATTGTAGTATTCTGGGTTTAGTATTTATGTTACTGCACTTCTCTGCATCTAGCTACTCAGCCAGTGTGAGTGTTCCAGGTTAGAATGTGAGTGTGATTGACATGGATGGAATGCTTGAGTGACTGGTATGAGGTTTGACAGTTGGAGTATGGGCTGAGTAGCTAAGAGGCTGCTCCTGGTGGGGCTACTTGTTCCAGCATAATACTTCTTGTAAATCTACTAAAGGTTAAATAAACCTACTTCTCAACTCTACCTCATCTGCCTCGGCTACATCTCTTCATATATGTATGACTAAAATACTACATTATTCTTGGCGACGATCTGGAGACTTTCCTGCGCAAAATCTGGCTATTTACAAGAATTGGGAGTATCCTGCAACTGAAGTGGAACAAGCATCTATCATCTAAAAAGTAAGGAACCTCTACAAGCACGTGAAGTAGCCCCACCAGTGCCGAACACACCAGGCAGCCCTGGCAAAAGCGTCCTGTCAAGTCATCTTAAACAAGGTTTCTGCGTCGCAAATCATCTCTGAAGCTGCCTAGTTGACACAGAGGAAACAACATCTCTTTTTATGTCAAAAAACAACATCCAAATTCGAATGCCTATGGAAACAAGCGGTGCCAGCACAGAACTTATCTCTGTAACCAAGGTATTTGGTGACTGCATATATTTTAGAACAAGTGTGTGGTAAATGACTCTTTTACTCAAAATATTAAATGTGTAATCATCTTCGTGTGCGTGTACCATGCTAGCGCTGTACATGGTTGAATTTTTCATGTGACTGCCTGTTTATTTGATCTTGGGTCAACCTCCACCTCAGGGCGCTTCAAGTAATAAGCCTTACTTTATGTCTATATGAATAACGACCTTCCTCCAGCAACTGTTCTAATTATTTAAAGAAGAGTTTTTGTGTTGTTCAACACCAGTAAAACGTGTGAATTTTGGAAAAGGATGCTTTAAATATCGAATAACTTGCATGTACCTGAATTGGTGTGGAAACTAACGGCTGACTTGGTGTTGAACTTTCAAATGAAGTACAACTGTCATTGCAACCAGAACTTGCTGTCAACCACGAAGTCATCAAACTTCTTTTAAAAATCTCATTATAGTAACAATGTCGATCTCCTTTTAATGTAGAGTCTATTACATAGCACTAGATCAAAAACACAGGCAGTCACCAATTACCTTGATTACTTAGGTACATTCTCCATTAGTTGTGGGAGCCTTGACGTTGGTTTTTCATCTTGTACCATTTTTGAATGAATTGGTTCATCTCAGAAACGTAGACAGCTTTTATATCAAATTTCTTGAAGTTGATGACTCTGAGATGACACAACAGCATGCTTACGGATAAATATTACGATTGTATATTTTGATTGTGGATAGTTTTCTTCTCCGCTCTCAGGTTCCTTTTTGTTTTCCATTTCGAGAGGGAGAGGATGTGTAGTATTCTGGGTTTAGTATTTATGTTACTGCACTTCTCTGCATCTAGCTACTCAGCCAGTGTGAGTGTTCCAGGTTAGAATGTGAGTGTGATTGACATGGATGGAATGCTTGAGTGACTGGTATGAGGTTTGACAGTTGGAGTATGGGCTGAGTAGCTAAGAGGCTGCTCCTGGTGGGGCTACTTGTTCCAGCATAATACTTCTTGTAAATCTACTAAAGGTTAAATAAACCTACTTCTCAACTCTACCTCATCTGCCTCGGCTACATCTCTTCATATATGTATGACTAAAATACTACAATAATACTTCGCCTACTGAAGGAAATTGTGCTGGTGTGCATGAAACTCAACATACAGTTTAGGGCCAAACATGTTCCAGGGGTGTTAAATAATGCAGCTGAAGCACTCTCTCGCTTTAAGATGCAGGTATTCAGGGAACATCTACCATCCACAGAGGTGACGCCCACACACTCCCCAGCAACACTCTGGCAGATTGGTGCCCCCAGCTACAGAACCTCGTGGCAGCTAGCCTAGCGCCCAGGACCAGAACCACTTACGAAGGGGCGTTTTTGTCTTACTGCACCTTTTTGGGACAGGATTGGGCGGAGAGATGGGATTAGGCAGGGAATTTCACTCAGTACCTAGATGCATTACACAAGAAAGGGCACTCCGCAGCGACAGCTAGCTGGCACGTGGCAGCTGTTTCTTTCTTTGCACAGATTAGGGGTACCAAAGATTCCACGAATAGTTTCATAGCGGGGAAGGCGCTAAAGGGGTGGCGGCGCCTCCAAGCAACCGCCAGGAACACGAGACAACCGATAGGTTTAGAACGGCTGGCATCATTACTAAATGCCTTGTGTGGCATCTGCAGTTCATCAGGGGAGGTGCGACTGTTCAGAGCCGCCTTTACACTAGCATTTTATGGGGCATTCCGGGTAGGGGAAATGGTGGCTAGCATTAAGCAGGACCTGCTAGGTGGACTCCAGCTTGAACACACAAGGATATTAGGTGATACACTGTTAATTACATCAGCAAATTAAAAACTGATTATGAAGCCCGTGGTGAGGGGCTCGTACTCCATTGGGCATGGACTAATCCATGCTGCCCAGTGAAGCACGTGGAGGTCTTCCTCAACCAGAGAGTAGGCGCAGTAGGGGGGGCATTAATAATGCATGCAGATGGTACCCCACTTACCAGGTTTCAATTCCAAAGTGTATTGGCTATTACAATTGACAGGGCTGGTTTAAATCCGAAAGATTTTGGGGCACATTGGTTCCGAATAGGGGCTGCCACTGAAGCAACTGCTAGAGGGTTACATAATAGCAGTGTTAAAAGAATTGGAAGATGGTCTTCCAACTGTTACAAGCGATATGTGCGGCTGCACTTGTTGTGAGGGTGGCAGAATAATTGCGCTGATTCTGATAGAGCGCGCAGGTCACCCGACCAACAATTTTACCATATGCACACTTGGGCCCATAAATTTCAATTTATCATATTTATTAATCGGGTAACCTACACTCTACTACCAGCAACTTAGTTCGTTCCTACCTATTTCCTATATACCCAACTTACCAATCCTGGTCACAGGTATCTATGATCACAATGGATCAGGTAGCTAGCTGAAAAAGATAAGCAGTCACCAAAATAGCATAACATTTACAATATTTGCACTCTTTATAAAAACCACAGACTCAAAAAGTTTTGAAAACCTTTATCTAGTTCTCATCACTGTCAGAAAGCATTAGATTTACAGTAAGCAAACTATCGATAACCAAAATCAAGAAGAGCGTGTAACCATGTAGAAAATAGATTATGCCAACCATTTAGAACTCTAAAGGGAAGGTAGAAACAGGGAACATACTGGGAAAAATAAACGTATAGGAATCAGACTTGGAATGGATACTTTCTAAAGGACGGGGAAATAAGGAACATACTAGAATGTCACAATTTTATTGTTTCCCTATGGGATGGGAAAGAAAAGGAATCCTGAAACTATAATGACGAAACTGAAGTTTTCATGTAGCTATAGGAAGGGAAATAATTGGAAACACGCTAATATTTCAGAATGATCTCTTCAGTTCAGTAAAGGGAGGGTAAAGAAAGGAACATCTATTTATTCAGAGACAGTACTTTATTTATCCAACTATAAGGCAAGGGAAAAATGGAACATGCTAATAAAATACTTTTACGACTTCCGTACTTTGTCACAGGGGAAAGGTAAAGAAAAGGAACATATGAAATTATAACTTTTAGTAATGATTTCATGAAAGGGTAAAGAAAATTACTCTAGTGTCTTCCCTCACAGATTTATATTTACCTAGAACGGTGTGGAGACCAACCCTGGCCACAGGTCAGTTAAAGACAGGAGAAACCCCAAGGAAAGCAATTGCCAGTAGACCGCCAGCAGGTGCAGTATGGAAACCAGGACAGGAAAACTAGATTAGGATCAGGACAGGACCACCAAAGTTTTGACCAGAACCCGCAGTTCAGTTGCAACGCCTGCGCTACACCCTCTCTGCGGCTATCAGTCAAAACCCCGAATGGGTTATCGAATTCCCCAGCAAAGTGCTTCGCCAGCACTTGAGGTTCTCAAAACCCCGATTGGGTCCCTGAGTCTGTCTGACAGAGTGCTCTGCAGCACCTCTGTTTCTCGATCAGCTATTGAGTGCATTGGGTCAGTGACAGGTCAGCTATTCGGACAAGTCGGACAAATTCTCTAGCTAACCTAGGCTAGTTATACTGTTTTCGGGTCAGTGTACCACCCCCCAAATGTTGCAAGTGTAAGAATCCCCAATTTGGATTGGACAAAAGAAAGGACAGGTCATCACACCACCTAGGATTTGACTTTCTCAAGCTCATAATTTGCATTTTTCAAGACCGCCCATCGAATTTCAGGTTCTCATGACATATGCTTTACACCTTACAATGGTGACTTTAACATTGTATACAATGTAGAAACTTCAGCACGGTCCAGTCTATTTAGCTAGGTGAGAGTTCATCTTCCCATGCACATCTTGGCTGGAATACCCATCTGGCAAGGATTCAAAGGTCACTGCTGTAGAGACTCGCAGATCTCGCGCAGACTCAGTGTCACTCAAGATGGAGTACGGCAAGGAAAGGCAGGCCACATTTCGTAATGTACCATAAAATAGAAAAGAACAGTTTTAGAACACAGAAAAAAATGAATGCACTGTATACCATGAATCCCTATATTACTCCCATTATTTCATAATAACTATAGCCTTAATGATTAATGCAGAACGAACAACATAGCAAAAGCATCGCTGCAAGCTTCAGGCATGTGAGAACACAAAGCAGCCATTTTAGCTCTAATGCGCAAGTGCAAAGAGTTTCCCACCAGAACTGCGAGTACGTCACGTCACATGGGTATGACCGACGCATGCGCAGAAGAAATTCTCGCGTAGCAGCAGCCATCTTAAATAGCAAGCGTATTAGGATTAGAAAACACATAGGCAAGCTTCACTGGGACACCCAAAATGTTGGAATAAAAGGGTAAATTAGTAAGACAAACAGATTGATTAATTAATTAGGGTTATTCGAGGTTCATGATCACAAGCAAGGCGCTTTACGTGCGAATCCTTGCTCCATCAATCCCCTCTTTGATGATATTTTATATCCTCACAAATTAATGGAACCAGATGCCAACTTTTCACATTTTACCCAGTTCAATCTCTTCAAACATTCTGTTCAGCTTTTTCTCAGTATCTTTGTTAGGATGAGAATTTTTCACCCTTTTATAAATTTAATTATTTAATTCTTCTAATTCAAGCTCATCAACATTTCTCTTCACTCCTCGCTTGCTCACAGTATACTTCTTTTTGTGTTTTTGACATTTGCAGCAAATTATTATAATGAAAACTAATAAACCTATTCCCGCACTTTTGTCAGGTATGTAAGTGCAACAATGTTGCGCTTTCAACATTCTGCAGACTCCGCCCTCTTTTGCCAACAATGTATCAAGAGCAAGTCTGTTTTGTAAAACCATTGATCTGATCGCAACCGTTTCGGTATTGACCATCAGGACACCTCCAGCAGTGTCAGTTGATAACCGATCTACTACTGTTGACAATTTGCAAATTCTGTGTGTATTCAGAGCCACTCCCACTGTAGGTATGAATGCACTAAAAATATCACCTACTATTTCACCAACACTTTCTCTTTTAGTACGTACTAATTCATTAGTCTTTTCAGTGCTTCCAGTGATTTTCCCCACATGGTATATCTTTGGAAAGACAATACCAAAGTAACAACTTCTGTACCAATGGTCGGGCAATTTGAAATAAGCCTTGTTCCCACATATATAATAAATTCCAGGAAACACAGGCTCTGACCCATCTTTGAAATCCCAACCCCCGATCACCTTGTAATTGTGTTCGCATTCACTGGAACCAATGAATATATTATTATAATAACTGGTTTTTTCTCTCTGTAGACAAAGTTTCCCCTTCTTTTCGAAATCCAGTAACATAGCAGCATTAGCCCCACCATTTGAGGTGCTCCCAATGCTCTCCGTCCATTTAGGAATTTTCTGAGTTTTGTCTTTTGCTTTCTTTTGGAAACTTTCTCTTCTTTTTTCTACCATCTTTAGAAACATTTTCTCTTTTTCGTGTAATGAACAGGTCAAGTTATCTTTGTGTGCATCATCTAGATTTATTTTACCTAGTTAGAAAGTAGTCACTCATGTATTTAGCTACATCTCTAGTTGTGTGTTCAGGGTTCAGATTTCGTCGCACAGGAAGTTCAGAAAATATCACATCAAAGTTTGAGTAATAATACTGTAAAGGTCCTCTTCTGTAAAACAAACTAGTTAGAATACTACAGGAAATTCCATAGGTTAAGGGCAAGTGGTGATATGTCACACCCTCAGCTACCGAAGTGGGCAGCTTCATGCAAACATAACAGTTGTCTATTTCCATAGCTTCTACATAATGTACTAACAGGTTTGCGAAAACATTTAAATGGGTTTTGTTCTTGATTTTGTTATAGTGTAATCCTTCCTCATCTGGTGCTTCTGAGTCTACTTTTGTTTGCTTAAGGCTAAGTGTCTTCTCTGGTGCATCTGTTCTTTGTGGTGTATTTCTAGTGTGTGATTCTACAGTGTCTTCTGGTAAGTGAATATTTGGGTACAGGTTTGGGTCTTTACTCATCATAGAAGGGATAGCTATTGTTAGTCCTATCCAAAGTATCAATACTATTGCTACACTACATAAACATACTTGGCAACATGTTTTTAAACAACCTCGTCTCGGTCTCCCATTCACAGAAGAATCAGACATTTTGGCTCAAAAGAAACTTCAACCCCTCTTTGTAACTTTGCACAGCTTGCTTACTATAGCAACTTTTCAGGTTGGTTTCGCTTCTTCTTCAGCCTAGTGAATAATCAATTCTTCATCACTTTCGTCACTTATTTTCAAAGTAAGTCCACTCAGGGCTTTGATATTTGTTATTCAGTTTCTTTATACAGGCACTTCTTCTCTTGGCTTTTACCACAGCTGGATCAGTTTGACTCGAGACTTCATTTATTTGCTCAGGTTCTTCGTTTTTTGTCTTTAGTCGCAGTCTCGGTCTTTTTACAAATCTAGGTACTGAGTCACCTTTTCTGAGTCTTTTAACTGGCACTGTGTCTTGGCCTTCCTCAAACGCTCTTTTGTTGTCGTTCAGTTGTGGCACATTGGTTTTCTTCCGCTTGAACCCCCGCCCTAGTTTCTATCTGTCTCTCTTCTAGCTCAGGAGTTCTTGGTGGAGTGTCAACTACCTGTTCTTTCTCTATCTGGTCCTCCTCAGAATCAGATTTGATTTGGATTTCGATGATCTGATTATCTTCTTCTATACCTGTCTCGTCCTCACTATCCCACTGTCTATCTAAATAGATCTGTCTTCTGGTTCGTATAGGATCGATAGTCAGGTCGATTATTGGGACTCAATCATCTTGACTGGAGCTCGGTTGTTCTTCTTCAGCTACTTCAGGACCGATTTCTTGGGACCCCTCAGCTGCACAACCTTCAGCCTCACTTTCTTCAGGTTCATTCACTTTCTTTGTATGGCTGGCATGGATCCAGCGAGGTACTCCTGCACACTTTAAAGCCGTGGTGGTTACCAGAATTACCTGGCGTGCCTTTCCCCACCTTGGTGCAAGACAATTTTTCTGAGTATGTTTCTTAATCATGACCCAGTCACCTGGATTCAGGTCATGTGCTGGAGTCCTTGGCCTGGCGACAGCGTCTTCCCCAACCTGGTGAGAGATAGAACGCACCTGGTCAGCCAGTTCTTTGCAGTATTCTAGTACCAAATCATCAGATATGCTTATCAGTTTGTATCCTGGTACCCATGCTTGCCGCATTGCTCTTCCCATCAAGATCCCGTGGGGACTCAAGCCCGTGTTCTGGTCTGGAATACTTCTGAGTCCCATCAACACAAGTGGCAAAGCATCAGGCCATTCCAATTGAGTGTATTCACACATTTTTCTCAGTCTTGCTTTGATTGTGCCACTCAGTTGTTCTACCACTCCAGAAACCTCTGGACGATATGCACAGTGCAGTTTTTGCGTGATTTTGAATGCTTCACAAATCTGTTTTATTATTTAATTCTGGAAATGCCCTCCTCTGTCTGATTCAATTGTGACTGGAAAACTGTACCTAGGTATGAGTTCCCTAAGTAATAGTTTGGCTACCGTGATGCTGTCATTTCTACGTGCAGGGTAAGCTTCTACCCATTTTGAAAACAGGCAGACAATGACAAGTAAGTATTTCATTCCTCGACAAGGGGGTAACTGAATTTAGTCAAGTTGTAGTCTAATAAAAGGGCCCACTGCCTTTCCAATCTTTCCTGGCAACACCAGAGTTTTCTTTCCTGGGTTAAATTGCTGACAAATCAGGCTCCTTTGGCAGAGTGCTTCTGCTACGCTTCTGAATTTCGAATTGAACCATGTCTGTCGGAAAATGCGAATCATGGCGTCTCTGCCTAAATGTGTATCTCCATGTATCAACCTAGCCATAGGAGCAAACATACAGTCTGGCAACACAGGCATACCATTGAGGGAAACAATTACACCATCTTCATCTCTCCTTTGACAACCAAATTTCATCCACCTTTCCTTTTCCTTTGCCTCTGCTCCATCCTGTAAATCTCTCACCTCCTCCCATGTGTTTATTCCTTCTAGCATCATAAGTTGGCAGCTGTTTCCGTTTCCCCCAACCTTTTTATTGATAGCCATTTTGTATTTTGCACAATGTTGGGCTAACCGGTCAGCATATCGATTACCTGCTGTCACTTTGTCATTGCCAGATTTGTGAGCAGCACACTTGACCACAGCCAATTCTTTTGGTAACTGGATTGATTCCAGTAAATCCTGTACATATTTTCCATTTCTGATAGGGGTGCCTGAAGAAGTCAGGAACTCCCTTTGCGTCCATAATTGGCCAAAGTCATGCACAACCCCATAACCATACTGGCTATCAGTGTATATGGTTATTTTCGAGTTCTTCCCAAATCTGCAAGCTCTTGTCAAAGCAATCAATTCAGCTATTTGTGCAGATTTGACTCCATGCAAATAGGATGCTTCTACTGGACCTCCAACTGTGCATACTGAATAAGCAGCGCTTAGGCCTCCCTCTTCATGTCTCAGACACGAGCCATCTACAAATAGCTCATAATCTTCGTCAGTTAAGGGTGTTTCCTTTATGTCTGGGTGTGGTTTTGTACTAAACTCGGTCAAATTAATGCAGTCATATTCAGTTTCCTCCCTCACTTCTGCTGCGAATGAACTAGGCAGTAAGGTAGCTGGATTCAAAATATTATATCTAGCAATGGTTATATTTCCTGCACCTACAAGGATTCTCTCATACGTAGTCAGCCGACTAGGTGCGATATACTGAGTTTTAGTTCTTGTCAGTAAAATCACAACAGAATGTGGAACATACACAGTTACTGGATGTCCTATGACAATGGACTCACTTTGTTCAAGACTCATGCATGTTGCAGCTACAGCTTTCAAGCATCCAGGCAATCCAGCTGCTACTGGGTCCAATGTGGAAGAAAGATATGCCACTGGACGTCTGGTCAAGCCATGAATTTGGGTCAAAACTGAAAGTGCACAATTGTCTCTTGTATCACAAAACAATGCAAACTCCTTTGAGTAGTCAGGCATTCCCAATGCAGGGGCAGTACACAGACATTCCCGCAATTTTACAAAAGCAGTCATGCTTTCGTCATCCCATTCTACTGGATCTTTTGCTCCTTTCTTTGTCATTTTTATCAATGGTCTTGCTAGGACTGCAAATCCCACAATCCACTGCCTACAGTATCCTACAACTCCAAGAAACATTCTGATTTCTTTCTGGGTATTGGGCAATTCCATGTTCCGAGTTATTGTAATTCTTTCTGTAATAACTTTCCTGACACCTCTCTCTATCTGGTTCCCCAGATATTTTACTGATGAGGTCCAAAACTGCAGCTTGTCTGGTGATACTTTATGTCCTCCCTCACCTAAATGGTTCAGCAAGGCAATTGTGTCAGTAACACAGTCTTTTCGACTCTTAGACGACACCAAGAGGTCGTCTATATATTATACCAGGACTGATTTTCCGGGCAATATTAGAGTTTCAAGACATTGTTTCAGAATCTGATTAAAAATCGAAGGGCTTTCCGTGTACCCCTGAGGAACACGATTCCAGACGTGTACATGGCTGTCGAATTCAAATGAGAAAAGAAATTTGCTGTCTGGATGCAATGGAATCGAAAAGAATGCATGACATAGGTCAATGACGGTAAACCATCCAGCATTCCATGGTATTTGGTATAGAATCACTGCAGGGTTTGGCACAACAGGACAACAAGGAACCACAATTTTGTTAACCTTGCGCAGGTCCTGTACGACCCTGTACTTACCACTCGGTTTCTTTATGCCAATGATCGGTGAATTACAAGGACTGCTCAATACTTCTTGCAATATGCCTGCTTCGAGCAATCGTTTGATTTCAATAGCAACTCCTGCTTTAACTTCTGTACTCATTTTATACTGTTTAGTATTTGGGTAGACTGCATCTTATTTTATGGCTATTTTTATGGGGTCAACATTTGCTATTAATCCTACATCTTTTCCAGTAAAATCCCATACTTCTGGTTTCACTGTCTGTTGGAGTTCTTCAGGTAAGTCTTGCATTGTCAGTCTTTTAATTTCTGAGTCGGGTCTTGCTAACATTAATTTGTAAATTCCATCTTCATCTGGGGTCTAAATTTCAACGCCATTTGGAGTGCAAAAGATAGTGCAGTTCAATTTGCACAGCAAATCTCGTCCTAGTAGGTTCACAGGACTTGAATCACAAACAACAAATCTATGCATTCCTTTAAAATTCCCAATTTTAATCTCCATAGGTTCTGTTACTGGGATACTAATTAGCTGATTAGAAACGCCCACTACTTGGATCGCTTCTCCCGAGAGGGGTAGGTTTGGAACGTCTGCTGTTCTCACAGTAGAACGGGTAGCACCAGTGTCAAACAGAAAGGTGACGTCATTTCCTTCAACCTTTCCTTCAATGTATGGCCCTGACTGGTCCACCGGCAAGGAGGCGCCAAGTACGCACTTCTCGTCCTCCCCCCTTAGGCACCGTCAGTAGGTGTCGTCACAGAGAAATGTGTCATTTAACAGAAATTGTGAAGTTGCTGCATTTCTATCCTCCCTTCCTTCCCAAACTTCGGTGTCTTCACCCTGATTCTGTTTTACCTGATGCTGGGTCTTCCGTGGTGTCTCATTCTGCGTCTGTGGATTTAAATCATTAATTTGCACATTACCATTCTGCACAGCCTTACACTCGTCTCTCCAATGTCCCATCTTTCCGCACCCGTGGCAGGGAAATTTCTTCCTTGCCTCTTCTCTGCTCATTTTTACTCTGGGCTTTTCCCCACCCCCAGGGCCCTGACTCTGATTATTAGTCATTTTATTCAGCTGCTGTTCCTGGTGTTCTGCTAATTTTACCTGTGCCCACATGACCTTTTCCTTTAACTCTTTCCGTTTATCTTCCAGCTCATCTTCACAATTTTTAGCATACTTCAGGACTTCATCAATTGGTTTAGCTTGCCAGCAGATTTTATTGTCTTTGATCCACTGTGAAATCTCAAGCCTTAACCCTAACACAAATCGATAAATGAAGTGGGTCATGTCCTTCATCTCAATGTTATCCAGACCACTGTATGTTTTGAACACCTGTAACAGTCGTTCATAATATGAATGCACAGTTTCATCTCGATTCTGGGTAGTTCTATCTATTCTGGTCCAATCAGTTTCCTTTGCAGGTACTTTTCCTTTCGGATACAACATTACCTGGTTGTACTTCCTTATCACGTCCCCTGAAGGAGCCCCTGTCTTTGGGTCTCTCTGGAATTCTTCACTAGGCCAATCAACAGCAATTTTACATTCTGTCCACAAATCTACAGGAACTACAATGTCAAAGAAACCATCTAGATCTTTCAGGAGACATTTTTGAATTTTCACAAATCTCTCGACCTGTCTGTACCATTCTACAGGCTTTTCTCGTAATTTTGGGAAATCAATGGTAAAGGGCACAATATCCTGTCGGGACCATAGAACATGTACATATCCTCCACCTGGTACTTCTCGCATAGGATATAATTTTTCCACCTTTTCTGTTTCTTTTAGAACATATTCAGATGTCATTTGCTTTGATCTACTATCTTCCTTTTTCTTGGCCCACCTGGCTTTCCATTTTTCTAAATCTCCCCATTTTTGTAACAGGTTTAGTAATTCTCTTATCTGCACCTTTTTCCCCTGACACGTTCATGTTTTCCAAATCTTTGTCTGAGAATTCTGCTCTGTAGGGTTTTTGCAACACTTTAGATCTGCTAAAACTCTTCCCATACTAGCTGCGGTGTCCACTAATTTCTCATGGTACACTCTGGTATTTCGAGTAAGGCTTTTACAAATGAATAACAACTCCTCTTCCCTAAGGGGGTTTAGTCTGTCCAATCCGGATGTACGTTGTTACAACGCATGCTTTTACCACGCATGCTTTTACAACGCAGGTTTTTCAACGCAAGTCGTTACAACGACATGCGTTGGGGGGTGCTGGATAGTAAATAGTTTAATTTACTATTCCAACTCCAGTCCCCGTGGATAGTAGGGAAGGTGTTGGATAGTAAATTAAACAATTACCTATCCTAGAGCGCCCCTAGCGCAATTCGTTGTAATGACTTGCGTTGAAAAACCAGCCTTGTAAAGGCACTGCGTGGTAAAAGTTGTGTCGTAAAGGATGTTTCCCGTCCAATCCCACATTTCCAGCCATCAATTCTTCCAATTCTATTCTCAGTTTGTA
Organism: Lissotriton helveticus; assembly: GCF_964261635.1. Classification (NCBI taxonomy): domain Eukaryota; kingdom Metazoa; phylum Chordata; class Amphibia; order Caudata; family Salamandridae; genus Lissotriton; species Lissotriton helveticus. The sequence goes on along the minus strand of NC_136068.1, from coordinate 461,355,301 downwards.
TATATCCAAGGGTTTTGGCTGGTGATTTGGTTTCTCTAATTCTCGTGTCCATCCGTCTATTTCTTCAGGAGTCACTACCGTGGCACTTCTAGTACCAGAAGATGACTCAATCTGAACTTCTCTTGAACTAAAAGGAGTGTTCTTTCTCTGTGCACTCCCTTCTGGTTCCCTTATCGGTAAATCCATCAAAGAGATCACAGATTCACATTCACTTGCCTGGTCATCCACTATCAAAGGCTCTTTTATTGTCTGTACTACAGATGGGGTTATAATTGGGGTTTTCAGACTGGCCTGTTTGTCCCCGTACAGAGGAACAACTGGACCAATAGTTAAAGGAATTGTCAGAGCTTCAGGACTTGTATTTAGTTGAGAGATTTTCTGAATTAGTTCTGTTCTTTGTTTAACTAGAGCCTCTCGTTCTCTATCCTGAAGTACCTTATCCATGGATGTCTCATGTACGATCTGTGGAACCAAAGGAGGGTTATAACTCTGGGCACTTGGATTTGTCATACTTGGTCCCTCGCCATAATTAGGTTTCAGGAATGGATTTCTCGCACTTAGGGATCTTGGTTCCTCATTATAAGGTGGTGGATTCTTCATCAACAAATCCTCTAGATACTCATCGTCTGAATCACCACTGGTCATTAAATGTTTTGTTTTCTCTGTCCTTTTCTCTCCCATGGGCTCTTCTACCGTTAATACAGGGTACAATCCTTCTACCATCATGTTCTGTCTCCATTCTTTCATTCTTTTTTTCTCGGGTCTCTTTCTGCACTTTCGGGTCAAATTTAGCTAACCCTTTGTCAATTCTGGGTCTGTCTCGCTCAAAAGCCTCTATTTCCCATTCTTCTAAGGCCTCATATTGCGTTAGTCTAGGTCTGGGATGTAAATCATTCATTCGGGTCCTCAAATTAAACAAACTCCTGCCATTAAATGTACCTTCTAAGGGAAATGCTAAAATTCCGTCATCTTTAGTATATTCCACCCAATTTTCCAACCATACACAAGCATGGTACCCTCTGTCAAATAACATAAATGATGCGGGAGTATTAGGTGGTGGAATAATTACTCCTATAGTTTTGATGGGCTTATCTTTCTTGAAGTAGTTCTTTACTTTGTCTACAAATGTCATTTTTCTCTTGCTTCCGTACATAATGTTATGTCTAGCTGTTCTCCACTGATCCCTCACAAAACCTTGATATCTTGGATCAGGTCGAGTCTCGAGAAGAGTTGGATACCACATATACCTTTTCGCAAATTTCTTTGTTTACAAAATCACTTCCAATACAAATGCGTCTTTTAATTTTCTGCAACCAATCAACTGCACGATTTCAAACAATTCCAACCAATGGGTGCGCAGCTTTTCTCGTGAGACAAGTTCCCACGCTCCTGTGCTCACCCCTCCTTTACAATTCTGTCTTAGCTACACGCCCGCTGTCTCAACCAATACCAGCGCGGCACTGAGTGACGTCAGAGCAGCTCCGCAACTGACTCTCTCCTTCGCAAGTTAACGGAAAACTCAATTTCTACCTTTTAAAGTGCAAGTGCTCTGCTTAATTTACAACGCAAAACATTCGTCACTGTACTCCAGTGTCTTAGAAAGAACAGATTTGTTTCACTGCAAGTAAATCTCTTCCGTTTACTTTTCATATACTGCGAGTAGATCCCTTCTGCCTACTCTTCACACAAGCATTAGTAAACCTGCTACTCCTTCGACTCATCCACTCTGGGATATGTGGACGGTCGGAAGCGCCGGAGGGACGCGGCTGCAGTGACTGTGATTTGCTCGAGTCACGGTTACGGACACGTGAATATTTGACACGGTGTCCTGAGGAGTGACGCTGGTATGTGCTGACGTAGCGCACTCCAGGTCCAGTACAGGTCGAAAAGACTGAGAATAGCAAACCCCTCATATGCCCTGATGAAATCGCCATAGAAGGAGCGATGAAACATGTCGGCTTGAGGAAAGAAACTCTAATGGTATATAAAGTAACCATTTTTAACTAGTAGTGCTTCGCTGCATAAGAATAAAACGGTATCAGCAAGCAAAGCACCACTACACAATTTATTTATTTTTATGGTGTGGTTTGTTTGGGGTTCTGTTGTGTGTATCTTGACACTTTCAACAGGTATCAGTGGTTTGATACGTTGGTCACTATTTGTGTTTTTCCTTCACTATTCTCACGTCCGCACTACTCTTCTGTTGAGTGCACGTTTGTCTTTTCACAATAGAGAGAGTTGCCAATGATGAGAAGTGGGTATACCGGGAACCATCAACCGGGAACCCCCTCGGGTTGTTCTACCGTAAGGTACTCTCTCTATCTTTCACACTTTTTTGGGTGAATGTTCTGGTCCTGTGTGATTATATATTTTATAAAAAGAACATATCCGAACCCTTGAATGTATGTTATTTGACATATTTCAGGTAGTATTGAAATTTCACATCTACCCGGTCTACGCTATATATGGATGTGTATAGCTGGGTGAGGCATTAATTGTTTGAATACTGTTTGAGTGGGGGGCTGCCTCGCCCACTTCCTTCCCCCTTTACCCCTTTAGATTATGCGGGATATATACTAAGCCAAAAGTTTCACCAGTGAACCCCTTTGCTACCAATCAAGCTCAGACGAACCTGCTACTCCTTCCGTGTGACCCTTACTAGGTGCTATCACAATATAAGTTTTGCCAGCGAACTCTTTGCTATCATTTATTCATACATTCATACAGAAAACCCAATTAGTGCTTCCAGTTCTGCCCAACCCACACCAATTTTCCTTGAGCAACTGACCTCGCTGCGATGTAGCTTCTATTCTACCACTCGCTATTCTGTCCCCGGGGATTCCAGACAAAACATATAACAGTCACAAACGAGTTTGGTTAGAACATTAAAGCAGTATAGCAGCATTTCAAAAAAACAAATTTAAAACATTTCATAACATTTCAAAGGACCTTAGCATTTGATCGATCAATACTTTTAGTAACAATAAACTTTTCACAGTTAGCAGCAGTTTACCTACCTACCTATCTTAACTAGTCCCTACCTACCTTTAACTAGTCCCTAACCATAGCTCTGCTACCAGAAAAATTACTGATAGAGCGCGCAGGTCACCCGACCAACAATTTTACCATATGCACACTTGGGCCCATAAATTTCAATTTATCATATTTATTAATCGGGTAACCTACACTCTACTACCAGCAACTTAGTTCGTTCCTACCTATTTCCTATATACCCAACTTACCAATCCTGGTCACAGGTATCTATGATCACAATGGATCAGGGAGCTAGCTGAAAAAGATAAGCAGTCACCAAAATACCATAACATTTACAATATTTGCACTCTTTATAATAACCACAGACTCAAAAGGTTTTGAAAACCTTTATCTAGTTCTCATCACTGTCAGAAAGCATTAGATTTACAGTAAGCAAACTATCGATAACCAAAATCAAGAAGAGCGTGTAACCATGTAGAAAATAGATTATGCCAACCATTTAGAACTCTAAAGGGAATGTAGAAACAGGGAACATACTGGGAAAAATAAACATACAGGAATCAGACTTAGAATGGATACTTTCTAAAGGACGGGGAAATAAGGAACATACTAGAATGTCACAATTTTATTGTTTCCCTATGGGATGGGAAAGAAAAGGTATCATGAAACTATAATGACGAAACTGAATTTTTCATGTAGGTATAGGAAGGGTAATAATTGGAAACACGCTAATAATTCAGAATGATCTCTTCAGTTCAGTAAAGGGAGGGTAAAGAAAGGAACATTTATTTATTCAGAGACAGTACTTTATTTATCCAACTATAAGGTAAGGGAAAATGGAACATGCTAATAAAAGACTTTTTACGACTTCCGTACTTTGTCACAGCGAAAAGGTAAAGAAAAGGAACATATGCAATTATAACTTTTAGTAATGATTTCATGAAAGGGTAAAGAAAATTACGAAAGTGTGTTCCCTCACAGATTTATATTTACCTAGAACGGTGTGGAGACCAACCCTGGCCACAGGTCAGTTAAAGACAGGAGAAACCCCAAGGAAAGCGATTGCCAGCAGGCCAGCAGGGGCAGTATGGAAACCAGGACAGGAAAACCAGATTAGGATCAGGACAGGACCACCAAAGTTGAGACCAGCACCCGCAGTTCAGTTGCAACGCCTGCGCTACACCCTCTCTGCGGCTATCAGTCAAAACCCCGAATGGGTTATCGAATTCCCCAGCAAAGTGCTTCGCCAGCACTTAAGGTTCTCAAAACCCTGATTGGGTCTGTGAGTCTGTCTGACAGAGTGCTCCGCAGCACCTCTGTTTCTCGATCAGCTATTGAGTGAGTTGGGTCAGTGACAGGTCAACTATTCGGACAAGTCGGACAAATTCTCTAGCTAACCTAGGCTAGTTATACTGTTTTCGGGTCAGTGTACCCCCCCCCCAAATGTTGCAAGTGTAAGAATCCCCAATTTCGATTGGACAAAAAAAGGACAGTCAATGAAAGCTATGGATCCTGTTCTACAAGATACAAACCATCCTTGCACTCCTTTTCATTTCCTCAATAATTACTCCGTATACTCGAATGTATTCATCACTTCATTCAAAGTTTATTGGTAACGAAGATTTTTCGAATTATTTTTTAGAATGTTCATGTGAATATTTTACTTCATATTCATACTTGTGTCATAACTTTTTCATTTGCCCAATGCATTTCAAGCATATAGCCCTTCGTCAGGGGACTTCTTTATATCTGAAAACAGAATCATATGCAATTGTCAGTACTATACAAAAGGGATACCACTGATTACTGCTTAGGGGAAGTTTACTCGTGGGCTGAGATATATGCCAAAAGACGCCAACAAAGACCAAACACAGACAAGTCCACAGATGAGACATCTTCTGATGACTCCCAACAAAGGCAATCAACATTGGATAATAGAAGACCAAAACCAGGTCAGTCTACAGAGTCAAAGATCAATTTCAAGAACTACAACTACCCAATCAACAACAACAGAAAAAGCAGCACCTACGTTTTTATTGACAGGCTCCGGACCACAAGTAGAACCCGGAGGAGCAAAAACACAGCAAAACATCGAATCAGTTTCCCAGCATACACGGAGTCAGGAACCATAGTAATAAATATATCCCAACACAAACTGAGCAAATCGGAACTACAGATATTACAAAAAGGATCATCCTTTGTTCCTACATACCATTCGAACCTTTTAGAAACAAGAGTTAGCATGTACAAGTTTCTAAGATCATTAAGACTTCGACACTTTTTCAGCAATATCATTGAAACACCTATCACAAACACAGAAACCAAAGAGAATACATTGATGGGATTAAGGACTAAAAGCAAATTTAAAGCACCAGCATGCCACAAAGTACTAGATGCTTTTGAAAAAGTGGTTATTACAGAAATTGAGGATATATTCAAGCATCCAAGACCTAAATACACAAATATGTCACAAAAGGAAAGACATACCTTACAAAAACTATCAAATAACCAATCAATTACCATCAGACAAACTGATAAGGGTGGAGCATTAGTAATAATGGACACTAACTTTCATGAAATGAACGTAGAAACACACGTTCAAGACAAAAACACATATACGATGATGTCAACAGACCCTACAAAGGAATTCACAAAGGTTTTAACTACCATTGTCCAAAAAGCGGTGGATCAAGGCACCATAGGTCAAAAAGAAAAAGAGTTCCTCATCAAGGATAACCCCACCATCCCGTATATATATATATGACACCAAAAATACACAAACACGCCACGCTACCACCACTACGACCTATCGTATCAACCATTGGATCAATACATGAACCGGTGGGTAAATACATTGATAAACATTTACAGAGTATCGTACAAAACTCTTCTACTTACATTAAGGATACCACCCATTTCTTGAACATACTGGAGGATGAAAAAATGAATTTTACGCAGGACATGATAATGGCAAGTATTGAAGTAAAGTCATTATACACATCCATACCACATGATTTGGGTATGACGGCGGTAAAAAGCTTTTTGATTCACGAAGATAAACCACAAGATTTGAAAATATTCCTCATGGAACTACTCCATTTTACGCTATTTCATAGGTATTTTAAATAGAAGGACAATTACTATGTGCAAGCGTCAGGGACATCCATGGGCAATTGTGCGGCACCGACCTACGCAAATACATTCTTGCACAGATTTGAGTTAGAGCATGTACTAAATAATGAGGAATGGACCAGGAACCTAATTTTGTACAGAAGATATATTGACGATATATTTGTCTTGTGGAAAGGCAATCAAAAGAACCTAGAAGTCGCATTACAACACCTAAACACAGTGAATGAAATAATACAATATACATATTCAATACAAAAGGAAGCCATATCATTTTGGGATGTACAAATCATGAACAAAGAAGGAACTATTACTACTAGCGTATTCACGAAAACCACGGACAGGAACAACTTACTGCATTACAAAAGTTTCCACCAGAATTCTCTCAAACAGCATTTACCTTTCTCGCAACTTTTAAGAATTATAAGAATTGCATCAACAAATGAATTATATACGAAACACAAAACAGAAACACTAGAGAAGTTTAGAAAAAGAGGATATCCCCAATCTATCTTGGAATCGGCAGCAGAAAGAGCTGACAAATTACAACAAAATCATTTACTGATCACTAAACAGAAAGAGGAAGAACAAAGAATGGTGTACGTCTCAAAATTCTCAACAAGAAGCCAAAAAATCAAAAAAGCTATCATGCAGCACTGGTCACTCTTGGCACTAGAAGAAGACTTTCGAGGGATATTCAAAAACAGACCAATTTTTGCATATGAACGTACAAAGAACTTAAAAGAACTGCTAAAAGAATCACCCAAACAAGAACAAAACAAATATAGAGGAACATTACCATGCCACAATTGCAGAAATTGCTCGGCTATTATCAAAAACAACATCTTCAACCACCCAACGAAAGGTACCCCAGTAAAGTTGAAAGTATCAGGAACATGTGATACAAACAATGTTATTTATATGTTAAAATGCCCGTGTGGCTTGGCATACATGGGAAAAACCCAAAGAATGATCAAACCGAGAATAGTTGAACATAAGAGTAACATTTGCTTAAACAATCCAAAATCTACAGTGGCAGTACATTTCAACGAAGCCAAACATAACGCAAGTCAATTGAAATTCTGCATTTTGGAAAAAGTGGCCATACTTCCAGGAAGAGGCAATGACAGTCAATTGTTAAGAAGGGAAATCTTCTGGATGAACTACCTATGTACTTTGTACCCGAAGGGTCTCAATGAAAGGATGGATCTAAACTGCTTCTTATGAGATTGATCGGCACATTATTTTCCAGTTGTAATATTGTTATCAAAATTTAATTTGAATTTTTATGAAAAGTATGCGCATTAATATGAGATGGTTTACGTAGTAGTTTTGTGTATGTTGTGTTTACACACTCACAGAGACGTAATTCAGCCCCATTCATAACCATAGTGACACCGATATACTTTAAGCGATGGTATCACCTCCTTACATAGGTCATGTAACATGCGGACTCGGCCGCCTTATAACACGAAACATACTCGACCAGCATCAATAAAGTTACTTGAAAACTGGTAGTTATAGAAACAGATTACGCTCTCTAAACATAGAACTAGAAGGTGTGAACGTTTTTTATTTCCATTACACTTACCACGTGACTCACACTGGTACATAGAGTAGGGACCATAGAGGCGTTATGTAGAGAGCGTCGCAAGCCGACGGTAGCGAGGAGTATGGAAAGGGCGAACCTGAACCAAGAAACGGTAAGAGCAGTACGGATGTTTCTTACACAATTAGTGAACCTTTACAAATATCCCAAATACGCCTTTTTATTCCAAAACTTATTATTGACATTTATTCATTTGAAAGTACAACGAGAACCTCCATAGAAGTTAAAAGGTTAGTGTAAACATCACTGTCGATAAGATTCTCATGGTGAATGTACGAATTCAATATAACACTGGGATATAAGGTAAACCAGTGCGTATAACAACAGTCTATAGCACGCCGAATAAGGCAGGCTCAACAAATAGCATGTGACAACAAGTATTGAATTTATGAGTTGTGAATTATTGACTATTATGAAATAGAGAATGTGCTCGTGTTGTATATATGTATAGTACTGACAATTGCATATGATACTGTTTTCAGATATAAAGAAGTCCCCCGACGAAGGGCTATATGCTTGAAATGCATTGGGCAAATGAAAAAGTTATGACACAAGTATGAATATGAAGTAAAATATTCACATGAACATTCTAAAAAATAATTCGAAAAATCTTCATTACCAATAAACTTTAAATGAAGTGATGAATACATTCGAGTATACGGAGTAATTATTGAGGAAATGAAAAGGAGTGCAAGGATGGTTTGTATCTTGTAGAACAGGATCCATAGCTTTCATTGATTGTTACTCAGTCCAGCAGCTCAGTTGGATTGCCACACTATGCACCACCGAAATAAAAAAAAAAACTTTTGTTCAAATCAAACCAACCCTCATACATACCCAGAGTGCGGAACCAAAATCCGAGTGGTTTATAATCTACAAAAAAGGACAGGTCATCACACCACCTAGGATTGACTTTCTCAAGCTCATAATTTGCATTTTTCAAGACCGCCCATCAAATTTCAGGTTCTCATGACATATGCTTTACACCTAACAATGGTGACTTTAACATTGTATACAATGTAGAAACCTCAGCATGGTCCACTTTATTTGGCTAGGTGAGAGTTCATCATCCCATGCACATCTTGGCTGGAATACCCATCTGGCAAGGATTCAAAGGTCACTGCTGTAGATACTCGCAGATCTCGCGCAGACTCAGTGTCACTCAAGATGGAGTACGGCAAGGGAATGCAGGCCACATTTCGTAATGTACCATAAAATAGAAAAGAACAGTTTTAGAACACAGAAAAAAATGAATGCACTGTATACCATGAATCCCTATATTACTCCCATTATTTCATAATAACTATAGCCTTAATGATTAATGCAGAACGAACAACATAGCAAAAGCATCGCTGCAAGCTTCAGGCATGTGAGAACACAAAGCAGCCATTTTAGCTCTAATGCGCAAGTGCAAAGAGTTTCCCACCAGAACTGCGAGTACGTCACGTCACACGGGTATGACCGACGCATGCGCAGAAGAAATTCCCGCGTAGCAGCAGCCATCTTAAATAGCAAGTGTATTAGGATTAGAAAACACATAGGCAAGCTTCACTGGGACACCCAAAATGTTGGAATAAAAGGGTAAATTAGTCAGACAAACAGATTGATTAATAAATTAGGGTTATTCGAGGGTCAATGTCCGCGGACTCGATAATTCTCGCCTCGGCGCCTACTCTAACCTTCGGCTTCACTCTGCAACTCTGGGCAATAGCTTGCTTAATCTTCACAACGGCCCCTTCAACGCCGGGGAAGCCTGGTCTCACCTTGGGGGTGCCCAGGAGGGACCATCTCACAGGGAAAGCCAGGACGGGTTCCCCAGCGGTATACAGCGCCAGGACACTCCGAGATGGAGTAACAGTGTGCTTTACAAGTATACTTCATTTACATTTACATTTATGATTACAAGCAAGGCACTTTACGTGCGAATCCTTGCTCCATCAATGCCTGTCTTGTTTGTTTGCTTGTATTTCATTTTCTCGAACCTGTCAAGCAGGGCAGGAACTGCCGTCGGCACACCCCCAGCAAGTATCTTCATCACGGCGGACCCAGGCACAGAAAAAGGAGACCCAAGTTGTATTGGCGGAACAGGGAGGTTTCAGGGTTTCCTTTCATGGTGGGGGGGTCTCTGCCTCAGTCAGGTTAGGGGGTTCATTACGGAGTTGCTCGACAAACACACCCGCCGCCCACAGTTGTTATCTTACATTTGGGCAGAAACGACCTGGTAAAATTGGGCAAGAGGGTCCTGATGGAAGAGATAATCTCAGAGGTAAGCTGGTTAGCTAAAACATGCCAGGGCTGCACCATAGTTTGATACCAGATGATTCCAAGACTCCTGTGGAGGGGGGGGGCGGGCTCTGTCAAAGCGTTGAATCACTCGGTAAAGAGGATCAACAACAAGATAGAGAAATTGTTTTGGTCACCTCAATTGCAGAACATACCACATGGGTGTGTCAGGGGGGAACAGTACTTCTTACAAGATGGGGTCCACCTGACTAGGGCAAGCAACAAACTGTTTTTGGAGAACATCTTGGCATGGCTAGGGGGGGTTTTAGGTCTATGCAGAGTAGGAGGATAGGGGGGGCCAGATAGTCGGGCAACTATGCTGGCCTGTGACGGTAAGGTCATGATCGGTGAGCAGTCAATTTAAAGTCCTTAGGGGGTGGTGCCATTCTTGAATGGGGTCGCCCAGGGGGAGGGACAAGTGGTCTCTCCTAGAAGTCCAGGGGCGGTACATCTGCTTGGTTGGATGGGTGCGGGGGAGTCACGCTTTCTTTAGGCTAGTTAGCCACCCCGCACGGGCACTATGATGTCATTAAACGACGCATGGTGCAAGGGACCCCCTTTGGTTAATGGTGTTCATGGAGTGTATGGGGGTAATCGGGAGGGAAGTACCCTCTTGGTAAACGGGCCCTCTGCACATGAACACTCATACGTGAGGGCGTGGCTGGTTGATAAGGATCTGACACTGGTTAGCGACGCTGCCGTAGGCCCAAAAATAGGATCTGCAGAAAAATTAATAATGTGTGATTATGATCCAAAAATATTAGATTTGGTTATGAAATATTTTGTATTAGAAATTTGCTAAGGTTAGCCCTTTGATACCTGTCTACATGGATTGTAATCTAATGTCAATAGCTTTTTCTGCATAAATCATTGTGTAAATATTGTTTATTTCAAATTTTTAATTAGTTTTCATGTTTTAATAAATACGGCCGGGGGGTCATGAGAGCCCCCGCCTTCCAAGGAAATCCCTCTCATGTCCAGTTTCTAATAATTGTAGGGGTGCACAAGACAGGGGAGGGGGATGGTCAGTAGTCCCTGACCATAAGGAAAGGGGGGGCCGCATCGGCCCCCCCGCACGTATGGCGGTGCGCCGGCCCCCCCTTCCCCTTGACCTCAATCGTGGTCGTGCGTACCCCCGCCGCATCATAGTGACGCTGCGGGCGCGCCCCGCCACTGATTGGTGCGGCTTCCCAGTTGACCCGGAAGCAATAGAATTGCTTCCGGGTCAAAGGGGGGGGGAGCCAAGTGGCAGACCAGTTGTGACTGGTCTACCACAAGGGGTTAAAAGGCCGGGGGAGCGCGGGAGGCGTCCTCTTGTTCCGTGCTCCTCAAGCCTGCCCTTTGCCCCCCAGCCTCTCGAGGCTGCCAAACTTTTTCTCCACCCACCATCCCCTAAAACAGATTCTGATGCTTGTATGATAATGTTGATGTATCGTTTTATGCTCTTTTTTCACAGTGACTGTGTTCTGGCGTGAATTTTTTCCTTAGGCCTTTTTTCCCGTTTACAGGTCAACAATTGTCGTATTTATTGATATTCCTAGGTCAGGCGGTAAAGTCATGATCGATGAGCAGTCAATTTAAGGTCCTTAGGGGGCGGCGCCATTCTTGAATGGGGTCGCCCAGGGGGAGGGACAAGTGTTCTCTCCTAGAACTCCAGGGGCGGTACATCCGCTTGGTTGGATGGGTGCGGGGAGGGGGGAGTCATGCTTTCTTTAGGCTGGTTAGCCACCCCGCACGTGCACTATGACATCATTAAACGGCGCAGAGTGCAAGGGCCCCCCTTTGGTTAATGGGGTTCATGGAGTGTCCGGGGGTAACCGGGAGGAGGGAGTACCCTCTCGGTAAATGGGCCCTCTGCGCATGCGCACTCATACCTGAGGGCGTGGCTGGTTGATAAGGATCTGACATCGGTTAGCGACCTTGCCGTAGGCCCAAAAATAGGATATGCAGAAAAATTAATAATGTGTGATTATGATCCAAAAATATTAGATTTGGTTAGGAAATATTTTGTATTAGAAATTTGTTAAGGTTAGCCCTTTGATACCTGTCTACATGGATTGTAATCTAATGTCAATAGCTTTTTCTGCACAAATGATTGTGTAAATATTGTTTATTTCAAATTTTTAATTTGTTTTCATGTTTTAATAAATAAAGCCGGGGAGTCGTGAGACCCCCCGCCTTCCAAAGAAACTCCTCTCATGTCCAATTTCTAATAATTGTGAGGGTGCACATGACAGGGGAGGGGATGGTCGGTAGTCCCTGACCATAAGGGAAGGATGCTCTGCAGCTGCCCATGTGGTACCATTACTGTGCTGAGAAGCTCTGTGTAAAACTTTCCACTACATATAAGAAACATCAATCACATTGCCAATGCTTGTTTTATTGCAAGATGTGAATGAACTCTCACAAAATATGTGAGCAGAGTTTCTTTTTGGTTTTACACATCAAACAAGTAATTTTTTAAGCGGAGTAGGAGACTACAAAATGTTAAAACCTACCCAATACCTATACCAACTTTATTGTTCCAGCATTACAAATGTAAACAAAACAATATAAATCAAAGGTCAAGGGATTACAAAAGAGAAATGATCACAAAAGTCACCTAAAATGCATTACAATTGTTATATTCCTATTGCTTCTATACTTTAGAACTTTTCGTCTCCCTAATATTGCAATTCAATAAATAATACTTGTCGCAACGCTGGCGTTCAGCCCGACGTGGCTTTTCGGGGCGGAACGCGCAGTGCCGTCAGAGCAGGGGAGAGCAGCCGAGCGGCTACGCTCCCCATCTAAATGTATCTGTTGATGGCCAGTCCGTAAGTATGATGTCCCACATCGCTGCCATTCTTTCTTTTGTGAGGCCTTGCTGGGTACAGGCCATCAGCGTCTCTCCGTTTCTGAGGAATTCTAGGTCCCAGAATTCCCTCTACAGGTACTTATCCTTATCCTTCCAAAGCTAAAATGGCTGTTTTGCTTTCTTCACTTACCTGTCTCTCCCAGTCGAATGTGGCAGTGGCAGCACCGTTTTTCTATGCAGTCCCGGAACTCTCCTCTTATGCAAACGCCATGACAGAAGTAACTCACCTTGACAAACAAAAACAAGATTAGCTGGTGGCGCAACATAAGTAGGCTTCTGATAGACACAGGGCTACAGGAAGTTTGGGACAACCCTAGCATATCCCTGCTGCAAAGAAGCAAAATTGAACAATACTACTGGGATTGGGTCCCACAGATAGCCTGTTAGAAATCTTCCTGTGGGAAGCTAATGGCGGAATTCAAACTCCATAAGCAATTTAACTACATGGAGCCCTATTTAGATTGAATCCTAATACCGCTTGACAGGAAGCTGTACATCCAGTCAGGCTCGGCTCCCTCCCTTGGCACGATTTCCAAAGCGGGTGGCATAACAACACATTCGCACCAAGAAATTGCCCAGGGTGCAACTCCCACACAGAATCCATGCCCCAAGTTATGTTCTTATGCCCGGTTTACCGCATGGCCTAGATCAAAGTGGCTAAAACCTATTGGCAGGCAAATGGGCACAAGAGATTACCAGGCAGCCATTCGAATTCTTAAATCAGATACTAGTCCATTGTTCGTCTGCGCCATTGTAAAATTTCTTGGCCATATGTGGCGCATTTGGCGAGGAGCGCAGGCCGGAAGGTCATGAAGTCGCACTGGTGTGATTAACTAATTTAACTGCAAAGATTTTATAATTATGTATTATATGTTTTTTATTGTATTCTAAACTTTTACAAGCTGAGACGTTTGTTATCCTTATATTTTTGATTCCTCAAAGATAACTGGTGCACTTTAAACAACCAATTAGAAAATACGTTTTTATGGTAATTTATGATGAGTTGTGATGGAGGATATCCTTTATGGTATGTTGCTGAAATAAAGTATTTGACTGACTGACTTTCCAGCAGTTCTTAGTTTCCTGCACTTCCAGTCCAATCTAGTCCATCGCCCTGGTCTCCTTACCTTCTTTTCTGTGCTGTCTTGCTCTAGTCTCCCTGCTACCGGAGTCTTGGTGTCAACTGGAGGTTTTTAACCATCTGGCTTTTTCCTCCATCTAGGACTCCTTCCCGGAAGGCACTATGTACTACTAGGCACTACTTCGTGTCGGCAGCATCATGGCTACTAGAAGGGGTCACCCTTATCTGTTGCAGAAGAAGACAGTCAAAACTAGGGGTGGGCGGAATTTGCCTAACCGCGTTATGTAAATCTCAGCGAAACGGTAAAAAAACCCGCCAACACGCAGAAATTCCACCAACACGCAGAATCGCTTGTTCGCGATGCTTTCTTACTGTTCGCAATCGCTGTTTGCGTGCTCGGGGGGAAATATGTCGTGAACACGCATTTGAGAATGCGAACAAGCAAAAAATTTCATGAAGTCGCGGAACGCAGATTTTTAGGCATTTTTGCGTTCTCTGCGGAATGCGAAATTACCCAAATTCCGCGAACGGAACAGAATTTACCGCCCAGGCCTAGTCAAGACCGAAGCCCTCCAGTCTACTCGTCATCAACATTATCGAGACAGGCATCCTTATCGTTGCAATATTTATCCATAGTATTGCATGAAAAACAAGCACAAATCTGAATTGTAACCTGATGAAAGTAATGTCAAATTTGGATGGGCTGTCAATGTAGCTGACAATTGGCTTCACGTCCTGCATAACACATCCAGCCAATTTTGGCATTTTAGGCAACATTACTTTGCATGCTGGTGTTTGGAGCCTAGGATGAAACAGTTAAAAGCAAAACTACAGGCTCCACAATGCAGCATGCCGTTGTCTAAAAAAAGTACATGTTGTCCTCCTGTGCTATAGTGCGAAAGTGCAGAGTTGTGAAATGCAAAATAAAATGTAGTATCTTGCTTTCTGCCTTTGTTTATGTCTAAGCCTACCAGACAGTACAGTTGCTATAGACTTATTGGGAACAATCTGAAAGCTGGCCTAAGAATGCAATTTGCTTGCAATTGGCATTGTGGTTACTAACTCACATTTGCTTGCATTATTCTTGCTGGCTTTGATTATTTTAGGCTATCCAGCATGTTGTTGTCCATCTCATGGAACATAGCTTGTTTACTGTATTCTTCCACGACTACTCGATTTTTATAAGCAGGTGTTTAGATTTTGTACTTATCTTGTCACATTTGCTGTGCATTCAAAGACAGAGGTCAAATGTCAGGCTCTGTCTTCTGAGGGAGTTTGGGGTTTACTTTTCTTTCTCTGACTTCAAAGTGAGAGGTATTATCTGAGAATCTTGGGGTGTGAAAAAATAGGCGTTTTTCTAGCACACAACACAATTTAAATATCTGTAAATGAACTGTGCAAATATTTCAGAATATATCTAATTTAAGAAAGCACTAACAAAGCATATTTTTTGTAATTTTGAAGTGTGGTGGAAAGAAATATTTTAATATGATCAAAACAAATCAATACACTAGGAGATGCCATTTCCATACATTATTATTTGTGCACTGTATAGTTTTATCAGTAACGCTGTATGTCCATGCAAATGTAATGGTCAGTTCAATTCAAACTGTGTTCTCTGTAATGGTAGTGCATTACCACACCATCCATACTCCACTCTATGCTCCTCCACGCTATGCCACTTCACAACACCTCGCCACTCTACTCTAGCCCATTCACACTGCTCCACTCTACTCTACTCCACACTACGTCAGTTTATTTTACTCTACTCCGCTCTACTCCACTAATTATACAATTCTAACTTATTTGCATAATTGCAGTTTTAGATAGACATGTTTATTCATTTATGATTCATTCAGTTTATTCATAGCTTGAATATAAAAAGCGGCTTTATTTGTGAATTTATGTGTCAACATTAACCGACCACGTCTGGAAGATTTAGGCCTGAGTGTTTCTGGTTGGTGTTAGAGTTGATAAGTGGGTTGAGAACATGGGACTCGCTGAAAAATGTGTGGAGCTGAGAGCAAATGCTGACCAACATCCTGTAGAGGAGTAGCCAGTATCTTTAAATACAAGCTCACTTTGTTGGAGATGAGTTACAACAAAAAGCTTTAAGAACACAGACCTTGTATTATAATAATAATGTTTTAGCTCAGTGTTTATGCTATTCTTTGCATGATATATTAAACCCACACTGGCTTCAAGAGTAGTATACCATGGCTGTAGGTTGATGCACCAACTTCCAGACAAAGCTCAACACTTTCAAAATAGGCGAGGATGGCACTTCATACTTAGAGTATTTCATGAACACTTCACTGAATTTGAATTTATATAATGCTTTCTTGTGAATTTTTCTTGAGGTTTTTTAATTCTCACCCTCCCGCCTCAAGCGAAAACTGTTTTGTAATTGCTAGTCCCTTTTAATCCCAATGGATAGTTTGATGTAACCAATATACAGTATTCCAACCTGGCGAAATGGATACGTTTGCTTTCAGTGACTTAACAATAAGAATAGTGGTCAACATATAGCATGTTAAGGATGTAGCGTAACGACCAGAGCTGCCAACTTTGAAACTGAGGAACCAGGTTAGAGTCTCAGCGTTGGCTCAACATAGTGTGTTTCTGGGCAAATCACTTAATCTCCCCGTGCCTACCAAAAATGAATGTTTCCTTGTGTAATGTAACTGATGCTCATGTAAAGTGCTCCAATACCCTCGGGTCGAATTCGCGTTATATAAAACTGTGAAGGAAAAATAATTCATATATAGAAGAATGCAAACTAAAGTGTGACTTGGTGCTTAATAGGATTTTTTTATTGCAGAGTGCAGTGGTAGATCCTTTATCAACCTCAGAAGGATAAACGTTGAGTCAGACCGTCCTAGATAAAAACCTATGAACTGCATGGAAGGTCTGGATCTCTGCAGGTGGAGCATAGCACCAACAGATTTCTCGCCACGTATTTTTTGAAGTGTCAAACCTCTTCAATCTAAAGTGGTCCTGATCTCCCTTACCCCTTTAGTTACTGTTCTTCAGTAGTGCCCAAGTTTTCATCTTTTAGTTGATGTTCAGCATGCAGTCAAATCTCCTCACTATCTCCCGTAGTAGTGGTCTTGCTGGTGTATGTTTTTATTTTCACTTTCCCCAACTGTGTATTTTATTAGCAGATAGAGTAATTCCCAAGTCAACTGTACCTAGGGGCACATTACGATGGCGGATTTTCCGCATCCCCCGGGCCGGCGGAAGCCACCGCTGGCCCGACGGATGCGGAAAATCCTCTGCGGACCCACCAAAGACCCACCGCCACATTAGGATGGCTGGTGGGTCCTGGTTTCAGTCCGCTGCTTTTCCGCCGCGGTTGGCTTACAACCGCGGCGGAAAAGGCCTAATATGGTGGCGGTGTCTCTCAGACACCGCCAGCCATATTAGGATGTCTGGAGTTCTATGCCTTTACACGGCGGCATTTCCGCCGTGCAAAGGCATACGGATTTTTGTTTGGGGGCCCGTTGCGGGCCCTCAGGGGTGAAGGGGGGTGGGGGTGCACATGGGGGGTACCTATGGTACCCCCCTGCATTTGTGTGCACAGAGCGGCAGGCACTGCGCGGTGCCTGCCACTTTGTGCATGCAAATGCACAGCTTTCATTTTTCATCATTTCATTTTTAACATTGCGGCTTCAAGCAGCACCTGCCGCAATGTTAAAAATAGAGGATGTGACCGCCAGGCTGGCGGTCACATCCTAATTGCACATGAGGGAACGCCGCAGCACATGCGGACGTTCCCTCCTATTCAGGGTTCGCGGACGGACGCAAGTCCGTCCGCGATCGTAATGGGCCCCTAAGTTTGAAAGAAGAGCAATCTTGTGTTTTTGCAGGGCATACGAGACTTGTCCCTAAAGTCCATACAAGGCCTTGGCTTTCACTATGCCAGGATGCATGTTTGTGTGTGTTTCTTCTGGTACAGTGCCCCATTCCTCTTGGTAAGTGGCATGACATGAACTGGCATTCGCATCAGGGGTACGCCACAGGTGCAGCAAACAATTCAGGAATGAAATGAAGTATTAATATGGGAGACTTCAAGAAACCACAAGGGAGCAGTGATTATAAGAAGCTGTTGAAGAAATGGCGGCAGTTAGGAAGACACTGCACCACCCAATGTAGTCACAAGCACATTTCTAACATCAATGTTTCCCTCTTCAAATGACCGTCTGCCCGATGGTCATAAATCATACATTATAGAACACCAGAGAGGAGAGGCAACACATAAGCAAAAAGAGCAATTTAACATAAAATCGACTAACCGAGTTCCTTCAAAAAAGCGCATGAAGAGTCCAATATTGCTTCAATTGACTTTTTATTGCTTTTTTTTCAATCCTGAGAATATAACACGCAGATGCAACCAACACGTTTTGCCCTAAACAAGGGCTTCTTCAGGACAAAAGAAATCTTGTGCTAGTAACAATATAGTTGGTAGGCCCAAAGTACTACCAGAGTCCCAAATCCTTCATTTCACCCTGCTTCAATTTGAACAAATTATTTTAGAAGGTCTGCAGCAATTAAAGAACCTTGTGTATCGCGGTTCACATATAAGAATGCTCAATTCAGTAAACAATAATCCCAGCGGAAAAAAAGTACTTTGTTCGACCACGCCATCAGGCACGCCGCGTCTATGTTCACGCGAGTCAAAAAAGGAAGAAAGCAAATAAAAAGGAAAAGTGAGAGGGAGAGAGAAGGGGGCTATTCAATTAATACTTTGGTTTTCATATTGTGCTCCATTCTTTGGCCATTTCACACTGCTACGGGTCATAAGTGTTAATATTTTCTACTTTAATAGTCATTCAATGTACTGACCTTGGAAGGATGGGAGGCTTCGTTGGCCCTACTGGAAAACTTGTGATCCACAGGTTTCAGCGATGTCAGAAACGAGCATTATTTGATTTGTGGCTCTTAATGAGTTTCCCAATATAATGTTACAATATTTCCGCACATGTTATTACTATACCATGGATGGGTAGTAATTTTTAGGGTCAACATTACTTAATTACATCAAGCTTTCCATTTGGAATGAGGCATGGTATGTAAAAAGTGTGAATTGTGCCCTTATTTCCACATGGTTGCCTTTTTCTGAGCAGTTTTCTCTCATCACATTTCCCTGTTTTTACAGGTCGAAATCAAAATGGGCAAAACTGCTTGAAGTGTGGGGTTTTCCATACAAATCATAATCCCAATTTAATGGGAAAGTCCTATTTTCCACCCTGTTTGGGGTTACAACAGGACTCAGGATAAACTTTTAACCATCTTACTGGCTGTGGTAGAACAGTGGAGACTAGACCATATGGAAAGAGAGTGGGAAAGGCAACCTGGGGAGAATTAGAAACAGAGGGTGGTCTATGGATGATAGGCACAGATATGATTTTGCAATCAGTGGTGGCTTGCTCGTAGGGGTGATGGTCCACACCCTCTCTCTTTTCTGTCTCTTTTTCATTGCACCAAACATGAATGTTTGCTTATTATTGACGATTTATATCATTAGAACATGCCAACATTCGCTGTAAGTGATGGTCAAGCAGCCATGGACAGTGAGTTTTATCTGATTATGATGGCTATTGCAGGCATAGAGAGGTACATGCACCAGCCATCAGACAGCTTTTCCAAGCCCAGAGAACTCTCAGTTCTGATCTAACAGGTGTGAAAAGCCTCTGAGCCACCCATTTGGGATGTCAGCTGTATCTTCTGTACATCTAACCATGATGTTAGGCTTGGGGTTTAGGCTTCAGCCATATAGTACCTGAGGTTTCAGTGCCCTAAAGCCCGCCCTGGTTGCAGAATTACCTCTATGTCCCTCGTCCTCGACCCAGTCATATTCCACTGACAGGAAACAAAACAGGAAACACTTTTAGGCTCCACCCACCCTCCTGTAAGGGGTTATAACCGCATAGCCAACAGGAAGCACTTCCTGTTTTTTTTCCTGTCGGTGGACATGACTGGGGACGCTGTGGTAATTGCTGGGCACTTACCTTGTTGCTGGATGTCCTTTGGTTACTCCCTTTGCTGGCCTCTGTGACCTTCCTGGGAGCAGCTGGAGTCAGGATGTGAGGCCTCCTGGACTCCATAGGTGACACCGGGTGCCTGAGTTGCCGGGCTTCTCAGGCCTCGGTTGTCTTTCGACTTCTACTTTTTCTTCTACGGTGCATGCTTCCTTGGCGGTCTCGTGCCTCTCCACAGATTCCTGGAGGTGATTGATGCTGCACTGTGATGTCTTTCATATGGACCGCACAAGTGACCCGGTACGGTTTTTCCTTACTCCTGCTGATTGCAGCGCGGGGAGTGTCTTAACTTGCGGTTCCCCTTCTACTCTGCTGTTGGTCGGAGTGGTGGGGATCGGGGACTGCTGCGATGGCCTCCTGTTCACTGGCGGTTTGGCTCCCCGCTGCTCTGTGCTGCAGCAGGAGCCTCTCCCATGCTGGGTTCAGGGGAGACGAGGTGTCAACGGCTTCCCTTGGAGCTGCGTGTGCCATCCTCCGCTCTCCCCTGTTAATCCCTTCGCAGTGGGGGTAATTCCCCCGCTGTGCTGGAGGGCGGGGGGTGCGCACAGCGCCCCATGCTCGTGACGAGCTCAGCTCGTCATGAGGCACAGTGCTCGTGTGCTCATGACGAGCTCAGTTCGTCATGACCACACCTGTTTCCGTGGAACGTTCAGCACAGCAGGGAAATTATTCCCGCGTGTGAGCGTTCCACGGCTCATGACGAGCTCAGCTAGTCATGAGCACACGAGCACCGTGTAAGGTGTTAACCACACTGTGAATAGGAGGCGGGTTGGCTGGCAGGTACTGAATCGCCTGAGTGAAGGCGAGTCGGTTCACTCTGCTTCGCTTGATGCCGCCTGTTGCGAGGACAGCTACTCTGCTACGGTGTGCAGCAGGAGCTCCTCCATTTGCACTTTGGCCTATGGCAGTAGGAAAATTCCATTATTTCAGTTTTGTGGTATTGTAGTCCATGCCCCTTCTCCATTCCTTTCGTACCTCATGGTAAGCTGATGGCTGGATGAGCTGCCTGTCACTGCGCTTGATGGAACTCATGTAGGCTGCTTCTACACCTTTATTTGCATTAAAGGAGGGAAAAAATCCTTCATGTTGTTCCTGCTGTTTGTCACTATGGGGAAGCATCACCAGAAGCGCAGGCCTGTGTCTCCTGTGTCTTCTCCGTCCTCTCCAGGGGACAGTGTGGATTCTGCCCCTCCTGTGAAGCAGGCCAGGTTGGATGATGACGTTTGTATGAAAAGGCTGATTTTGGAGAGATTGTCTAATTTGAAGTCCACCAAATAGACTGCTGGTGCACATTCTGGTGGGGGTCATGACCTCTACTCCGATATTTCCCGCTCTGAGTCTTCCGATGGTTCTTCCTTGGGTGCAGTGGACCTTAAACTAAAATAGATTTCCAAGGATATGTTGGCGGACATTCTGTCCCATGTCAGTGAAAACATGGTTTTCCCTGATGAGGAGTTTGCCAGGACATCCATGGATACAGTGTTGCCGCAGTTTCTAAAGGAGGCGACTAAGACTCTACCTATTCATCCTTTTGTGATGGACATCCTCTTGAAGGAGTGGAAAGATCAAGATCACATTATGATGCCTCGTTTCATGTTAAAACTCTATCCCTTGCAGGACATGAGGGATACCATTCCTGAGACTGTTCATGTGGATTCGATTGTGGCCAGTTTGGTGGGGCGTCCTTTCGTGGCTGATGATTATGTCCTCAGAGATGGTATGGATAAGGATCTTTGAAAAAGGCCTATGCTCGGTTGCATCTCGCCATCCGGTCTGGAATGTATGGGGCTTATGTCGCTCAGACCTTGTTGTCCGACTTTAAGACATTATGTGCCACCATGCAGGAAAGTGGCAGTTGTCCTGACTTGGTAGAATCAATGATGCGTCAGGCTGACTTCCTCTCAGATATTGCCTTTGACTGTGCGTGCTTCTGCCATGTCCCGTGGTGCATAGGCGGAACTTGTTGCTGAAGGGACGGAACACTAATGTGGCTCAATGCTCCACTTCTTTGCATTTGCCGTTTACTGGTCCTCTGGTTTTGGGTAAAGTCCTCGAGTAAAAATTACACAAGGTGTTCAAAGAACAGAAACATTCCTTGTCCTTCCGGCATCAGCCACGTCGTAAGGAGTCATTCTAATCCAATACTAAACCTTTCCGTCAGTCTTCTCGTCTGTAAAAGAATACATTTAGGAACCAGAAGAGCACTGGGAAGGGGTTCCAACTGAGGTTTCAGAAGAAAACTCCTCCTGATGCGGGACCCGGAAATCAGCGTTCCTGACTAGGCCGATTCCCGGATCGTTCCATTTGGAGTACTGACAGAGGTTGGTGGGAGGTTGCACCTTTTCCTGGTGGTTTGTCATCTCTCGATGTCCGACCAATGGGTCCTGGATGTCTTGGAATGGGGTTACCGGATCGAGTTCTAATCCCCTCCCCTGCATCGGGCAGGGTGCGGACCCCGGTGCCCAAGGATGTGTCTCGTCGTCAAGCCCTGTTGGACGGAGTTCAGTCTCTGTTTCTGAAGAAGGCGATTGTACCAGTTCCCCGGTCGGAATGGGGTCAGGGAACTTATTCTGTCCTCTTTCTCGTTCCGAAGATCAAGGGGGGTTTCCGATTGTGATAAAACTCCGGCCTCTGAACCAGTATGTCTGTAAGATTCCATACAAGATGGAGAACATGCAGCATGTGATTCTGTTGATTCAGGCTGGATGGGTAATGTCTACCTTGGATCTTCAGGATGTGTACCTTCATGTGTCGGTGTCGCAGTAGTGTCAGTGGGTTCTGAGGTTTTAACTGAAATGTCGGCATTGTGTCTGTGTCCTACAGTTTGGCCTGCAGTGATCTCCCAGGGTCTTCACGAAAGTAGTGGGTCCTCTTGTGGCCCATCTTCACCTCCTGGGAGTATCGGTGTTTCCCTACCTGGACGATTGGCTTCTGCAGGCCCCTTCTACCTTGGGGATGTCTCAGCATTTGTCTTTGACTATTCATATGCTAGAAAGCCATGGTTTTCTCCTGAACTTTCCAAAGAGCCATCTTCTTCTTGCCACCCGGAGGTCCTTCAGAGCAGCGGACTTCAATTCATTTCTGGGCAAGGTGTTCCGGCCTCCTTCCAGGTTTCTGCATCTGCAGTCGCTGTTGGGAAAGCTGCTGTCTTGGTCTTTGTCACCCCTGCTTCAGTGGCTGGAAGTTCAGGGGGACATGGCTGCAACAGAGTTCACAGTGCCATGGGCCAGATTGCATCTTCGGCCATTGCTGTGGCATCTTCACCACTTGGTCCCTTTCACTGTTCCCGACTTCTCCGTGCCTGTTCCGGTGTGTCCGGAGACAGTAGTGGAAGTGTTAATGATGGATGCAAGTGCGTCAGGTTTGGGTGCTACTCTGAGTCAGTGGACTGTGCCGGCTCGGAGTCACACCGGTCCTCCAACTGGAAGGAACTGTCTGCAGTGGAGCGGGCCCTCCGGTTCTTTCAGGATTGTCTACTGAGTTGCAATGTTCTGGTGCGGTCCGACAACACAGTGACTGTAGCTTACATCAATCATCAGGGCAGTACTCGCAGTCCATCCTTGCATCTGGAGGCCTGTGCGATTGTGAGTTTTGCGGAGCGTCATCTTCTGGCCATTTCTGCTCAGTACAATCAGGGCATGGACAATGTTGTGGCGGGTGCACTGAGTTGCAGGTTTCCATCCTCTCTCCAAGGGTATTCCGGTCAATCTGCCAGAAGTTTGGGACTCCCATGATGGATTTGTTTGCTTCCAGAACCAATGCTCTGCTTCTCCTCTTTTGTTCCCGAACTCCGGAACTGGGCGCTTCGGGGGTTTGAGACCTGGTCTCTTCAGTGGCCCCATCGGTTACTGTATGCCTTCCCTCCTTTTTTTTTCATACCTGTATTTCTGCTAAAAGTTCAGAGGGTTGGGGCGTAGGTGGTGGCTGTATTGCCTCACTGGCCCAGGAGGTCTCGGTTCCCATTGTTACTGGGTCTGATGGTGGGTTCTCCTTGGACCTTACCTCAATGCCCCATCTCCCCTGAGGTCTGCCACTCTTTCCTTCCTGGTCCTTCTCACCTTGGCGGTCTGGAGGTTGACAGCTGTCTCTAGTGGGTCGGGGTTTGCCTGACCACATTATTACTGTGATGCAGGCCTCACGTAGGAGGTCCACTTTATCTTCTTATTCTGAGCATTGGGCCTATTTCAACTCCTGGTGTTCTGAGCTTGGTCTGTCTTCTACCTCTTGCCCTGTTGCTGATATTCAGCAGGTTCTTTTGGACGGGTTCCAAAAACATTATGCATTGTCTACCCTGAAGGGCAGTGGGCTGCTAATCAGGCTTTTCGGAATCCGTTTTCCCTGCCCTCTTCGGATGGGTTGTTGGTGTCTCATTGGTTCTGGAGTTTCTCTCTCCCCTCTCCTGTCGTTCGTTCTTCTGTGCCTCAGGGTGATATTTCTCTGGTCCTGTGTGCTCTGCAGGCCTCTCCTTTTGAGCATTTGGGGTCTGTTGATCTCAAGTTCCTTTCTTTTAAGGTGGCTTTTCTGGTGGCTATTACCTTGGCTCAGAGGTTGGGTGAACCCACTGCCTTGCGTTGTTCTCCTACCTTCTTGAGCTTTATGGGCGACGCTGTGGTCCTCTGTTTAAATCCTGGTTTTCTGCCTAAAATGAGTTCTAAGTTTCATACTTCTCAGGAGTTGATCTTGCCTTCTTTCTACCCTTCTCCTTCCTCTCCTGCTGATCAATTGTTGCACACTCTTGATGTTAAACGTGCTTTGACTGTGCATGTGGACTGGTCAGTAGCTTTTCGCTCTTCAGACTCTCTGTTTGTAATGTTTGGGTAGGCTTGTCATGGGAACCCTGCTTCCCGGGTTACACTTAGGTCATTGGATCAAATCTCTTATTTCTTTGGTTTATCAGTGATCGGGTTTTCGTTGTCCGTCAGGGGTACAGGCCCATCTAGGAGGTGTGTCTCGACTTCCTTGGCTACCTTTCACGGGTGCCCCTGGATTATATCTGTCGTGCTGGGACTTGGGCTTCTGACTCTACTTTTGTGAAGCATTACTGTTTGAATTGTGCTGAATGACCGTATGAATTTTGGCTGTGGTGTTTTGCGTGCTGAGGGGCCTGTTGCTCCCACTTGATTCTGTTATGCTACTAATCGTTTCACTTTTGGTATGCTTAACACCTATGTGCAATCTGTTTTGTTTCGGCTGGTGTGCCAAAGGCCTTCATGTGTTTGATTGCTTTGGTATGCCTCATTAGTTATGACTGGGTCGAGGAGAAGGGATGTAGAGGTAATGCTCTGATTACTTACCGGTAATCCTCATTACTCTTAGTCCTACTCATCCTCGACCCAGTCATACTTCCCACACATCCTCCCTGATTCAGGCTGTTTGTGCTTGATATGTCAGGAAGTGCTTTCTGCTGGCTATGTGGTTATAGCCCCTAGCAGGAGGGTGGGTGGAGCCTAAACGCGCTTTATGTTTTGCTTCCTGTCAACGGAATATGCCTCATTAGTTAGGACTGGGTCCTGGACGAGTAGGACTTAGAGTAATGAGGATTACCAGTAAGTAATCAGAGCATCCCTGTCTGAGAGACATTTCTAGATCTGGTTGTGCACTAAAACAATTTGAGTCTGCTTTGCCGGCGGACGGCTGTTGTTTGCTGTGGTCAGAGCTTGACCCTTTGCAAAGCCGGAAGAGGTAGGACCCGAGAAGATCATAAACATCATGCAAGCTCTAGGCTATGGAATGATTTAGCTTTTACTGGGGGCACTGGGAATACTGGACCCTTAAGTACCAGTATGTGGAGAAACTTGGCATAAGAGGACAGCTAAATCCCGCAGGGGGGTTGCTTCTGCTGTGTCTGTAAGCTAGGACAAATCTGCCAAGAGGATCCCAGGAGGCAGCAGGACGATGGTCATCGAGTGTGCGGAAAACATTTTCTGTGCTGGTTGCACAAAGAGAACTACAGTGGGAACTAGTGCCTGGTGGATACATTCTGAAGAAATTTAACAAGAATAAGATATGAATAAACATTCTGTGCTCATTGGGACTGGTTGGCATTTTACACTCGCCAAGGACTGACTCTTTCTAGCCCGACCAGTCTGAGTGAGGGATAGGACATAAGAATTACAGGTGATCACCCTTCTAGTCCTGCGGGCATCTGTAGGCTGAGTTTGGGAAGTAAGCCTCTAATCTACTGCTGTGGGCAAAAAATATTTCAGTCCAACATGATTACCTATGGGTATATGTCTATTTCCTTATCACTTTTGAATTGTTTATCCTGGTTGTCGTGTTTTTTTTCATCAATGAACATGTTACTTACAGTGGAATTGACATTTTCAGTAATTTGATTCTATCGTGAAACCCCTGTAGGGAGACTTACTGCAACAAATCCAATAAGATTTATTTCTTTAGATGTATTAACATTACCACTTGGAGGGTTGAAAGGAGATTTTTAAGAAAAGGATGGACTCAACGTGGAATCACTGTTATGCCTATTTATCTTCATAAAACTAAATAAATTAAGAAGGGAAACATCCAAGTAATGTATAGACATTTGTATGTATTTATTAAAAGTTGAATTTAAATAGGTTTCTTTTATGGTTACACCCAACACTGAGTGTGAATTAGGCTTTAGCTTAGCAGGCGTGTAAGGCTGGGCATGCCAACCACAGGGATCATAGATTGCAACAAAATGAAAGAAATTGAAAACATGTAAATAATGAGCTATATTCTCATTCATACATGTATTAACACAAATGTTCATTGTGGGCATATATCAGCAAATCCAAGACACTTAATGTCGCAGAGGTGAAAATTGGAGGACCTTTCCTGTGCACCCTGAGTTCCTGACTCACTTTAGATAGATTTAAAAGCCAATTTAGTGTACAGGGTGTTTTTCCTCCCCTAAGATAATTGTGCCTCCCATATAGGTAAGCGTCCTGCAAATAGAACAGTATTTATCATAGGCAATAAAGGTAGCCTATTGTTTCTAAAGGATAATATGAAATCAGTAGAGATGGCATGTGAGTGCCTCCTCCACCCAAAAAAAAACGAAGCAATTTGCACAAAGGTTTATACATTTTTTAAAGAATTTATGAATTACTATTGATTTGTGTTTAGGATTGCTGCTATGATGATGCGTTAATTTGCACAAATGTGTAAATATTTTAAGGCAACATGCATTCATTTTTATTTGTATCAAGGTTGCTGTTATATAAAAGAGTAGTTTGAACAAATGTTTTTAATATATATGTCTTCTTTTGCTATTTCTGTAATGTGTGGTTTCAGGATTACTGCTATGATGATGCGATAATTTGCACAAATTTGTAAATATTTTAAGACTACATGTATTAGTTTGAATTTTTACCCAGGTTGCTTCTATATAATTGAGATTTGTATAAACAAAATTAATATAAATGTCTTCTTTTGCTATTTCTGTAATGTGTAGTTTTCTTGTATTTTGTATTTATTGTTTTGTCTTGGGTTACGTAAGCCGCTTTTGAGTTCCAAATCATGAATAAAGAATTGAATTACTTGCCGATTGGTTAACTGCTAAACCTCTATTTAAGGGACTACTCAAATGTCTGTTAATGAGGAGCACAACCTCCTCGAGAGCAAATATTCCTATTCAGGTCTTGAAATTTCAAATTCCCACTGAACCTATAACTTAGAACAAGTTTCACGCTCCTCCACAAAAATCAAATCCCATTTTTGAAGTTAATGGGTATCTATTCAGAATCTCCATTGCTTGCGAAATAGTTTGTGTAATACAGAACAAGAGTAGCAACCATATCTTAATTTAAAAAAATGTGAAGAGCTGGAAAAATAACACTGTATTCTTGACCCACTTCCCACTTGTCTCCCTGACTCTGCCACTGTTGTCCCCTTGCCACCCTCTGCTACCAGCCTGGTAACATTGCACTGCCACACATATCCATGCTCCACCATAGGACTATTCTGCCGGCACTGCTGCTTCACGTGTGACACCGAAGCAACCAATAATGCCGCACACAGCACAAACATGAATGTGTCCACCGCGCTGATTGAGACCGCCACAGCCCAACTCCAGTACATTCTACTAAACGCATGATTGCTCAGCAAACACACCATGGAGATCTGGGAACCAATCTCATCTCTCTTTTCGGATGTCACCTTCCTTACAGAGGCCTGGCTGAACCATGCCTTTGTGCCAAACATCGCCATCGCCATTACCAACCCTGAAGGCTACAAAATACAACAAACACAGAGGTGGAATTGTCACCATATACAAGGGCACAATCTGCTGAACGACCTCCTCAGATGACTCAACCCCAATAATGAATCATCTCAACTTTCAACCCTACACAGACAGAATAAGCACCATCAGAGGCACCCTCGTATACAGACCACCAGGACCACGTCCCAGCTTCTGCAATGCCATCCCTGACCTCAGCGACCCCACTCACTATTGACTCCGTGCACCACATCTTCCTAGGAGATCTTAACTTCCACCTCAAAGACCCCAGCAGCACCAACACAACCGACCACCTGGAAACCATGAGCAACATTGGCCTCAACCAACTGGTCACTGACCCTACCCAAATCACAGGACTTTTGCTCTACGCCATTTTCATATCCCACAACAGAGTCTAGTACAACCATGTCTCACAGCTCTTCTGGACTGACCACTACAGCTTCCACCTCACCATTTCAGAACCTACTAACACTGGCCCCATAACCCCAGCTCAATGTGTAGAAACTGGAAAAAGATATCAGACCAGTGGAACAACACTCTCAACTCCCACCTCCCAACCACAACATCAAAACCAGAACAGGCTGTGAAATACTTCTACCAGTGGATCACAGAATGCTCTGACGCAATCACCCTCGCCAAGCCAGACAAATCCAAAGGACTTGAAAGAAGACCCAACTGGTTCATCACAGAGCTGAAATGCACCATACGCAACTGCCAGCAGCTAGAAAGGAAGAGGTGCACCAGCAAAGAGAAAGGAGACCATACCACCATCAAGAGAGCACTCAACAATTACCACCGCCTCCTGATAGAAACAAAGAAAAACGCCCTAGCAGACCACATAGAAGCCAGCATAAACTGCTTTAATGAGCTCTTCGCCATCGTGAAGGAGTTCTCCAACCACGCAGTCGCCGGGATTTACATCACCCCCTCGCAAAAACTGCGGGACATCCTGACTGACTTCTTCCACAACAAGATATCAGTCATCTACAAAAACCTCAAACCCCAACCTCCCATCGCTGACAGCATCAGCCTACTCACACTCACAGACACATACCTTGAACACCTGCTCACCCATTGGGACCCTCTCATAACTCAAGCCACAATCTCCATAATGAACTCTGTGCAGTCAGGAGGACCCATGGACCCCTATCCTCACCATGGGCCCGATGTAGGTAATCCCAGATTACCGATTCTTAAATACCGAATCGGTACTTAAGAACAGGCAAATGGGATGTAGGTAATTTTTCTTTAAAAATTACCGAATCTGTAAGTTTCGGTAATTACCGAATCGGTATTTACCGATTCGGTAAATGCCATTCATTCCTATGGGCCTACAGGCCCATAGGAATGAATGTCAATTACCGAATCGGTAAATACCGATTCGGTAATTGGGGGAAACATTGAAGGGTGGCAGGGTGTCACTTTGACACCCTGTTGCACCCCTCAATTGTGCATGGGTGCACATGCTGCAGACATACATGCCCTTAGGGCATGTATGTCTGCAACATGGCACTCTTTAAAAAGCAAAAAAAATGCTTTTTAAAGGGTTTTCATTATTTACCACCACCTTCTAGTTGGTGGCAAATAACGAATTCTTAGACCCCTGTAGCACTGATTGCAGTGCTACCTACATGTCAAAATACAGAATCGGTAATTTTACCGATTCGGTATTTTACAGAATCAGTAAAATTACCGATTCGGTAAAATTACCGAATCTGTATTTTAACATGCCCCTACATCTCCATCTTCAAATATCGGTCGGTAACGGCCGAAATCGGCCGTTACCGACCGGTATTTGGCGACCTACATCGGGCCCCATATCTTCACCCTGGAGAACAAGCAGATTGGAGATAAGAATAAGAAAGTCCCGAATACCTCCATCACCTCAACACCTTTCCCTGAGGACAAGAAACACATTGAAGAAACCATATGCCGACCCAGCAGAACCAAAGAACTACCGGGCGATCTCCCTGCTCCCCCTTTCCAATGAAGGTTCTCGAGAAGGCAATCAACCAGGAACTCACAGTACACCTGGAACACAGCAACCTCCTGGACCCCTCTCAGTATGGATTCTGAGCCAACCACAGCACAGAGACAGCCATAATCGCACCCACCGAAGACAACGGGCCCTCCTTGACCACAACAAAACAGCAGCCCTCATCCTCCTGGACTGGCCGGCGGCCTTGGACACCGACTCTCAAGACATTTTGATCAACAGACTCCACCACATTGGAATCCAGGGAGAAGCCCTAAAATGTATTGCCTCATAACTCCCCAGAAGAACCCTAAGAATCCGTCTCCCATGTTCACCTCAGAAACCAAGAAGATCATCTGTGGTGTCCCCCAAGGATCCTCCCTCAGCCCCACCCTCTTCAACACGTACATGATCCCCATGGCCAAACACCGTCAGATTGCACAAACTCAACTTTATCTCCTATGCTGATAACACCCAGCTCATCCTCTCTCTGTCAGAAAACCCTCCACCACCAGAGTCAACTTTCACAGATGTATGATGAACATCGCCGACTTGATGAAGGACAACTGTCTCAAGCTCAATACTGACAAGACGAAAGTCCTCCTCTTTGGGAACAACAGCTCACCATGGAGTGAAGCATGGTGGCATGCTGAACTCGGCCCATCACCATCTCGGACAGTCCACACCTGCAACATCAGCTTTATCCATCACAGCAAACTATTTATGAAGAAACAGGTAAACGCAGGCTCTTCCACCTGCTTCAACACCCTACGGATGCGCCACCAGATCTTCAGGTGGCTCCCAGTCAACACAAGAAGGATCATCGCACAGGCCCTCATTACCAGCAGGCTGGACTAGGGGAACACACTCTACGTAGAAATCACTGGATGTCTCCTGAAGAGACTACAGAGCATACAAAACTCAGCGACCATTCTCATCCTCGACCCCCCTACCTCAGACGAAACCACACCACATCCCACCTCAAGAAGCCACACTGGCTCCTATCCAGAAGAGATGCCAGTTCAAGATGTTGACCCACACATTCAAAGCCCTGCAAAACGCAGGACCAGCATACATCAACAAATGCATGACCTTCCACCAACCGACCAGACACTTACAATCCGTCTTCCTCTTCCGTGCAGACAACCCCTCGATCTTGAGAAGGCGACAGTGGAGGACGCTGCTTCTCAAACCTGGTGGCCAAAGCTTGCAATTACCTTCCCCTGCACCTCAGGACCGCATAATTTCTCCAGCAATTCAGAAAAGGCCTCAAAATATGGCTGTTCCAATGAACAGATCACCAGAAAGTGGTTAGCAACTCCAGCGCCTTCAGACCCTCACATGTGATTTGGCACGGTTTACAAATCCTTGATTGATTGAATAAACTGATGATTACCTTGACAAGTATTCTCTCCAATCGCAGTATCGCCACAATATGTCCACGTTTTGGCTTCCTGTTTTAAGTCTATATTTATCAGGGTGTAATTCTATATGACTGGATAGCAACCGTTTACAATGTATAATGTCTTGTGTGGTTTATAATATATAAACCTACATGAACTATCTTACTACGTAGCATTGTCCAGTTTTGCAGCTTACAAAGGGGTAGGGAGACCTTGGCCCCAGTGTTTGTAGCTGGAAGGTTCTGCCCAAATGTTTTGAGGAACAGCTGAAACATTTTTACATGCGTATTCAAAACCATAAGCATCATGTGGTTTACCTGAACACCTGGCATATGTATGGTTTCTGGAAGCTGAGGATGAGTTCAGATCAAGCCTCAATCAGTGGTTGCAACTTCTTAAGAAATCAAGGCCAGAGTCGGATTTGACGACTTTATTCTCATATTCAAACACCACTTGACACCAAAAAAGTGGTTTGAGTGGGTCATCATTGCACATTTTGGATATCCATCCACATGCCAGGCCGTACACACGTCTTCAGCAGGATGTGGCATGATTGAGCACAGCAAGCAAACTGGGGTCTTCCTTAGCCCAAGAGAAATTACTGCAACTAGTCTTCAACATATAGACATCGAGGGGGTCTTTCAAACAGGGGAAAAATACATGATCTCATCTACACCGATCCAACAAACCACTGTATGTAGACTCTGTTTTGCATCCATGTTTCCAACAGGTTGAGTACTGAACTAACTATACTTGTGTGAGGGAATACAATGTATATGCTCCACTAAAGCTACAGCTGACGCTGTAACCCAACATTTGCAGATATGTACTGCCACTAAGGGGGAGTTCAGCCACACATGTAGGGAGGAATGCTATGATTAGGCTCTTTAAACAGACTTGGTGCAATCCAAAATTTAGAGTCATTGCAGAAAGTTTTTGCCAGAGGTGAATAACGTGCCAGCAGCAAAATGCAGGGAGAAGACAGTTTCAGTTGGGGACAAATTGGAAAAGCAGCAGGACCATTTACCAGTTTGCAAGCTGATTTTATCGAACTGCCCCCATGTAATGGTCTGAAATATGTGTTGGTTGTGGTTTGATTGTTCTCTCGTTGGGTAGAAGCATATCCAAAAAGACAAAATGATAGTCTCACAGTTGCTAAATTGGTATTAAGAGAGATAAATCCACAGTTTGGATTTCCAGTCTCTTTAGAAACAGATAAAGGGACACACTTCAATAATGAAATAATCAAATGATATGTCCAGCATTGCAGATTGAACAAAAATTACATTGTGCCTGTCAACCAGAAGCTTCAGGTGTGGTTGAGCAGATTAATGGCACTATTAAATCAAGACTGTCGAAACTCTGTGCATCCACAACACTGAAATGGCCAGATGCTTTACCCTTGGTTTTGATGAGTTTGAGAAGCATTTCTGATAAAAAAAGACTGGGTTGTCACCTCATGAAGTGATTACGGGAAGAGCAATAAGACAGCCAATAGTCTAGCAAATCAACTGATGAATATAACTGATGATCTAGTGCTCGATTATTGCAAAGGATTGGCTGATGTGGTGTGTTCTATGTTTCATCAGGTTGGAGAAGTTGCAACCACAACACAGCAAGAACAAGCACATGATCTAAGTCCAGGAAAGTGGATCCTGGTGAAGGAGCATGTGAGAAAGTCGTGTTTGGAACCACGTTGGCATGGGCCATATCAAGTGATACTGGTGGCAAAGACAGCAGTGAAGTGTGGTGGCTTACCGAATTGGATTCATGCAAGTCACAATAGAAGAGTCCCAATTCCACTTGAAAGACCAGAAGAGGAAGAACAAGAACAGGCTGAGAGACAAGGAAAACATGAGCCTGAGTCTGGACAGAGCCAAATAAAGTGGGCACCAACTCCTGGGTCTCGTGAGACTGTTGTTAATGTAAATGATGAAGGAGAAGATTTAAATGAAGAGCAAGTGCAACAGAGACAAGAAACAAACAAAAGAAGTTGTGAAGATGACCCTGAATATGGTAAAACAGTGCAAGTAAAGAAAGCCAGAAAAGGAGATGTATGCCCAAAGGGAGTGAAAAGACTGAAATACACTCTGAAAGAAAAAGTTCCAAACACCATAATAGAGGTATCGAGCCAGACTGAACAAAGTGATTCTGAAGAAGATACAGTTTGAGGGGGCGGAGCTAGCAGTCGCTGAGAATGGCCGCGTAGTTCCCGAGCTCCGCCGGCGCCACCACCAAAATCCTGCATTATCCTGCATTGACCACATTTGATCGACACCCTCGACACCCCCAAAGTTGCCGGTACCACAGGTGACGGTCCGATCCGTCTGAGGGGAGCCTACATCGGTCCAGACGTCAGCTGAAGACTCGCTCTCTGGAGCGCTGAGTGGGCCCGCAGTTCGCGGCCTCTAGTGGGACCGCCGCCCGGAACACGTAAGGGGGCGTGCGGCTGGCGAGAGCGCGTCCCCCGCCGGTGGGCCCTTATTCCACAACGGGCCGCTGCGGACGCGACAAGAGGAGGGGGGCGCCACGTCGAGCGCACAGGCGCCGCTGCCCGCGACCGCAAAGCAAACGGTGAGCCCGAACCGCCGGGGTACAGAGAGCCCTACGGCGCCATTTTGTCGCGATCGCGGCTGTGCACAGGGGAGGCTGCAGCAACATCGCCTGGAGCGGGAGTCCTACACTGCAGGAGGGCGGAGGAGCGGCGGGTCCCTGAGACTGGGGTGGCCCGTCCTTCCCCCCTACATTACATCTACCAGGGTGGTGCGACGGTTCTGGCAGCGCGGCGCCTGTGGACTCCGCGGCCGGGACGGGGGTGACACCCGAGGCGACCCGCTCCACTACCCGACCTGCTGAGTGCCCACACCAGCTGCACTCTTGGGGGGTCGGTCAGTGTGGCCCCAACGTTCGGAGAAGGACAGCGCTACCGCTGAGTGGGGCACACCTTGATCTGGAAAGGACAAACGGGCTTCTTCTCCACACCATCAGGAGGGTGAGCGGGTGATTTGACCCATAATTTTTACTCGCTGGGGAGCCTGAGAAGCCCACGGGTGAAGGGACGATTGTTTGCACTACGACAGTCCCCTTGACACTTGCGCATCATCGCCAGCGGAGCGAGGTGGCCACAGGACACTGCCAAACATGGGGAAAGGGGACAGGACTCAGAGTAAGCTCCCCTTCTCACAGCGGCGGTTACCCGTGCAGAGTCCCCTGGCACAGCGCGACGAGGAGACGCTTACAGGGGAAACGCAAGAAGAAGACTCAGACATAAAGACTATGCTCCGCTCCATGGAGCAGAATATCCAGACGAATATAGCGGCGCTGGGATCCAAGATGGACGCCATGTCCTACAGAATGGACCGCATGGCGGAACGTCTCGATAAGCACGCGGAGCGGCACGACATGGCTGAACGGCGGATCACAGAGGTAGAGGAGGCCCAGACGGACCTGGACACGGCAAGACGGTGGGCGGAGAAGCTCATCAGAACACTCCAGGATAAAACGGAAGATTTGGAGGCGAGGTCCCGTCGCTGCAATCTACGCATCATCGGCCTTCCGGAGACCACTCAGACGGGGAAGATGGAACTATTCATAGAACGATTGCTCACCACCCTGCTAGGTGACGGAGTGTTCTCGGCAATGTTTGTCGTGGAACGCGCACATCGCACGCTTGGCCCACAGCCCAAACCGGGGTTCCCTCCCCGTCCAGTCATAGCGAAGTTGCTAAACTACCGAGACAGAGACACGGCACTTAGGCTGGCACGAACCAAGGGGGACCTACAATACGAGGGGTCGGCGATTTCCATTTTTCTGGACTTTACGGCACGGGTGCAGGAGGCACGGAAACATTTCGCCCCCCACAAGAAACGCCTCAGAGACATGGGCCTCGATTATGCAATGTTGTACCCGGCCAAGTTGCGAGTGAATAGGCAGGGCCACTCACATTTTTTCACGGACCCGGCAGAGTTGCAGAAGGCCTTGAAAACATGGGCCAGGGAGAAGAAAGATGGACAACCCGATAATCAGAAGGAGGCGGATAATAGCCGATTGGATGAACAGGAGTGAAGTGGGGAACCGACGCCTGGAGCAAAGTGGACTCATGATGAAGACTTTACAATCCTAGAGACGGGAAGGATCTGGTCTCGGGGAGGAGGCCCACAGGGACGATGTGACAGATAAGTGGGGCTGGGGTCCCGGGCTGAGGATGGACTACTCTGGGTTTTGAACTCTTCTGAACAAATGCTCTGAGTGCCCCTGACACATTTGCAAGCTGGCGGGTTGTGGGTGTCGCCTGTGGGGTGGCGGGGGTGGGAGGGACAAGTACGATGAAGCAGGGAGAAATACTGCAATGGCGTACAGGTTGATGCTTTGATGCATTGCTGGTGGTGTGGGGCGGGGGAAGGGGGGCTGGGCACTGGAGTTGAGAGTTGGGCGCAGAGGACGAGTTGCCTTGCTACCTTTGCCCCCGAGCGTCATGCACATGGGGTTGTTGAATTTGTTGCCGGGGAGGGCTGGGTGGGATAGGGACCTGCAAGGCCAAATTGGGGTGGGTCTGCTGTGGGTGGCGGGTGGCCTGTTGGGGACTGTGACTGGGTACATGTTGTTGCTTTGTTTGACTGCCGTTGTGCTAATTGATGTCTATTGGTTTGGTTCCGCTGTGTACACTACTGCCACTTACACACCGCACCGCCTGTTCGACTACGTCCCACCGGGACACCCGAGACTCTTTCGCAATTGCTGCAGCACTCTTACCGAACGACAAGGTCATGGCTGAAGCTACCATGACACAGCTGGGCACTGCTCCAGATCACCTGCGGGTACCGACATGGAATGTTAGGGGCCTTAACGACTTTAGAAAACTGCGTAAGGTCCTCAGTTACTTGCGTAGACATCACATAGATCTTGCTCTCCTACAGGAGAGCCATTTACCTCTTAACAGCAAAATGTTGACACACAAAGGCATAGCGGGCTGTAGTGTGGCTGCGGGCTTCACTACCCACTCAAGGGGAACACTCACATGGGCCAATCCGCGTTCCAAACTCACATTGACGTTCCTAGAGGCAGACCCTGAGGGTCGCTACGTACTATGTAGGTGTCGGGGAAAGGGGCATGACCTATTGGTGGTGAATGTATATGGCCTGAACTACGATTACCCTGATTTTTACACAGAGTTAGCCCAGAAATGCCAATCATATGACTACTCGAACATGCTCTGGGGAGGGGATTTCAACTTAGTACTCGATCCGAACCTGGATAGGTCAGCGGGACCCCCCCCGGGGCCTATCGGCTGCCGCCACGGTAGTCCGGACTGCACTGGTGCAGTTAGATCTCCTGGATGTGTGGCGTAGTCGGCATCACTCTAGAGGGGGATACACCCACTACTCTGCTTATCATGCACTCCACACCCGAATAGATTACTGGCTAGCATCACAACAGCTCTCCAATAGTGTAAGGGACTGCCTGATACTGCCGCGCACCCTGTCTGATCACTCTCCTCTCCTCCTGATTCTGGAGACGCCGGTGCACAGGATCCCCCCCTTTACGTGGCGCTTCCCCCCGTACTCCCTACTGGATGAGGTTTTTCGAGGCGAAATTGCAAACGAAATTGATAGTTTTTTTTAGAATAATGTGGGCTCCGTGGAGAGCTTCCAGACACTGTGGGAGGCATTCAAGGTCTACGTGCGCGGGATAGCTATGGCCAAACACTCCAGTGTCCTGAAATTGATTAGGCAGAGACTCAAACATCTTGAAAATCAGCTCTCTGAACTGGAAGAGAGGCAGCGGGTGGAACCTGAGGGTGAAGCCTTGGAACAAATTAAACAGCTGGTGGCGGAATATAACGCAGAAGCAGACAGGAAAGTGCAGCATATGGGTAAATACGCCACTGCCCGCACTTATGGCGAAGGTGAGAGACCTGGCTCCCTCCTGGCCAAAATAGTCCGCAGCGAAAGGCGTCAATTGAGAGTGGGCGAGCTGGTGTCGAGTTCGGGGGAGGTCCTCACCGAAGAAGAGCAGATACTCGGGGAATTCAGGCGGTACTACTCCACTCTTTATAAGTCTAGGTCAACAGGAATGGAGGAGGCAATTGATGACTACTTGAGCTATATCCAAATGCCACAGCTGTCCTACTCACAGAGAGAATTCCTCATGATGCCCATTCAAAAGGAAGAAATAGTGGAAGCGCTCGAGAGCATGCGGTCCGGTAGTGCCCCAGGTGCTGACGGGCTAACTGTTGGCTTCTACAAGGCCTTTAAAGAACAACTGGTGCCCTTCCTCTCCACACTCTTTGACGACATATGCATGGAAGGCAGCATGCCTGCTACTATGCGAGAGGCTCTCATTATAACGCTCCTGAAGCCCGGGAAGCCCTCCACTGAGTGCGGCTCATACAGACCACTGTCCCTGATAAATGTTGACGTGAAGCTATATGCCAAAGTACTTGCGACACGTCTCGCATTACTCGCTCCGGAACTGGTGGCCCCGGAACAGGCCGGTTTTATCCCTTCTAGGAACCTCACGTACAACATACGCATGGTACTAGGGACGATGCAGCATGTGAAGCCAGAGAATAAGGCGTTGGCAGTCTTCCTCGATATGGAGAAGGCATTCAACTCCGTAGAGTGGCCCTTCATGTCGAGAGTGCTCAGAAAGCTGGGGTTGGGCGAACCCTTCCTACAAATGATAGGTGCCTTGTACTACAAACCAACGTCCAGGCTGCGAATAGGTGATAGAGTCACGGAAGCGTTTGAAATTTGCAGAGGCACCAGACAGGGCTGCCCCCTTTCACCGTTATTATACGCCCTGGTGGCAGAACCCCTAGCGTGTGCATGAGGGAATACCATAGCCATGAAGGTGTTAGTTTCCCTACTTACAAGATATGTATCCCCACGTACGCAGATGATACGCTCCTGTACGTTAGAGACCCGGAGCTCAACCTTTCCTCCATACTGAGGGAAGTAGTTCAGTTCGGCGCGCTGTCTGGTTTGAAGGTGAACTGGACAAAATCGGTGGCATTCCCACTGACCCCGGTGACGCGCAAATTTGTTATGGATTACCCATTACAGTGGTCAGAAGACCCGGTTAGATACCGGGGCATACAGCTACATCCGGATCCAGACATCTTGGTGAGGGAAAACTATGGAGTCGCCTACACTAAGTTAACTGAGGATGTGGACAGATGGTGTAAACTGCCGTTGTCCCTGTCGGGCCGCATCGCGGTGATAAAAATGATTGTACTCCCGAGGTTTTTGTTTCTCTTCAACAATATCCCGGTGATCCTCTCTAAGGCCTTCTTCAGAACGTTGACTCAGACTCTCACGCGGTTGGCCTGGGGAGGTAAGCAACCACGGGTCCAGTGGCAAGTTCTGATGCTCCCGTAT
Organism: Lissotriton helveticus; assembly: GCF_964261635.1. Classification (NCBI taxonomy): domain Eukaryota; kingdom Metazoa; phylum Chordata; class Amphibia; order Caudata; family Salamandridae; genus Lissotriton; species Lissotriton helveticus. The sequence continues at coordinate 461,316,329 of NC_136068.1, read as the reverse complement.
GAACAAGGCGGCCTAGGGGCCCCGGACATGGAGAGGTATTACAGGGTCGCGCAAGCAACTCACTTGCACACATGGATACATGGGGATCGTAATATCCCACATGTGGTCCTCGAGACCCTGTTCACAGACCCCCCCTCCCCCCACCGGCTACAGTATTTGAGCCGGCCACGCGTAGGGTAGGATTTCTGGATTCAATCACAACGACGAACCATGCATGGCATTCTTTGGCCAAGAGACAGGAATATGCACTACTATACTCCCCACTAGTTCCGATTGAGTGGGCCGTGTGGTTGGCGCCCCTACGGGAGAAAGGGGTCGCGCGCGCCCTTAAACAACTGGGTATACTGAAGCTGGGAGACCTGTTCAGGGATGGGAAGGTAGTTACCTGGGAACAGGTTGCCCCTTCCCTGACCTCAATGTCGTTGCTGCACCGCTTTCACCTACACAGGGTGATAAAGATCAATTTAAAATGGTCAGGCTATTTCAGAAGATGTTTCCTTAGTAAAATTTGCCCGGCGTAAACGCCTCTAATACCATACGAAGTTATCCAATAAAGAGGCAGGCGCTGGAGACAGGAAGACAGGAAACAAGTTTATTCCGACGGATCAGAACACATCAGATCAGACAGCAAGGTATCGTCTCGAGGTGCTCTCCCAACTTCTCTGAGAGCTGGTCTTTTATACACTGGTTTTAGACATGTGAACGTCCTTTATTACAACAGGGACATTGTAGAGCATGAGAATGACATCCCCGGCACCCCCCCCCCCAATTCCGGCCCGTTCCAACACATGACAACAGTAGAGGCTCTTTCCCCCTCATGTGGTCGGGAGGGGGCTATCATGCAGCTGAGTGTTCTGCCGATTCCTTTGGAATGTGCGCCTGATCGAATCTCGGGGATGGGGAGGTCGTGATCAATAGTGGCCTCTTTCAGGAGAGGCGAGTGTATACAGTAATGGGCAATAAACTGTATCCTTGGGCTAAAGGATGACCAGCGGTCCGTGCTGACGTTTAGGCTCAGAGGAAGGGGTCATCAAAGGAGGGGTATTCATGGAGGGACAGGAGGTGTTGGTCAGGCGCGGGGTGCGATTCTCTGGGACAGAATCATGGGAGGGGAGGGCTCATGACTTGTGCATGAGAGAGCGGGGGCAGTCAGGGTGCATGGGGGACGCTTGCAGGGTCAGGGAAGTGCGCTGATGAGCGATCGTGAACAGGGAGACCATGGTACCTAAAATGGCTGTCGTGTATGCTCGTACGTGGGTCTGCAAGATGGCGTAGATGATGTTCAATACACAAACTAAAATTTCACAGTCCTCCCTTTAACATGTCTCGCCAGCTTGTCAGTTCGGATCGATCCCCATGAGACCACGCACCTCTACCTCGTATAGGGGACTCATGTGCTCAGGTTTAAAGTTCAAAGTCTTTGGGCACATACAGTTGGAAATGAGTGCACATAAAGGTGGTAAACATTGAATAGCTAAGCAACACCCACACAGTATCATGATCGGTATCAATAAAAATGTGAGCAATCTCCATCCCCAGTTCTTCAAAGTGTCCCAGAACCAGCCTCCAGGCGACCATCCTTCCTGTTCCTGGTGAACCTCCGAGGACAGTCTGTGGAGGTGTTCGATTGCTTTATAGACTGAAGATGAGTTATCTGGCACGTAGGTGCAACAGCTGGAGCCGATGATACGGCATGCACCTCCACGGTCGGCCAGGACCACATCTAGAACAAGACGGTTTTGAAGAGCCACCAGGCGGACTGCCTGAAGCTCAGCCGTGTTGTTGGCGAGGACGCCAGCGGTGATGTTAATGGTTGTTTCCAAGGCCTGAGTCAGGTGTCGGATTGCGCGGCTATTGGCCATTGGTCCCCACAGAGGAACAAGTCCCTTTGCTGCATCCAGGAACTGTGCTCCAGTGGAGTCGGCTTGTTCAACATCTCCAGCGCGCTTTTGCCGGTGGTGGTTGGCTGGAGCCACATACGTGGGAGGAAGAATGAAGGCAATGTAGCACGTACCCTTCCAGCCTTTTGGGAGCCACGTGTAAGCTTTGGTGCCACAAACAAAGTACATATTCGGGGAAGCAACAAAGGAAGGGGGGTCAGCTGAGACCAATGTTTTGGTGATGCGACAAGAACTGTGACCCACCAGCTGCGTTCCCTGTCCTTCGAGGCATACGAGTCCTGTGACATTGATGACGGACAGGGCCGCAGTCAGGGTGGCAGCCGTTTGTTTCCGTAGGTGGGAGAAGGTGGATCTGGCTGGATTGTGGAGCACTTGCATTTCGACTCTTTCTTTGGCTGGGATGTTCGTAAGGAAGGTTGAACCTGAAATTGCGGGACAAAAGGGCTTTCCGGTTTTGTTCGGCCAGAACCCGTAGTAGAAGTGTGACACTGTCTGACCGGAAGCGGCGTTGTCCTTGTGGCTTTCTTGCATGAGGATCAACCAGGCGAGGCAAGAGCCGTGAACTGAGAAAGGTGAAGGAATAAAGGGGATGGAGTGTCCGGTAGCATGTGGGAGCAACCCACAGATCCAGCAGTTTGTGGCATTTGCAGCAAGGTTGTGCTGGTGCAACAGTTGTACAAAGGAATTGTTCCAGAATTCCCTACGCCTTTCTCGAAGCTGAGGTGAAAGGGTGATCAGGTGGTGCTCTTTCACGGTGGTCGGCTGGGCAGTGGTCGGCAACATTTGGTGAGCGGGCGTGCTTTCCTCCAGGATCCAGAAGGAAGTCATGAGGAGGAGGCAGAACAGGGAGATAATGAAGAAAGCCATTGTCTTTGATTTGTGCAAATTGTCAGTTTTTGAATTCCTATAGTGGGTATTTCCTGTTGCTTTCGATGTCTTCTTATCTGGCGCTTCCATCATCTTCTTATCGGGCGCTTCCATCATCTTCATCTTCAAGGTGCTCGGTAGTGGGCAGAACCACAGACTTAGTTTAGCTTCTCTCCAGGTAACCCTTGGTTGCTTTGGGTCACCGTTCTGAGATTTTCAACTTAGTCAGTGGCCTACTTAGCCGAAGCTCCCTCCTTTTGACGTAGGAAATACCCTTCTCGAGATGGCACAGTGGGATCAGAGTGCTTTGCAAGTTCAAGTGCCTCAGTATCAGGATAACAGTTCAGTGATGGTCGGTCTTTGTTCAGGAGCTCTTCTTGGGTGCTGACGTTGTCTGTCGTGGCCAGGGTCGAGGAAATCTTTTTGCAATGATGGGCGTGCAGCCAGTGCTTCTTCCCCTCCACTCGAAGAGCCGTCCGAGTGGTGATCAGTACTTGCCAGGGGCCCGTCCACCGGGGTTCCAGACTCTTTGCTCGTTGAAAGTTCTGTATCAAGATATAGTCACCCGGTTGGATATCGTGACCGGGACCCCTGGAAGCATCGGGGATGGCCTGCTGCACCTGTTGATGAATGACAGACAACGTTTTAGTTAACTTGTACAAATAATCTGACAGCAGGACGTCGGGGACGTCATGAATGGAGGTTGGTTTGGGGGCAGTCCAGAGGTTCATAGGCCGTCCAAACACAACTTCGTAGGGGGTCAAGTGGTGCTTAGTGGGGGTGGAGCGCATCGATAGCAATGCCAGTGGAAGGGCATCTGGCCACTTAAGTCCTGTGGTGGCCACTATTTTTGACAGTTTCAGTTTCAGTGTAGCGTTGTGTCGTTCAACCAGGCCAGCGGATTGGGGGTGGAAGACCGCATGGAACCTTTGTTTGACCCCCAACCCTTTCAGGATAAGTTGGATAACTTCAGCTACGAAGTGGGGGCCATTGTCGCTCCATAAAATTCGACAAAGGCCGTAGCGAGGGAAAAACTCTTTCAGTAGTACTTTGGCAGTAGTCATGGCAGTGTTATCACGGGTCGGATAGGCTTCCACCCATTTGCTGAAGGCACATACAATGACTAATACGTACTTCAAGCCTTGGCACCTCTCTAGCTGGATGTAATCCATCTGGAGGACCTCAAAGGGGTGGTCGGGGATCCCAAACCCTCCCCGGGGTACTACAGTTCCTTTCCCGGGGTTGTGTTGTAAGCAGATAAGGCACTGTTGGACCAGGCGTTTGGCTGAGTCGGGGATCTTGCCGTTATGCCAGACTTTGGAAATGAGTTCGATCATGGGGGCAGAACCTATGTGTGCAGGGGAATGTGCCATTGTCAGTATGGGGATCAAGTATGCATCAGGCAGCAACCATTTGTTTGTGTCCTTTGTCCGCCAGCAGCCTTCATCGTCCCTTAGACCCACCCGTGCCCACTCAGTCAGTTCGTGTGATGTGCTGGTCGATTGGATATTCCTGATCGTTTCCCTAGCGTTGGTCCATTTTTCTGCTTGTGACCTGGTCACATACATGCGTGTCGTGGCCCTATTCTCAGCTGTGGTTCGGGCAGTGATGTCGGCTAGTGCGTTTCCCTGTCCAACTAAATCTGTCACCTTCTTGTGTGCCTGGCATTTAATTACTGCTAATCGTTTGGGGAGGAGAACTGCTTCAATCAGGGCGGAGACTAGATCTCCGTGAAGGATGGGTGTACCATGGGACGTCAGGAATCCCCTTTCCCTCCACAGGAGCCCAAAATGATGAACTACCCCGAAGGCGTACTGGCTGTCTGTGTAAATGTTTGCCGTGGTTCCTTCTGCTATGATACATGCTCGTGTGAGGGCAATTAGTTCTGCTGCCTGTGCGGATCGTTGTGTGATGCAAGCTGTTTCAACTATTGTTCGAGCAGTCGTTACCGCATAGGCAGCAGAAGTGGTGCCGTCTGGGAGTTTGATGCAAGAGCCGTCTACCCATAGTTCTCCGTCAGGATCTGTGAAAGCAATGTCTCGGAGGTCAATTCTACTCCTAGTCTGCTCGTCCGTGAGGGTCACACAGTCGTGTATAGGGGGCACATCGGGGTCATTTTCGGGCAAGGGTAACAGTGTAGCAGGATTCAATGTCGTGCATCTCTTCAGGGTGATGTGGGGCGCAAGTAAAGTTAATTCGTATCCTGTCAGTCGTGCACTAGTCAGGTGTTGAGTCTTGGTCTGGTTCAAAAGTGTGTCAACTGCATGGGGTACTAATACTGTGAGAGAGTTCGAAAGTACAATTCCCTCACTCTGTCGGATAGAGACAGCAGCAGCGGCTACTGCTCGAAGGCAGGCTGGTAGAGCTCTGGCGACTGGATCAAGAGTGGCAGAGAAGTAGGCACAAGGGCGCTGCTTGGCGCCGATGGGCTGGGTTAGAACAGAAAATGCGCATCCCTCCCTTTCGTGAGTGTAGAGGGAGAAGGGCTTGGAGTAATCTGGTGTTCCTAGAACGGGTGCCGAGCAAAGGGCATCTCGCAACTCCTTAAAGGATGCTTGGCATTCGGGAGTCCACGGGAGTGGAAACGGAACATCTTTGGCCAACAGGGAAAGTAGGGGTTTTATAATGAGACTGAAATTTGGTAGCCATTGTCGGCAGAAAGAAGTGAGGCCTACTAATGAACGGACTTGCTTCTGTGTTTTTGGAATAGGGGTGTCTAGGATGGTTTGGATTCGGTCGGGTGTAAGTTTTCTCCCTTCTTTGGACAGGAGATGACCTAGGTATGTTACTTGGGGCTGACAGAACTGCAGTTTCTTTTTGGAGACTTTGTGGCCATTCTCCGCGAGAAAGTGCAAGAGTTGGATGGTGGCTGTGATTGCAAGTGGAGTGGTGTCGGCCGCCAAAAGGATATCATCGACATATTGGATCAACACCACTCCATCTGGTAGCTGGATGGCGTCCAGCTGCCTTTTTAGGGCCTGGCTGTAAATGCTGGGACTTTCAGTGTAGCCCTGGGGAGCTCTACAAAATCGGTATGAACGGTTTTTTAAAGTGAAGCCGAAGAGATAACGGCTGTCTGGATGGATGGGGATAGAGAAAAATGCATTCTTGAGATCAATAACGGTGAAGGTGGTGGCAGTGGACGGGATGAGAGTCAGGATGGTGGCGATGTCTGAGACTACGGGGTACTGTGGCACCACCACTATGTTGACTTCTCGCAGGTCGATGATGAAGCGGTACGCTTTCTCATCCCCCTCACCTTGCTTCTTAACAATGGGTAGGATAGGACTATTGCAGACATTGCTAACCACTTCCTCTACCACTCCTGCATCTACCAAGGACTGAATAATCGCTACCAATGCCTTCTCGCCTTCGGGCGATATTCGGTACTGTGGGAGTTTCGGGAGTATCGCATCTGGTCGAACAGTTATGTGTACAGGATCGATCATCATTCGTCCTACATCCGAGTCGTTTCTGGCCCATAGGTACGGGGGTAGGGTATCGAGCAAGGATAGGTCAGCATCTGTTACGGAGCACATATGCCGTGCGGGGTAGGGTCTGGACATGCTTGGGTTATCGTACAGAATGACTCGGACTCCATCTGGGGAACACCTAATAGTAGCTCGGAAATGTTTCAGTAAGTCAATACCCATAATGGCGTCAGGGGAGTTGGAGGAGAGCAGAAACGTCGTGTCAGTGGGATTGTTTCCTAGGTCAAAGGAGATAGGTACAGACAGGGGGTTAGTGGAGGGCGTCCCATCGAAACCTATCGAGGTAATGTGTGAGCCAGACAAGGGTGCCCTTGGAATCAGTCGTTTTGATAATACACTACGTGTCGCTCCGGTGTCTACCAAAAATGGAGACTTTGTACCCAGGACCTTAGCAGTGACATAAGGACCTTGCTGGTCTACACAGAGCTCGACTGGATCCCTCCCTTGCCCCTGGCAGTCCTATGCAGAGTCGTGATCATTGTAGCCATCGGACTGTTGGTACTGATTCTGTCGGGGCGGTCAAATGTGTTTGGTCTACCAGATCGGTCATTGGTGGTGTCGTGGGTCTGTCCTCGTCCCTGCCCTCCAGTTTTGGGGCCATTTGCCATGTCCCTTGTCTCTTTATTCTTAATCAGTTCCCGAAGGGCTGGGCATTGAGACTTCCAATGTCCAAATTCTTTACAAAATGCACATTGGTTCTCATCAAGGTCGGTTCGTGGAGCGCCAGGGGCGGGGTTGCGGTCTCTAGGGGTCGAACTCCTAGGGGCATTTGACTGGTAGTTCCCCCTATACCGTTCCCTCCCTGTGGTCACTCCCTGTAGTTGTGCAATCATTACTCGTTCCTTTAGGTCCTTTTTCTTTTTCTCAGTTGCCCTTTCGTTCTCATTCTTTTGGTGTTCGTAATACTGAGCCATCTGAAGGATAGCTGCAGGTTTAGAGGCTCCCCAACTACTTTCGCTAGTCTGTAACTTTTGGGAGACCTCTTGCGATAGCCCCTTTACATAGTTCTGCACGAATAGGTGTTGTCCGGTTGCGGTGGTCATGTCTTGGCCACTGTAGTCGGAGAACACTGTTTCAAATCGTGAGAAGTATTCTGATACGTCCTCCTGAGGTTTCTGGCGGCAGGCCGTGACTATCGACCAGTCTACCTTCTTTTCTGGGATCAACGTTTTTAGCTTCTGCACTATTTTGTCGGGGAGTTCCAGTATGTCTTTTACAGGTTTCTTTCCGGGCTCTCGCTGCCTATCTAGTTCATCGAGTTTTGTCCAGGTGTGTCCGAACAGATCTGTGTGGTCGGCTCTCCGAATTTGCTTCCACACATCAGCCGGCAGACACAACCCGAAAAACAAATCCATGTCCGCTAGAGTCATTATGGTTGAGCCCAAGGCTGTGCCTAATTCGGTATAGAATGCTGTAGGGTTTTTTCTTAAATCGGGCAGGGTTTGTCTAAAAGTTAAAATATCTTGCCGATCCCATGGTTGGTAGACCCAGTTGTACACAACCCTCCCTTTGGCATCTGCATGGTTGATATCATCGTTTGTTCCCTGACCTCTTGGGGGAACCCAATAGGGGGCGGCTTCTCTGATAGGCATCATAGTGTTGGCTGCTCCTAATGAGGGCTCAATCGTCTCATGGACTGTGAGCTTGACTTCTGGTTTCTGTTCCGCGAGGTGGCGGAAGACCTCAAGCGTTTGCATGAAGAGGTCCGTCATATCGCTTTCAGCCCCATCTCCGACATCAATCTTTCTATATAGAGTCGTCAATTTAGCAGGACCTTTAGTCTGGTACCTATCCTCATATGCGTTCAGAGTGTGGTAGCTGAACCGTAAAATAAAATGCCGTCTGTGACTACCGGCATGTGAGTTGTGCATATTCATCGTATATTCTTCACTCTCCTTCCGTTCTACCAGGGTTTTTGCTATCTGGTCGATTCCATCCCGCTCATCTTTGCTCAACCTATTTGGTCTGGCTGTTAACTGTTTGCCAGTCTCAAGTTCATCTGGTGTTGTTACCAATGTGGCTGGTGCGAAGGCCGTAAGAGTCGGGGCACTAGCGCTAGGGTTACCCTCGACTGCACTCTGGACTGGTGAGTGTTGTGCTAGAGGCTGGCAGGGAGCATAAGGAGGAGGCATGTAGATCATTGGAGGACCGAGCAGTAACTCGTCATTTGCCCGTTGTTTAGAGGGCACCTCCGGGTAGAGCGTAGGGGTGGTCCTGACAGGGCATTGACCTGTCAGTCCTGATTCTTGCGTTTGTTTAACTTCCTCCCTTCTTCTTATATCTTCATCTAGTTCTTTTGCGGCCAGATGGGCTGCTTTCCGTAATTCTTTCACTGTTTTTGCTTCCTCTCTTTTCCTGCGGTGCTCTGCTTCTTTGCGCCACATGCCGATACTATCGAGCATAGTGGGCGTTGCCTTATTTATTTTTACAGCTGCTTCTAGTGTTTTTATTTTATTTTCATCAAAAGAACCTATCAGTGGCCACTGGTTTTCAGGATCCTTTTTTGTATATTTATGCCATAACTTACTATAAGCTATAGCGACTAGTCCTTGCTTAGTAAACATGTCCTTATTAGGGGTGCCCTCCAGTGGAGCTGGATGGTTCATCTCTAATAAGCGGTCCGGGTTGACCCAACTATGAACCAATGGGGAGAAGATAGGCATGACGGATTACCATGGGGGGGCAAAAGCCTGCACTACCTATCTTTTCACTATTTGCAAAGACTGGACAGAATATTCTATTCTACACTATTTGCAAACAGAGAATACCTCCCGAAAGACCCAATTCCAAACAGTCAATGTTTGGTCAAACAATCAATCAATGAGGAACATAATAGGTACGACGTGTTAAAGGTTTGCGTTACCTACCCTTCACTCTCTGCAAAGGGAGAGAGAATATTCCTATTCTTCCCCGTTTGCAGGCAGAGAAGATCCCTAAGAGAACCAACTTCGAACAATTCAATGCTCGATTCAATCAATCAATCAATGGGGAGAAAAAAAGAATAGGCACGACGAGTTAAAGTTTTGCGTTGCCTACCCTCCACTATCTGCAAAGACTAAACAGAGTATGGCGATTCTGTGTTTGTTTGCAAATAGAGAATTTCTCAGAAGCGGTCAATAAGTAATACTAGTATTTTCAAACAATCAATCAATCAATTTCGCAATTTTGTCGTGTGTCACGACCTTACCCGGACCGCATGGACAGTTTCTCGTCTTCCGCTTCCAGCGCCCGATCGTCCTCTACTCTCTGTTGCTATCGCGGCACTCCTGGTGGTTCCCAGTCAGGACCGTAGATCACTCGGGAGAGGTCTGCTCGGAATCAGTGAAGTTCAGATGATCGGCTGTCAGACGAGGGTCTATCGGACAGGAGCTCTTCCGATCGTTGCAGTCGTTCACTCTGTCGTCGGGACCTCTCCCACTGGATCCACGTGTCGCTGATGGGCCCCGCGTTTGGGACGCCAATTGATAAAGATCAATTTAAAATGGTCAGGCTATTTCAGAAGATGTTTCCTTAGTAAAATTTGCCCGGCGTAAACGCCTCTAATACCATACGAAGTTATCCAATAAAGAGGCAGGCGCTGGAGACAGGAAGACAGGAAACAAGTTTATTCCGACGGATCAGAACACATCAGATCAGACAGCAAGGTATCGTCTCGAGGTGCTCTCCCAACTTCTCTGAGAGCTGGTCTTTTATACACTGGTTTTAGACATGTGAACGTCCTTTATTACAACAGGGACATTGTAGAGCATGAGAATGACATCCCCGGCACCCCCCCCCCCCAATTCCGGCCCGTTCCAACACATGACAACAGTAGAGGCTCTTTCCCCCTCATGTGGTCGGGAGGGGGCTATCATGCAGCTGAGTGTTCTGCCGATTCCTTTGGAATGTGCGCCTGATCGAATCTCGGGGATGGGGAGGTCGTGATCAATAGTGGCCTCTTTCAGGAGAGGCGAGTGCATACAGTAATGGGCAATAAACTGTATCCTTGGGCTAAAGGATGACCAGCGGTCCGTGCTGACGTTTAGGCTCAGAGGAAGGGGTCATCAAAGGAGGGGTATTCATGGAGAACCAGGAGGTGTTGGTCAGGCGCGGGGTGCGATTCTCTGGGACAGAATCATGGGAGGGGAGGGCTCATGACTTGTGCATGAGAGAGCGGGGGCAGTCAGGGTGCATGGGGGACGCTTGCAGGGTCAGGGAAGTGCGCTGATGAGCGATCGTGAACAGGGAGACCATGGTACCTAAAATGGCTGTCGTGTATGCTCGTACGTGGGTCTGCAAGATGGCGTAGATGATGTTCAATACACAAACTAAAATTTCACAAGGGTCTGTGCTGCGCTTCAAGAGCTGCTGGGTCCGACCATGGCGGAGCCACCCGAACTTCCAGAGCTGACATATGTAATAAAAACGCCCTCACCCAGCCACTTGATTTCGCTTTTATACAAGGCAGGACAACATCATAGGGAACAGCCACTCTCGAAAGGCCGATTGGCATGGCAACGGGACCTAAACACACAGATAGACGACTCAATGTGGAAATACTGCTGCCAAAATACTAAAAAAGTGTCGCTCAATGCCAGGCACAGACTTATCCATTTTAAATTTCTGCAACGTGTGTACTACACTCCGGAACGTCTACACAGATACGGGCTCCGACAGACGTTGGAATGTGAACGCTGCCATACACCGGTGGCGGATTTCATTCATCTGGCATGGTCCTGCCCGGGAATTAACAAATTCTGGGAAGACATTTTTCTAGATCTAGGACTAATACTTGAGCTGGAGCTCCCGGTCGACCCAGCGCTGGCGTTGCTGGGTCACACCAGGATCCTGCCACCGGCGACACGTCGCCTGGCAGATATGGGGTTACTTATGGCTCGACGTGCGGTGGCGCAATGCTGGATGCGTGGTCCGCTTCCAACCAAACACAGATGGGCCAGGGATATGCTGTACAGCTGCACCCAGTCGCAGCTCTATAGCGAGCTCCTACCCCCTATTAGCAGACCAAAACATTTTTGGGACCTGTATCTGACTTACAGATCCACCAAGGACACCACGGATGCAGTTCAGGAGGAGACTGAGGAGAGGCAGGAAAGGGAAGAGGGCCCAGAGGAATAGTTACACAGTATCCTATAGCCCAAGCGGGACAGTAGGCAAGATATATGGAACCCGGGGGACGCTGGAGGGGCACAAGACATATAGCTAACACTTGCACGGGCTGCATACAGAGCGGGGGGGCCTAGCGGGAGAGGGTGGACGGCGGGTGGGGAGGATTCAGAGTGGGCGTAGTGGTGGGTGGGGTGGCACACGGAACTGAGGTGGCAGAGTAATAGCAGTGGTAGGCACATAGGCAGTCAGGGGGGGAGGGGAAGGGTTGGGCGGGATAGTTGCGGGAGTTAAGTTAGACTCTGTTTAAGTTGGCAGACACACACACTTCACCGTATGATCCCTTGCATCACTGCACCCATCCAATCCACACTTACCTGGGGAGGAGGGAGCGGGGTGGTGGGTGTCGGCATGCTTGGAAGACAGACTGGGTTGTGCACTCTAGGACACGACTCGCCGGACCTTTGGGTTGACGGTGCATGGACCTTATCTATTGTTTTTGATCTCTGTCTTGCTATTGCCCTAGTTTGCTGCCGGCCCCAGGGTTGTAGGCGGGAAGCTGTGTGTGTGTACTGATGTCAAATAAAAGTTTATAAAAAAAATAAAAAAAAGAAGAAGATACAGTTTGAAGAACAAGAGTTCCGAACAAGAAGTATACAACACCTGAATAGACATATGTGGTGACTGAAGCAGCTGAAATTACAGATCAGTGTGGGGAAAAGACTGTTGCAGAACCGAGTTACAGAGATAGTTATGAGCCACCCCAAAAGAACTGTTTTAAAACTGGGGTGCAGAACATTGAGAAATCACTCTGAAGAGTGCAAAAATTTCAAGCTGGAATTGAGTTGAAGACTGTGAAGAATAAAAAAAGAGAGGGGTGAAGCAAGAAGGCGCAAAGGAGTGCTTGGATACACTATTTAAACATTTTTTATTTTTTATTTAATTTAGTTTTCTTTTAGTTTTAGTATTGTTTTTGAATCTTTTTGAATTTTTTGATTTTTACAAAAGAAAATGTCAAAAGCAGATTTATTAGAGACTGGACATCAAAACCGAAGTTTTAAACGTAGATGTATTAATGCTAGCTTTATAAGTGTTTTACTACTAATGTTGCTGTGTTTTACTACTAATGTTGTTTTTGTGCCTTATTTTATGTATCCTACTAAAAGTAATAATACTAATAGTATGTCGAGTGAGAAAGTAGATGTGTATAATCTTAAAGAAGAACCACAAACTAATATGGAAAAGATAACAAACGATAATACATATCATCAAGATAATTCAATTAATGATTTTTTGTTAAATGTCTTTAGTAAACTCTTGTATGAATACGTTGATACTATGGATGCGAGAGATTGTTATGTGTGCATGCAATTACCATTGTCTGTGTCCGAGGGAGTGACCTATCATCACTTACCTTTAACATATGGTGTTTCATGTAGTGTACTAACCATCTTATTTTATGAGAGGGGCAATTTACAGTATTATCACTCCAATCTGGATTTGGTCTTTCTGAAATTCCAATTAGAAGAAATATGAATAGAGTAATTAGTGTTAAAAATGCTGAATTCATGGGAGAATGTTTTCTTTCAACTAAAACAATAGATACTGTATATGCACACCAAAATAATTTAACATGTAAGTTGCGTCAGAAGGAGATTGAATGTATACATTTAGTAGAAGATAGAAGACAGAGTTTTAAGGAAAAATCTGCTGAGCAAAAGTCCTGTGTACCTCCACGGGCTTTCAGAGAAGGTGATTATAAAAAGGGTGAGATAACTCTGGATTGGCATCATAGGGAAAAGCTTTGCTTACTCAGGGGTCTATTAGCATGGTGGTCAGAAAACCACCCCAACTGCCATGGTTGCGGAAATCAACCGCCCGCCAGTACCAGGGAAAAACCGGCAGTACAATTAGGATCAACCGCCCAAAAAATCCAACAGCGGTGGTACGAAGCAACGAAAAACCACCCGTTGTGGGCGGAGAAGGCGAAAATCCGTCTACGATGGTCAGGTTCGCGGCGGAAAATCACCAAACCACCGCCATGACAGCGGAGACACCACCCTGAAAATTAAGATATCCCCGATGTGACCGCGGTACGTTCTGCTGTTTCCGACCGCCGCGGTTGCAAAGAGTGATGAATGGGAGAGCCGGCGGAAGAACTGTAGCATAGCCACCACTGCGGACGCACTGTGACAAATATGGTGGTCGACCAAAAAAACTCACAACAAGGCCACAAAGTGCCCTCATCAAACTAGCCCTGCCCCCAAAAACACCTAACACACCCCCAATGACACACCCACATGGCAACTACAAAAATACCAATCAATCCCAGGACAACCCACACAATACACCTGACAGCAATACCCCATTTGGACACACCCACATAGCTGAGTATAAAACCAGCCCCTTCCCTGACAGAATCCTTTGCAATACTCCACAACTGAAGGGCCCAACACCAGAGCACAAAGGAGAGGCAAATCAACACACCATCACTGCTCACACCACACACAGCACCACCACTTCCACACCTGCACCTCTAACCCCAATGCACATCACACACCATACACATCACCCCCACCCCACCACTTACACACCTGCACCTCTAACCCCTTTGCACATCACACACTATGGCACCACAGAAAATGCCCAAATTCACAGAGAGTGAGTTGACAGTCATGGTAGATTAGATAATCGGAGTAGAACCATAACTGTTTGGTAACCTGGTCCAACAGACACCATTATCAACAAGAAATCAAATGTGGGTAAGGATAGTTGACAAGGTCAATGCAGTAGGGACCATCCCGCGCGACAGACAGGAAATCATGAAGCTGTGGCATGACCTGAAGAGTGTTGTCAAAAAGAAGAGGAGCAAGAACCGTGAGCTGGCTCAGAGGACTGGCGGTGGCCCTCCCATTCCACTAAGAACATTCACTGCATGGGAGGAGAAGGTGCTTGCCATACTGCATTCAGAGAGTCTCACAGGTAAAGCGGGGGGAGTGCAGGCTGGTAAGTACAAACACATGTAGACCATTACACTGATATGTACTGTCCAGCTCAACTACAAAGCTACATCACAGAGGCCCAAGTATATAGGTATATGCACCACAATATCCAACACATATCCCACAGATGTAACATTCACTCCATCTGAATCACCACAAAGGTAGCCAACATTTACAGGGTTGTATGTGTCCAGGCAACCAGCACTACAACTCCCACCATGCCCCTTGTCCCACCCCTGTGCAGGAAGTAGCACTCCCCCCACCCAGTGGCATGTTCTAGCCATTGTATGGTTCCCACTCACCTAACAGATAGGTAGCCATCTTCCCTGGGAGGGCTGTTTGGGGTTGGGAGGCCTGCACTACAACTCCCCTAGGCCACCTGTCACAGAACTTGAGCAGGATGGATCACTCCTCCCAGAAGCATGTGGAAGCCATTGTATCACTACAAACTAACAGGTAGGTAGCCATCTTCACAGGTTGGGCTGTTTGGGGTGGGATGCCTGCACAACAACTCACACCAGGCCCCGTGTCCAACCCCTGAGTAGGATGGAGCACTCCCCCCACTCAGAAGCATGTGCCAGCCATTGTATGGTTCCCACTCACCTAACAGATATAGCCATCTTCCCTGGGAAGGCTGTTTGGGGGTGTAAGGCCTGCACCACAACTCCCATCAGGCCACCCTGTCCCACCGCTGAGCAGGATGTGGGACTCACTACCCACCATGAAGCATGTGTCAGCCATCGTTGTACACCAAACAAACTTACAGGTAGGCACTAGGCAGCCAGTTACCAAGGTTGTTCTGTTTGTGGGTGTGAGGCCTGAACTAATACTACCACCATGCCCCCTTGTACCACAAATCATGACGATGGAACACTCCCTCCAAACCAGATGTATGTCAGATATTGCATTGTACACATTCAAACTAACAGGAAGGTGGCCATCTTATGCTCTATTGTCGCACCCCTGAGCAGGATAGAAGCCTCCACCACACACAGACAGATGTGTCACAAATCCAACCTAAATGTGAAAACAGAAAAGGTAAGTAGCCAGTACATGCACCCAGCCATTCCGCTCAAAAATCATTGTGACATATGACAACACCAGCCCTCTCATCACACAAAAATACACACAGATCCTATTGCCATTCACAATGTGCAGACAGCTAATCAAGTGTAACTGTCACAGCAACCATAGTGTGACACACCAATTCACATGTAGAAGAAAGTCTGTGCACAATCATGCACAGCACTGAATGCCATGTGTAAGTGCCATGTGGCCAGAGCAGCAAGGACCATATAAAAACAAAGAAAGCATGGTTGGTGGTACAAAATAAGATTTGCACATGTCATGACAAAGGTAGGCATGAGATGACATTGGCCAGTTCATGCTCAGGTGTAACGTCTGCCAGGAGAGTAATCAACAAAGAGCCTTCACATAAACTCTTTGTTGCTCTAGTCGCTAGATGGCAACATGTCCCTTTAATCACCAAATATGCACATGGAGCATGTTATGTTTCAACACGTCACAGCATGGAGAAGTAATGCATGTACCTCAACATCATGTCAGGAGGCACAAGAGTGTGCATACAAACAATGTGATGAATAGTCAACTGTGTGGTGTACAAACAGTGTCTAATATACATATAACACAAAGCTTGCGGGGTGCACTACAATAACCAGTTCCCATCTGTCCCACAGGTGAGCAAGAACTGACTGCAGAGGACAACACCAGCAACCTGCAGAACCAATCTCCCACCCCCAAGAACATGGACTTTTGGATGTTGACTCCTGGGATTCAGAGGACGAGGAGCTTGAAGCCGGCCCATCTGGTGTGCCAGGGCGCAACAGGTCCCAGGACCTCATCGTCCCCCCACCACATCTCCAGCAACACCAACCAATATGCAGACCCCTGCTGTTAAAGCCTGTGCGGCCTCAACCACCACCACCACCAGTGCTGCCTGCAACACTCTCCCTGTCCCAGAGGATGGCCACCCCACACCACCAACTGAGGAGGGCAGGGAGGGGATACGGGGGCCCACAGTGGTGAGGCAAAATGTCTGTGGCAGCAGGGCAGGTGGGAGGGTAAGGGTCAGACACAGACAACCAGACCCTGGGAGCGAAGCCCTGGACAACATCAACAGAGTCGTTGGGGCTTATGAACGGGCCCAGGGACAAACGGGCCAGTCAGAAGAAGATTTGCGTGAGCGCCTCCTGCTGATGAGGTCTATGGACACCCACATGGGCCAAATTGTGGACCTCTTGGGCCAGCTAGTGGCGGTACTGAGGGACAGGCTTGCGCCACAACCAACACCTCTACCTCCCTATGGTGAGCCGCAGGATGACAGTTCAACATCCTCCCTTGCGGCCACAGAGAGGGGTGAGTCCTCAGACCCCACTGGCCCTACAGCAGAGGCCGTCCCTGCCAACAGACAAAGGGGCCCTTCCAAGAAATCCCTTGGAGTATCCTGTGGCAAAGCAACTGCTAAATGCCAGTTATGGAGCCAGCCATGATGGCAACACTCTTCACTACTGCATTGACTTTTTGGACTGTCCTTACCCACACTGCCTGGCATCTGTCTGTTGGACTGGGTCACCACGGTGACTACTTGAGTCTCTCGTTTATCATAACTGTCAACTCACTGCTTCACTAATCACCTCAATGTAAATGTTCAACCTCTCACATGTCACCATTGTAAGTAAATACTCCTTACACACATGTCGTTGTTTCTGCTCCGTGTTTATTCCAGGATGTACAGCCTTCACCATGATTACAATGTACCAGGAGTATGGAATGTATGTAGGCAAGGAGGGGCTGAAGGGACCTAGGAAAATACAACAGAACAAGATACACTAGGGGCGTGGCTTAAGGGCCGATGCAGATGGTCGCGGGAGCTGGGAGCTCCGTGCCACCACGGCATTTCTCCTGCTTGGAGACGCAAATCGTCGCTGGCGGTGTGCCGTGTCACCCTGGAGACAACAGCGGTGCATCAGGGGGAAAAGATCCACACTTCAGACAGCCAGAGGCGGAATCGCACTGAGGCCCCGGGTGCCAAAAATGGCGACAGCTACCACGGAGAGGAGCTGAGCTGCTCCTGATTACCCACAGCTGGGAAGAGGGCTGGACTGACGAAAGCCGGCTATGGAGCAGAGGAATAATGGGGGGGGCCCCGAAGGTTATCAGCAGCAGTAGTACCAGGGCAGCAGCGGCGGAGCACTGAGCTCTCCTTCCCCCCGCCCCTCCTCCCACCTCTGTCCTCCCGGAGCGGCGAGAGGAGGTTGGAGCAGTCGCAGTGGGAGAGGTGAAGTGGAGCGGGACATCGAGGCGCGGAAAGGACGGGCTGGGCACCCTGCGAGGATGGGCTGCAAATTAACACCGGCTGCGAGCGGTGAAGGGAGCAGGAACTCTGCGATGAGCGCGCAACCACCAGTATACACGAAAAAAGTGCTGCAGCAGGACTGAGGGTCAGGCAGCTCTTGACAAGACGGAGCCTGCTCTGGGGCAAGGAAATGGGAGGTGAGGCCCCTATGGGAGTGTACTGACCGGGGCAGATCCTGAGCTGAGGAGAGGCTTCCCTGGATGTTCATTAAGGAACCTGAGGTGCTGGCTGGATGAGCAGCTGGTGTGGCATATGAGGGGTGAGAAGAAGCGGTGAAAAACTGTGGGTGCTACCAAGATTCGAAGCCTGAGCTGCTCTAGAGCTGAAGACTGCAGCAAGTAGCTATCACCCGGGCGCCCTGGTGCTTATGAGCTCCCCCTGATGGCAAAAGAGTGCTCTTGCAAGCAAGACAAGGCAAGGAGACTGAACTCAGTGGTGCCAGTACTGTGTGTATGGACAGGCCCTGGGCGACTGTGAGTACCGGAATGACAGAGGGTACTATTGCGAGAGACTGCTGTTCTGGGACCCAGACCGTGGTGGAGTGAACTCGGGAACGTGGTTGCCTAGGGGACCGAATGACTAATTGAGTGCCTCATTGTGTGGAACCGCAAGCAAAGGGGAGCTACCAGAGGAGTAACCTATGACTCTTGAGAGCTGAGTGGTGTCTACCTCTCCCCTGCGGAATGCGCGGAGGACGCTTCGAGACGAGGAACATCGCGAGGACTCTCCAGCGACAGAAGAGGACGGGAGTAGACGCAGTGCGTCACCGGCCGGGGGGGGGGTTTGGACTTACGGAGCGGACAGACATGGGAAAGCCACGGGGCAAGCAGGGGGGTGGACCTCCAGAACAGGAAGAGGCGGTTGATCATCGCAAAACAGAGGTTTCAGAGTCGCACCCTGAGGGGATGATGCAACAGCAAGTGGAGGTGATACTTTAGGCCATCACAGACACTAGAGATGCCCTTCAGAAAGATATAGCGCAGGTGTCCATGTGGCTGGGCCTTCTCCGAGCTGATCATACAAAACTGGCAGACCGGGTGAAACAAACTGAAGCCACATTGGGAGGACTGGAGCCAGCACACAAAGCTCTTGAGATGCAGATGGTGATGTGCATTGACGCTTGCACATTTTGGGGAAGAGGGCGGAGATGCCGAAGGGAGGAACAGAAGAAATAATGTGCGGGTGGTAGGACTGCCTGAAGGAGTGGAAGGAGGCAGTATGGTGGACTATTTGGAGATCTGGCTGAAGACGGAGGTTGCTCCGGAGGGATTGTCCCCTTTCTTCACCCTGGAGAGGGCGCATAGGGTGCCGGCACGCCAGCTGAATCCTGGGAGGCCACCCAGGCCGGTGGGACACGCTTGTTACACTACAAAGATAGAGACCTGCTTCTGAATAAGGCGCCCAACGTGGGCCCCTTCAGGATGGAAAATTGTAATGTGATGCTGTTTCCTGACTATACTTTCGAGGTGCAGCGACAGCGGGCCTCCTTCCTGGAGATAAAGAAGGCGCTCCGCACAGATGGTTTACAATATTCCCTGATGTTTCCGGCGAGATTGAGGGTGGCCATGTACAGCAAAACCTTCTTTTTTAATACCCCGGAGGAAGCATGGGACTGGCTGGAGTCCTACAGGGCAGGACAGGGAGAGGCAGGCCGCATCTCGGAGGCTGCTGGGGGGCCCGTGCCCTCCCCGACCATGGCGCCCTGGATGATGGAGGCTCAGATCCCGGAAGCCGATGGTCTCTCAGACTGAGATGGAATGACTAGCTGCACTAAAGGCAGTGACAGAGATATTTCACGAGCAAGGACCGGAACAGACGGAAGGGACTGACACCAAGAAGGGATCGGCCGGGATGGCATCAGAAGAATCAGACTCAGCGAGTGTTACTATGCCACATGTCACTCCAGGGACTGCCGATGAGATAGCCGATGCATAGTACAGTAGGACTTTCTCCGGGACTCGAGGGTGCTTTTGTTTGCGGGCGTTCTCCTCCTCCCATGCTGTTCTATATGATGTGATGCGGTGGGGGGGTGGGATGGATCAGGGGGACGGGGGGAAGACTTGGGGAGGAGCTCCCTTAACTTGGGGAGCAGCAGTGGTGCTGTAGCAATAATGGGGACGGGGTAAGGTTTGAGATGGTTGAGTGAGTTGGTATTGGAGCCGCCTGGCACTTGGCCACCTCCCCCTTTATTGTGAGTTGCGATCCCTGGTAGCTACTGGGGAAGCGGTGTGGTTGAGAGTTTGGATGGGTGCTGCTTTGTTGGGACCTGTTCTGGGGTGGGGTTGTTGGGTAATGTTGAATAGTTTGTTTGGGGATGTAGGGGCTGCCAGTGAGTCCGTGGGCAAAGCACAGAGGTTCCAAGGGGTAACAATTCACCATGGGGACACTACTTGATGTCGAATGCCTAACGTGGAACGTGAGAGGGATGCATACGATGCGAAAGCGTCACAGGATACATGCGTATTTGGTGCAGAGAGGGGTGCAAGTGGCTTTCCTGCAGGAAACCCACATTGACCAGGCGGAGAGTAGAGCATTGCAATGTAGATGGCGGGGACAAGTCTATTGCACAACATATTCTGCTTTGCAAGGGGGTCTCTCATATGGGTGAGGGCGGGAGTACCCTTCCAGATGACCCACCAGTTTGCTGACCCAGAGGGGAGGTTTGTGGTGGTGGGGGGATGGCTGAATGGCCGGGATGTGACGTTATGTAGCATATACGCCCCTAATGTTGAGCAGACTGCGTTTTTTGATCACCAGTCGGGAAAGCTGGCATCTTACCTGACCGGCTCTGTGATATTGGAAGGGGACTTCAACTCAATATCTGACGTCTGTATGGATAGGTCACACCCACCATTACCGGAAGCCCCGATACACAGGATCGCTAAAGCCAGGAGGGAATGGCAGGAGAAGTGGGGGCTTGTAGACACACGGTGAATGCAACATGACTACTTTTTCTTCTTAGCCTTACATGACTTGCACGTGCGCTTGGATGCAATACTGTGCTCTCGGGATGTACATGCAAGAGTCCGTCACAGTGAGTACTTGGCAAGAACAATCTTGGATCATAATCCGCTATTGCTAACGATTAGCTGGGTTCGGGAGAGACCTGGGATACCAATGTGGCACCCATGCCCAGAGATGCTGGAGGACGCAGTCTTCAGTAAGGAAATAGAAACAGGCATTGAACGATACTTTGCCGAACATGGGGGGACAGCGTCTAGTATAGGGAAGGAGTGGGACACCTTCAAGGTGGTGACGAGAGGGCTGTGCATTGCCAAAATGGCGGGAGTGCGGAGGACGTTGCTACGTGAGGTAGATGCGGCAGAAAACTGGCTGCGAGGAATAGAGAGGGAGAGACCTGAGCGACCTTAGGTGCAGGAAGAACTGATGGAGGCCAGGGAGGAGGTGGCGACCCAGGTAGAGAGATTACGATGTTACGATTACAAGGCTTATCTGGCTCAGGCGCATGCGGAGCGGGACAAGACGAGCACGCTGCTAGCTTGGCACACCTATCTGGGCGTTGAACTCATCATCAGGAATACCGTTCTATACCTAGAGAGGGATTAATGGATTGTTCTTAGAATATTATGAGCTCTTATATATGAGTCGGTCGAGGGGCACTGACGAAACTCTGGAAGACTTTTTTGCTGATATAACATTGCCCCAACTGGAAGATGACTAAGTGAAATCATTGGGGCAAGACGTTATTCTGGGGGAAATACGGAGCGCCATTAAACATATGGCGCGTAATAAAACACCTGGTTCAGACGGCCTGCCCTTTGAGTTTTTTTATGCAACTTATATTGATTTACTCGCTCCACAATTGTTGGTGGTTTTCAAAGAGGCGCGGGCAAAGGGGAAGCTCCCTGCATCCATGAGGGAGGCTATTGTTATCCCACTCCCAAAACCAGGAAGGGACCCATTAGATAGATCGGCGTATCGCCCGCTATCTATGCTGACCTCTGACTATAAAATTTTAAGTGGAATCTTGGCGACTCGGCTCCTGCCCCAAATGGTACAACTGGTCCACTGTGACCAGGCGGGTTTTATTTCCACCCTGAACATGGCCGTTAATGTGCGACACCTCCTTCGACTACTAGACGCAGATCATGGAGACACCCCACATGCTGCGGTATTGTCGGTGGATGTAGAGAAGGGATTTGACAGCCTGGAGTGGCCCTACCTATACCGCGTTATGCGAGCATTCGGCCTTGGGGAGGCGTTTGTGGGATGGACAGGTTTATTGTATAAGACGGCTACAGCTCGGGGGAGGATGGGGACGACGATATCCTCCCCCATCTCAATAGGCCAGGGAACGCAACAGGGCTGTCCGTTACCACCGCTGCTGTTTGCGTTGGCCATCGAGCCGCTGGCTGTGCATGCTAGGATGGGGCGGCACTATCGGGGCCTGGCCTTGCGGGGCGCTGAACAGTACATCTCTCTATATGCTCCTTATCTTCTTAGCTGACACTGGAAAGGCACTGGAGAGGGCGACGAGCTTGCTGAGGGTGTTAGGGGGGATCTCGGGGCTGGGAATCAACTGGGAGAAGACTTGTCTTTTTCCGGTGATCCCTTTGACAGCAAGCCCTGCTCCGGTAACGGGCATTCGGTGGGAGCCGAACTGTTTACTGTATCTTGGGACCAATATATATCATGCACCTGTTGATCTCCTGGAAGGGAACGTGGGGAGGGCTTTACGGGGACTGCAAGGTAACTTGGCCTTTTGGAGCACTCTCCCACTCTCAGTAGCTGGCAGGGTGGCGCTCCTGAAGATGGTGAAGTGTGGTCAGGGGTTAGAGGCAGCAGACCCGGAAGCTGAGATCGGTCCTGGACCAGGGTTCAATTCCCCGCCTCGGCGGGGTCTTGGGCTAAAAATTCCACGGACTCGATAATTCTCGCCCCGGTGCCTCCTCGACTCACGGGTTCACACTCTGCGACTCTGGGCAATAGCTTGCTTAATCTCCACAACGGCCCCTCGCGGCGGGATGCCTGACTTTCACCTTGTGGATACCCTGCTATCTCACAGGGGAATACCAGGAAGGGTTCCCTAAGCAAGCGCCGGGAAACCCACTGCGGGTAGCTGTGCGCTATATAAGCTCAACTACATTTACATTTACATTTACATGGTGGCGCTCCCCCGCCTGCTATTTTATTTTAGGACATTGCCAGTGTCGATACCGGGGACAATCTTCAAGCAAATTAGATCCATGACTAGTGGCTTCATATGGGTACACTGGAGACAACGGGTAGCTTTACAATGATGAGACCGCGGTCGGATGGGGGCCTAGCGGTACCGGACTTCAAATTTTATTATTTGGCGGCTCAGCTGCAATGGCTCACTCAGGTGGTGGCTCGGGAATTTCGGGACCCGGACGGTCCAGAGGGCCGGTGGATTCAGCGCCATGTGCTATTGTTTACCATATTACAGCAAGGCCTGCGTGTCGGATCACTGACTGCTGAGGAAAGGACGTTGAGACAGTGCTGGAACCGGAGTCAGCGTAGAGCTAGCATTAGTCACCTGTATGCCCCAGAGATTCCCTTGGGCATGTGTACTGCCCTCCCCCATGGAGGGGATTGGTCTGCACTAGCAGACTGGGAACTGATGGGAGTCCAAGTAATGGAGGATCTATATGAGGATGGGGTGTTACTGCCTTTTCAAACGTTACAAGATAGGTATGACCTGCCGCGTGGAGACTATTTACTACGTTCAGCCCTGGTGTCGGCGATTCAGCGCCATTGGAAGGAAGGGCTATCGGAACTGCGGACCTCTATGGCATGTCAATATAGTGATGGCGGCAGGGACGTTTAAGGCGATCACTTGTATTTACAGGCGACTGATCACAGAAGGCCTGCAGCCCCTGCCAGAACATCGGAGAAAGTGGGAGGTTGACCGTGGGAAGGAAATACCGGACACCATGTGGGCGCAATTGATTCGGAGGGCTTGGAAGAGCTCTAGGAATGCTAGGTTGCAATTAATACACTTCTTTATACTGCATAGGGCCTGTTTGACTCCGGCCAAGATCAATCAGTATTACCGGATAGAAACGGCCCAGTGCCTAGGCTGTAATCTTGAAGGGGCGGAGCTGCATCATATGTTGTGGAGTTGCGGACCGTTAGGAACCTACTGGCAGGAGGTGGTCTAAATGTTTTGTGGTGTTACAGAGCGTCATATAGAGGCTGACATGGGCACCTGTGTTTTGCATTGGTTTCCACATACTCCCAAAACAAAAATCACGAGCAAGTTTCTGGATTTATGTCTGTTACTAGCCAAGAGAGAGATCATGGCCCACTGGAAGACACGACGAGGGCCTAACATAGGGAAGTGGAAATCAGAACTACTTGCATGGGCTAGAAGTGAGGGCACCGTTAGATTGCAGCAGGCTATACGCATTAATAATGAGAAGGCGATGGAAGTGGCAAGGGCGGGGGGGGCGCTGGTAATAGCGCTGCAGATTCCAGAGACTGACTCAGAAGGGGATCCTGTTGGGGAGGTTTCAATGGGTTCCCCTTGATGACCCGAGAGCAGAAACGGGGCCATAAGTTTTGCCCTGTGACTACGGAATGGGGAGGTAAGAGGTGTACCGGGAACAGGAAATATTGTTCCCCAACTATCCTGAACCAAGACACGAAGGAACTGATACTACTACCGTAATAGGTGATAAAGGACCTGGACACACTGGCGGCGGAGGGTGCTTGATTGTAATGGCTTATTGTACATTATACGATTTGCATTGGCAACCGTGGGCATTGAAAAATCCAACAGCATGTTTTTAGTAGTACATGCGTGAGGCCAATGAGCAGGTTACTGGGGAGGGGAGAGTACTATGTTAAAATTGTGAACCTATAACAGCTACTTGTGGAAGACCATGGGGATGATGGGATTACTCTAACGATGCAAGCAGTGGACATTGCTCATTGATGTAAGATGGCCATGTGTTGATTTGTAAATTAATAAAAAAAGATTAAAAAAACAAGATTCACTAATCAGGGGATGGCATCACAGACATCACACAACACTTACCATCAAGCTACTCCATTATGCACACATCACAATGAGCAACAGTGCCAACATACAGATTCTGTAGATGTGGCAAACTACCTTGTTCCAGAAACGTTGTCAGCCACTACTGAGTCAATAACCGGCTGCAATCACAAAGCTCACATACACCTTGCCAACAACAGCGACATCATCAGACAATGGGTCCGTTGGACATCGTCAATCACCTTCAAGTGAAGTAGCGGTTGATGAACTGCTGACGCAGGTTGACTCCTTCCTCCTCTCCACCAGCCTCGTCTCTGGACACGGCTTGGTTTGCAGGCGGAGGCCTTGGCTGCTCATCAGCATCCAGAAGCAGGGGGATCTCCTTGCGAATGGCCAGGTTGTGGAGCACGTAGCATGGAACCACAATCTGACACACCTTCCTGGGCGAGTACATCAGTGCACCTCCGGTCTTGTCCAGGCAGCTAAATCGTGACTTCAAGAGACCAAAAGTACGCTCCACCACACTACGTGTCCTCCCATGGGCATCATTGTAACGCACTTCAGCAGGTGTCCTCTGGTTCTGCAGTGGGCTCAGCAACCAAGGACGGTTGAGATATGCAGAGTCACCTAGGTGTGAGAAACAAAGAGAAACCTTGTAATGTTACTGGTGCAGAGGACAGCATGTCACACACACAGCACGCTAATTGACTCTGTATACTCACCAATAATCCATGCATGCTCAGGAAGCAGATTAGCCATCAGCTGTGGTAAAATGCTGTTACGCATGATGTATGAGTTATGGGCTGGGCCTGGAAATTTGGCACACATGTGCAAGATGATCATATCCGCCTGGCACACCACTTGCACATTTATGGAGAGGAACTGTTTACGATCCCTGTAGATGTGTTCACATGCCTATGGTGGAACCAGCCCAACATGTGTGCAATCAATGGCACCAACAACATGTGGGATGTGTCCAAGGGCATAAAAACCACCCTTAACACCCGCCAATTCACACCCCCTGGGGAAATGGATATATCTGTCCTTGTCAATCCGATCATCATAGCGGACAGGACATCATGCAGCACCATGCTGAACATTGGTTGAGACATCCCACCTGCGCTGGCCACCGTGTACGGGAAAGATCCAGAAGCAAAAAAATGCAGGGCCGCCATCACCTTAGACGTTGTTGTGAAAGCACTCGGATATGTCCGGCGAGGTTGCAGGTAGGGCTCCAATATAGCACATAGGACTTTGAGGGTGTCTCTATCCGGAAGGAATTTGCAGGTGACATCCTCATCCCCCATGTCTGCCAGCACTGTGAAGGGACAATGCACATTTGGCCTCCTCCTAGGTGAGATGAGAGAGGACACATGTCAATGCAATCCACCAAGAGATGAGTCTGACATCTTACGTTTTGACTGACACAACGGAAACAATGACTAGCATCACGGTTGAGCTTAGAGCACACCTTACACGTAGGGTCACCTTCAGCTACACTACTCGTACACGTGTCCACCTTTCACACAGCAAGTCCCTCAAAAACAATATCTGACTATGAGAATGCCCAAAGGGATATGACCACATCTTGCATGAGCAGCCTTGAGAGTATCTCACACAGCATATGTGGGAAACAGCAATACAAATGTCTCATATCTAGCTGCAGTACCTGCCACACCCTCAGACGTAAGTCAAACAGGGCACACATCAACAACACAATGAGCACAGTCTGTACGAGAAAAACTGGTATATGCATGAGCCTGGAAAAGTAGACACTCAAATCAGCACTTTTTTGTTCAGTAAGACAATCATCACTGTGAGTTGCTCAGCATTTACACACATTGCCATGTGTATGCATTGGGGGGTCCATTACAACACTGTTCTGAGGGCATGCCCAGCAATAACACAAGTAACATGTGAGGGAGTACATGCCAATGTTCAAAAGCATAAACACAAACATGGCCTGTGTAGTCAGCATTGAGGTAAATGTGATATTTGCATTGTGTGCACAATCATGTGCAATTGATCATGTGGCCACTGTACACTGTTGAGAATGGCACATTGGCCTTTCACACGTGTCCATAGGCACTGTCAAAGTGCTCCTCCACCCAAATCAAGGTCATACATTGTGATGCATGGCACACATATCGCGGTAGCTACCACCTGACACCTGTGGTGTGTCACCGCCAATGCCCAAGACAATTGCGATAGTGATAGGCATATGCACATAGTCAAATGGCAGTTGGCAGGCTCCGACACCCAAATCACGGTCATACATCATGATGTATGGCACACATATCGCGGTAGCTACCGCCTGGCACCTGCTGTGTGTCACCGCCAATGCCCAAGACCCAATCGCGGTAGTGATAGGCATATACACATAGTCAAATGGCGGTTGGCATGCTCCGCCACCCAAATCATGGTCACTGTAGCAATGCATGGCACACATATAGTGGTAGCTACCGCCTGGCCCCTGCGGTGTGTCAACACCATGGACCATGCCCTTACAACCAATGGGAACCGCAATCACGGTAGCACAAGGCAAGTTTTGAAAATCGCTGTAGGCATGCTGTGTCATCACAGTGCCGGTCATTGACAGCAATTGAAAGATGCACCACCACAGTAGCGCCCGCCTGGCCCCTGCGGTGTGTCACCGCCATGGACCAGTCAATGGGGAATGCAATTGCGGTAGCACAATGCAAGTTTTGAAAATCGGGGTAGGCATGCTCTGTCACCACAGTGCCGGTCATTGACAGCAATTGAAAGATGCACCACCACAGTAGCGCCCGCCTGGCCCCTGCGGTGTGTCACCGCCATGGACCAGTCAATGGGGAATGCAATTGCGGTAGCACAATGCAAGTTTTGAAAATCGCGGTAGGCGTGCTCCGCCACTGCGGTGCCGGTTATTGGCTGCATTTGAAAAAAGCTGACCTGGAACACCAATTTCTGCAGCTTAGAACCACTGAAAGACCCCAGGGGCTATATATGTGTGGGAGAGACCCTCACATTTCCACAGCTCACAGAACTTGCTGCCTGCCACCCCTCACCACCAACTGCTGCTGCTGCTGTCTCCAGGGCCTGCTGCCGCCACCCCTCACCACCAACTGCTGCTGCTGCTGTCTCCTGGCCACAGTGATGGTGAGGACTGAGAAGATACGTGCCAGTCCCTTCACCACTGAGGAGCTGGAGGTCCTGGTGGACAAGGTGCTGGGAGTGAGAGTGCAGGGGGGCACACATGAAGTAGATCTGCTGAAGTATGTGCCTGAGTGTGGGGTTGTGTCATGCATTGCCTTGCATGCTGTCTCCAGGGGAAAGAGGTATGTAGCCTACTTGACACGTTTCCCTACCTGCACATCAAGATTGGAGGAACATGTAGAGTCTTGTCAGCCATACAGTGACGCAGCAAGTTGGTAATGCAGGAGTCAGCCCACTGATTGCTTGGGTGAATGGCTGTGTGGGTCCCTGATGTCCTTCACAGGCCTATCTGTGGCCTTAGCTTTGGTTTTCGTCCAGAGGGTAGTGATGGAATTGTGTCTGGCTAATAATGTACATCATATCCAGTTCTGCACTATACTCAGGACTACATTACCCATGGATGACACAGCATGTTGCCGTACTATTGTGCGCAGCACCCTACATTTCCACCAGCATGTGTACGGACTTGCATGTGTAGGCACTGTTCCCGCTCACAAATTGTCCCTTCATGTGACATCTCTGATGCACCACATTGGACCTCAGTGTGAGCCCACCCGGCCTGCACAGTCACTGCCCAATCTGACATGGACACATCACTAAATGTACAGGGTGTTACTTGTGTGTTTTTTGCTGGACTCACCATCAATGAGCCATCTCAGCCCTGCAGATTGCACACAACAGGACTTTGTAAGGAGGGTGTGGGTTTGTAAGATCATGTCCCTCAATGTAACATCCATGATTGACACAGTGAGCCATTCACAGGGTAGTGTTGGACACAGTGAGTCTTCCCCCAAACATATAACGATATGTAATGTATGTCTTGCTCAACCTAAAAATGGACAGTAGATGTGGGCAGACTACGCAGAGTTTTATGTGCTGGCATCCTGCATGTGTATGAGATTGGCAGGTACTGTGTCCACCCTCATTCCTGCATGCATTTTCATGTGATTCTCCCATGCTGATGTTCCATGTGAGAAGCATTCTTGTCTCCGTTAGGCATATCTGTTAATTTGGGCTGAGTTAGTATCATGCTCCTGTATTGAGAGATATTGGTACATAACACTGTGTCACTGAATTTCCACCCTCTTGTCTCCCATGCTTGCAGCTCAAAGTCCACCAGCATAAGGCCGTGTGGAGGGCCATTGCATGCAAGGTGCGGGCTCTGGGTGTCTCAAACCAATGGTGCACACACTGCCACAAGAGGTGGGATGACATCTGCTGGCTGAGCAAGAACGTGGCGGAGATAATGCTGGGGCTGCTCCCTCGGACTGGCAGGCTGGCGCGGCAGAGCATGACACCACTAATGGCCCTCATCTTGGCCGTGACACAGCCTAAGCTGGATACACGTTTGAAGGAGTATCAGCAGCAAGCTAGGGGTGAGTATTCTTGGAAGGGTGACTTTGGCTGGGAGTGGCTGCGTGTGTTCCCAGCCTAAGCCAGCACTGGGCTATGTGATGTTGGTAGTGTGTTGCAGTGGCTTGTAAGTGGCCTCTGTGTTGGGTGAAGCTGTCATGCATTTGCCCTACCTGTACTTCCTAATGTAATTTGAGTAATGGGCCTTGACATTGCATTCTGAGTTGTGGGCTTCAGGTACCATCTGCATTGGGATACTCTGGGATATCCCATGGTAGGGAACAGAAGTGTGCATCATCTTAGTGTGGTTTCATCAATGCGTGCATTGCCTGACCTCAGAATTGTGAGGCTGAGACATCTGACACCAATGTGCAACAGTAGTTGTGCCCCAAAGTACAACATGGTGGATGGCATTCGCTCATGGCCATTGTGGACTGTAATGTTGTAGTCTATATCTGTGTTGTCCCCTTCTGCCTCCTCCAGATATGACAGTGGCAACATGTCATGGGGTACATCTTTTCCCCCATCAGGGCCCTAGGTGTGCTCAGAGCTATTTGAGTGTCTGGTTGAACGGAGCCACCGGCGGGATATTGTGCTGTGTGGGCCTCACATGGCTCACTTATGCCCGGTTTGCTTGTTGACACGCAACATTCCAGTTAAAAATGTAGGTCGCACAATTTTATTGCACAGGGTGGTGTGCAACATAGAGATTTCGTCATCTTTAGTGATGCTTTGCTTGCATATGATTGTTCTGTTGATGCCACTGAACTGACCCTACATCACTCTCTCTCATGCATCTCCCTAGGGCACGGAAGGACAGGGGACAGACAACAGTGGTGAGGCATCAAGCACAAGTGCTGCACACGAGCACAGTGACACAGATGTGACCAGTGCCTTGGACAGGAGTCTGCTTGAGGAATCACAGCCAGAGACACAAATCTCAACGTCATCTGACGCCAGCGGTGACACATCTATGTTGGAGGCACAGGGAACGGGGACTCTGCCTCCTCTTCCACCACACAGCGTACAGTGCCCACCCTCCCAGCTGCTTCCACTGTTGCTGCCCGTGTTCGCACCAGTAAGAAGGGAAGAGTGTCCTTCACCCTAGGCACCGCTGCCCCTGTCCCCCCTGCTGCCATCAGTGCTGAGTCTGTGGATCTTTTGCGCCAGCTGTGTGTGGGCCAGACAGCTCTCATCAATGCCTTCCTAGAACTCGACAAAAAGTTGCCACAGGTGGTTGCTTTCATGGAGGGCACACATTCAGACATGGGTGGGCTACACCGGACTGTCCAGTCTTTGTCCTCCGCAGTGACGGCAGCCATTCAACTGGTACAATCTCGGAGTCCAGCTCCAGTCCCTTTGTCCACCCCCCTGCCAGTGGCCACATCTGATAATAGTGACCACACACCACAGACCTCAAGGGCAAGATACAGCACACGCAGCACACAGCAGCAGCAGCCCAAGCAGTCCAGGGCTCAGACAACATCCCCACAGAAAACTAAAGCCACCCCAGAGCACAAAGAGAAAAGCCAGTCAGGCGACACCAAGGTACACAGAGCAAAGAAGCAGGCCTCAGGGTCACGTGCCTCAGAGGCATCCCCAGCCAAGGACTCTCCTGTCCCAAAAGCGTCTTGCAAAGACAAGCAGACAGTATTTGTGCCCGCTGAGAAGGTGGTGCCTGCTAAGAGTACACATAAGAAGAGCTCCAAGGCAGATTCACCCACAACCTCAACTTCATCCAAAGGCCTGTGAAGGAGGGAATGGAGGGCACTGTAGGGGGTACACCTAGTAAACAGAGGATGGAGGGGCAAAGGCAAGGCCAGGCCAGGCGTACCGCGGGATCCAGCATGTCCCCAGAGGAAAGGCCACCGTCTGCACCTGATGCAGCTTTGTGGGTGAGTGTGCCTGTTGTGTCCACACCACTTTCCATTAATCCCAGGACAGGGAAGCCATTTATAGAAGTGGAAAGGCACCCCTTCACAATCTCCCACCCACACTGTGTCTCACGGCAGCATGACTCCACCTCCACGTGCCACTACACCAC
Organism: Lissotriton helveticus; assembly: GCF_964261635.1. Classification (NCBI taxonomy): domain Eukaryota; kingdom Metazoa; phylum Chordata; class Amphibia; order Caudata; family Salamandridae; genus Lissotriton; species Lissotriton helveticus. Next base: position 461,285,015 of record NC_136068.1, on the reverse strand, counting down.
CTGGTCCCAGCAGCCCTCTGGCTTCCCAAGCTGATGATGCCTCTACTTCGGCTGGGCCTCACTCTCCCCGGTCCAGTCCTCTAACGGTCCCGACACACAGCCACCTTCCAGTCCGACTGACAGCCAAGTCTGAGTAGAAATCCCCCTCACAGACCTGTCTCGCCCACAGCGGTGCCTGTACTGCCCATTGTTACCCCCTGACTGTGTTGCTGACCATGGCAGGGTACAGTCACACACATTCCCTGTGCAGCTTCTCATGTACTTACTCTGCACATTGGACTGGCCACTGGCCTTGTTGTTCCCTACTGTTTGCCCCTTGCCTGTGCAGCTTCTCAAGTACTTACTCCGCACATTGGACTGGCCACTCGCCTTGTTGTTCACTGATGTTTGCCACTTGCCTGTGCAGGATCTCATGTAACTGCTCTGCACCTTGGACTGGCCACTGGCCTGTTATTCACTGATGTCTGCCACTTGCCTGTGCAGGATCTCATGTAACTGCTCTGTACCTTGGACTGGCCACTGGCCTTATTGTTCCCTGCTGTTTGCCCCTTGCCTGTGCAGCTTCTCATGGACTTACTCTGCACCTTGGACTGGCCACTGACCTTGCTGTTCCCTGCTGTTTGCCCCTTGCCTGTGCAGCGTCTCATGGACTTACTCTGCACCTTGGACTGGCCACTGGCCTTGTTGTTTACTTATGTTTGCCACTTGCCTGTGCAGGATCTCAGGTAAGTGCTCTGCACCTTGGAATGGCCACTGACCTTGTTGTTCACTGATATTTGCTCCTTGCCTGTGCAGGATCTCATGTAACTACTCTGCACTTTGTGCCGGCCACTGGCCTTGCTCTTGTCTACTGTTGGTGCCAATCTGTGCAATATGTAAATAAAGACAGTTGCTCCTGTTGTCTGTTATGTCAGTGTCCTTACTGATTGATAAGTGTTTTATGTGTGGGTATGGTTTACTGTGACACAAGCTCTGTATGCTACTTCAACATTGCCAATGGCTTGTCTCACCTTTTCAGGTTTTTACAGGGGTGACATGCACTTCAGTTCTTCCTGACTCTAAAGCTTGTGAGTGCAATGGTGGTGGTTTTAGATTAACTGCTGTTATCATTATCATTCTTTGTTAATGTTTGCTATATATTACATATGTCAGGTTTGGAGGCACTGCCAGCACAGAGTGGGATTCTATCCACAGGATTGAAGGTAGGCTGGCCAGGAACATCATGTCTGGTGATCCTACTTTGTGTGCCCAGCAGTGTTGTGTTTGGCCATCTTGTGATGGGCAGTCATCCTAGTCACATGGGTTACTTTCAATGTGTGCACTTGGGTGGTCAAGAAGTGTGCAGTGTGAAGGGGGTGACTTTGTCGGGAGTGTTGATGTGTGTGTGCCCCTGCAATGTCAGCTATACACGTGTCACCCAGGATTTGTGTGCCTGTTTGTCTGATTGTTCAGCCCTGTGATTGTGATTGTGTGCACATGTGTGAGTTGTATGTTGTGCACTGTGCAGTATTTTGGTATGTCCTTGCAATTTTGGCTGACTCCTACTTGTTGTTGGTGCCTTTTGTGAGTATGCAGAGTGTGTGACTGTCAATTCAGTGTTGTGTTTTGTTGATCAGCCATGTGCCTTGATACTGTTTGTGGTGACTGTGCAGACCTGCTCAGTAACACTGACATTGTGGATGTGTTTTCTCATGCATTGATGTCACATGAGGCTTTATTGCCTCCAGTATGGCATGTGGTGTGTGGTGTCATACCACCCCCTATCTGTGCTTCTGATTCCTAACCATTGTAAGTCTGCGCTTCATCTATTTGTGTATGGTACACTCCTGCCATACCCACTACTGACATACACAACACTTCACTTTCATGGCAGCTGTCCACTTGGCTTGCCTGTATGTGTGCCTCGCCATCACTTCATTGGTGACACTGTGCTTTGTGTTGCAGATCTGTGCACAGGAGCAATGTGCCACTCAGGACATTTTCCCAATTGGTTATATGTAATTTTCTGCTACTGTTTTTCATTCATGTTTGTTCATGTGCAGTTCAACTGTTTGTGCTGCACAGTCCTTTGGTCGTGTTGTTTTCACTTTGGGGTCCAACACTTGTGCATCTGTGGGTGTTGGGTTAGGTGTATGTGTGTTTTCCGAGGTACTGCTTGACTTCCTGAGTGTGGTGTTGTCTGTATGATGTTTTGATAGTAGTTGTGGGTGTTCATGGTGTGTCACTCATATCTGTGTGGAACTGGTATGTTTGTTGTGCACACACTGCTTGTTGTGCATTCAGTGCTCTGAGTGTATTGTAGTGTAGTTCCTATATTCCCAATAGGCTCTGCGCATTGGAATAATATAAACAGCAGTGTAGACGTAGGACTGAGGTCGACTAGGTCTCTACTGACTATATTAGACTTAATTAGTTTTGCCAGCTAGCTCAGAGGTCACTAGAAACTTTCTCGAATAAACAAGGAGGAGTTTAACTTCCCTGGATAGACAAGAAGGGATTAGCTTCTGACAACCATAAAATATGACAACTTTGCTCCCTCAGAATTAGAGTGTATCTCTAGAGTCGTGTGAAAACAATAGACATCTATTTTACTCAGTCAATCGTGCATACTTAGTTTCACCAGAGTGCAGAGAAATAGAGAGACGGGCGTTTTCAATAAAAAGGTGTTATTTATTGAGCAGTCTTCTTTCTCATGCAAGAGAAATGAATTGCCACAATTGCAATACTTAACATGAAGTAAAGTGCGTACAGTAAAAGGAGTATTATGAAATAATACTGTAAAAGCATTGATATGGTTTCTTAGCCATATGATACTTTAAAATGGATAAAATATATACATACATAAAAACATTGACTAACGTCCTCAACTGGTGCTTCTAATCTTCGCCTACCCCGGTGTACCTGACCTAAGCCTAATACGTGGGAAGGAGTAAGTAAGTTGCAGTTTAAGTTAAGTTTGTTTTTGCCAAGGATCTGAATCAAGAATTCTCTTAAGGGTTTAGTCAGCTCCGTACCTGGGTAATAGAAAGCAGGAGGTCTGGTATCTCTTTCTCAGGACTCGATATCCCAGCAAGCCGTAAGGGCGGCTGGAAACACTGGAGCTGGATTTTCTCAGCTGGAGAAAAAGACAGCGACTTTCTCAGTGCGTCAAAAGGGAGGGGCGGCGTCCGTGGGCTCTCGCATCAGCTGGGCTCTCGGGCAAGTAGATAGCCGCTCTGCTCCAAACCACTGTGTATTTGCTTAAGGCAACTGATGGTATATTTATACCTGAAAGGTGCCGGGTTTGACGTAAGGTTGGACATAAGACGTCAATAAAAGATGTCACTAAGAACTGGCCGTTCTTTCAGTGCTCGCAGGAGTTCTAGGACAAATCAAAACAAAAGCATGGGGAATTCTCAGGTTGCTGGAGGTTTGGTTTGTTTAATGAACGCGTTGTACTTTCTAGGAGTCTAGGGGAGTAGCCTTGCCGTATTTGGACTGCATGGGCTATTACTATATATGGATATGATTCTTATGCCTTTATAAGGATATTATTTATTATAGCCATATAAGGGCATAAATCGGGAATATCAAATTAGGGTCCTAGATAGAAACACAACACCCACTCCACGATCTAATGTCCATCATTACTAAAACTAAGTAATAGTAAACATATAATGATGCATGTGTGTTTTCCAACCCACCCCAAAATACATAAATCGCATTTGAAATGGTATATGGTAAATACACGAAAATGAGTATTGGTACTGTACGCTTATTAAGCAGTGTCATCATTCAGTTAAATGCATATATATATCAGCTGAATGAATTGCGAAATTTACACATGAAATGGCTCTGAATACAGAAAAGAAGGTCGAGACCATTCCATCACATATTAATACAAATGCTGTACATGTGCTAGAGGCTGAGGTAAAATATTGTCTCTAGAGTTCCTAAAATAGAAGCTCTGTTCTCTAAGAATAGTTCTACTTTAAGCAGAGTACTTTCTGCCAAAGAAAGGGTAAATATTTTGGAAGTGAAAAAAATTTTTTCGCTTTCAGGGGGAAAAATAGTTTCCAATTGTTTTCAGTAGCTTTTGTTTTTCAAAGCTGAAGGCCGAATTCAGAGTTCACGGAACGCTGTGTGCTCGTTGTTTAAAAAGTTTATTCTTTTTGTTCCGGGGAAAACATCATTTCAGACAGACTCGCAAAAAATTGATCTACGACATCAGGTCAAAGTTCGACCAAGTTTGAAAATGCTGTAACAGTCCATGTGTGAGAATGATTGCTATCATCGATGTCAGGATCAGCAATGCTCACAGAAGGTTGTACCTGTGTGGTTCTGCTTTCATCTCGTACCCCACCGCCACATACTCGTAGTGGTGAAGTCTCAACGAATGCCGTCATCAGAATAGGTAGCCGCTGGGGACAACAAGATGCATGAGTCGTTACCGGACCTAGCAAGGTATCTGTATCCATTGGTACTGCTGATGGTAGTGTAAGACAGACGTCCAACACGCATTCTTCTCCGCATAGCATACATCGAAGCACAGGTAAGATGCAATCTTGCCAGATTGGTCTGAATGAAAGAAACCAGGTCATATTCAGATCTCTTAGCCGGGCTAATCCAAGGACTTTAGTTATGCGGTCCCGGTAGCGCATTGCTAGGATCCTTTCTTCCATTGTTGCTGGAGTCTTGTCTGTGGCTTGGCTTGCCATATCGGAGCAGAAGAATCAAAAATAAAATTCCTGCTACGAGTCCCAAAAGTAGAGGCAGACCGCCGAAGACCGAATGGGAAAAATTTGGAAAGATGCACAGAATTATTTCAAAGGGTGTTAACAGTCCCGAAAAAATTGTCTTAAATACATGTGCGATGCCACTGGTATCAGACGTGTTTAAAATTTGGCTTAACATTTCTACGAAATGTACGGGGCAATTTGTTGATAATAGGGAATGTATCTCTGCTGCTGTCCTTGCAACTTGCAGATCATACGTTTCTTTGGACGAGGTTAAAGGCACAGTTGTCTGTAAAAGAATAGACTTCATTCTGCTTAAAGTATCAATTCGAATAGAAGAGATATTCAAACGAGGCCATATTGCCGCCTCCATGTCTGGATTGCTGTTTGGATACAATACTTGCATACAGCAAGTGACCATGGAACTAACGCTCACGAGATAGGTTTTTCCTGGCACCATTCCACAACAGCTGTGGTCACTTATTAGAACGTAACTGCTGTTGGAAAGCTGTCTGAAAAATGGATCTATCTGTTTTGCAGGAGTGCCGTGCAGGTGACATGAAAGGTTATTCGAAGACCCTTTGCAGGCTCCATGCAAGTTAATACCTTGACACAGAAGTGTACCACTTAGTGATTTTTTACAATTATTACCACTAAGAAATACCTCCTTATTCTTTTCACTATAACATTTGTGTGTATAAGGTAATTTCCATGTTGACTTGATGTATCCTTTACCCAACCTTTCATACTGGCCCGCTGGTATATACTCTTGGCAATAATTAAACTGGAAAGTTGTTATCGGAATTGTAATAATTCCGTGTATTATCCATTCAATGACAGGTCTTTCTGACATTGTCAATGGTAATCTCTCAAGTTTTTCAATGCTCAGAATCGTATAGTCGGCTCCTTTTTGTGCCAAACTGATTTGTTTATCAGTAAGGTTAAAGATAGAGAATAATGACGTTACGTTGATTAAACGCCATGGCACGTAGCCTGAACGCAGATTTTGCAACGTCCAGCCAAGCTGTACAATAGAACGTAATTGGGACTGACCATGTTGTAACATTAGTAAGTCCTGCTCTATTATATCAATAGCAGATGATACGATACTGTCCAGTGAATATATTCTGGAGGACAGAGTCGTTAACCCATTGTTCACAGCAGAAAGTGATTTTTCCAAATTAATACGATCAATTTCTCGTATTTTTTCTGCTGTTTCAATTTGTGTTACTTTCCAAGCTTCGTTGTAAGCAGCGTATATACCGGCCGCTATGAAACGTTTTTGACGCTGTTTGCGTGGTCCCAATATGAAATTATGCAAGTCAGCACCGTCTTTAAGTAAAGTCAAGTGTTGCTTAATTTCAGCCAGTGTGGATTTCTGTAGCCATTCTAGGCAGAGTTTCCCTACACTGTATGTTGTAACTATCCCTGGATGTTGTCTCTGGGAGTATCTAGGGTCTGCCCTGGTCTGTTTAAACCCCTGTGTTTTGTTCAGGAATCTATCTTGACAGTTATTTGTGTCTGTGGGCCAGATCAACCATTTTTTCCAATCAGGATGTGTTCTGTTTTGGTGTAAAATATGGGCTACGTCTATCTCCACATCTGTAGTGCTATTACTATCAGGTATGGGCTTCGGAATAGACAGTTTATTTAAGTCTTTAATTTTGGCTAGGCCAAGACAGGTTGTCTGTTGAATAGTGTCATTCAAGAATATTAATTGTTCTGGGATCATGCAGGCTCTAAATAATGCTTCTAGGCCTTGGACTTGCCATTCTTTTGTACCCCAGATGGTTTTTGTTTCAATGTTGTTTTTCCAAAAATCAAAACCAAATGTAGTCATTTTTTCATAAAATGCTTCAGAATAAATCAATTTAGTATTTGTTACCATTGTTTTCATTCCGGTCTTATTTAACATTTTAAAATAAAGCGCTTCTGCATCACCTGTGTTAAAACCTGACAAGTATTGGAATTTCTCATAAAATGTTTTTGAGCTGCATTTAGGCGGTGTTGCACAATGCTCCCATTGACTTTAATTTAAAACATTTCTAGGCTGTGCAGATTTATGCAAATAGTGATGACCAAAGTGATTATAGCAGTACATTTCTTCATAATTTGATGAACCCTGTAAATAATCATGTTCTGTAAATTTTGCTGACATTACTAAATCTGACATCATATTATTAATATTTTCAAAATCCCAATCATCAGAGAAAGTACTTGGTTTTACAAAGTCACTTAATGAAACCTTGAACTGGTGTGAATATTTCAAGAGCTCAATCGGGCCATAAATTTCATAATCCGTTTTGTCCCATGCTACCCCACCGGGTATTGGATTGGCTGTGATGTTCACTGGTGACAGTTCTCTTTTCGTGAAGTGAGAGGATGTGTGAGGCTTTAGGACCAAGTTGATGTTCTGACTTGCTGTGTCCATTGTACTATATGTTCCATTAATGAATTTTCCCAAACAAAGAACCATGATGAGTCAAAGCAGGAGGAAAAGTACACCTAACACAATCCAAAATTCAATCCATGGAGAAATCAGATAGGTTTCTTTTAGTTGATGAAAGAGTTCAGTTACTTTGTCTTTGAAAGTTTTTGTTGCTGGCGTTTCTTCATGTTCGCTTGGATCATTAGAAAAGTCATCGAAATTGATGAAGTAGCGAGATGCAGTTCTGTCAATTGTTGGAATTGCTTCCGGATTTTCATTTGCTTTTGGATTTTTCTTTGTTTCACTAGCATAGTCTGAGGCTACATCGTTGTAGACTGGTGTTTCTTGACGAACTGTTGCAATTTGGGTTTCAAGAGGCACAAGTTCCATGGTTTTGTTGCGTAGTCCTTTTTTATTCACTGTAGGTTTATCAAATGTGATTAGTCTCTCAGTTTGAATCTCTTGGATTGTAGCAAATTTTGGTATTCTGCTATTTCTTGGGAGTCCACTGGGCCTACTACTTATTATTGGCCACATGATTGTGGTTTTACCAGGTCGATGGATACAACTCGGTTCTCCTTTTTACCAGCAAGGGGCGGTAGTACAACTGATCTTGTTCCGCTGACAGCTAAGACAGGTACTGCTGTTCTGTAAGAAGGTACAAATTCCTTCTCAATCGCGATCTTCTCTCTGACCAGATCCCCAATCTTTGGAATCCAGACAGGTCTTGCTGGGACAGGTTGTTTTTCTTCAATGGCTGTTGGCTGTTGTTTTAACTTTATGTTACTCAGGTTTCTTCTTGTTTCATTTAAGTCCTGTAAAACAGCCAAACGGTCTTTGATATCAAAGCATTTTTCTTCTACCACTGAAGTGTGACTATCAAGATCCTGAATATACATTCTAGTACCGAACAATAGTTCGTACGGAGTGAGACCTTTTAGAGAATTTCTTGGCAGATTATTAAGACTACGTTGGACACTTGTTAAATGTTTGACCCACCCATCACCCGAACCTAATACGCTCGCCGTTATAGATTGCTTTATGTCATGTTTTTTTCTTTCCACTACCGCATTTGCCTCAGATGGAATGGAGAAGAGTACCGCAATGCAATGCCTATGCTGGTCATGGCCTCTTTGTAAGCTCGAGAGCCAAACGCAGGACCCTGGTCAGAATGTAGCATGCCAATTGCATATATGCCGATAAAGACTCGCAAATCTTTTATAACAGTTCTGGCGTCAGCCGAGCGCTGGGGTCTGCATTTTAAGTGAATCTAGTCTTAATGTTTATGGGACGCATTTCTCCTGCTGGATTTCTGTGTATAGATAGCCTGATGCTTTCTAATAAAAGGGTCCTGGCAATACTCTGGTCGGTTCACGACTGCGATCTCGATTGCAGTCTGGACAATCCTTTGCAAACTTGTAATGTTGCAGGCTCATCCCCGGCCACCAGTATTCTGATTGTAATTCTTTTAGAGATTTCACGATCTCTTGGTTTCTTAGACCCAATCCCATGTGTGCGTCTGCTATTAAAAAAGACTCTCCTGTTCGTGTTTGGAATTACTCTTCCCCCACTCCAGGAATTTGAGCAAAAGGAACGGAGTTTGCATCAATTATGTATGTATAAGTGAGTGGATAGTTCAGAGGTAATGCTGCATAGTCGCCATTTAAAGACGCTTTTACCGCCAGCATTGTTTCTCCGTCTATGTATTTTTTAGAACGCTTTTTTGTGGCTACGGAAGCCGGTTGGACCGCTTCCGCTGTGGCTCTGTTAGCCAATGAATTCCCTGCATCACGTTGATGACTCAGTGTATGTATCACGTGAGTCTTTCGTAGTTCTTTCTGCAAAAGAACTACTTGATCCCAAAGCTTTTTATGCTTTATTGTGGCACCTGTGTCATCTTTGGAATCGTTTTGAACCTAGTTCTGCAAGTTATTATTGTAAGACTTGACGCAGTAATGCGAATCGCACACTATTAGTGTGGGGAATTCGCGATCGGCATTTTCAAGCGCCATCTTTAAAGATCTTATTTCAGCTCGCTGAGTTGAACAGTTTCTGAGTGAATCAGTTTTGGTAATTAATGGTCTGAATTTACCAAAGCGCCAGCGACCTTTAACAATCGCGCACGCTGCGTTGTAGGATTTTTCCTCTACATCGTAGTGTTGTGCAAATCTGTCCATGTAGATTACACATGTGTATTGTTCGAGAGGCAGAATTTCGATTGGCAGAGCATATTCTTCTTCATATTCTAGATTTTCTAGTTTTTTCATTTTCGGGTCAAAATAGTATTTCACGTCTTCTGCAGCAAGAACATTTTCCCATTGTATCCATTTTGGATCTAATGCCACGGCAGTCAAATTGCGTGGGCTTGTTAATGCCTCAAGGGCTGATTCTGCTGTTAAAACAGTTATTCTTCTGCCTTGAGCTTGGGCTCTTCCTTTTGCTACAGCAGTTTGAACCGCTATTAGAATTTTTTCAGTAGAACTGAATTTAATTTCTGCTTGTGTGTACAAATGTGACTTGTAAGCTATTGGTACCGTTTCTCCCTCATTAGAGGTTAGGTACGTGAATCCGCATCTTCCTGGGATGACTCGGATTACAAGGTTGCGTATGTTTTCGTGAGTTTGCAATTTTGTTTTAGCTAACATGTCTGTTTGTAATGATCTTAAAATTTCTGTGTGTTTCTGAGTCCAATTGATTGGTTTGAAATCAGGTTTTTATTAATTCATGGAGAGGTTTAACCCTCTCTATATAATTTAGAATGTATGTTCTTCCGAAATTCAGGAAACCTAGTATTGATTGTAAGTTCTTCAGCGTTGTAGGTGTTTGGAGTACAGCACACTTCTCTAAGAAGTTGTCTGCTAGGCTTTTGCCTTCACTTGATAATTCATATCCTAAAAGCAGGACAGTTAAATGGGCAATTCGTGACTTTTAAAAGTTGAATTTGTAACCCTCAGCTGCGAACCCAAGTATTATGGTGTTCACTCTTTTCAAGTGAGTCTCCAGGTCATCATCTGTGAGCTAGATGTCATCGACATAAGATAATGCCTCATCATCATATATTTGTAGTAACTCTGTTACTCTTGCTGAGAATAATCCTGGGCTATTCTTGAATCCCTGTGGGAGTCACAGAAGTGTTTTTGTGACCCCATTATTGAGAAAGCGGTCAAATACCTACTTTCAGGTGCAATGTTTTGACAAAAGAATCCATTAGAGATATCTAATGTTGTTTTATATTTTTTGCGCACGATGTTATTCATTAGTGCTGCACTGTGTGAGTTTTGTACTGCAAATGTTTTGCAACAGGAGTTTAGGTGTCTGTAGTCCAAAACTAGACGATATGAATCGTCTGGCTTGGAGACAGGAAACAAAGGATTCTTTATTTGTGAGGTGCATGTTTCAATCACCCCCTGGTATTCAAGTTGATCTAAGATCTCCCTGACTTGCTTTTTAGCTTCTTGTTTAACTGGGTACTGCCTTTGTGCAGTGGGTGGCTTTTTAACTGGATTTTGTGGTGAGGAGAATCCTCATCCCATCCTACATGATTTTTATATAATGCAGGAGCTTGAGCTACTGCCCATTTTCTTGCATATATGGATTTTTTATGAGTTGAAATATGATTTGAGAAGGCAGGCATAATCATTTCTTCGCCATGAGGGCACTCCCTGACAAACTCTGGTGGCCAGTCTTTCTCAGCTAACAGGATGTCATAGCCTTTCGAAAGGTTATCCCAAAAGAGACCTCTTACTTTCCTAGTCTTGTCCCCCTCTATACGCAGTGTTATATCGTATATTTTATGAGGTTTGCTAACTCTAGTATCTGCAGTTTTCACCTGAATGTATTCATTCGTGTCCACTGTCTCCAGAAGATTCATCAAGATCTTGTGAGCTATTGTTACTTCTGCTGCGCTGTCTAGCATTGTCTGGGCCACTCTCTGTTTTTCAGTTGTGTCCTCAGTATCCTCGGCATGTCTAATTATTTTAAACGGGCTACCTTCTTCTTTGGAAATTGTAATTTTTTTCTTTGATGAGCAGGTTCCTTGTCTTTGGACTTGACATGCTCTTCTTTATGTTCTGACCGTCCTCTTCTTTCCGATTTCTGTGAGGAAGTCTGAAAAGATCGAGAGGGACGTGTATCAATATCTTGATATCTATCAGGTTTTCTCAATATATCCCTATCTGTAAGGTTGTATCTTTTCTCAGAGGGCTCCCTCTGGGGAGACTTGTCACCTCGTTCTGGAGTTCTATCTCTTCGTTGAGGAGATCTTCCTCTGGACTGGAATCGTTTTTCTTTGGGAGTGGATTGTTTATTTCCATCCCAACTCTTTTTTGGAGTATTTAGATTATTTTTAATAAATGTTTTTTCAGAATTTTTAAGTAGTTGGGGTTTTTTACTGGTTTCCCTCCCAAACTATCTCTACCTAGTTCTTCATAGGATTTTTCTATGATTCTGGCAAGTTCAAATGGTTGGTCTGCTATATCTGTTTCTTTCAATCTCTGGCGGATCGCCACAGATGCTGCATCTCCTTTTATGTTGGCTAATAATATAGCCGAGACCTGTTTGAAGTCTTTCAGTAATTTCATACCCAGAGTTAAAGCAGGTTCTGGACCGTATTCATTTTGAATCTGTTCTAGTACGTCTGGTATAACCGCCATGGACGGAACACCATGTGTTTTTGTGTAAATTGAAGCAAAGACTGTGCCCCAAGTGTCACAGTCCTCCACATGTGGTGCGATCCCCAATGGAAGACAGATAGTCAGTATTCTGTGTTTCTCAGTAGGCGTAGTATCAGGAAATACTGCCTCTATTTGAGTGATTTTCTGAGCTAACCAGAGTGGAATTTGTTCCCGTTTTGTAGGTACTTTGCCAATGGCTGATTGTATATTTTGTGGTGTGATTTTATTTGTGTTCCCCTGGTGAGGGGTGGTCTCTGGAATTTTTATTGTCGGTTGGACTGTTGAAGTCCTCATGACATATTGGACCAATTGTCTATGTATTTTAATTAATAGTTTTAGCTGAACTAAAAGTTCCCGGTCTGACATTTTATCAATGTCTGGATGTGGTGTGTAGCTGGCTAGAACCGGCCACGTGGCTCCTGGTCTACCTAGTGGACCGAGCCTGGTGATGTGATTTTTATGTTTTAGGGCGCCTTTAAACCAGAGGAGGTGCTCTTGGTAATTTAGTGGGATTTCAACCTCCTCAAAAGGAATGTATTCATCCGAGGTTCCCCTATTTTGTAATAGTGGAATTTTGTTGTTACAGCGTTTGCTGCTGGAAAGTTTATCCATGAATAGAATACCTCTGTCTGCCGATATTCATGGGCCTCTACCACGAATATGACTGTACCACCTCGTGATGTCAGTCCGTTTTCTATAAGTTTAATAGTTATAGTTCTTCTTATATTTGCCGAGATGATAATTGCATTCGGGTCATTCTGTTGGATAGTTGTGTCATCTAACAACAGTTGAGACGCTGTAGCATCTCTTTCTTCGTCACCTTCCGGCATTTTACTGACAGAAAGTTTTTTGTTGCAGAGCAAGTTTCAAGGGAAACAAAGATTAGGTGCACAATATTTTGGAACACTGTATCCTTAAACGTTGACTAAACCAAAAACTATACATAGGAATCTCTTCCTACTAAGTTCCGGCGGATTTTAACCTTTTACCCACTCCAGACATCTTTTGGAGTTTTTACGGGAAAAAGGGTCTGTGTGAAAAAGCACGACTGAGTTACTCTAGTTTCTTGCATTAGATTATCGCCTTACCAAACGTTGGGCGCCATGTAGTGTAGTTCCTATATTCCCAATAGGCTCTGCACATTGGAATAATATAAACAGCAGTGTAGACGTAGGACTGAGGTCGACTAGGTCTCTACTGACTATATTAGACTTAATTAGTTTTGCCAGCTAGCTCAGAGGTCACTAGAAACTTTCTCGAATAAACAAGGAGGAGTTTAACTTCCCTGGATAGACAAGAAGGGATTAGCTTCTGACAACCATAAAACATGACAACTTTGCTCCCTCAGAATAAGAGTGTATCTCTAAAGTCGTGTGAAAACAATAGACATCTATTTTACTCAGTCAATCGTGCATACTTAGTTTCACCAGAGTGCAGAGAAATAAAAAGGTGTTATTTATTGAGCAGTATTCTTTCTCATGCAAGAGAAATGAATTGCCACAATTGCAATACTTAACATGAAGTAAAGTGCGTATAGTAAAAGGAGTATTATGAAATAATACTGTAAAAGCATTGATATGGTTTCTTAGCCATATGATACTTTAAAATGGATAAAATATATACATACATAAAAACATTGACTAACGTCCTCAACTGGTGCTTCTAATCTACGCCTACCCCGGTGTACCTGACCTAAGCCTAATACGTGGGAAGGAGTAAGTAAGTTGCAGTTTAAGTTAAGTTGGTTTTTGCCAAGGATCTGAATCAAGAATTCTCTTAAGGGTTTGGTCAACTCCGTACCTGGGTAATAGAAAGCAGGAGGTCTGGTATCTCTTTCTCAGGACTCGATATCCCAGCAACCCGCAAGGGCGGCTGGAAACACCGGAGCTGGATTTTCTCGGCTGGAGAAAAAGACAGCGTCTTTCTCAGTGCGTCAAAAGGGAGGGGCGGCGTCCGTAGGCTCTCGCATCCGCTGGGCTCTCGGGCAAGTAGATAGCCGCTTTGCTCCAAACCACCGTGTGTTTGCTTAAGGCAACTGTTGGTATATTTATACCTGAAAGGTGCCGGGTTTGACGTAAGGTTGGACATATGACGTCAATAAAAGATGTCACTACGAACTGGCCGTTCTTTCAGTGCTCGCAGGAGTTCTAGGACAAATCAAAACAAAAGCATGGGGAATTCCCAGGTTGCTGGAGGTTTGGTTTGTTTAAAGAACGCGTTGTACTTTCTAGGAGTCATGGGGAGTAGCCTTGCCGTATTTGGACTGCATGGGCTATTACTAAATATGGATATGATTCTTATGCCTTTATAAGGATATTATTTATTATAGCCATATAAGGGCATAAATCGGGAAAATCGAATTAGGGTCCTAGATAGAAACACAACAGTATGTTGCCTTGTCCTTGCCTGGTGTGCTTCCCCTGATGTCCTGCTGTGTTTGCAATGTGATTTAATGGCATGTGCAGTTGCTGTGTGTTTGATGTGGTTGTGTGCACTGTTTGGGTTGTGTTGGCTCTTTCAGATGACAGTTGCTCTGTGTGTGTGGCTCTATTTGCATGTCATTGTATGTGGGTTGTTTGTGCATTGTGATACATTCTGAGGTGTGTTGCAAATGTGGTGTAATTTACTTGTGTGTCTGTCACATGCATCAAGGTGTATTATTGTTACTGTGCTTGTTTTGGATGCACACTTGTGCTATGTCCTCTCATATTTGACCTGTCACTTGTCAGGATTGTGCATGTGCAAGCATGTGGTACACTATGACACCATGTTGACTTGATGGGTGGTGTGGTATGTCTGTCTGTGTTTTCGTATTGGCCCATTGCTCCAAGTTTGTGTCCATGATTGTTTTGTGATGATGCACTTCTTGTCTGTGTTGTGGTATGTTGTCTGTGCATTGTTCCTGACTGATGAGGTTGTGTACTCCTATTCTGTATGTGCTCCCATTGCCTCTCCACTGTTTTAATGCACAGGTCATGTCTGGTCTTGTTGTAGTTCTGTGTGTGTTTTTATTGAGTTATGCGTTTGTTTTTTGTTTTTGTGCAAACACTGGTTCAGGCATCCCTGAGTGTGTTTAATGTGTGTGGATACCCCCCAGGGAGTGTGGTTGCGTGTCAGTGTATTGACTGGACATCATTGCACCCTTCTGTGTGTTTGACACTGGTGTTGTGTGCTGCAGATGTGAGGGGGTGGGGTATGTGTGAAGGTTCCCACTTGTGTTTGAGAGTCATGGACTGTGTCAATGTGCCCTGTGGGTAGTGCTGCTGGCATACTCCAGTCAAGTAGTTGGATACAGATGTGTGGCTGTTCACTGTTTGACTTCAGAGCCTTACTTTCATCCCTGTGCCTATATATGGTTTGCCTTGCTGTCTCCCTGAGTTGTTGCACTGAGGTGACTGTGGTTTGATGTCACTCACTGTACCAGCCATGTGTGATTTGATGGGCTGAGGGTGTTGTTATATGTTCCTTCTCTTGCATGTGATGGGCACATGCTTGGTGGTTATCTACTTGGACTGCCATTTGTGTGCACCTCACTTTAGGTTACCTATTTGTTGTCCTCCATTGCTGCTGGCATGTCGCCTGTGTATGTAGCTGTGGGTCAGTGTGGGGTATGTCTGTGTGACTTGGCAGGCTGTGTGTCCAGTTGAGTGATTGTTCATTATCTGTGTGTGTGTGTTCATTTTGTGCTTGGACTCAGTTTTCTTTCCATGAGTGTGGTGTTGTTGTGGTGTGTGGGTTGCCCTGGCCCTGTGCTTCTGTGCTGTGTGTTCCTCTGCAGCCCCACCTGCTGAGGCTGTCTACCTAGTTGTTTTGTGTGTGGTGCAGGGTGTGGGTTCACCTGGCTGGTTTTTGTTCATGGGGAGCACAGGAGGTGTGCATGGCATGTCCCTTCATTTTGGGGGGGCTAGTGTGTGGAGGGTGGAGGTGTGCCCTGTGTTCTTTGTGGATTGCCCATGCCTGGCGCTGGCCCTGCCTTCTGTATTGTGCGCATGTTTTCCCGCATCTTCACCTCTACGGTGGCGTGACCGGTACATTACTTCAAGTTCGCGGTAAATGGATGACCTGGATGTGGAGGGGTGATTTGGTGACTGGTAGGGCATATGTGGGTACACTGGATGTGTTCCTGTCCCCACTAGGGGGTCTAGTGTGGACAGGAACCCTATATCTGCCCATGGATAATGTGTTGTTGTTGTGTGTGGAGTTGTGTGATTGCGTACCTGAGGCGGCATCTGCGACGGTGCACGAGTTGCTGGTAGTGTATCAGGTACAGCACCGGGAAGACGTGTAGAACTGGATCCATTGCGGTTGGGACCGAGTGCGGGGGACTGGAATCAGGTTTCACGCTCCGCTGTCAAGCTTCCGCCATCGCTGGTTGGGCAGTTTCTCCGCTGCGGTGCGACTTGCTGTTTGGGTCATCTTGATTTGTACAGTGGACGGGACGTCATACCGCACGGCGGTGAGTCTCCATTGGCTCCCACCGCTGCGGTGGCTGGGGCACTTTGATGGCAGTTCACGTCGCACAGTGGCAGACAGGAAATGGGCTTTGTTTGGCCATACTAATATGGCGGGCATGAGGACCGCTGTTGGCGTGTGGAAAAAAGCATTTTCCGCCTGCACCGTGGTGGTGCCTCCGCCTGCCATGATAATGGGCCCCTTAGATTGAAAACTGACTTCAATAACTATTTCATTGGTTCTAGTGAATGTGATCATGTTTTCCTAATTACGGGAGGTTGGGGAATAAGAGGAGGAACTGATCCTGTTTTCCCTGGAATATATTATGTGTGTGGTAAAAATGCCTATTATTGGTTGCCTGCACATTGGTATGGGTGTTGTTATATGGGAATTGTTTTTCTCAAGGTGTACCATTTGGATAAAAGTCATGGAATCAATGAAAAGAAGAGTGAACTAATTCATATCAAAAGGAGAATTAGTGCTGCAGAAATTGTGGTTGATATTTTCGAAGCATTGATACCTTCAGTTGGGATCATTTTAAATTCACATGAAATTAGGTAATTGTCCACAGTGGTTGTTCGCTTATCAACAGACACTGCTGGTGGGTTCTTGATGATTGATACTGAAATGGTTGCTGTAAGATCTATGGTCTTACAGAATAGACTTGCCCTTGATGCATTATTGACTAAAGAGGGTGGAGTCTGTAGCATGTTGAAAATTCAACAGTGCTGTACTTATATACATAAGTAAGAGCCTGGAGGGATATATTAGGAATATTACTCATTTGCAAGAAGATTTAACTGAACTGAAGATTGTTGGTGCTTGGGAGAGACTTGGTAAGGGTTTCGCCTCAGTGGGAAATTGGTTTTCTTTGTTTTTGGTTATAGCTAGTTACGGAAAATACTAACACTAATAGTTGCTGTAGCTACAGGGATACTAATGCTGGTATTAATATATAAATGTTGCAGAAGTAAGAAAGAAACATTACATACTAAACTGAGAGCGAGAAAGAGAGAAGAAATAGACAAAAGAAGAAATTATTATGAAATAGTAAAATATATAGATGGAGTTATGTTGAAACAAAAGAGAACTACTGCTTTCTAAGTAGTATAGATAGGGAGAATTTGTATTTTGGGTTGGTTTTTATGATGGCTTAAGTTGCCATCAAAGGGGGGATTGATGGAGCACGGTTTTTGCAAAATAAAACTTTCTGAGATTGAACACCTATTGTGTGAAAATATTAATCGAGTGATGTGCCAACTAAATGTAAAAGGCTAATGGTAAAGATGAAAACTGCGCAAGTGCGTGTTAAAGTACTGTAGTAGGCCGCACATGCATGTGAAAATACCAGACTAAAAGCTGCTAGTTTTATTTTACACTAAACTGAATTAAAAGAATAGTCCTTTAAAATGTGCATATATAAAGCGAGAGAAAATCCATCACATAGGGCGTTTTAATGGCATGACTTTATAACCGATAAATAACACTTGTATTTTTCTTTCCTAGAAGTATGATTTTTCTGCTCTGCTGAAAAGGCCCGAGAATCACTTTTGAAATTGAAATGCCATATTAGAAATGTAGTAAGGAGAGAAAATTGTGAACTGTCCTTCGCGAGCCCTGTGTGTCTGCCAAAGTTGCTTGGAGAAAACAAATTGAATAAAAAGAATGGAACTTCCTTAGTGAGCGGCGCATTGAAACAATCCAGTCACAAAAGTTGATACATGACTGAGATGGAGTAAGCGTACAAACTATGGAAACTTGAAATTTGTATTTCCTTGGCTGGAAGTTGATAAAATGAATAAACCAACAATGGATCTTTTTGCAAAATGTGTCTTGTCAAAGAGTGGTGTGATAGAACAACCAGTGTTTTGACCAATAGAATGAAATGAAAATGGCTAGTTAATGCACAATGTGGGTTGGACTTTAGAGAATTTAGAGTATAACTACAGGTACCCGGGGGATGGGGTTAGAAGGCGTGATTTTCCTACTTTGCAAAAGGAGAGGGCTGTGTTGCTGTGTCCTAAATTATATGGGCTGGCTGATGTTCTGCTGAAACCCGAAAACTTTGCTCCTTAACTCTTCATGAGGGGCCTTGCTTTCTCTCATGGCCAGAGGGTAGCTTTCCAAATTTCTTGAACTTGGGGCCGTATGGTATTCTGAATTTGCATAACCGTTTTGCAAATGACTTATGTCTCTACTCTTTTGTCTCTTTGCCTTTTTCACTCACTCAGAGTGCTGCATTTGAGATGTTCTTATGTCTTTATCCATTGATATTTCTCTTGTATGGTGATTTATGAGTCGAGTTGTATTGTACATGATGCGCAATCACATTAATATAGATAAACATTATTAACTCACAAATGAGATTGTCTTTATTAGTGTTATTGACTGGGTTATATGAAGAGTATACAATATTTTATTTCTAGATCCAATTATTATTTTGCCAAATCCTGTTTACATAACAAAGATTGCATTGCCACAAAAGGATAATATGAGGATAATATGGTAATGAAAATTTGGTAAGTTTGGTTTACACTCACCCAGAATAGAAGAGACTTGTAGGGTATTGAATTGGGTCCAGGTGATGACATTTATTAGTCCCTGATCGCTGGAACTGTTTTAAACAGTGGGCATGTTACATTCTCTTTGATAAGTCAGTCACCTGCCTCGTAGTACCTTAGAACTGGAACCTGTGTGTTTCTGGGTCAGAAATCACAAAGTGAAAAGACACATTGGTCCAATGAAGATAGCAAAGTAACATTTCAGGTGGATGAGGATTGGTGTCGCAGACTATAAAGCATTTTTATAGGGCTGACAAATTTGGAAAGGATGCTAAATGAAAGGATGCACACTTGATTGTGGACGGAGGAGACATGTTCAAGCTGATCCTACTTCCAGAGTTTGGATAACAGTGGGAGGCCTCTAGCCATGTACAAGGGACAGCATCCTGCAAATGATAAATTTCAAAAAACAATAAACACCCAAGTTCATGGGCTTTTCCAATCAATGTCCTTTCTCTTCAGTTTGAAAACAATTGGTAGGAGCTTGCACACATGCTTTATGTTTATGTGGGAAGGTGAATAACTTCTACCCAAAGTTATCCTGGTAGGCATTCGTAAATGAAAGCATGCTGATGGGCCGGAGAAAAAAAGACTAGCACTATACCAGAAATAAGTCACATGAAGGGTTTTCATTAGTAGAACATGACCAGGACACAAGAAGAATTTAAAGTCTACACAGATTTCCACAATTCTCCCTCACTGACCTTTTCGAGAGCTACATACTTGGAATTATTTTAGTCAAAATGGGACCACCTCAATAAAACGTTATATCGTTTCTTAACACATATTTAATGCTATAGTGTTTGTAGCAGATACACACCAGGTCAGACTGTGACCCTGGGACCTCCTTTCCATTGTAGCTTTTTCTGCAGGAGCTACCTCTATCACCGCCACTCAGCTTATGACATGCCTATGGTTCAGTTTGGGAACGTCGAGAAAATAAATAAAAGAAATACACCAAAAATTCACTTTGCATTACCTGGATGATCACTCACATATGGTGGCCTCTGTTGGAGTGAGGGTTCATTTGAGAGTATCCACCGGACACCTAAGCAAATCTGAACACTGAGGTGGCAACTGTACTGAAGTATTTTAATAAAGCTGTGTAAAATGTGACCTTGAATACCCAGTTTGAGTGAAAATCGGAAGCACAAAGCAGGTAAAATCTATGAAAGATAATAACACAGGAAAACTGTAATCTCTACTTTCAAGTTTACAGTGGAGACACACAATGGAAGCGTACTAAAGAAATTCTGAAGCACTCTCTCTGTGCTGTGAGAAAGATCAGATCTGTGTACATGAGAGGTGGAGGAAAAAGTATTGCATTTTAAAGAAGTGGCAATAAAAAAGGCTGATCCAGCAGGAGTATTTGAACACAGGATATGCTGTTTCGGAAGGGATCAACTGCCAGGTGTGGAATAAAGGAAGGCGTAATCTGTTGTCTACCTCTGGAGCCTGCCTCGGACTCCAGAAGTACTGCCAGAATAAATGGGTACTTCTGGGGAATGGGGCCTCACAGTGAGCTGGGTGCGGTACTACTTGAGATTTTGAGACAAACATTCTTTACAATGGGACTCAAAAGATATTACCACTACTCAAACACTTCTGACATTCAATTAAAAATGTCAATATACAGCATAGGAAAAAATGAGTGACCCATCATTGTGTCCAAACCAACATCTGAATGTTGACTACGCCGCGCACTTGCACTATAACGCAATATGATTGACTATAGTGGACCATAGATGCTTTTCGTAAACTATTTTCACGAAACACCACACAAAAACTCAACCGGCAGAAGAATGACCAAAAGCCGATCTGATTGACTCACATTTGTAGACTTAACTGAGCCTTCACTCTCAGGCTTCTTTTCACTTTGGAGGAAACCTACAAAAACTAAACAGGAGAGACACATCCAAAGAGTAGTTGTACTGTTCGTCTAACTTAATATTGACTCACCAAATACATTGGTCAATATTATCGTGAAAGAAATTTCATGATCTCAAGAATATTGTTGGACTCCATATCGAAGGTGAGAACATAGGTTTTTTTTACTTAGCAGAAAACAAAGATGTAAGTATGTTGATTGCTTTAATATCGCTGTATATAGTATTCATTTTTCTTCCATTAGTGTATTTTTATATTTTTTGAATAATTTATTGTGCAATGTTTTTACATCTATTTTGAACTAATATTTATCTTACTGTGTTTAATTTTACACTGTTTTATTATAATGTATGTGTTGGGTTGTTGGACTAGCGGGGGAGTGGGTTGGGAAGAGTTTTTAATTATTTATTTATTATATATATTTATACATTTGAATATATAAGAATATTATAGACACGAAAACTGAGAAATTGGTTTTGGATAAATTATTTGATTACTTGACATGTATTAATTAATGGAAAAAATATTTAAATAATGCCATATTAATTTGTTCGTATCGTTCATATATTTTATTACTTCAATTTAGTAACAATATTTGTATTTAAATGTATTAATTTATTCACAATTTTTTATTTTTTATTTTATTGAAGGTTGTTAGGCCATTTCGGGAATAGGGTAGGAAGTGTGCTTGATCTCATACAAGTCAAATTCACTTTATTTTGGTTACGAGAATAGCCATAAAAGCACCTAAAACATATTACAGATATACTTTCAATAGTTCATCAACATCAACTGATACACCTCTATTAAAAAAACATGCTGTAAATAATACCATAATCATAACTTAAAGTGCTAATTCAAGCTACAGAAGGACTTGCTTTCTACCAGAAGCAAAAGTGCATATTTTTCCCTTCTTACATATGAATTAGATACATATAAAGTACAAATATCAAATAACATAAAAGGATGCATGCTACAGGGGGGCGAGGGGGTTCAAGAAAAAGAAAAAAAAAACTTACCACCTTGCTGCGTCCCTTCTCCAACGTCTCTTCAGGCCGGAACAGGAAAGCAGGAAGCACCCGGCTCCAAGGCTCCCCATAGCCAATCACAGCGCTGCAATGCAACGTTGTGATTGGTCTGAATGCCGGGGTTCGGCACTCAGCCAGGGACTGGGGGCCTGGGCATGTTCTCCATCTAGTCTGTAATGCAGCCTACATGAAGAACATGCCAAGTGCTCTTGAATGTTTGGCAAAGCATTCATGTGCAGTAGGAGTGGGCAAACAACTCCTCACCTGCAATGCTCTGAGAGCAGAGCATCCCCGCCCGCAAAGCTGCCGAAGCAGGGAAACATGAAATGATAAAAATAACAAAATGGGAAATGTTCTTGAATACATAAAAGTCATCTCATGGATCATAGCGGGATATAATTTAAAAAAAAGAGTGATCTGGATGGGTTGACTTTGATAATAACAACTTTGAAGGTAGCCGAGCAATGATTTTGGATCCTTTGGAAAAAGACATTGCTAATTGGGTGAAAGCCTATCATAAACACTGTGATAGTTTGGATTGGCGATTTTAATGCCCAAGTATGTAACAAGGTTAATTCTCCAGCATGTGGGCTGACTGATGATGATGGGGATCCCATTTCCCATTTTTGTCACAATTACTATAGTAACACCCTAAATAGGTTATTAATAGCTAATGCCCTAGTGATAATAAATCCACTTGATACTATAACTGGTCAATTAGTTTTCACGTTCTCCACTCGCTCCTATTTTTCAACCCTTGTTTATATCTTGGTTTCAGAATCTATTAGAACGTGTTTCACTCATATCAAGACTGATTTTGATGCTTTTAGTGATCACGCTGCAATCACTTATCAAATACCATTCAAACTAAGGGGCCGATTAGGATTGGGGTGAATCCGCATCCTCCGGGCCGGCGGAAGCCACTGCCGGCCCAGAGGATGCGGATTCACCGCTGCAGTGCCTACAAAGACCCCCTGCCAGATTAGAATGGCTGGGGGTCATCCGCGGACGGGAAGACCGTCCGCCGCTTTTCCGCCGCGGTCGCCTTCCGACCGTGGCGGAAAAGCTCTAATATGGTGGCGGTGTCTATCAGACACCGCCAGCCATATTAGGATGGGGAAGAAAACATGCTTTTCCGCGGCGGCTTTTCCGCCGTGGAAAAGCATGTGGTCTTTGGTGTTGGGGGCCCGCAACAGGCCCCCAGGGTGTCGGGGTGGGGGGTGCACATGGGGGGTACCTTTGGTACCCCCCCCAGCATTTACATGCACAAAGCGGCAGGCACCGCGCGGTGCCTGCTGCTTTGTGCATGTAAATGTAAAGCATGCATTTTTAACCTTGCGGCGGGTGCTGCTTCAAGCCCTAACCTGCTGTCGGATACCTCCCTTCGATGGAGGTATGGGAATGACCAACCTCCTTCTCTACTACCTCGCTACCCGACTTATTGTCATTCACGATTAGTTTGCGGGGGGGATGGTCTGACCCGGCTTACCGGACCGAGCTCGGACCGTGGACTTCCCTCAGCTGCAGGCCTACCAGTACGGTTCCCCTATCCCTTAGACCATTCCACCCAGCACTAGGGCGGTCCTGACGGCATGGCGCTCGGCCCTGTGATACAAGCGTTGGGACAAGAAACTCACCCAACATACTCCCCTGTGGCATGGGACTTGGCTGTCGGAGGTATCGGCCCTCAGTGGATTTCGCCAGTGGGATCGGATTAGGATTACACTTCTTGGGGATGTTTGGGTTGGTGATCACATCCGGGCCTTCTCAGATTTACAACAACCCATTCCCTCTACCGACACAGTTTTACAAATATTTGCAACTCTGCCACGCCCTCCTTACACATGTTCCCCCTGGTACCTCACTCCCCGAATTCATCCCGCTTGAGGCGCAGGTCATGATGGGTGACCTGGGGAAGGGGGAATGTCACGGATCTACAGATCGCTGGTGAACAACGGCCCAGCCACCATAGACGTGCTGCGAGATCGCTGGGAGGGATGGGTGGGACCCCTGGAGGAAGCAGATTGGCGAGACCCTCTAATGGCACCCAAGACTCTGACTACCTCCTCTAAACTGTGCCTTATCCAACTCTACTATCTCCACACAGCATATCTGACTCCGGTACGCCGACATTAGGCGGGCTTGTGTCCCTAACCTGACTGTACCCGTTGTGGCTATGTCCCAGCCAATTTTTACCACATGGTCTGGCAATGTCCTGGTCTCACCTCCTTCTGGACGGGTATAGAGTCTGAACTTTCATAAACACTGGGTTGGTAGGCCCCCCACGACCCACTGCACCTCCTCCTCGGAGTCTTTAACGGCTTGGATGGCTCTCGAGCTGACAAGCGTTTCTTGAGCACGGCGGTGGCGGTTGCCAAGCACGACATCGCCGCTGCATGGTCCTAAGCTAAGCCTCCTACTATTCATAAATGGCGCAGAGGGGTAGACTGGTGCGTGGCCCAGCAGGAACCCCTTTTTGAGGCCAGGGGATGTCCTGAAAAGTTTGAGAAGATATTGGGCAAGTGGTTAAATTTACTGTTTTGAAGTTTGTGTCCGCTTCTTCTTTACATGACTGCTTCTTCCCTCTAAAGGTCACATCGTGCTTATGGACGATTTCCCTGGCTTACGCCTCCTACTGTCTGATGATGATATTCTCTGCTATATTGAATAATCTTGGCTGTCTTCGTATGCTTTAGGTTTTGAAATGTCAATAAAATTGATTATCATAAAAAAGCTTCTGAAGGAGGAGATGTGGGAGAAGTTACAAAAAGCAGCAGTATTAAATAGTAACCGGGACTTCTGGTCTTTAATTAAAGCTCCCTTTTTAACGAAGGAAAAAATGATGTCATTGGATAGGCAAGTGGATGAAGAGGCGTGGGTAGAACACATTGAAGGATTGTCTGGAAACTCGGAGGAGGCAATTGATTCATTGCCGGTATTGCTGTTCTCTAGTGGCGGAGATAGGCTTCTCTTCAATTTGGAAGAAATAAAGCATGCTCTTAATCAGTTTAAAAGATCAAAGGCCCCTGGACCTGATGGGGTCCCGACTGATTTCTTTTTAGATAATCAAGATCTGTGGGCCATACTGCTTACAAATGTTTTCAATATAATTGTGCAAACAAGAGTTGCGGCTTTCTGGAAAAAATCAGTTATAATACCCATTCATAAAAAGGGGGATAAGGCTGTTCCAAAACATTACATGTCTATATCCCTGCTGGACTCCACAGCTAAACTAATGGGCTGGATACTTTTAAATAAATGGAAGAATGGGCTCAGGAACAGAGTATAATAATCCCAAGCCAATGTGGCTTTAGAAAAGGAAAGGGGACAGTTGACCAGTGCCTTAATTCAAACTTAATAATAGCAAAATGCACAGTGGCTGAACATGCCATTCATACTAGGCCTTCATGGATTTGTTGACAGCCTTCGATTGCGTGGTTCATTCTAAGCTGTGGGTAATTATGGAGGCTTTGGAAATTGAGACCCAGATAATTAATTTCATTTGTGACTCGTATGCTGAAGCTAAGGCTTGCATCCGATTTGGGAAGAAAGGGGAGTGCACAAGACACTTTAAAATTAACCCGGGGCGCGAGGCAAGGGTGCGTCTAGCCCTCTTTTTATTTACCCTATATACCAATGCTATTCAATCTGCCCTGGTAGGGTCCACTACAGACGACCCTCTTATTAACTTATGTCCTGTCCTGATATACTCCTCTATGCCTACGACACGGTGCTGCTGGCACTTACTGGCCATGCACTGCAGCGAGGAGTTTTAATTCTCGCTGCAATTTTAATTAATTCTGGCCAGTCTACCTGCTCTTCTATCCACCTTAGGATATATGTCTTTCTGGATAGCGCTGCGATGCCCCAGGGTGAGGTGAGCGCTCTATAAACCCTTAACATAACATATGCAAAATGTATGAACAGTTTGGACATGAAAATCAATCGTACCAAGTCTTTTGTTCTTGTGGCAGGTTCAAAACCGCAGAAACGAACTAGAATGTATATTGAAGGGCTATAACTAGAGGTTGTGTATTCCTTCAACTATTTAGGGATCATGATTGATAGGAAATGTAATTGGTAAAATATATGGTGTCTAATAGAGCAAACCTAATGGAAAAAAATATTGGAGGTCTTTTTAGATTTGTAAAAAAAACTTGGGACCAAGCCAATTGAAGTAATAAAAAAAAAATTACAAGTTAAAAACTATCCGTTGCCTCTTATGGGGCAGCGGTTTGAAGTATATATGATATTTCAAAACTCCAGTGTGTAGAGGATGGATTTTTGAAAAATTTAGCATCCTTCCTACAATCCTGTTCTAATTATAATTGTCACTTTGAGCTGAGTGTCCCCTATATTACAGACAAGATACATATTGCACCAATTCTCCTATGTCACTCAGTTTGGCAAGAAGAAACTCTATCTCTAGCTAGAGAAATCATAAAGGATTGTTTGATCCTAGATGGTGTAGGCAAAATAAAATGGTCAAAATATTTCAAGACTAACCTACAGGCTGTTGGCTTACTTAACCTATATGAGGACCCGAAGTTATGTAGGTCAATAACAAAAAAGAAATTGAAGGGACGTCTAATAGCCAATTTTGGTGAGAAGAGACATGAGTCTAACTTCAAACCTGTGCACAATCAGACAATACTACATAGCAGCTGATACAAATAATATTACATTTTCTTACTTAACGTTTGTTACAAACCTCCAACACAGATATATGTTATTGAGATTTTGCATAAATTATTTCCCTAATTTGTTAGGTCATCTGTCTAAAACGTATGTAATCAATGCACTTCCTTTTTTGTCCTTGTAATAGGCGATCTTTTCAGAATTATCTGCATTTTGTATTCTTTTGTAAAGAAAGAAACAGATATATTCTCCCTCTTATGCAAAAACTGAATTTTAGACAATGTCGCCCAGCCTTATACTACCTCCAGTCATTACTAGATCCTTTAGTATGTTTCTGCTTGGCCTCGTTCTATCTGTCTGCTTTAAAATGGAGGAGGTTTAAAGCACCTTGAGACCCTCACCGGTGAGTAGAAAGCTTAAAACTCCCTGATTGAATAATTGATTGATTGAGGTTAACTCCTTAACCCGATCTCCAAGACGCAATCAAAGGGGCTTTTCTGTCTAAAACCTTTGTAATTATTTATGAACTAATGTGTTTAGATTATGATCATTTTATATATCATAATTCTTTACTTTTACTTTTGAAACTATTTTTAACCAGATACCTTATCTTGGAATGTTCCTTTTTAATTATTACTGAAATTATCTTTGTTGTTGTTATATAAGCTTTATTTTGACGACTAGTGTCATAAAAGTTATAAAAACATTATACAGATAAAATACACAATAGACGTATCATACAACAATATTATAAAAATGATTTACACAAACAGTCCATCAAGATACACTGTTATATCCTTGGTATATAGTGCAATTGTCAAGAGCAATTGATTAAAAATGTATATACAACACTTCAATAAAAACATGCATTGGATTTAGTAAAAGGGGAAGAAAGAGAACGACATAAAAAATCATCTTAACAAGAATCCTTATAGTCGGCTCAGTGACAATCCCTGTTAGACCTGCTAAAAAGGCTCTGGCCCTCCATGGGGCCACAACAAGAAGGGTCAGAGCTTAAAGTGCATGTGCATAAAGTAGAGATTTTATAAAACTTGGGTGAGCAGCCTTAGGGCCCTGCAGCAATTTCATCTCAGCTACCTTCAGCTTGGGGCTATGCCACTCGTCAGGGGGTTCCGCCTAATAAGCCATGCATGGCTAAGGAACTTTGCCATGCAACATGCAAAAAAAGGTCTAGGATCAGACCTAGGGATGTGCAGGGCTTCCCCATAGTCCTGTGAACCCAGTTGTCTGCAAATAGGTTTTAGCCATTTGGCCCTTGGGTTGTTATATACCGGGCAAGCAAACATAACATGGGCAACACTTTCAAGCGAGGCCCTATGACATGGGCAATCCGTTAGCGTCTGGTAGCGTGTGTGCCATTTGTAGTTATCTTGCAAACAGGAAGAGTGCCCAAACTAAAGTGCATGTACAACATCCTGTCCCTAGGGATCTTGATTGTATCTAAAAAGGGCTCTATATATCTAATCTGTTTGTGTAGGTAAAATTCGGACGTTAGTCTACCCACGTTCGGTTTGCAGGATTCCGATTCGTAAATACCAAATTTTACCGATTCAGTATTTACAAATCTGTAAATGCCATGTAGGTAAATATTCTGTAACAATTACCGAATCGTTAAGATTCGGTAATTACCGAATCGGTATTTACCGATTCGGTATTTGCCATTGATTCCTATGGGCCTTGAGGCCCATAGGAATCAAATGCAATTACTGAATCGGTAAATACCTATTCGGTAAAATTACCGAATAGTCAAGGGTGGAAGGGTGTCACTTTGACACCCTGTTACACCCCTGATTCAGGCTTGTGTGCCATGTGACACACATACATGCCCTTAGGGCATGTATGTGTGCCACATGGCACAGGTGTACATGCACAGATTTGCCTGTACACAGGTATTCGTTATTTACCACCAACTAATAGTTGGTGGTAAATAACAAATCCTTAAGGCCCTGTGGCACTGTTTTCAGTGCCATCTACATTTCAAATTACCGAATTGGTAAATTTACAGAATTCGATTTCGGCCGTTACCGACCGGTATTTGGCCACCTACATCTGGCCCTAAATCTTTTTTTTATAATTTTTAAGCAGTCTATCTTATATTGTGTGTAATAAAAGTCTAAAAATGGAATACATATTCACAGTGTTTTCTGTGTTTGGCTGGCACCTTCTAGCCCTACAATACCCAAGTCATGTTTTACCACTGCACCGACCAGGATTCAGTACTGTGGCTCTCTGGTCACAGATACATTTGCAGTGATGCATTAGCCAATAGAGGTTTGGTAATGTAAAATAGTGCAATTACCACAGATTAATTCAACTTGTGTTTATCTTTCCATTTAAGATGTGTGTGTTATTCAATGAGCAATTACTGGAAAGTGAGACGAACAATATAATTACATACTATGCTGTTCTTTTTAACCATACCATCGGCCTGTCCTCACACTAACTGACTCATCCCCTATTGCAGTGAGGATCACAGTTGCCACACGTTTTTAATACACATCGACCACTAACCTGGAACCTGTTGCTAGGGGCTGCTGTAAACCATCTGAGGTTGTTAGTAATATACCTGGAGCCTGTTGGCTGGGGCTGCTGTAAACCATTTCAAGCAGTCAGTAATATACCCAGCGTTAGAGGTGGGCGGGATCGGAAGGGCACGGCGTGCGCCTACTTTTAAGAATTCTGTTAATTCATTCACCTACTTCTTTGTTTTATAAAAGCGTACCGGGACTGCAGGAATAGCCCTAAATTACAACTTTAATTTTGGCCTTTAGCCTGTGTGGTGCACCGTGCACATCGAGGAAGGCCTCTGCAGTGCGCCTGACCTCCTCCCCTTCCCCTCTGTGTCTAGGGGCCTGCAAAGTGACACTGAAAGGGCCATCAGTCTTAGCATAGCGCGAAAATAGCTACGTCTGATGGCCCTGCTCCTGCCGTGAGCCCGTGATTCACACCTCATATAGTGAGGACTGCTGTCTGCCTGCCCCCACTGTGACCAATACAATGGTCACATCAGGATACTTTGGTGTTCCCGCCTTTGACCTCCCTGCCCTTTATTTTCGGGCTCACGCAGACTGACAGGCGCCACCTGGGAAAGAAGAAAAGGGCTTCATTGAGGACATTGTGACTTGCCGTAAATCTGCTCTCCAGCCAGCCAGAACTGAAAAATAGGGGGATGGCGGCTGCTGTAGCGGAGGCCCTCAACTGACCCAGACCCACCAGCCTCTCCTGGAAATTGTTCTCCGTGCCTGCCCAGAGGTCTCCGGCCCCTCCTTTACAGCTCTGCTCTTTTCTCTGTACCGGGGCCTGCAAGAGGAGCCCAGACTGCCTCTGAACTCCACAAACATCAAGGAAGTTGGGAAAATAAAATACCTGGTGCATTTTTTTTTAATAACCAGAAAATGTGAATGTCTAATCTGCTGTTTTTTCATGTTATTATTTTGATGTGTACCACTGCTTTGTCTGTGTTTAGGGATGAGGTCTTTTAAAACAAGCATTTGCAATGCAATAGGTCTGGCAATACTGAAAGTTTACCCTATTGGCGTTGCAAATAATAATGCAACACCAAAAGCTCAAACCTTCAGTAATGGGAGGCCTATTGCATTGCAAATACTTGCTTTTTTAGGCAGGAGAAGACTAAGGGGTCCATTAGGCCACCCTAACGGAGATCGGGACCGCCCGCCATAAGGGCGGGGGTCCCGTTGGGGGTATTAGGATGTGCCCGCCACAGTGGCGGGCACATCCTATATGTTTTACATTGTGGCCACAATGCAAAACATAAGTTGATGCATTTACATATGCAAAGCGGCAAGCACCGCGCGGTGCCTGCCGCTTTGCATATGTAAATGTGGGGGGGTACCATAGGTACCCCCCATGTGCCCCCCAACAGTGGCAGCAACCTGGGGGCCCTGCAGGGGGCCCCCACAGCAATATCCTCCTGCCTTTCCGTGGCGGCATTGCCGCCGCGGAAAGGCCCCTACATTGTGCCATCGTAATATGGCTGGCGGTGTCCTATGGACACCGCCACCATATTAATCTATTACCGCCGCGGTCGCGGCGACCGCGGCGGTAAAGCGGCGGACGGTCTTTCCGTCCGCCGCTGTCCCCTCCGCCATCCTAATCTGGCGGAGGGGAAAACGAGAGTGGCTGTTGGGCGGATTGCCTCCGCCAGGGCGGCGGCGGCCACCGCCACCCTGGCGGAGGCAATCCGCCCGACATCCTAATGGACCCCTAAATGATTTGCCCAGAATCAAAGGGTGCTTGAGCCTCCTGCCAGACCAGAACCTGGGTATTTTAAATAAGAAGACCAGGAAACCAGGATGGTCTATTTTTCAAGACCAACAAGCGCGTATAAAAATCGTAAACATGGAATATATCTTGTCTGTTCTTGGATTGCCTTGCATTTTCCTCGTCTGGAATACCATAAAACAAGGGGAACATTTAGCATGAGGAAGTCCTGCTCTGCTGCTAGTACAGCGGGAGGTTCTGCGAAAGAATGCCAAAGCTAATCTTTTGTTTGTGCATTATTCTCTTGTCCCCAGCATCCCTTTTTCTATCTATAATATGGAGGTTAAACCTTAGCAGAAATGGCGTAACACTGCTGCCGGCTTTATCGACTTTCATTAGAATTCTTGCGAATTATTCACATGCTTTAATGATGTCAGAGAAAGCAATCCAACTGTCTTCAGTCCCATTACATTCCGAGAGGCAATCATTATTATGCAGAAAGGTATGTGCCAGTTACTGCTATCACTGAAATATAAACTCAGAAAGCATGATAGTAAAATTTGACCTCTTTTAAACTTGGCCTGTCATCCAAGACAGAGGAGCATGAAAGTGCTAGCAGAAAATTCTGCTAGTCAGTCACGTGTTTCTCTCAGTTCCTGAGTAATGATGGAGCTGTTTCGGTTGATGAAAGTCTGATTCGTATTCAAACATGACACTATAAAAAGCAGATAAAGTCAGAAAGCCGGTAGCAAGAGCCCAAAAGATGTATTATCTTGGATCTACTTTAAAGTGAAGGATCAATAAAAAACTGCAACAGGTTTTCTTTTTCTGAGTGTTATGCCAATGGAACTGTAAAAAGTATAAGCTATTTAATTGCTCACTTGCACTCACTCTTAAACATTCGGTATCGCATTCTCACTCAGTCTCACTTTTTCCTACTCTGATTACCTCATTCTAACTTACAGTTTCACTTACTCTACATGACTCATTCGCACTCACTTTTGATCACTTTCATCCTCATACACTCTTTCACTCATGCTCAGTTACATTCAGGCACTCAATCATTCGCACCCACATTTACCTACTCACACTCATTCTTCTTTGCAGGACCCTTGAATACATATGTGCTATACTATGTTTGAGCAGCTAGCTGGCTGACATGAATATGAAGGAGCCCTTGTGGGTTTCCGTGAGTCAGATCAGATTCTCTTGAAGAGTTACTTTGTCTTCTGAGCCCTGCTTAACACATGTGTACAGGATGATCCCTATATTCATGTACTCAATGTTTGAGACAAAAAATACTTGATTTCTGAACAATGAGAATAAAAGCGTTAAGGTAACATGTTGTTCCTACTTATATTTTGAATGCTTTACATAATCCTGCATTCCCTATGAGTGTTTGCTTTTTCCAGAATGTTGTTACTTTTTTTCAGGCAGTGCATAATTTGAAATGAGTCACATCCAGGCGTTTATAATGGGGCAGAATTAGGTTGTAACTGAAGACAGAGTGCGTTTCACACAGTGGGGCACAAGGGTGTTCGGTGAGGATAGGATGTGGCACTATGGTCAGAGCTACCGAATTTGGAACTGGGGAACTTGTTTCAGCCTTCATGCCTAGTCCATCAGACCACTCCTGAGGGAGCACATTCCCACGATAGACCTTAGAAAGCCCTACTAGACCTTAGAAGCCCTGGTCTCTTAGCACCAGCAGGTGAACCCTACCGGTGGCCAGTGTTGGTTAACCTTGAAGCCCTGTCCACCACAATCCATACTGAAGTTCACCTCCAGTCTTGCGGGCAGGCCTACAAAGCAGCACACTGTAGAGCAGCAGTGTCTTTGTCACTGAGGTCACAGGACCCTTGAGGCCAGTCCACCTCACCCATTGGTGCCAGGGATTGGCAATGCAGGATTTTCATGCACCCAAGACAAAGGGGTGTGTTTTCAAGAGCCTTGCGTCATACTTGCATCCCTCAACGTGGTACTTGCACAATGCAAAGCTCCAAGTCATATTTTAAAAGCCACTTAGCATGTCTTTGAACAGCTTCATAGATATGGAGTAGTGCAACACCGCACAAACTGCTGCATTGCCTTACTGTGTGCAAGGGAGGTGTTGCAGTAAGTGTTGCATGGGAGACTGGTTTTGTAACTGGGGACTGGTTTTACAGCAATGCTGCAAAATCGGCCCTCATTAACAAAACCAGCGAACTGTGCAGCATAATGACTCA
This sequence comes from Lissotriton helveticus, assembly GCF_964261635.1. Lineage (NCBI taxonomy): Eukaryota > Metazoa > Chordata > Amphibia > Caudata > Salamandridae > Lissotriton > Lissotriton helveticus. The sequence goes on along the minus strand of NC_136068.1, from coordinate 461,252,166 downwards.
CTCTTAAAAACGCATTAATAACTGTAGAGTTCCTTGTAAACCCAGTAGTTTTCCTGCAACAATAAAAGTCTCCCACACAACAACCACGGTTTTTGACGCATTCACAGATTTACAAGGACTTGTAATCCTGGGAATGCGTCAAAATCTTGCGCCTCCCAAGGGGAGGCATAACTAGGAGAAATTTCTTTATTTCTCCTTGTTTTTTCCTCCTTCAAAGTGTGCTTTATTCTGCAGCACATATAGAAAGAGGAAAAAGCCTCTCAAGATTGTTTTTGTTCAGGAAGGTGCCCTTCCTCCACAAAACAATCCTGCATGCAAAGGAGGCACCCTTTCACCATGGGGCAAGTGTGCCTGTATTGACGCTAGGCTGTCGAAATGGCGCCAGCGCCGAGGGGAAAATACAGGAAGGCACCATAATGGATAAATACGTGCATTCTTGCTCTCTCGCTATGATACAGGGCAGTGCAGCAAAGTAACTTGCTGTGCTGCCCTGCGCCAACATTCCCATAAATATGTCCCTAAGCTCACAAACTTCATTGTCTCTGCTTCATACACAAGTACTTTTAGCATGTGCTGCCTGCTTTCGGGCCACTGCAATTATGCAGCAATGGAGGACAACATTATGTTGCAGTGTTGACTAAATTAGGCAGCAATATAGTACATTTTTTAATACTTTAATATTTTGATATTTTTACACATACTAACAGTCTCTGCAAAACTTTCACCTCATTAATTCCAGTGTAACAGGCAAATGCAGCGGTGAGAAAGGTGGCAAGTCAACCTTTGCACACGGCCTTCCACTTCACCAAACGTACTAAAAATTGGTATGTTTTGCTATTTCTAGCCACACCTCTGACTCCGCCCACTAATCCAATCCTCTGCTTATTTCCGCCCCCCTGAGTCTCCGCCCACAGTTCCCCTACTTTTTTATCTCCACTTCGACCACTGAATATACCTGGAGCTTGTTGCTAGGGGCTGCAGTAAACCACCTGAAGCGGTCAGTAATATACCTAGTGCCTGTTGGTTGGGGCTGCTGTAAACCCTCTAATGCAGTTAGTAATATACCTGGAGCCTGTTGGTAGGCGCCAGTGTAAACTACCGGTAGCTGTCAGTAATATATCTGGAGCCTGTTGGCTGGGGCTGCTGTAAACCCTCTAAAGCTGTCAGTAATATACTTGTACCCTGCTGGTAGGTGCTAGTGTAAGCCTTCTGAAGTGGTCAGTAATACGCCTGCAGGCTTTTGGTAGGCGCTAGTGTAAGCCCTTTGAAGCTGTCAGTAATGCGCCTGCAGACTGCTGATAGGCGCTAGGGTAAACAACCTTTACAACGCAACTTTTACCACGCAGTGCCTTTACAACGCAATTTTTACCAAGCAAACCATTACAACGCATTGCGCTGGGGGGCGCTCTAGGATAGGGAATGTGTTTAATGTACTATCCAACACCTTCCCTACTATCCACGGGGACTGGAGTTGGAATAGTAAATTAACTATCCAGCGCCTAAAAGCACTATGCGTTGTAATGGTATGCGTTGTAAAAACCACGTTGTAAAAGCATGCGATGTAAAAGCATGCGTTGTAATGTCATACATCCTGCGCTAGTGTAAGCCCTCTGAAGCTGTCAGTAATACGCCTGCAGACTGCTGGTAGGCGTTAGTGTAAGCCCTCTGAAGCTGTCAGTAATGCGCTTGCAGACTGACGGAGCCACTGCCGGGGTTCACCAAGACCCAGGTACGCAACGCCCTTTGGGCTTATAGGGCTTCAGCCCCAAACACCCCCCAAGCCCCCCTCCCCCGTCGTCGTCTTCAGCGTGCTTCCAAGGTTTAGATGACAGATTTACATGCACTAACATAATTGAAGTATGCAACCCGTTCTTCGTCAGTTTCATTTGTATTAAGGCTCCACAGGTAGCGTTTTTATTATCATCCGAGAATTTCATTTTAATGATCACTTCTGAGAGGTACCCAGGAGACAGCCTGAGCCAGCCAGCCTCTGAAGGTTTCAGCAACCCGCCCTTTTGTTTTCTTTGAGACAGGGTGCCACCGAGGTGATATCCTTGCCTGTAGGCAAGGAATACACCTAAGCACGGTTGATGTGCTGTGCAGCATGGGGTGGGAGTGGGAAGATGTGCACAGCAGGGGGATATGACACCAGCAGGAATTCCTTTACAAAGGAAAAGCATCACTTGCACTGGTCATCCCTTTCCCCCTGTGGTGCACATCTTCCCACGCCCTGCCATCGGCGGCTGCTGTTCAAGGGCTGAAGGGCGGTGCCCCTCCCCATTTGTGGCCTTTCTATTGAAGCAGTTATTCAAATACATTTTAAAAATAAACTCCCAGTGAAATTCATGCACTTTCACAAGTACCTCTGCCAAGGTGCCTTTGTGAGCATGTTGTAGTTCTGAAAATTCTGGACTCGTGAATAAAACTTCGTCGTAGCATGACGATTTTTATATCAAAAGACCGAAAATGGCTAGTACACTATGAACAAGCATTTTCGTCATATTCGAGTGATGATTTCACCTCGAAATCGTCATTTTCGTCTTGAACCTTTGGCTTCCATTTTCTGTACGGCAGCCATTTTGTGGGTTGCCCTGACATCGGCTTATAATACAGCTAAATTCGATTCCAAAGGACACGTACACCTTAATTGACTTTTCTCTGACCTGGGCAGGTTGAAACCATTGCCCCAGGCCGAACCTGTTTGGTCAGTTCCTCTCCCAGTGGCCGAACAAGATAGCATCAAGGCATAACAGGCCATAAACCCTTTACATCGCACACACACCCTGCCGAATCTTGCTCACACCTGTCCCTGCTCTTTTCTCTCTCACTTGCTTTATGATGGGGAGGTGCCCGTTTTTATTGGGGTCCATCGATATCTGATGAAATGTTGGGCCTTGCCGGGTAATTTGTTGTGGGCTGGACAAACTGAAATGTGGGCTTGTCATCATGACTCTGCTTTTCCTTTGTAGTGAAAATATGCGAATGGTATACTGTAAATCCAAGAATGTTTGCCTGAAGCACAATATTTTGTATAAAAAGAGAAGCCTGGTTTTGTAAGATTGAGCAGTCTCCTGAGAATATACATCCCGTGCTGTTGTACTTCTAGGACGCCTGTTACCTTGGTTGCAGCCAATAAAATCGATCCTTGACTTCACCTAGAAGACTCTGAGTTTCTGTGGTCTAAATCAGGAAAGTACTCGAGGTCTTTGGGTGTGTACCCTGACACCACTGGGTTACCGGTTCAGTACCGGTTCTGAAAAACCCAGTACCTCAGTTGGCGCCCAACGTAGGGCGATACCAGCGGTACCGGTCCAGCCAGAGGTTCGTGAGGAGCTTCGTGTGAAAATTCTGGAGGAAGGCCAACCACTTCATCGACCCCTGCATGTCGACGTGGTCCAAAAGTCTTTGCTGCGAGGTTCCCCGCTTCCCGACGGCTACAAAGGACTGCTGCCCTGGCTATCGCCCTGATTTGGACCCTTGAAGTTTGGTAGAGCGAAACGATAAGACGAGTCTTCTGGTGACGTCATCGATATTTCAGTTAAGTATAAGTGGAGCGTCTCCCAGTCCTTAGTTGGTCTTAGTTTGGGTATCCCCTTTTGGGATCATTTTTTTGGGAACTTGCAAGTGCCAAAGCCAAAGGACTCGTGTATTCGCGAGCAATATCGTAATCGATAATCCTTTGAAGTTTGAAGCTAGACTAGAGAGCGAAGATGCCTGGTCTTAGCAGACTTGGAAATTTGTTTTGTCTTGGTTGTAATAATAGGGATTCCCGATTGGAGGACTCGTGTCCGGTTCCTCCGATTGGAACTCCAACTTATGAATTATATGTAAAACATGGCGTAGGTCCCATCACATATAATGAAGTGTGGATCAAATACACCAGAAAAGATGGTGTTTTAAAATGGCCCCAATATGGTAGCTTTGATACAGAAATCTTAGATAACCTCGAAGTTAAACTTTTCAAGAAGAAAGCCCGGCCGGCGATGTTTGACTCTTTCCGCCTATGGCGTAAGGAAGCCAAACAGAAGGAAATTAAATTAGCGAAGAAAAATAAGAGAGAAAGGGGTATTTCGATAATGCAAGCTGCTATGCAGTTTAAAGACAATGAAGAAGAACAGATGAGTGAGCAGTTGCACAGGCAACGTAAAATGGTGATAGATAAATGCTATCCAGTTTTGCCACCTCTTCAGTAAGATGCAGCAAAAGAGCTTGGAAAAGATCCGTTAATGGCGCATTTATTAAGTTCGCCACCCCCCTATGCGCAAAATGCCACGGCACCTCCGCAACCTTTAGTTGCGCAACCTGTGATTGCATTGCCTCCTGCTCCTCCACAGCACCCACCAGCTGCTCTTCAGCTGGCTCCTGCTCCTTCGGTGCAGCCTCCTCAAGGTCCACCGATCACATCTGCTTCACCTGTGCTTTCTACGACTTTGCCTAGTGCACCTTCTATTTCTCCTAATGCTCCCTCTGCCATTGCCTCTGCTCCTGCCTTATCTCACCCTGTTTTTCTGCCCGTTCTTCCGTCAGTTTCTCCTTCCGTTTGACAGAGAATGGCCAACACTGTTACTAATCTTCTCTCACCCTTCTTCGGGTCGCCTAATATGACCCCTAACACGGAACGAAGACAGTTGCGGAGTCAACTGCCTGACTATCGAGAGAGAGATTTACTGAATCGTTTAGCGCATAAATGGGTTATCGACGCTGTAAGGTATGATGTAGAGTCTGTCATGGAAGTCTTCCGTCAATGGGAAGCACCGAAGCAGAGATATGTTTTTGAACAAATGTGTGTTTTTCTCTGTGAAGATTTGTAAGACAATGATCTGGAATACAACCCGCCCGAGTTGTGTCGTGTGCGGTTCGAGTTCGCAGAGGGCATGATCGTAGGTCCCGATGTCGAGAGAGTGGTTGTGACATTGTTGTCGTATCGGAGTAAGGGGGGCACTTCTCGATCACTATTTGAGCGTGACGCATCCGGTAGGAAAAAGGCGCGACAGTACCCCATGAGAGAAGTTCCTCCAGTATGGAAGGAAGAAGTAGCAGCTGGTCCTGGTAATGTTCCACCACTTGTGCCAGCACATTTCCAGCGTGTGTGGGTACATGTTCCTTGGAAGCGAGCTGAAGTTTTGGCCCTTAAACAGACATTGCCTGATCCCCGTAAAAACCACGCAGGGTATTACAAAGAGTTGTCACAAACTGCTGGTATCAAGAATTTAGCAGACATAGACATGTTGTTTGGGAACGTTGTTCCACAGCCTTTGTGGGGAAAGATTCGTCATGCAGATCATGATCAGGAGTTAGGTGACACATGGGCTAATA